>NC_091285.1:19728348-20332598 GCF_032444005.1 Ranitomeya imitator | reverse complement strand
ATCTGCTACATCGTACCAGGTGGAAGCTGCGACAGCCCATCTTTTTAAATCGATCCCTTACCAGTTTTCTATAGAAACATACCCCTAATCAGACCTGCTACTCAGTACCAGGTGGAGGCTGCAACAGCCCAACTTTTTTCCAAATCTGCTGAATTCTGTACTAAAATATCTGTCTAACTATGCTGCTACATATATAGACTGATCTGCTACTCAGTACCAGGTGGAAGCTGCAGAAGCCTGAAATTTCCTGGCCTCTGACCAGGTTTCTACAGAAATGTCTCCCTTGCTACATATGTAGACAAAGCCGCTACTCAGTACCAGGTGGAAGCTGCAACAGCCCAACATTTTCCAGGTCCTGATGGGCGAATCTCTTGTGTTTTGTACTTGTGTTTTGTGACCAAATGGCTGCGTCTACTTACACTGGGAGGGCCCGTGAAGCACTTCACAGTTCGGACAGTGATAGAGGTCGATATCTGCCGCCTGATGCTCTTCAACTTTGACACAGCTGTAGGAGCGAAAGAAGAAAATAAGGAAAGTTTTAGTAAATCAGAAATTGTTAATAAAACGTTTACGAAGCATCATCGCTAGTTGTACCCTTATATTGCCATGCTATTTGCCTCCACTAGGGGGTGATCTGTATACGGCTGTCTACAGATAAGCCCCCTAGTGGTGGCATTGGGTAGGCAAAATTTCTAGAAGTGTAGTTTACAGTTTTTCTCAAGGTATACAATAGAAATTTTTAAAGGGGATGTCTGCTGAAGACACAGAATAGGTGATCAATTGTTGCTGGTTGGAGCTCCCGCACCAAATCAGGAGAAGGGGGCACTTTTATTCCTACGCAAGGTTCGACTGACGCCCCATTTATTCTTTATGAGGCAGTCAAGTGAAGCACTCAGCATTTTTTTTCCAGCAGCCTCATATAGAACAAACAGGTATAAAAGTGTCCCGTTGGGAATAAAAACTTTTTTTCTGCCGATCAGCAACAGGTGATTGTTTTCACCAGACATCCCCTTTAACAAAATTTGACATTGGTTCAAACCCTTTATGGAAGTCCGCGTCCCCTTTTGTGTACCCTTCAGCATAATTACTGAGGATAACCAAATGTAAACTTAACCCTTTAACAATAATCAACATAGAAACACGACTGCATGCAGTCCAAAACTAAAAAGCAAGTTTCCTGTAGCATTTCTGGATCTGAACTATTTTGGGAGATTTCCCTTTAAAAAGAACCTGAAACCAGGTCAAAAGTACAGACAGATTTTGGCCATGTTCCATTAGTGCTGCTCGGCTGAATAGTTTTGCTTTTTTCATTTTTAAAATCTGCCATACGGTTCCAGAGATATTGGCCTTTTTTTATTTAAGTTCTGAATCCAGAAGACACGCCCCCGAGGAATCGAGTGAGCTACGCCTTCTTGGCAAAGAGCATAAAAATTGGCCCTAAATAAAAAGGCTTATATCTCTGGAACCGTATGGCGGATTTGAAAAAAGAAAAAAGCGGAATACTCAGGGTAGCAGCGGGAATAAAATAAGACCAAAAAAATTAGCTATCTTTGACATTGGCAGGTCCTCTTTAAAGGGAATTCCACTTTCAGGCAACTTTCTAATACAGGAATGTGGAAGGCGCTGTGGGAAACCAAGAGAAGAAGCTACAGTCTACAGAATAGTGACCTGCAGGGGCAGTCCCTACAAATCGATGGTGATATAGATCACTTTTGGAATAATCTAGTCATGACATTCATTTGTACAAGTAAAAACATAGCACGCTACGTGGACGGCCCTCTCGCTCCTTCTTGCAGCACATAACGAGCAGCAGCAGCTGTTTCCAGAGTGCTGCATAAAATTGTTTGGCGACAGACCTGCCAACACTCGGATAAAAAGTCACAACTAATCTGGAGTGAGAAGCAGATGCCAAGAGTCAAAGGGAAAAAAAAAGGGATATTATTCTTGAACTCCTGCCCACGGTGGTTCTTTAACATCTCACGTCGGTCTAAACTTTTTACACCGATTCAGAGTTGCAATCCTCCTGTAGTCACACCCAAAGCTGCATAAAACATTCACACAGCTTGCCCTATGAGAACTATAGACTGTAAATGTCCCTTCAGGGGCAAATCCTGCCCAATAACCTCCATGTGTCAGTCTTCACTGCTCTTCTGGCATTCTATTCAGGAAACAGAATTCTCAGGATGAACAGTCCTATAAAATTGCTACCATATGGGGTAAAGGGGGGTGGGCGAGAAGCAAAGATACGTTTTAACCATAACAAATTTAGTCAGCAATAAATTGCTATTTTACCCTCAAAAAGTAGAATTTGAAGACTAAAAAATAAAACAATAATAATAATAATAATAATAAAAAATAATAATTATACAAATAAATACAAATAATGCAAATAAATAATAATAAATCGCAATAAATCTACTTCTCAAAAAGTAGAATTTGAAGACTAAAAAATAAAATAATAATAATAATAATAATAATAATAATAATAAAAAAAAATAATTATACAAATACAAATAAATAATAATACAAATAATGAAAATAAATAATAATAATAAATCGTAATAAATCTACTTCTCAAAAAGTAGAATTTGAAGACTAAAAAAATAAAACAAAATAAATAATAATTTATTATTATTATTAAACATTTTTATAGTGCCATTTATAATAATAATACAAATAAATAATAAAAATAATAATAAATAATAAATCGTAATGCAGCATAAAATGACTTTATAGGGCATTTATTCCCTTATTTAAAAAAAAAAAAAAAAAAAAAAAAGTATAAAATCATGAAGATGCAGCCAAAGGGAATCTGCTGCCTCAGTGATCTACCATAGAGAGCTGTAAAGGAGAGAAATGTGGCTTTGATCTTAATTACAGGAAACAGGCTGCACAACGTAATTAAGGCAATTCCCTTCAAAATGCACAAAAAAAAAAAAAAAAAAACAAACACACACAACTGCAGACAGAAAATTGTATCAGTGACGGCTCCCGGCTGTGCAGACTGCAGGAGGCAGAGCAATTAGTAGATCACTGCAGTGAAATGCATGTTCAGAGCAATACCGGAACATGATCTGATGATGATCGGCCAGGATTGAGCCTTTTGCAACATGCTGGAAAGCAAGAAACACCCCTTTAAAAACTCTGGCTGGAATCAGTGTTTTCCTGTGGGGTTAAAAAGGTCCTTGGGATGTTGGCAAAATACAGAGGGTCGATATTCCATGTTGGTACGTCGGTGTATTCCTAATGTGAACAAGGACTTATAAAACACCATTTAAAAGAGATTTAGTTTATTTATTTTTTTAATTTAAACTGAATCCCTCCCGATAGCGGCCTCTCCACTGATTCCGGAACAGTTTTTCTTTTTCTTCTATGCCCTTCTGTTCCAAAGTTATGCCCTGAGTATTAATTGTGAAAAATTTCCCATTCAACTACATGGGCGTGTACCAGACAATACTTCTCTGTGGGCGTTTGCCATTTTTCCTCTGATCCTGGCCAATCAAAAAAACGGCCACTCCTACACAGAAATTCTACGGTGTACGCCCAGTTGGCGGAACGGAAAATCTGCACAATTATTTCAGGAGGGGCATAACTTTTTAACGGAAGGTCACAGAAGAAAAAGAAAAACTGTTCCGGAATCAGTGGAGCGGCGGAAATTGGAGGAGGTACACAAGGAAATGGACCCGATGCTGAGGGGTTTTTTATTTTTTTAATGTATCTGCCAAAAATTAAAAAAAATAAATAAATAAACAGGCGGAGCTTACTTTTTGCTGCCAACTTTGTTGAAAAAAACCCCACGAGGCCAAATTAGTTTGTCATAACCACCAGCATAATTGTAATGGAGGGGGCACAAGAGAAGAAAAACTGTTCCAGAATCAGTGGAAAAAAAGGCAATCGGAGGAGGAACATATATCTAATATATAATTGCCTAGAATACTACTTCCTGCAATTTGTGCCAACTTCCTGTCCGGAGCTAATGTCCGGAGCTAATGTCCGGAGCTAATGTCCAGAGCTAATGTGCGGAGCTAATGTCCGGAGCTAATGTCCGGAGCCAATGTGCGGAGCTAATGTCCGGAGCTAATGTCCGGAGCTAATGTCCGGAGCTAATGTCCGGAGCTAATGTCCGGAGCTAATGTCCGGAGCTAATGTCCGGAGCTAATGTCCGGAGCTAATGTCCAGAGCTAATGTCCAGAGCTAATGTCCGGAGCTAATGTCCGGAGCTAATGTCCGGAGCTAATGTCCGGAGCTAATGTCCGGAGCTAATGTCCGGAGCTAATGTCCGGAGCTAATGTCCGGAGATAAGTGACGTCAACAGTGTCCAGTGTCTGATTGGTTGCCGCCTGCTGCGAGCGACCAATCAGAAACGTGCCGTACTGTGACACACTCCGCCCGCCATTTTGGTGTGATTTTTGAATTTTTACCTCACAGCAAGTTTCTACTGCGTGGAGGCGGGCCCAGTGACGTTGCTCTTCAAGCTCCTGCCGAATTTCGTCAAAAAAATGATAATACCATTTACCAAAACTATATATATTTAGTTGTGAAGTGGTTCAGTGACATTTTCACACCAATTTTGAACTTTTGTTTGGTGTTTTCTCCATATACTGCCTATTATTCACTGACTGTTGTACTGAGAGACTGCCGTTTATTAACCTCTTCTTTGCCACATTGGGTATATTGCTCTATTATTTGCCACATAAGGACATTGTCCATTATTGCCCAGCAATTTCTCTGCAATATAAACTGCCTATTTATTAATATCTGCATTCCTGCAAAGAACTATTGCCTATTATTAACTGGCTATTTTCCTACTACCTGACACTGCCTCTTATTAACCTGTTGTTTGCCACCACCACGCTTAAAGCTGTTTAGCTTAGCCAACATGAGCTCTAATAGTAAGGATACTAATGACACAGAGCCCAAAGCTGCTGATGGCGCACGTAAGATTAGGTCTGATAGAAAGTATACTAATAATGCAGAGCAAAAAGACGCCGATGCCGCACGTAAGCGCAAACAGCGTGCTAACAAGAGTACAGAGGATAGATGCAAGCGCATGGTGAGTGCAGCCATTTTTTGTTCTTTCTTACTATTATTTATTAATTGTATTATTCTTACATTTGAATAAAGTCTATATGGATTCTAGACTCCCGATTCTTTAGAATCGGGCTGCCATCTAGTATAATATATCCACACACACAGAGAAAGGTCTCCTTTAAAGACATGGCCAGTAGATAAAGCCCCCACCCAACAAAAAAAAAAAAGTAACTAGAAAAAGTAAAGTGTTATCTCTGGCACATTCCCATATGGTCAAAAAGACTTTGATGCTTATCTTCTCAGAAGGTGCCACTGCGGTTCACACCCTACTGGTGTAGTGTTTGGAGAGGTGGAAATAAACACAAGATTAAAAAAAAAAATTATAATATATATATATATATATATATATATATATATATATATATATATATATATATATATATGTGTGTGTGTGTGTATGTATGTATGTATGTATGTATGTATGTATGTATGTATGTATGTATGTATGTATGTATGTATATATATATATATATATATATATATATATATATATATATATATATATATATATATAATAAATATAGAAGAAGAGAGAGCGGTGGAGATAGCAGCGCGGTATGTGAGCGAATGTCAGACTACGAGAAAGAGAACTATGATGCCATGGACTATAGCCCCCACCCTGGATCTGCCCCATCCACCTCCCCCCACAGCTCCTACCCAACATCCCCTCAGTCCCTATCCCTATAGCCTCTATACACTTGCTTCGGCAAAACTGATGTGTATTTGGTCCTGCCAATAAAGCTTCTTTGAATCTTGAATCTTGAATCTATATTTTACACACACAATGTGTGTGTGTGTGTGTGTTTTTGCTTCTCACGGATAGAACTCCAACCCTTTATTAGTATTAAATAAAAAATAAAAAAAACGCTTCTTTTGGATCCAAGTTACTTATTAAGCTCGACGACTAATCATTGGGTCCGTCAAACTAAAGAAAGAAAAAAAATAGAATTTATATTTATATATATATATATATATATATATATATATATATATATATATATATATATATATATATATATATATATATATATATATATATATATATATCTCAATTTTAATTATGTAATGATTACGGCATATAAGGCCAGGTGCTGAAGGGCGTACGTCACGGACTGTATACGGCCCACAATGTCTTATCGGACCGGGGTTCCTCATACGTGTCCGAATCAGGAGACTTGCAGAAAGCGCGGCCATTGCCTGTTTGTGGATGAAATAAGCCAGTTTGAACCGGACATAAGCCTCATGAGAATAGTGGAGAACCCCCTGGGGTGCGGTCAAAACAATCATGGCTGACCGATTATGAAAACGCCTTGACCACAATCGCCATCATCACATTTGACAATTTCCGTGGTCAGGCAGGCCGCATTATACAGAGCAATGACCAGTGGTCTCCTGTAGTCGCACTATGAGCTACGGAAAAACAGTCAAAAAGTAAAATAAATGGCTTTGTTTATATATGAAAACTGGGGCTCCTAGCAACCAATCGCAGAGCAGCTTTCATGTTCCCAGAGCAGCTTTAGAAATGGAAGCTGAGCTCTGGTTGGTTGCCATAGGCAACACGGCCTAGTCGGTATAATGGTTGTTAGAACAGGCCGAATTTTCACACTAGGCCACAGAATAGTGCTGTGAGGTGATCCGAGCAGGCCATTATTCACACCCGAAGTGGTTACTGATGTAACCGACGCACCCTGCACTCGTCAGCCATATTTAATCACCTTTATATTCTTTTAAAGTCTCCCAGGTAAACTATGTGAAAACGCGATGTGTCAGTCCCCAACAAAATATCCATCCATACCACCTGGCAGTCGTGGTAAAAAGTGCAAGGTTGACCCGTTTCAATAGGAACTGCTCATTGGCTTAATGGAAACTATTGTTCCCTGTTATCAGCCAGAGCGACGCTGACCCGTTTTAATACGGCCTATTCATCGGCTTAATGCAAAGTATTGCTCACTGTTATCAGCCAGATCATATCATAGCTTTACGCGTCCTCATCTGGCGCCATATTCTCAAAATTGGCGTGATTAGACCAACTGAGGCAATCCGGATAAGAAAGCAATAAACCGCCAAAGGATTAGGTGCATTGAAGGATAGATTACCGCCATATTGGGGGGGGGGGGGGTGGAAACCTGCGAAACGCTATCACTTTGTCAGGGGATAATATGGTGACGAATCGTAATATAAGGAGTAATAAAAGAAGTTTAAAAAAAAACAAAAAAAAACTACGGTATGTTGATAAAACGCCGTATTTTGAGGCATGAAAGACGAGCCCCGGTGTGTCTCGCGCTTCATTTACATCCTTAACAAATTGAGAAAGCGCGTCACTTATAGGAGGACAGGTCTCCCTAATTTATGAGCGGATAACGATACACAGGCATGAGGCGCGCATTAAAGTTTCACGGGGTTGCGTTACACGGTTATGATACATGACGGCCGCTCTTGAAAAGCAAATGGCACCGACCTCTGCTAATAATTTATGAAGGGCCATATGGCAGCGTATCGCGTGAACCTTGTGGTTGCGAAGTACAGTAAATGACGCCCACAGGGAATGGAAAAATGTGGGTGTCTTAAAGGTGAAGGCAAAAAAAAAAAAAAAAGTGTCGGGGGATGGGCACACGACACGTTGACTTAAATTGCCCTTTAAAGCTTCGCCTTTGATCACTTTCCACTTTAAGTGACTGTCTCAAGAGCAGCGCCAGTGGATCACAACCCAAGCCGGGCCTACATTGCGCCAGGGGTAATCAAGTGGCAGAAAAGCACATCCTAACGAGAAGTCGCATTGTAGAGGGCCTTTTAAATCCTCCTAACGAGTCCCAAAAATAAAGCCCACGCCTGTCCTTTTTGACAGCTGCAGACTTCTTGAATGCTCACAAGATCGATAGCAAATTGTTTACCAGCGGTAGTCAAACATTTAAGTTAACGGTGGTCGGTCTCCTAGGCAACAAGTTATAAACAAAAGAAAAAAGTGTTGATATCTCGAAAACGACAGAATTTTTGCATTAAATTGCAAAAGTGCTTGTTTTTACAAGCTCTATCTATCTGGGAAAATGAAAGTAACCCTTTAAAAAGGGATTGGAAGTAGTAATCTAATATATGATTACATAAGAAAGAAAAAAAAAAAAAAAAACTAGGACCATTAAGTTGACACTCAAATTATTTTTTTCTTGTTTTGTGTGTTAAAGGGCAGCAATGATAAATATTTCACAACAAGCCCGGCCAGCTCCAGCGTTGTGCTAGTAGAATGGTGAAGCAGAGACAATGGCGTCCGCGGCGGCCCCCTCGGGCGTCCTCTGTATATCACTTTAATGTCACATTCTCTATGAGGAACCTTCGGGGGCCGAAGCAATACAAGACTCCGACACCAAGACTACAAGTCTCCCGTTGCCATGCCATATGCATCTTTTCCTGGAAGCCCTGAATTGCTGCGCTCCTGTTATTCCTCCTGGAAATATACCGAATTTACAGGAAGAGTTAAAAGAGGAAATTTTAAAGAAGCGGATATTGGACAGGTCTTTCAATGAAAGTCTAAAATATGGAGAAATAATTAGCGAGGGGTTAAAAATCTCTCCTATAAATCAGCCGAAGGGAAAAAAAAAAAAAAAAAACCTGCTGATGTCAATGTTCTAAGCAAAGGCTGATCTACGATCCTTGGTTCAGCTGTGGTCCAAGCAGATGGGAAGGAAGGTGCAATTTTCCCAGAGATCGATGACCGCGCGGATTTATCAGGCCATTCATAAGCACTTTACCGACAATTAATGCACTGCCGGTAATATGGATGTATCAATCCATGGGGGGCTCAATGGGCCGAACTCAAAGCATCAATGACCCCTGAAGTCATTTAGTAATTTGCAGCCTCTTTCCATAAAGAAAAAGAAAAACAAAAATGATATACGGTAGATAGATATATATAGCTATGGAGTACTAAAGAAAAACTATCACACACGAGCCAAGTTCACATAAGGACACAAGGAAAAAAAAAAAAAATTGAGGCGGGCCTACAACACTCTACGCTACCGCGTACTGCATGCCAGGTGTAGGGTTTTATACAATCACTATATATTCAGGGGGTGAAAAAAAAAAAATTATTGGAGCCAGGACCTGGCCTCAGCCGAATGTGCCGTGTTCTCCCTGAAGTGCTACGCAGGAACAAAGCATGGAGGATTATATTACAATGGAGCCGAACAGGCTGCTAGGGCGCGCGTCGGTGCAGAGGTGTTAAAAGCCGCAAAGTCTCCCGTCGTTAATAGTCGACGTGAAGTCAAACGAGAAAGTAAGGCAGGTTTCAAATAAGATTCGATACAGAAAAATCGACCTACACAGCAAGATAAAAGTAAAAAAAAATTAAAGTAAAGAAGGAGATAAAAATTGAAAATTTTGGCAAATTTGAAACAATGTTAGAACTGTAATAAACATTTAATTTTTTTACAGCATTTTCAACGTGGGGTGATGAGATTGAATTCTAGAACAAAAAGTTAATTGCTCGGAGGCGAGATACTCGAGAGGCCAAAACACGGCAATCAGGAGGGGATACAGTCCTCGAACCTGGGACCGGTGCCAATACAACATACCTTGACAAAAAAAAAAAACAGGCGATCAGATCCTAAAGCCTCGATTCGCCAAGTACGTAGTGTTCTGTCCCCGTCAGGCTCACTTCCACTTCTAGACAATGGTTTCCACAAGGGACCGTGAAGTGGAACAATCTAATCTGTTTGGAGCTCTGAAGCCAAACAGCTCGTCAGGACGGCTGGAAACAGTCAGAGACCGTTTCTCGAGCACAATTTCCATGTGCACCTGCTACCTATATACAGAAGCCGCCATTCTGAGAACTGTCAGGACTAGGAGGCTACTCATTCTATGAGGAACCTTTGCGAAAACATTACCTAAGAGCTCCGGGTCATCATCGACTCATTCCGCTCATACCTCTTCCATCACCAACCAAGGTCAAGAGACAAGCTTTTCAGGGTCAGACATCAAATGATTGACTCCTGAAGAAGGGTGCGGGTCTTAAGATGCAGTCCACGCCATCGAAAAAGCCAGAAAAATTTGGACTGGCACACAAGAAAAGCTGAGAATCTTCCCGTGGGCCTGACAGAAGACTGGCCAGATGCCCAAGATTAGAGTTCTCCAACCTGTAGTTCTTTAGCTGTTGATAAACTAAAACTTCCAGCATACCAAGTTTGAGTCCACTGCTTTAGCTAGATGTAGGCCAAAAGCAAATTTTTCTAACTACATCCGATACATAAACTTTACCACCAAGCAGTGTGTTGACGGAAGGGCCATGTCGGAGCCCATTTTGGTGGAGTCGGTGTCATGCAAATTGGGGCATTGGAGATTTGGCTTACCGGCTCCACAGCCCTGGTAGGGCTGTGCAGTTGGAGTCAGAGCCCATTTTGGTGGAGTCGGTGTCATGGAAGTTGAGGAGTCGGAGTTTTGGATTACTAACTCCACAGCCCTGATTGACGGGAAATAAGATTGGCCGATATCAATGCTTCCTAATTATCGCCCCATCTGAACAACCTGACAATCTCTTGACGCACAAGCAAAATGTTCCTTCATGCACCTAAATGATTTCCAATCTTAGCTAAAAAAAAAAATTCATCGTTCTCGGCAGCACGTGTGTTGCCAAGAACAACAATAGTCGTGTTGACAATTGCCCAGTGTGTATGGAATCAAGTTTGGCCCCGTCAAAAAAAGGGTACAGAGAAACTGATAATCGCCTTCCTTGTAAACGATCGATGATGGTTTAACGGCCACATGATAACCTAGTCCCAGGTGAAAATAAAGGATCAGACATTCCGAGATCCAACATGTCCACTCTTACTCTCCTGACATCTGCCATAAGAACAGTAAAGGAGGCCAAACATCTTCTAGAGTTGTCATCTGAATACTCAATCGCATGACAACGCTTTCTCCCAACCCAATGGTCCCGATTCATTGGCGAGGGGGTACAAAGGCTTTGCCAGACACGTTGGAAAGAGGCTCATCTCCCGGGAGGACAAAAAAAAAAAAAGAGAACAGATTTTTTATTTCGCTCTCCTCTACCTGAAATCATCAGTCGTAGAAGCGTCAGGAGGCCGCAATACACACTAGTTGGTTGACCGGTCTTGACCAAAATTGTCAGATTCAGGTTAGATGACTGGACAGTTCGACACTCTGCCCGATTCAGGGAAAAAAGATTGGGCATGTCAGATTTCAACATCTTTTATTTTTTCCCTCTCACAAGAGATAAGTTGTTTGGCATTGGCTTGTTTCTCTCTCCCCGATGAACTGATGCGAGGATGGACAGTAGTTCGCTTTCAACTGGATGCCCATTTGGCTAAGGACTATGGCCAACTTTAAGCACATCCATCATGGTATACGAGACCTCGGCTTATGGTCCAAGCCTTCAATTCCAATCCAATTTTTTTTTTTTTTTTTGAAAAATGAAATTTTTTTATAACATATATCACTCATTGCTCCTGAAGAGGCCACAACTGGTCAGTAATTGACTGCCCGTCGCTGGAAGCCGGAAACTCTTCTAGACGCCAGATGGGCTCGGGAATCATTACGGCTCCTCATTACTCGCCCCGTGTAACGAAACGTTCCAAATGATTCTGCACTTCATTCCCGACACCAATCAACAGAAATTAGACACTCGCTTAGGCAAATGACGATTAAGGGGAAAAAAAAAAAAAAAAAAAATCAACTAACGAGAAAAGCTCATCACGAATCTGCAGAAGAGAAAAAAAAAACAAAAACATAAAAATACGAGGCAGCAGGTGAGACATTATGTAAGAGCACAACCGCGGCGAGATGTCGTTTCGCGAGAGCGCTAAATATTTACACAGCAATTGATTCCAAGTGTCGCTTACACCGACAATCAATGCGGGTGCACACATGGCAACCGCCGCACATGAGCCCCGCTGATTAGCACCGCGACAAGACCGGCGGGATCTATCCTACGGCACTAATCCGCGTACAGGTAAATATCAAGTTCTCTTTCATTAGGGGGCGACGAAAGAAAATTCCCTTTTCAATTTGTAAAAAACACTTCCCAAGAATCTGAATGGAATAAATCAATCGGAACATCCCAGAGCTGCATTCACAACTTTGTTGGTCGCCATTGGAAATTGTAAACACACCAGCAGAATAGTGAGTGCAGCTCTGGGGTATAATACAGGATGTAACTCAGGATCAGTAATGTAATCTATGTACACAGTGACTGCACCAGCAGAATAGTGAGTGCAGCTCTGGAGTATAATACAGGATGTAACTCAGGATCAGTAATATAATGTATGTACACAGTGACTGCACCAGCAGAATAGTGAGTGCAGCTCTGGGGTATAATACAGGATGTAACTCAGGATCAGTAATGTAATGTATGTACACAGTGACTGCACCAGCAGAATAGTGAGCGCAGCTCTGGAGTATAATACAGGATGTAACTCAGGATCAGTAATGTAATGTATGTACACAGTGACTGCACCAGCAGAATAGTGAGTGCAGCTCTGGAGTATAATACAGGATATAACTCAGGATCAGTAATGTAATGTATGTACACAGTGACTGCACCAGCAGAATAGTGAGGGCAGCTCTGGGGTATAATACAGGATGTAACTCAGGATCAGTAATGTAATGTATGTACACAGTGACAGCACCAGCAGAATAGTGAGCGCAGCTCTGGGGTATAATACAGGATGTAACTCAGGATCAGTAATGTAATGTATGTACACAGTGACTGCACCAGCAGAATAGTGAGTGCAGCTCTGGAGTATAATACAGGGTGTAACTCAGGATCAGTAATGTAATGTATGTACACAGTGACTACACCAGCAGAATAGTGAGTGCAGCTCTGGGGTATAATACAGGATGTAACTCAGGATCAGTAATGTAATGCATGTACACAGTGACTACACCAGCAGAATAGTGAGTGCAGCTCTGGGGTATAATACAGGATATAACTCAGGATCAGTAATGTAATGTATGTACACAGTGACAGCACCAGCAGAATAGTGAGCGCAGCTCTGGGGTATAATACAGGATGTAACTCAGGATCAGTAATGTAATGCATGTACACAGTGACTACACCAGCAGAATAGTGAGTGCAGCTCTGGAGTATAATGAAAAATGTATTGGTCGTTACCGAAAAGGGGGCTGACTTAAGTATTGAAACACAGGAAACTCACTCCCATGTCGCGTTACAGAACCCGGGACCCACACAGATATATGAAGACAAGGGCCAATTTGTACATATAACTGTAAAGTTCAGTGCAATATGAGGAACACAAGTGATTTCTTAAGCAGAGGACGTTTTTTAATGTAATCTTTAAAGAGACTTTTTGTGCATCTTAATTGCAACGTTTTAAATGGCTGAAACTTATCGCAGCCAAAAGGACGATCCGCACCGACAGCAGCGGCTCTGCGGACAATAGAAAGCTTCTGTAATTCTACGGATGCATTGATGATGGATTATCCCCTTCTGCAACATCAAAGGAAATCCTTTATCTTTTCAACACACAAAACGACGATTACAATACCTTCATGGATACCCGGGGCTACCAGTCGGGCTCAAAAACAGGCGAACATGGAGGGAGGAGGGTGGCGGTATCATGATAAAGTAGATGCTTCTCTTCTGTCAAGTCTGTTTGTTGGCTACAACAATATCTAATATCTTTTGCATTCAGGAAACAGGGGAGAGGCTTCTGCTGCAGCCAGCTGTCTTATAGACACTAAACAGTAAGGGAGAGGAGAGTCGTGGCTGGTCTCCACACGTCCCACGCCAGTCTCCTCGCACCGCTCCATACGTCCCGTGCCAGTCTCCTCTAAACCGCTCCACACGTCCCGTGCCAGTCTCCTCGCGCCGCTCCACACGTCCCGTGCCAGTTTCCTCGCGCCGCTCCACACGTCCCGTGCCAGTCTCCTCGCGCCGCTCCACACGTCCCGTGCCAGTCTCCTCGCGCCGCTCCACACGTTACGTGCCAGTCTCCTCGCGCCGCTCCACACGTCACGTGCCAGTCTCCTCGCGCCGCTCCACACGTCCCGTGCCAGTCTCCTCGCGCCGCTCCACACGTCCCGTGCCAGTCTCCTTGTGCCGCTCCACACGTCCCGTGCCAGTCTCCACGCGCTGCTCCACACGTCCCGTGCCAGTCTCCTCGTGCTAGTCTCCTCGCGCCGCTCCACACGTCCCGTGCTAGTCTCCTCATGCCAGTCTCCTCGCACCGCTCCACACGTCCCGTGCCAGTCTCCTCGCGCCGCTCCACACGTCCCGTGCCAGTCTCCTCATGCCAGTCTCCTCGCACCGCTCCACACGTCCCGTGTCAGTCTCCTCGCACCGCCCCACATGTCCCGTGCCAGTCTCCTCACGTTGCGCCACATGTCCCACGCCAGTCTCCTCGCACCGCTCCACACGTCCATTGGCAGTCTCCTCGTGCCGCTCCACACGTCCCGTGCCAGTCTCCTCGCGCCACTCCACATGTCCCGTGCTAGTCTCCTCGCGCCGCTCCACACGTCCCGTGCTAGTCTCCTCATGCCAGTCTCCTCGCACCGCTCCACACGTCCCGTGCCAGTCTCCTCGCGCCGCTCCACACGTCCCGTGCCAGTCTCCTCGCGCCGCTCCACACGTCCCGTGCCAGTCTCCTTGCGCCGCTCCACACGTCCCGTGCCAGTCTCCTCGCGCCGCTCCACACGTCCCGTGCCAGTCTCCTCGTGCTAGTCTCCTCGCGCCGCTCCACACATCCCGTGCTAGTCTCCTCGTGCCAGTCTCCTCGCACCGCTCCACACGTCCCGTGCCAGTCTCCTCGCGCCGCTCCACACGTCCCGTGCCAGTCTCCTCGCACCGCTCCACACGTCCCGTGTCAGTCTCCTCGCACCGCCCCACATGTCCCGTGCCAGTCTCCTCACGTTGCGCCACATGTCCCACGCCAGTCTCCTCGCACCGCTCCACACGTCCATTGGCAGTCTCCGCGCGCCGCTCCACACGTCCCACGCCAGTCTCCTCGCGCCGCTACACACGTCCCACGCCAGTCTCCTCGCGCCGCTACACACGTCCCACGCCAGTCTCCTCGCGCCGCTACACACGTCCCACGCCAGTCTCCTCGCGCCGCTACACACGTCCCACGCCAGTCTCCTCGCGCCGCTACACACGTCCCGTGCCAGTCTCCTCATGCCAGTCTCCTCGCACCGCTCCACACGTCCCGTGTCAGTCTCCTCGCACCGCCCCACATGTCCCGTGCCAGTCTCCTCACGTTGCGCCACATGTCCCACGCCAGTCTCCTCGCGCCACTCCACATGTCCTGTGCCAGTCTCCGCGCGCCGCTCCACACGTCCCACGCCAGTCTCCTCGCGCCGCTACACACGTCCCACGCCAGTCTCCTCGCGCCGCTACACACGTCCCACGCCAGTCTCCTCGCGCCGCTACACACGTCCCACGCCAGTCTCCTCGCGCCGCTACACACGTCCCACGCCAGTCTCCTCGCGCCGCTACACACGTCCCACGCCAGTCTCCTCGCGCCGCTACACACGTCCCACGCCAGTCTCCTCGCGCCGCTACACACGTCCCACGCCAGTCTCCTCGCGCCGCTACACACGTCCCACGCCAGTCTCCTCGCGCCGCTACACACGTCTCACGCCAGTCATCGCGCCGCTACACACGTCCCACGCCAGTCTCCTCGCGCCGCTACACACGTCCCACGCCAGTCTCCTCGCGCCGCTACACACGTCCCACGCCAGTCTCCTCGCGCCGCTACACACGTCCCACGCCAGTCTCCTCGCGCCGCTACACACGTCCCACGCCAGTCTCCTCGCGCCGCTACACACGTCCCACGCCAGTCTCCTCGCGCCGCTACACACGTCCCACGCCAGTCTCCTCGCGCCGCTACACACGTCCCACGCCAGTCTCCTCGCGCCGCTACACACGTCCCACGCCAGTCTCCTCGCGCCGCTCCACACGTCTCACGCCAGTCTCCTCGCGCCGCTCCACACGTCCCGTACCAGTCTCCTCGCGCCGCTCCACACGTCCCGTGCCAGTCTCCTCGCGCCGCTCCACATGTCCCGTGCCAGTCTGCTTGCGCCGCTCCACACGTCCTGTGCCAGTCTCCTTGCGCTACTGCTCTTCACATTCTCTTCTGGCAGGGAGCGTCACAATATCTCTGGAGCCAATTAAGAATCCACCAACCGGCTACAGGAGTAATGTTCCATCTGAACCGGAAGAGGATACTAGGAGACAGTTTTTTCCAGCTCAGACAGCGCGGCGCTGGAGCAGCCGGTGGCCACTGATTGGTTGACTTTTCACGTGAAGTCCCTCAGAAGAGGAAGTGAGGAGACTGGCAGCGCACTTGGGCAGTTTCCTGTATACTCCCAGCTGATCGCAGGGGGATTAAGCTGCCGGATCTGTTGTGATCAACTGATCATTAGTGGGTCCTTACTTCAGGACAGCCGGGACAACAGTCTTTAATGTACCAGATAATTAGTTCTGCAATGAGTGAAAAAAAAAAAAAAATATGGAGAATAAAGCACATTAGGAAACATTGAATTGGAGATATTACGGGCCTTGGGAAATCCAATCTAGAGCACACATCCATCATCAGTGTCCCTGGCACTGCCCGCACGCACCATAAAGCATTATCATCAAAATCCACTTTTCCTAAATCAGCGGCGCGGCCTCAGCCGGTGCCAGCGGCGTGGCGTCACGATCACATCTGAAAGGCTGAGGAACTTCCCGTCACACCAGAGCGGTTCTGCTGTCAAAGCCCCGGAGCGCTCGCCGTTCAGTGCGCCGGCGGCCTCAATCATAGGCGAATACATTACAGCGTCTACAGAACGGGAAGCAGAGGCGAAGGATGACAGCTGGAGTAGCGGAGAAGACCGATGACGTAGCCATGACTGATACTACAAGCAGCACAAAAGCGGGACACACCACTAACTTGAGGCCGCCCTTCCCTGGGAAGAGGAGCTAGCCCCCTGATCAAGGCCGTCCCCCAAGCAACTGGCCATTGTCTGAGCCCCTGGGCGCAGACAGCCCTCCAAGAGGCACACCGGCCCCTGAGGTGCAGACAGCCCGCCGTCAAGAGGCACGCCGGCCCCTGAGGTGCAGACAGCCCGCCGCCAAGAGACACGCCGGCCCCAGGGTGCAGACAGCTTGCCGCCAAGAGGCATGCCAGCCCAAGGGCGCAAATAGCCCGCCGCCAAGAGACACGCCGGCCCCTGGGCGCAAACAGCCCACCACCAAGAGGCATGCCAGCCCAAGAGCGCAAGTAGCCCGCCGCCAAGAGGCATGCCGGCACTAGGGGGCAAACAGCCCGCCGCCAAGAGGCATTCCGGCACTAGGCGGCAAACAGCCCGCCGCCAAGAGGCATTCCGGCACTAGGGGGCAAACAGCCCGCCGCCAAGAGGCATTCCGGCACTAGGGGGCAAACAGCCCGCCGCCAAGAGGCATTCCGGCACTAGGGGGCAAACAGCCCGCCGCCAAGAGGCATTCCGGCACTAGGGGGCAAACAGCCCGCTGCCAAGAGGCATGCCGGGCCCAAGGCACAGACAGCCCACTGCCAAGAGGCGCGCCGGCCCCTCGGGCACAAACAGCCTGCCGCCAAGAGGCACACTGGCCCCAGACAGCCCGCTGCCAAGTGGCACGTCGGCCCCAGCCTGCCGCATGACAAGACTCTACTTAGGATAAGCACCCGACCATTCGACGACAGACGCACTGGCTCCTTCACAAGACTCCCATCCACACTCCACAGATCACATGCCGGCCCCTGTCAAAACGTATACAACATGTCACAAAAACAAAATATGTAACCTATCCAGAGAAGTAAAATAAAAAAGTACCACCAATCACAAGAACGGGGGTCTGCAATTCCCTGTGTAAGTGGAGTTGTAGTGAGCATGTGCGACCACTGCTCTGGTCACTGGCGGTGGTCGCACATGCTCACTACCGCTCCTTTCACACAGGCGATCAGTCATCATCTATCCAGTTGATAGAAGACAAATATTGTTAACAGGACAACCATTTCACCTGGTTGTGCCACTACGGCTAGTACGAAGTCCCACCTACATGGTGGTTTCCTCATCGATCAGTTTATTTATTCCCCCGAGGTAGCTATAAAAATGCAAAAGGAGAATAAATCCGGTCCCTTTATTGCAAAACGTCACGTTCTTCTCACGCTCAGAAAACAAAAAAACGGCACAATAGGACACAGACTGCAACCAAACATCACGGAAGCATCATTGTCACACCGGGCTGCGATTCATCAATGCGGCCACTGGGGGCAGAGGGAACTCTTGTTTTGTTTAAATGGGAGGATTTAAATGTCCTCACAGCCATGCTGTCAATCAGCGGCGGCTCCCCTTACAATCACAACCTCCCTCCTCCCCCGGCGTCTGAGCAAATACCCCCGGCCTGGTGCCTGAAAACAAAGCTGAAACCAGAGCAGAGCAAAACAAGCCACACAATAAAGAAAAAAGAAAGAAAGAAACAACTGGCTGCTGCAATAACCTGGGTAAAAACCTGTATGGGGACACCGGGGACGAGCAGGGACTACTTTCCTTTGTTCAAATGACCACAAAAACCTTCTATATTTATAAATACAGTGTTAGGTCGCACATGGGACCCGACCACATGGCTGATCCGCACTCCCAACCATCACGGATCCGGATCCGTAAAGTTCCCAGCTGTCATTTCCGCGCCCGCATGATTCCGCCACCGCCGGTTATTACGTAACAGGCAAACAAAAGGCACCGGCAGATAATAAGGGCACTGGTAATGTGGGCGATTATGAGCCATTGTCTGTGGGAGGGTGATGATCAAGACGCCCGATATCACGCTGCATCATCACAACACGCCACAGAAAAAAGGTCACAAAGCACATGTTATAGCGGCGGCAGCAGTCACATTGGAACCCACGCCGGCTCTCTCCGCTTCACACACAACTTCTAGTCGGGTCGTTAACGACAGACTCAGAAGTACAAACCCTACACCCCCCTCTATAGACAATGCAGAATGCCTAGGTTATAGCAGCCGGGCTATAAAGTCACCACTTTGGGAGGGGGAGGGGGGGGGCACTTATTTTCTAGGTACACAAACGTTCCATAACTAATTTATAGATCATGGAGGGGCTGGTATAATCTATGCAACAGCTACAACTGGACAGGAGACTATGGAGACTAGACTGCTATAACATAGGCATGGAGGGGCTGGTATAATCTATACAACAACAACTACAACTGGACATTATGGAGACTAGACTGCTATAACATAGGCATGGAGGGGCTGGTAAAATCTATGCAACAACTACAACTGGACAGGACACCATGGAGACTAGACTGCTATAACATAGGCATGGAGGGGCTGGTAAAATCTATGCAACAACTACAACTGGACAGGACACCATGGAGACTAGACTGCTATAACATAGGCATGGATGGGCTGGTATAATCTATGTATAACAACTACAACTGGACAGGACACCATGGAGACTAGACTGCTATAACCTAGGCATGGAGGGGCTGGTAAAATCTATGCAACAACTACAACTGGACAGGACACCATGGAGACTAGACTGCTATAACATAGGCATGGATGGGCTGGTATAATCTATGTATAACAACTACAACTGGACAGGACACTATGGAGACTAGACTGCTATAACATAGGCATGGAGGGGCTGGTATAATCTATGCAACAACTACAACTGGACAGGACACCATGAAGACTAGACTGCTATAACCTAGGCATGGAGGGGCTGGTATAATCTATGCAACAGCTACAACTGGACATGACACTATGGAGACTAGACTGCTGTAACATAGATTGTACTAGCCCCTCCATGCCTATGTTATAGCAGTCTAGTCTCCATAGTGTCCTGTCCAGTTGTAGTTGTTATACATAGATTATACTAGTTCCTCCATGCCTATGTATAACAACTACAACTGGACAGGACACTATGGAGACTAGACTGCTATAACATAGGCATGGAGGGGCTGGTATAATCTATGCAAGAACTACAACTGGACAGGACACTATGGAGAATAGACTACTATAACATAGGCATGGAGGGGCTGGTATAATCTATGTATAACAACTACAACTGGACATGACATTATGGAGACTAGACTGCTATAACATAGGCATAGAGAGGCTGGTATAATCTGAGAAATGTATTTTGGAAAGCTGATATAACACAGGCATGTCTCCTATCCGGGGGGTGGGTGCTGCTAAAGACCAATAACCGATAACCTAGGCTGCTAGAACATAAGCATGATCCTACTTTATATTACAACTTGGTGGGAGGATAAGCAAAATCTGGGGGATAGGGGCGGCTGGTATGACATAGGCAAGTCACCAGTCGTGGCTGGTATGACCTATGCATGATCAATAACCTAGTGACGTTTTTACTTTCAGGGGAGAAAAGGGGGGCGGCTGCTATAACACAGGCATAGCCATACTTTACAAACTAACTTGTAACGTCCATAACTCGGTGGCTGGTATAACATAGGCATAACCGCACTTTTTAAACTAACTTATGATTTTTATTTTAATCCCGGGGGGGGGGGGGGGGCGCTGCAATAACATAGGCATGACGCTAGCCAATGGAAACTGCTATAAGGCATGACACTAGTCAGCGGAAGCTGCTATAACCTAAGCATGATGCTAGTCAGCGGAAGCTGCTGTAACATAGGCATGACGCTAGTCAGTGGAAGCTGCTGTAACGTAGGCATGTCGCTAGTCAATGGAAGCTGCTGTAACGTAGGCATGTCGCTAGTCAGCGGAAGCTGCTATAAAGTAGGCATGTCACTAGCCAATGGAAGCTGCTATAATGTAGGCATGACACTAGCCAATGGAAGCTGCTATAACGTAGGCATGACGCTAGCCAACAGAAGCAGCTATAACGTAGGCATGTCGCTAGCCAATGGAAGCTGCTATAACGTAGGCATGTCGCTAGTCAGCGGAAGCTGCTATAAAGTAGGCATGTCACTAGCCAATGGAAGCTGCTATGACGCAGGCATGTCGCTAGCCAATGGAAGCTGCTATAACGTAGGCATGACGCTAGCCAACAGAAGCAGCTATAACGTAGGCATGTCGCTAGCCAATGGAAGCTGCTATAACGTAGGCATGTCGCTAGTCAGCGGAAGCGGCTATAAAGTAGGCATGTCACTAGCCAATGGAAGCTGCTATAATGTAGGCATGACACTAGCCAATGGAAGCTGCTATAACGTAGGCATGACACTAGCCAATGGAAGCTGCTATAACGTAGGCATGACGCTAGCCAATGGAAGCTGCTATAACGTAGGCATGATGCTAGCCAATGGAAGTTGCTATAACGTAAGCATGTACCTAGTATTTGGAAGCTGTATAACACGCATGCCACTGGTCTTTAGAAGCTGCTATAACATAGGTATACCACTGGTCTTTAGAAGCTGTATATCATAGGCATGCCACTGCTCTTTAAAAGCCTTTGGAAGCTGCTATAACATAGGTAAGCCACTAGTCTTTGGAAGCTGCTAAAACCCATTCAAGACTAATAACCTAGCGATGTCCTTACTTTTTTTTTTTTTTTATAGGAGGGGGGGTGGTCAGCTATAACATAGGCATGGCTACATTTTAAAACTGGGGGTGACTCACTTGCCCGTTAGCTTTTTTTAGGGGTCTGCTATAACCTAGGCATATTCATACTTAAGAAAGCAAACTGTGAGAACTTGTGAGGGGGGTGACCTGCGCTCGTCTCTACTTTTTGGGGCGCCTATATACCAGGTGCGTCACTACTTTTGGGGGGGGGGGGGGTGCACCATTGTGACCGGAGACATGACGACACTTTTGGGGGCTCGCACTGTTTTGGGGGGCACTTTGGGCATTATGTTGGTACTTTTGGGGGTGACATGCTTTTAGGGTCAGGGTGCCCCCAGATCGAGGACTCCCAGGTGAAGTTGGTGCCCACGTTTGGTGGGGTGCAGCCGGGGCCCTGACTTCATCACCTCGGAGACCACCTTATTGTTATTATCCTGCCTGTCCCAGCCGTCCCCCCGCGGCCCCAGCGCCCCCCGGCAGCCGCCCCAGCGCCCCCTCACCTGCTGTGGAACCAGTCCTTGCAGATGTCGCACTCGATCATGAACCGGCTCACATCGTACGGCTGCCGGCAGACACAGTAGACGGGAGCCGCTCCGGCCATCTTTAAAATCCACTCTCCAGCCCAGACATCACACACACAGCACGGAGCGGGGGAGGACGCCACTGCGCATGTGCCACCTACCTCCCCCTCCCCTCTCCGCTCATACACACACTCTGCCCTAGTTCCTGCATTCTCATTGGACGAGGAAGTCGTACACTGGGGGGCGTGGTCATTCGCCAGCCTCAAAGCAATGACCGAGAAGGAATCATTGACGAACGGTGACGAAACATTCCGGAAATTGCCGAGTGTAATGACATCTTCACTTAAAGGGATACAACAGAAATTATGAATGAACATGGAGTGAAGTGACCCTGTCCTCTCTGATTAGGGGGAAAAGGGGCAAAAAAATAAATAACAATGCTCGGTGGTGCGCAATAGCAAAGCCTAAATGCCCCCACAATAATGAAAACTACAGAGCCCCCATAATAAGGAAATATATAGAGCCTTCATAATAGGGAAAACTATAGAGCCCCCATAATAAGGAAAACTATAGAGCCCCCATAATAATGAAAACTATAGACCCCCCATAATAAGGAAAACTATATAGCCCCCATAATAATGAAAACTATAGAGCCCCCATAATAAGGAAAACTATAGAGCCCCCATGATAATGAAAACTATAGACCCCCCATAATAAGGAAAATTATAGAGCCCCCATAATAAGGAAAACTATAGAGCCCCCATAATAATGAAAACTATAGAGCCCCCATAATAATGAAAACTATAGACCCCCCATAATAAGGAAAACTATAGAGCCCCCATAATAAGGAAAACTATAGTGCCCCCATAATAATGAAAACTATAGAGCCCCCATAATAATGAAAACTATAGACCCCCCATAATAAGGAAAACTATAGTGCCCCCATAATAAGGAAAACTATAGTGCCCCCATAATAATGAAAACTATAGAGCCCCCATAATAATGAAAACTATAGTGCCCCCATAATAAGGAAAACTATAGTGCCCCCATAATAAGGAAAACTATAGAGCCCCCATAATAAGGAAAACTATAGTGCCCCCATAATAAGGAAAACTATAGAGCCCCCATAATAAGGAAAACTATAGTGCCCCCATAATAATGAAAACTATAGAGCCCCCATAATAATGAAAACTATAGAGCCCCCATAATAAGGAAAACTATAGAGCCCCCATAATAAGGAAAACTATAGAGCCCCCATAATAAGGAAAACTATAGAGCCCCCATAATAAGGAAAACTATAGAGCCCCCATAATAATGAAAACTATAGAGCCCCCATAATAATGAAAACTATAGAGCCCCCATAATAAGGAAAACTATAGTGCCCACATAATAAGGAAAACTATAGAGCCCCCATAATAATGAAAACTATAGAGCCCCCATAATAATGAAAACTATAGAGCCCCCATAATAAGGAAAACTATAGAGCCCCCATAATAAGGAAAACTATAGAGCCCCCATAATAAGGAAAACTATAGAGCCCCCATAATAAGGAAAACTATAGAGCCCCCATAATAAGGAAAACTATAGAGCCCCCATAATAATGAAAACTATAGAGCCCCCATAATAATGAAAACTATAGACCCCCCATAATAAGGAAAACTATAGTGCCCCCATAATAAGGAAAACTATAGTGCCCCCATAATAAGGAAAACTATAGTGCCCCCATAATAAGGAAAACTATAGTGCCCCCATAATAAGGAAAACTATAGTGCCCCCATAATAAGGAAAACTATAGAGCCCCCATAATAAGGAAAACTATAGACCCCCCATAATAATGAAAACTATAGACCCCCCATAATAAGGAAAACTATAGACCCCCCATAATAATGAAAACTATAGAGCCCCCATAATAATGAAAACTATAGAGCCCCCATAATAAGGAAAACTATAGTGCCCCCATAATAAGGAAAACTATAGAGCCCCCATAATAAGGAAAACTATAGAGCCCCCATAATAAGGAAAACTATAGACCCCCCATAATAATGAAAACTATAGAGCCCCCATAATAAGGAAAACTACAGAGCCCCCATAATAAGGAAAACTATAGTGCCCCCATAATAAGGAAAAACTATAGTGCCCCCATAATAAGGAAAAACTATAGCGCCCCCCATAATAATGAAAACTACAGAGCCCCCATAATACGGAAAATTATAGTGCCCCCATAATAGGGAAAACTATAGAGTCCCCCATAATAATGAAAACTATAGAGCCCCCATAATAAGGAAAACTATAGTGCCCCCATAATAAGGAAAACTATAGAGCCCCCATAATAATGAAAACTACAGAGCCCCCATAATAAGGAAAACTATAGTGCCCCCATAATAAGGAAAAACTATAGTGCCCCCATAATAAGGAAAAACTATAGCGCCCCCCATAATAATGAAAACTACAGAGCCCCCATAATACGGAAAATTATAGTGCCCCCATAATAGGGAAAACTATAGAGTCCCCCATAATAATGAAAACTATAGTGCCCTCATTATAAGGAAAACTATAGAGCCCCCCATAATAAGGAAAACTATAGAGCCCCCATAATAAGGAAAACTATAGTGCCCCCATAATAGGGAAAACTATAGAGCCCCCATAAGGAAAACTATAGAGCCACCATAATAAGGAAAAACTATAGTGCCCCCCATAATAATGAAAACTATAGAGCCTCAATAATAAGGAAAACTATAGAGCCCCCATAATAGGGAAAACTATAGAGCCCCCATAATAGGGAAAACTATAGTGCCCCCATAATAAGGAAATATATAGAGCCTTCATAATAGGGAAAACTATAGAGCCCCCATAATAAGAAAAAACTATAGTGCCCCCATAATAAGGAAATATATAGAGCCCCCATAATAGGGAAAACTATAGAGCCCCCATAATAGGGAAAACTATAGTGCCACCATACTATAACTAACCAGCTCCCATAATCCCGCTGTCCTCTCCCTGCACTGGGGGCCTGTAAATTTAGATTCATTCTTAGGGGTGCACGCATGTGTGGGGTCGCACGTATTCAACAAAGCATCGCATTAGACAAGCATCAAGTTAAAGGGGAGTTATTCCACGGCACTTAGTCAGGGAAGGAGTCAGGTAACCCACACTTTGCTCTCACTTCTATCCATGTGCTTTATTCCTATCCTCCTATGTTCCCTTGCCATCCACATTCACCGTCCCATCCGCCCTCCATCCCGACTCATATACATCAGCTCCTCTCTCCTTCCATCTCCCATGTACAGCTCCCATGCACTTCTCACCTTCCTGAAAAACCTCAGCCCATCTTGCCCAAACACACTGCACAAAGAAACTTCTTATAATTCCAAAAACTTCTTGCTTTTTATCTTCCTACTCCTACTGATTTCGGGAGACATCTCCCCCAACCCTGGTCCACCATCCCACAACCTCAACCGCTACCCAACTTCACATCAAAACCATTCAAACCTTATTAATATTACTTGCACTCCCTCATCTCCTACTTTTAATTGTGCCCTTTGGAATCCACGATCTGTATGTAACAAGCTTCCCTTCCTGCACAACTACTTTCTGAACAATTCTCTAAATCTATTGGCCCTCACTGAAACCTGGATCCAGGATTCTGACACTGTCTCCCCTGCTGCCATTTCCCATGGTGGCCTACAAGTCTCCCATTCCCCGAGACCTACAAACAGACATGGTGGTGGAGATGGCATACTCCTGTTCCATCATTCTTATTCCCTTCTTTTGAGGTATTTGATCCAAAAAATTCTACCAATCCCAAGAAAATAATAATATGCAGCAGGGTAGAAAAGGTACTAAATTAAATAAAATTTAACTTTTAATATTAGTATTTAAAATCGTAAAAAGACAAGAGCAACTAACATACAAAATACACATACCGCAAACCACCCAAAGTAGCAAAAAACAGCCTCTGAGTGTATCATAGATAAGCTACTTAGGTGGATAAATTATTATAAATCCCGGTCAAAAACGTCTAATAGAACCGGGCAATAATCGCAATATAGCAGTGTCCCTGGGTAATGTCAGCCTACTCAGAAGTAGAGAGTCCAGCTATACCATATCATAATCAACCATATGGTTACCCTCGCATAGGAAATGACATCTGCCACAAAATAGTAATAAATGGAACGGTCTCACCCAGGTAGATTGTGCTTCATATTCCTCCTGGTCTCTCTGGCAGTTCCAAAGGGAATACTTCAGGTTGATCCCCGAATGTGGGGAAACGGATATGCCTTAATTACCGTAATATTATAAACCCACTATTAGGATCCCCGAGTACCCAAAATTAACCCCGTGGCCTCCCTTCTTTTGAGGTCCACACCATCAGGCTCTTCCGTCCCCTCTCCCTCAGAGTAGCGGTCATATACCGCCCCTAGGCTCACCCACCCACTTCCTGGACCATTTCTCTGCCTGGCTGCCGCACTTCATGTCCTCAAAACTCCCAACCCTTATCCTGGGAGACTTCAACATCCCCATTAACAGCCCCACTTCTACATCTGCATCCCAGCTTCTATCGCTAACCACTTCGCTCGGCCTCTCACAGCTCTTAACCTCTGAGACACACAAGGACAGTAACACCCTTGACCTGGTCTTTGTCCGGCTCTGTTCAATCTCCTACCTAAATAACTCACCGCTTCCCCTCTCTGACAACAACATTCTCTCCTTCACGCTCACAAATCATCGCTCACCCCAGCACACTCCTACCTACCATTCAGTCAGAAATCCACAAGCGATTAACCCTCGTACACTTTCAGACTCCTTACACTCATCACTGTCTCCAATCTCCTCTTTTTGCTGTCCTGATCTGGCGGTACATCACTACAATTACACTCTTAGAAGCACCCTGGACTAAGTAGCTCCCCTCACCATCAGAACCTCCAAACTTAGAGTAAAACAGCCCTGGCTCACATCGCAAACCCGATTTCTCCAGCGATGCTGTCAAGGCCGCTGTACCTGCTGCCGTCCTTGCCGCTTCCGTCTCTGCTCGCTGGTATACTCACTGGCCCTGTCGCGCTCTCCCTGCAGCCTCGTGTCCTCCATCTTCCTCAGTAGCAGCTTCTTCCTGGTTCTCGTCTGGTGCGCGTGCGCACCTCACGCTCCTGCTCCCTCTGTGCACGCGCACTTCCTCCTTTTGTTTTACAGGCGCTCCGTGCCTCCACTCCTGGATCCTGACCCGGAAGTCCCCTTGCACGTCTGGTATTTAAGGTTACTCCTTCCTCTACTCCTTGCCTGTCTGTCATTTGTGCTCTTTTGATCCAGGTCCTCCTTTGTCTCTGCTTGGTCTGTCCTGTGTCTCTTTCTGCCCAGCCAACCTAGCTTCCCCACCATTCCTAGCTCTCCTTGCCTCGCCATCCTGCTCAGTCCGTCCTGTTTCCACTCCATCCCTTCTCTATCTAGTTTCACCTTCCTACCCCATTACCGCTTTCCTCCTGGCTTCTCCAGCTTCCCTCCTGTCTCTACCTTACCATACCAATCCGCCCTGCATCCAGTTACCCCTAGTCTGTCTTACCCATCGCTTCTTTCTTTGGGATCTCCTACTGCTTGTCCCCTGGTGCCAGCTTCCGTGGCGATAGTCTCCCTCGGGCCTGCCCCTAGCGCTCCCTGTATAGGGGGTGGTCTATCTGGCCAGCTCACCCGTGGGAGGTTCGTTGCCGTGGATCTGCGGGTTCACTCTAATAGTTCTAAGTGTCTCACAGTACAGACAGGCCATGGACCCCGCTGGTACCTTGACTCCAACTCAGAAGGAGTTATTGTTCCTTCGGGAGGACCAGTCCAGGATTATGACCTTTTTGAAGTCCATGGAGTCCCGTCTCTCGGCTCGTCAGGCTTCTGATCCCGGTAGTGCTTTGCAGTTGGCAACTCTCCAACAGGAGCTAGCTCAACAGCGTGACACTCAAGCCCATATGCTTAATTTTATGGCTTCAGTGGATGATTGCCTTCGTGCTCTTCAGGCTTCTGCTCCCGTTTCCTCTCCAGCTTCAGTTCCTCTCCCACCACCTCGTCTGGCTAAACCTCCTCACTATAGTGGGGATCCCAAATTGTGTAAAGGGTTTTTAAATCAATGCCAGCTCCACTTTGAGTTACTTCCCTTGCAGTATCCCACTGACCGTGCTAAGGTAGCTTTTGTAATCTCACACCTGGAGGGTGAGGCTTTAGCGTGAGTTAATCCTCTCTGGGAGTGGGATGATCTTCTTGTTTCTCAAATCTCCATCTTTCTTGATACTTTCCGCAAGGTATTTGATGAATCGGGTCGTTTGGCCTCTACCACCGAGTTTCTTTTTAACCTCCATCAAGGTACGCTTTCGATGGGCCAATATGCCATCTGGTTTCGTACTCTTTCATCCGAATTAGGATGGAATAATGAGGCTTTGGTGGGAGCCTTCTGGCGGGGGCTTTCTCCTCGGATCAAGGATGAGTTAGTGGGTCGTGATACTCCGACCTCCCTGGAGGATCTTATTTCTTTGGCGACCCGCATCGATTTACGTTTTCAAGAAGATACTCTGGAATCCGCTAAAGAGGGAAGGTCTCCTCGTCTTCTTTCGGCTACTCCTAGTCCTTCCCGTCCTTGTTCAGAATTGACTTCTGCTAGTACTGCTCCAGAACCTATGCAGGTGGATCGTTTAAAGCCTGTAGAACAGCGTCGGAAGGAAAGGCTAACCCAAGGTCTTTGTTTCTATTGCGGCAGTGCGTCACATCTTTTGCGTTCTTGTCCAGTCAGGCCAAGAAATGCCTCCACCTAGGGCAGGTAAGAGAGGTCTCCCTAGGCATCTCTGAACCCTCTCAACCCCTTACTCCTTCAGTTCTTTTGCATTTGGGTGATAAGCGTTTTTCTGATTTTGCCTATATAGATTCTGGGGCCGCTGGGAATTTTATCCATATGGAGGCTGTTAGGAGATTGCTGATTCCGGTCAGATCCCTGGAGACTCCTCCCCAGATTGCGTCAGTCGACGGTCAACCTCTGCGGGAGTCCGTTACTTTGGTAACCGAAGAATTGGAGCTCTAAATTGGAATTCTGCACCAGGAAAAGATCGCCTTCTATGTGCTGCCTTCCTTGTCCCATACTATTTTGCTTGGTCTTCCTTGGTTGAGGATCCATGAGCCTACTCTTGACTAGCGGTCTGGTGAAATCCTGCGTTGGGGTCTCTTCTGTCAGAAGAACGGTCTTCTTCCAGTCCTGCCAAGAAAACCTTGCCCTATGTCTGAGTCCTCTAATTTACCTTTCTCGTATCAGGTTTTTTTGGATGTCTTCAATAAAAGAGAAGCAGAGATCTTGCCTCCGCATCGACCATACGACTGCCCAATCGATCTTGTTCCAGGCTCTACTCCGCCTCGAGGTCGAATCTACCCGTTGTCTCCTACCGAGACACAAGCCATGACTGAATATATTCAGGAAAATCTAGCTAAAGGCTTTATCCGCAAATCCTCCTCTCCAGAGGGCGCAGGTTTCTTCTTCGCTAAGAAGAAGGATGGAACCCTCCATCCTTGTATGGACTACCGAGTCTCAACAATCTCACAATCAAGAACAAGTATCCACCTCCACTCATTCCTGAGTTGTTTGATCGCCTTAGGGTAGCACGTATTTTTACGAAATTAGATCTTCGTGGAGCATACAACCTCATCCATATTCGCTCTGGTGACGAATGGAAAACCGCCTTCAACACGCAAGACGGCCACTATGAATATTTAGTCATGCCTTTCGGCCTGTGTAATGATCCATTGGTGTTTCAAGAGTTTGTGAATGATGTTTTTCGGGACTTACTCTACTCCCGTGTGGTGGTATATTTGGACGACATTCTTGTGTTTTCTTCGGATCTAGCTTCCCACAGAAAACATGTCCGCCAAGTTCTATCTCAACTAAGACAAAACCATCTTTCCGCCAAACTCGAAAAGTGCATTTTTTTAACAAACTTCGCTACCGTTTCTTGGCTATATCATTTCTGGTTCTGGTTTGCGGATGGAACCGCATAAAGTGTCTGCTGTGCTTAACTGGCCGTGTCTACAGGGAGTAAAGGCAATTCAACGCTTCCTCGGATTTGGAAATTATTATGTGCAGTTTATCCCACATTTTTCCTCTCTGGTCGCCTCAATTTCAGCCTTGACTCATAAAGGGTCCAATCTTCACGTTTGGTCTTCGAAGCTGAAGATGCTTTTCGCTCTCTAAAACAAGCCTTTGCCTCGGCTCCTGTACTCTGTCATCCTGAGGTCAATAAGCCCTTAATTCTAGAAGTAGATGTCTCAGCCATTGGCGCCGGCGCAGTGCTTTCAAAGAGATCTTCTTCCGGACAACTGGCTACCTGTGGTCTCTTTTCCAAAAACTTCTACATCTCTGAGAGGAATTACGCCATTGGCGACGAGGAACTATTGGCCATCAAGTTGGTGTTGGAGGAGTGGCAGTATCTGTTAGAAGGAGCTGTTCACCCTTTCAGGATCTATACTAACCACAAGAATCTGGAATATATCCACTCCACGCAAAGACTTAACCCCCAACAAGACAGATGGTCGTTATTCTTTGCCCACTTTGACTTTGAATTACATTTCCGTCCTGGCGACAAGAACCTCAAGGCAGATGCTTTATCCAGATCTTTTCTCGCATCCGATGTAGAGGAGGAGCCTTCACACATCGTGGATCCAAGCAAAATCATTCTTGTAGCTCCAGTTAGCATGTCTTCCTTGCCCCCTGGTAAAACCTTTGTCCAGGAGAACGAGAGGACTCAAGTTCTTTGTTGGGGTCATGCCTCTAAACTAGCAAGCCATGTGGGATACAAGAAGACACTCGCTCTCATCTCCCGCTACTATTGGTGGACATCTCTTCTTCCGGATGTCCGGAATTTTGTCGCTGCATGTCTTTCTTGTGCAAGGAACAAGGTTCCTAGACGTCTGCCCTCTGGTCTCCTGCATCCGCTTCCAGTTCCCTCGGCCCCCTGGCAACATATTGCAATGGATTTTATTACTGATTTACCTCAGTCTTCTGGTCATACAGTCATATTTGTAGTCGTAGATCGATTCTCCAAGATGGCTCATTTCGTCCCTTTACCAGGCTTACCTTCTGCTCCAGAATTGGCAAAAATCTTCATTTCTCATATCTTACGGATTCACGGTTTCCCGCTACATATTGTCTCTGATAGAGGAGTCCAGTTAACCTCTCGATTTTGGCAGGCTCTTTACAAATTAATGAATGTTACTCTAGATTTCTCTACAGCTAACCATCCACAGACCAACGGACAAGCAGAGCGCACAAACCAAATTCTAATGACTTATCTCGTCATTTTTCCAACGGTCATCAAAATGACTGGTCAGATTTGCTTCCATGGGCCGAGTTCGCGTACAATAACTATCTCAATGTTTCTTCTTCCAAGCCTCCCTTCTTTATCGTCTACGGGCAACATCCTGGTATTCTTCTGCTGGTAGTTCTTGTCTCGGGTGTGCCAGCGGCTGATCTTCTGTCCGAAGAGTTCTCCAGGGTCTGGCGGGAGACCAAAATCGCGTTAGAACAGGCACAGGTCAGGATTAAGAGATAGGTCGATAGGAGACGTCTGGATCCTCCGTGATATCAGCCAGGTGATAAGGTGTGGTTGTCTTCCAAGTTTATTCATGTTAAGATCCCCTCGTATAAACTGGGTCCACGCTACATAGGTCCTTTCGAGGTTTTGTCTCGTATCAATGATGCTGTCTACAAATTGAAATTGCCCGCCTCACTTCGCATTCCCAACTCTTTTCATGTTTCCCTTCTAAAACCTGTCGTTTTCAATCAGTTCCATGTTTCTCCCGCTCAAACTCCTTTACCTGTTTCTGATTTGGATGTCTTTGAGATTAAAGATATTCTTGCCATGAAAAAATCTAGAGGTAAAACTCTCTTTTTGGTCGATTGGAAGGGTTTTGGTCCCAAGGAGAGGTCTTGGGAGCCCCATGAGAATATACAGGCTCCTCAGATCTTAGCCAGGTTTCTTTCTGGTCTTCGAAAGAAGGGGAGTAAGGGGAGGGGTACTGTCACGGCCGCTGTACCTGCCGCAGTCCCTGCCGCTTCCGTCTCTGTTCGCTGGTATACTCACTGGCCCTGTCGCGCTCTCCCTGCAGCCTTGCGTCCTCACTCTTCCTCAGTAGCCGCTTCTTCCTGGTTCTCGTCCGCTGCGCATGCGCACCTCACGCTCCTGCTCCCTCTGCGCACGCGCACTTCCTCCTTTTGTTTTACAGGCGATCCATGCCTCCACTCCTGGATCCTGACCCGGAAGTCCCCTTGCACCTCTGATATTTAAGGTTACTCCTTCCTCTACTCCTTGCCTGTCTGTCATTTGTGCTCTTTTGACCCAGGTCCTCCTTTGTCTCTGCTCGGTCTGTCTTGTGTCTCTTTGTGCCCAGCCAGCCTAGCTTCCCCACCATTCCTAGCTCTCCTTGCCTCGCTGTCCTGCTCAGTCCGTCCTGTTTCCACTCCATCCTTTCTCTATCTAGTTCCACCTTCCTAACCCGTTACCGCTTTCCTACCGGCTTCTCCAGCTTTCCTCGTGTCTCTACCTTACCATACCAATCCGCCCTGCGTCCAGTGACCCCTAGTCTGTCTTACCCATCGCTCCTTTCTTTGGGATCTCCTACTGCTTGTCCCCTGGTGCCAGCTTCCGTGGCGATAATCTCCATCGGGACTGCCCCTAATGCTTCCTGTATAGGGGGTGGTCTATCTGGCCAGCTCACCCGTGGGAGGTTCGTTGCCGTGGATCTGCGAGTTCACTCTAGGAGTTCTAAGTGTCTCACAGATGCTCTAGTAGTGCTGAATGCTTATGGAGGAAAACTCGCACACCAAAAGACTTCATACACTTCAAATTTATGTTAAAAACAGAACTCTGCCCTTCACCTCGCCAAACAGATCTACGTCACCACCCTGATCTCCTCACTATCCAACAACCCCAAGAAACTTTTTGACACCTTTCACTCCCTCCTCAGGCCAAAAGCACAAGCCCCTATCATAGACATTTGTGCTGATGACCTGGCCTCCCACTTTATAGAGAAAATAGACAATATCCGTCAGGAAATAAGCTCCCAATCACCAAGTTCAGTGACTCCCATCCCTCCCTGCATCTCCCCTGGCTCACTCTCCACATTTGATCCCATCACAGAAGAAGAAGTCTCCAGTGTTGTGAATTCCGCTCTTGGGCTCCCTCCGGTGGTTGTAAGTGGCACTTTTGTGAGTTCTGCTCTTGGGCTCCCTCCGGTGGTTTTAAGTGGTATGGCTGCTCCTTGGATTTAGCAGTCTGCAGCTGCTTCCACTGATTGTCTTTCTGCTCGGCTATTTATGCCTAGCTCTTTCTTCAGCCAGTGCCACTTGTCAATGGTTCCTGGTTGGATTCACATCTCTCTTGGATTTCCCTGATATCCTGACCAGTTCAGCAAAGATAAGTTCTTGCTTTGCTCTTTTCTATCCACATGTTGTTGACTTGTTCGTTCTGTGCATTCTATGTTTTGTCCAGCTTGTCAGTATGGATTAGTTCAGTTAAGCTGGAAGCTCTGGGAAGCAGATTTACCCTCCACACCTTTAGTCAGGTGTGGAGATTTTTGTAAACTCTGTGTGGATTTTTGTAGTTTTTAATACTGACCGCACAGTATTCTATCCTGTCCTGTCTATCTAGCTAGACTGGCCTCCTGTGCTACATCCTGGTTTCATTCTGTGTATGTCTTTTCCCTCTCCACTCACAGTCATTACTTGTGGGGGGCTATCTATCCTTTGGGGATTTTTCTCTGAGGCAAGATAGTTTTCCTGTTTCTATCTTTAGGGGTAGTTAGTTCTCAGGCTGTGACGAGGTGCCTAGGGAGAGTTAGGAGCATCCCACGGCTACTTCTAGTGTTGTGTTGAGCTTAGGGACTGCGGTCAGTACAGGTACCACCTCCTTCAGAGCTCGTCCCATGTTGCTCCTAAACCACCAGTTCATAACACTCCAGGCTCCTCTCTTCTTCTCGTCCGACTACATGCACCACCGACCCCATTCCCTCACACCTCCTCCAGTTTCTCTCTCCAGTCGTCACTACTCACCTAACTACAATCTTTAATCTCTCCCTCTCCTCTGGAATTTTCCCCTCCTTCTACAAACACTCTATCATTACTCCATTACTAAAGAAACCCACCCTCGACCCATCCTGCACAAACAACTACAGACCGGTCTCCAATCTCCCCTTCATCTCTAAACTCTTGGAGAACATGATCTACTCCCGCCTTACCCGATACCTCTCCATTCACTCCCTCCTAGACCCTTCACAGTCCGGTTTCCGCCCCCTACACTTGACAGAAACTGCACTCATCAGAGTGACCAACGACCTTCTGAAAGCAAAATATAACGGTGACCACTCTCTGCTCATTCTTCTCGATCTTTCTGCAGCTTTCGACACTGTTGACCACCCTCTCCTACTCTCTAGGCTCCAGTCACTAGGCATTAAGGACACTGCTCTCTCCGGGTTCTCCTCTTACCTTTCTGACCGCTCCTTTAGTGTTCTGTTCTCTGGCTCCACTTCCTCTCCTCTTCCTCTCACTGTTAGGGTACCTCAGGGCTCAGTCCTTGGCCCCCTTCTCTTCTCCCTCTACACGGCCCCAATTGGACAGACCATCAGCAGATTTGGCTTTCAGTATCATCTTTACGCTGATGACACACAACTATACACGTCATCCCCTGACCTTACCCCCGCTGTACTACAGAACGCCACTGACTGTCTGTCTGCAGTCTCCAGCATCATGTCCACCCTCTATCTGAAACTCAACCTCTTCAAAACTGAACTTCTTCTGCTCCCGCCTTCTACTAACCTCCCTAAATCTGACATTTCCCTCTCCGTGGGTGGCACCATAATAACACCCCTGCAGCAGGCGCGCTGTCTGGGTGTTACATTTGACTTTGATCTCTCCTTCACATCCCATATACAATCTCTTGCCCGCTTGTGCCGCTTACACCTAAAGAACATCTCTAGAATACGCCATTTTCTCACTACGGAAACAACAAAAATCCTCACTGTTGCCCTGATCCACTCCCGACTGGACTGCTGCAATGCTCTATTAATTGGCCTCCCTCTCACTCGACTTTCCCCTCTACAGTCCATCCTTAATGCGGCAGCCAGGGTTGTCCATCTGGCTAATTGTTACTTGGACGTGTCTGCTCTTCGCCAGTCATTACACTGGCTGCCAATTCATTACAGGATACAATTCAAAGTACTTGTTCTCACCCACAAAGATCTCCACAGTGCGGCACCCCCATACATCTCCTCCCTCATTTCTGTCTATCGGCCTAACCGACCTCTGTGCTCTGCAAATGACTTTCGACTAACCTCTGCACTAATCCGTACCTCCCACTCCTGACTCCAAGACTTCTCCCGTGCTGCGCCAATCCTCTGGAATGCTCTACCCCAAGATATTAGTACCATCCACAATTTGCATAGTTTTAGGCGCTCGCTCAAAACACATTTGTTCAGATCGGCCTATCACGTTCACTAATCAAAGTCATTTTATGTTTGGGTATGTGTGTAGCCCATTCACTATCCCCATCTATCCCCCACCTCCTGAATATGGCTGGACCATCATTGTAAATACATCATTGTAAATAGACACCTGTACTTTGTATCTCCCCCACCTCATTGTAGATTGCAAGCTCTCATGAGCAGGGGCGGCTTATTGTGCTTTAGTTATTGTACTGTTAACGTTGTTACTTATGACTGTTGTGTTTGAAACTGTTAAGCTGTAAAGCGCTGCGGAAAATGTTGGCGCTATATAAATAAAGATTCTTATTATTATAAGGAAAAACTATAGTGCCCGCATAATAAGGAAAACTATAGAGTTCCTTATAACAGTGAAAGCAGTAGTGTCCCCATAGCAGTACCACTCACACCTCCCCATAACTGTGATTGCCACTGTGCCCCCTTTTTACATAAGGATATGAATTGTCGGCGCCTCATCGGGGGCGTCTGTCTATAATCATTCATGAACGGCTGCTCTAGGGTTTGTGAATGCAGTCGGTCTGTAGGAACCACACGGAGACTTAAAGACGCAGACACTTTGCATTCCCTGGAAACAAGAATTAGCAGAATCCATGACTGATTCTTGTCCTTCACTCCTTCTTTCTAGGAATAGGCAGAGTATGTCTGTACTTGCCTGTTTCCAGCCATCCGTTTAGGTGGCGCTCTCGTTTCTCAGGATCAGTGGTGGTGGGGTGTTTCAGCAGTGGGACCCTCCAGTGATTGGGAATAGAATAACTTCAAAAGTCCTAAAAAGTGGCCCCATAATAGGGTGAGCCAGGAAGTTCCCTATAGAAGTGATTGCCGCATGTACAAGAATACAACTACTATAATACTGCCCCTATGTACAAGAATATAACTACTATAATACTGCCCCCTATGTACAAGAATATAACTACTATAATACTGCCCCTATGTACAAGAATATAACTACTATAATACTGCTCCTATGTACAAGAATACAACTACTATAATACTGCCCCTATGTACAAGAATATAACTACTATAATAATGCTCCTATGTACAAGAATACAACTACTATAATACTGCCCCTATGTACAAGAATATAACTACTATAATACTGCTCCTATGTACAAGAATACAACTACTATAATACTGCCCCTATGTACAAGAATATAACTACTATAATACTGCTCCTATGTACAAGAATATAACTACAATACTGCCCCTATGTACAAGAATATAACTACTATAATACTGCTCCTATGTACAAGAATATAACTACTATAATACTGCTCCCTATGTACAAGAATATAACTACTATAATACTGCTCCTATGTACAAGAATACAACTACTATAATACTGCCCCTATGTACAAGAATATAACTACTATAATACTGCCCCTATGTACAAGAATATAACTACTATAATACTGCCCCCTATGTACAAGAATATAACTACTATAATACTGCCCCTATGTACAAGAATATAACTACTATAATACTGCTCCCTATGTACAAGAATATAACTACTATAATACTGCCCCAATGTACAAGAATATAACTACTATAATACTGCTCCTATGTACAAGAATATAACTACTATAATACTGCTCCTATGTACAAGAATATAACTACTATAATACTGCCCCCTGTGTACAAGAATATAACTACTATAATACTGCTCCTATGTACAAGAATATAACTACTATAATACTGCTCCATGTATAAGAATATAACTACTATAATACTGCCCCTATATACAAGAATATAACTACTATAATACTGCTCCTATGTACAAGAATATGACTACTATAATACTGCTCCTATGTACAAGAATATAACTACTATAATACTGCTCCTATGTACAAGAATATAACTACTATAATACTGCCCCTATTTACAAGAATATAACTACTATAATACTGCCCCTATGTACAAGAATATAACTACTATAATACTTCCCCTATGTACAAGAATATAACTACTATAATACTGTCCCCTATGTACAAGAATACAACTACTATAATACTGCTCCTATGTACAAGAATATAACTACTATAATACTGCCCCTATTTACAAGAATATAACTACTATAATACTGCCCCTATGTACAAGAATATAACTACTATAATACTGCTCCTATGTACAAGAATACAACTACTATAATACTGCCCCTATGTACAAGAATACAACTACTATAATACTGCTCCTATGTACAAGAATATAACTACTATAATACTGCTCCCTATGTACAAGAATATAACTACTATAATACTGCTCCTATGTACAAGAATATACAGTTAGGTCCATATATATTTGGACAGAGACAACATTTTTCTAATTTTGGTTATAGACATTACCAGAATGAATTTTAAACAAAACAATTCCAATGCAGTTGAAGTTCAGACTTTCAGCTTTCATTTGAGGGTATCCACATTAAAATTGGATGAAGGGTTTAGGAGTTTCAGCTCCTTAGCATGTGCCACCCTGTTTTTAAAAGGACCAAAAGTAATTGGACAGATTCAATAATTTTTAAATAAAATGTTCATTTTTAGTACTTGGTTGAAAACCCTTTGTTGGCAATGACTGCCTGAAGTCTTGAACTCATGGACATCACCAGACGCTGTGTTTCCTCCTTTTTGATGCTCTGCCAGGCCTTCACTGCGGTGGTTTTCAGTTGCTGTTTGTTTCTGGGCCTTTCTGTCTGAAGTTTAGTCTTTAACAAGTGAAATGCTGCTCAATTGGGTTGAGATCAGGTGACTGACTTGGCCATTCAAGAATATTCCACTTCTTTGCTTTAATAAACTCCTGGGCTGCTTTGGCTTTATGTTTTGGGTCATTGGTCGTCGTTTCATACTACAGATGGACAATCAGTTTGGCTGCATTTGGCTGGATCTGAGCACACAGTATGGCTCTGAATACCTCAGAATTCATTCGGCTGCTTCTATCCTGTGTCACATCATCAATAAACACTAGTGACCCAGTGCCACTGGCAGCCATGCATGCCCGCGCCATCACACTGCCTCCGCCGTGTTTTACAGATGATGTGGTATGCTTTGGATCATGAGCTGTACCGCGCCTTCGCCATACTTTTCTCTTTCCATCATTCTGGTAGAGGTTGATCTTGGTTTCATCTGTCCAAACAATGTTATTCCAGAACTGTGCTGGCTTTTTTAGACATTTTTTAGCAAAGTCCAGTCTAGCCTTCTCATTCTTGATGCTTATGAGTGGCTGCACCGTGCAGTGAACCCTCTGTAGTTACTTTCATGCAGTCTTCTCTTTATGGTAAATTTGGATATTGATACGCCGACCTCCTGGCGAGTGTTGGTCACTTGGTTGGCTGTTGTGAAGGGGTTTCTCTTCACCATGGAGATTATTCGGCGATCATCCACCACTGTTGTCTTCCGTGGGCGCCCAGGTCTCTTTGCATTGATGAGTTCACCAGTGCTTTCTTTCTTTCTCAGCATGTACCAAACTGTAGATTGTTCCACTCCTAATATTGTAGCAATTTCTTGGATGTTTTTTTTCTGTTTTTGCAGCTTAAGGATGGCTTGTTTCACCTGGATGGAGAGCTCCTATGACCGCATGTTTACTTCACAGCAAAACCTTACAAATGCAAGCACCACACCTCAAATCAACTCCAGGCCTCTTACCTGCTTAATTGAGAATGACATAACGAAGGGATTGCCCACACCTGTCCATGAAATAGCCTTGGAGTCAATTGTCCAATTACTTTTGGTCCCTTTAAAAACAGGGTGGCACATGTTAAGGAGCTGAAATTCCTAAACCCTTCATCCAATTATTATGTGGATACCCTCAAATGAAAGCTGAAAATCTGAACTTCAACTGCATCTGAATTGTTTTGATTAAAATTCATTGTGGTAATGTCTATAACCAAAATTAGAAAAATGTTGTCTCTGTCCAAATATATATGGACCTAACTGTAACTACTATAATACTGCCCCTATGTTCAAGAATATAACTACTATAATACTTCCCCCTTATTTAGACACATTGAGACACACCTGTCTCTTGGGATTGAGACTCTTGAGACTCCATTATTTAGTAGTTATAGGCTTCTACATGTGGGCAGTATTATAGTAGTTATATTCTTGTACATAGGAGCAGTATTATAGTAGTTATATTCCTGTACATAGGGGCACTATTATAGTAGTTATATTCTTGTACATAGGAGCAGTATTATAGTAGTTATATTCCTGTACATAGGGGCACTATTATAGTAGTTATATTCTTGTACATAGGAGCAGTATTATTGTAGTTATATTCTTGTACATAGGGGGCAGTATTATAGTAGTTATATTCCTGTACATAGGGGCAGTATTATAGTAGTTATAGTCTTGTACATAGGGGCAGTATTATAGTAGTTATATTCTTGTACATAGGAGCAGTATTATAGTAGTTATATTCTTGTACATAGGGGGCAGTATTATAGTAGTTATAGTCTTGTACATAGGGAGCAGTATTATTGTAGTTATATTCTTGTACATAGGGGCAGTATTATAGTAGTTATATTCTTGTACATAGGGGCAGTATTATAGTAGTTATATTCCTGTACATAGGGGCAGTATTATAGTAGTTATAGTCTTGTACATAGGGGCAGTATTATAGTAGTTATATTCTTGTACATAGGGGCAGTATTATAGTAGTTATATTCTTGTACATAGGAGCAGTATTATAGTAGTTATATTCTTGTACATAGGGGCAGTATTATAGTAGTTATATTCTTGTACATAGGAGCAGTATTATAGTAGTTATATTCTTGTACATAGGAGCAGTATTATAGTAGTTATATTCTTGTACATAGGAGCAGTATTATAGTAGATATATTCTTGTACATAGGGAGCAGTATTATAGTAGTTATATTCTTGTACATAGGAGCAGTATTATAGTAGTTATATTCTTGTACATAGGGGCAGTATTATAGTAGTTATATTCTTGTACATAGGGAGCAGTATTATAGTAGTTATATTCTTGTACATAGGAGCAGTATTATAGTAGTTATATTCTTGTATATAGGGGCAGTATTATAGTAGTTATATTCTTGTACATAGGGAGCAGTATTATTGTAGTTATATTCTTGTACATAGGGGCAGTATTATAGTAGTTATATTCTTGTACATAGGGGCAGTATTATAGTAGTTATATTCCTGTACATAGGGGCAGTATTATAGTAGTTATAGTCTTGTACATAGGGGCAGTATTATAGTAGTTATATTCTTGTACATAGGGGCAGTATTATAGTAGTTATATTCTTGTACATAGGAGCAGTATTATAGTAGATATATTCTTGTACATAGGGAGCAGTATTATAGTAGTTATATTCTTGTACATAGGAGCAGTATTATAGTAGTTATATTCTTGTACATAGGAGCAGTATTATAGTAGATATATTCTTGTACATAGGGAGCAGTATTATAGTAGTTATATTCTTGTACATAGGAGCAGTATTATAGTAGTTATATTCTTGTACATAGGGGCAGTATTATAGTAGTTATATTCTTGTACATAGGGAGCAGTATTATAGTAGTTATATTCTTGTACATAGGGACAGTATTATAGTAGTTATATTCCTGTACATAGGGGCAGTATTATAGTAGTTATAGTCTTGTACATAGGGGGCAGTATTATAGTAGTTATATTCTTGTACATAGGGGCAGTATTATAGTAGCTATATTCTTGTACATAGGAGCAGTATTATAGTAGATATATTCTTGTACATAGGAGCAGTATTATAGTAGCTATATTCTTGTACATAGGAGCAGTATTATAGTAGTTATATTCTTGTACATAGGGGCAGTATTATAGTAGTTATATTCTTGTACATAGGGAGCAGTATTATAGTAGTTATATTCTTGTACATAGGGGCAGTATTATAGTAGCTATATTCTTGTACATAGGAGCAGTATTATAGTAGATATATTCTTGTACATAGGAGCAGTATTATAGTAGCTATATTCTTGTACATAGGAGCAGTATTATAGTAGTTATATTCTTGTACATAGGAGCAGTATTATAGTAGTTATATTCTTGTACATAGGGGCAGTATTATAGTAGTTATATTCTTGTACATAGGGAGCAGTATTATAGTAGTTATATTCTTGTACATAGGGACAGTATTATAGTAGTTATATTCTTGTACATAGGGGCAGTATTATAGTAGTTATATTCTTGTATATAGGGGCAGTATTATAGTATTTATATTCTTGTACATAGGGGCAGTATTATAGTAGATATATTCCTGTACATAGGGGCAGTATTATAGTAGTTATAGTCTTGTACATAGGAGGCAGTATTATAGTAGTTATATTCTTGTACATAGGGGCAGTATTATAGTAGTTATAGTCTTGTACATAGGAGGCAGTATTATAGTAGTTATATTCTTGTACATAGGGGCAGAATTATACAACTAATACAGCTCAGAAATTACATAACTAGACACAATTACAGCTTTCGTCTGTGGGAGAAGCTGGATGACCGCATATGACTCATAATTTTTGTACTTATGAAGGAAATGTTCTTACATGGGTAGCGTTCGGGTTGATGCAGAGGTGCTGAGTGATCGTCTGCTCCTTCTGTGTCAGACGCGGCTCTTCTTCCAGCTGGGTCGCTGCCAGATTGACAACACATTGACTTCTGTAAGTGTGAAGTTTATGATAACATCTTATTTTAATTATATATATATTTTTTCAGTTTAATCATTACCATCGTTTGATTCCTGACAGGGTCACAGACCAGCCCTATAAGCGCCATCTACCCAAAGATGTAAGAAATCTTATTTTATACTACCCGATCCTTGAGCCAAAATTAAAGCGACTGACCACTTGTGAGAGGAGTTTTCTTATTCCCCCTAAGATAACACTTCCTGCTCTTGATCTCTGGCAGCGTTATTGATAAAGGGGGCTTACAGCGACCAATCAAAATTGAGAGTAATTTCTTTTAATTCAGGTAAGAACAATCGCTACCAAATTCAGATGAGGACACAGGCCAGGAAGTGTTGTCATGGGGGTAAAAAAAATACCACCACAGTCACTTTAATCTGCCAGGGAATAGATCATTACTTACAAATTTTGGAATAACCCTCTAAGGGCTCGCAAGGCGAGGTGGGTCCGCTAAGCCTCTGGTCCGGGTGGGCACATGGACCCCAGACGTTGTGATAGCTTCCAGAGGACACGTGGAATCGTGGGGACTGGGCCTAACTGGAAACTCAGGAGCGTACGGACAGATGGGGTGGAATCCAAGAGGATGGAGTAAATTAAACAAGAAGTCAAGAGTCTCAATCCCAAGACACAGTTGTGTCTCAATGTGTCTCAATAATACCTAACGTGGAGCACAACACGGGGCAGAGGATCCAGGAGAAGAGCGCAGAGCCCAGGAAACCCAGGACAGAGGCGTAATAAACCCTTTTACTTTGAATGTACAAAAATCAGAAAACGACTTTTTATGTAGATTTTGTAAATTTGGGTTCAAAACTGGAATAAGATTTAAGATTAAGGTTTGGATGGATTATAGAGAGGCATGAATCAGCTACTGAGAACCACATTTTGTAAGTTACAGGGTCATTGATTTTATTTTTAGTGGCCGTTGTGTAATACCTCATTTTCCCTCCGGGAGTGCTGCAGAGAAATCAAACACTTGCTGCCAGGATTGATTGATGGGCTTGATATCATTTTCTATTCTTCTCAATGTTAACCTGATCCTGAATGAATCCTTTGAGAAGAGTCATGCCTGTCTGTAAAGGCTGCAAGCTGCCCCTTCGTAGGCATTGAATAGAAATGACTGAGTCACTTTACCGCCCACACAAGACTTTCAAAAAATACGAAAAAAAAAAGGAACAATTTTGTGATTCAGGATTCCCCGTCCCCCAGAACACAGACGTCTTTCGGCAGTCATCAGGCCTGTTCTTCTGCCTCCTACACAAACCCCCTGTGCTCTGTTACACAATGTGTCAGAAGGGAACAGACTGTGAATGAAGTCATCCAGATGAGTTCCTGAACAGATCGCACTTTGCTTCCTCTCTTCTTCCATTTCAGCAGTTTATTCCCGGAGGAATCATTCAGGCCCGGTGTATCTAGATCTCAGCACGCTGTGCCCAAATCATCATTGTCATTCATAATCAACATCACCCACGGCAGGAAACGCGCCAGCACCCACTAGGTGTGTCCAAAAGAAAATGCTGCCTAAGTCCCTGTAATGGGAGTAATGTTTGCAGAGTGGTGATGTCCTTCCTGTAGAGTGGTGATGTCACCCCTGTAGATGGGTGATGTCACTGCTGTAGATGGGTGATGTCACTCCTGTAGTGGTGATGTCCTTCCTGTAGAGTGGTGATGTCACTCCTGTAGTGGTGATGTCCTTCCTGTACAGTGGTGGTGTCCTTCCTGTAGATGGGTGATGTCCTTCCTGTAGAGTGATGTCCTTCCTGTAGATGAGTGATGTCCTTCCTGTAGAGTGATGTCCTTCCTGTAGATGGGTGATGTCCTTCCTGTAGAGTGGTGATGTCACTCCTGTAGATGGGTGATGTCCTTCCTGTAGATGGGTGATGTCCTTCCTGTAGATGGGTGATGTCCTTCCTGTAGATGGGTGATGTCCTTCCTGTAGATGGGTGATGTCACTCCTGTAGATGGGTGATGTCCTTTCTGTAGATGGGTGATGTTACTCCTGTAGAGTGATGTCACTCCTGTAGATGGGTGATGTCCTTCCTGTAGATGGGTGATGTCACTCCTGTAGATGGGCGATGTCACTCCTGTAGATGGGCGATGTCACTCCTGTAGAGTGGTGATGTCCTTCCTGTAGATGGGTGATGTCACCCCTGTAGATGGACGATGTCCTTCCTGTAGATGGGTGATGTCACTTCTGTAGATGGGTGATGTCCTTCCTGTAGAGTGGTGATGTCCTTTCTTGTAGATGGGTGATGTCCTTCCTGTAGATGGGTGATGTCCTTCCTGTAGATGGGTGATGTCACTCCTGTAGAGTGGTGATGTCCTTCCTGTAGATGGGTGATGTCCTTCCTGTAGATGGGTGATGTCCTTTTTCTAGATGGGTGATGTCACTCCTGTAGATGGGTGATGTCCTTCCTAAAGATGGGTGATGTCATTCCTGTAGATGGGTGACGTCCTTCCTGTAGATGGGTGATGTCACTCCTGTAGATGGGTGATCTAATTCCTGTAGATGGGTGATGTCCTTCCTGTAGATGGGTGATGTCACTCCTGTAGATGGGTGATGTCCTTCCTGTAGATGGGTGATGTCCTTCCTATAGATGGGTGATGTCATTCCTGTAGATGGGTGATGTCCTTCCTGTAGATGGGTGATGTCCTTCCTGTAAATGGGTGATGTCCTTCCTGTAGATGGGTGATGTCATTGCTGTAGATGGGTGATGTCCTTCCTGTAGATGGGTGATGTCACTCCTGTAGATGGGTGATGTCCTTCCTGTAGATGGGTGATGTCCTTCCTATAGATGGGTGATGTCATTCCTGTAGATGGGTGATGTCCTTCCTGTAGATGGGTGATGTCACTCTTGTAGATGGGTGACATCCTTCCTGTAGATGGGTGATGTCCTTCCTGTAGAGTGATGTCCTTCCTGTAGAGTGATGTCACTCCTGTAGATGGGTGATGTCCTTCCTGTAGAGTGGTGATGTCCTTCCTGTAGATGGGTGATGTCCTTCCTGTAGATGGGTAACATCCTTCCTGTAGATGGGTGATGTCACTCCTGTAGATGGGTGATGTCCTTCCTGTAGATGGGTGATGTCACTCCTGTAGATGGGTGATGTCCTTCCTGTAGATGGGTGATGTCCTTCCTATAGATGGGTGATGTCATTCCTGTAGATGGGTGATGTCCTTCCTTTAGATGGGTGATGTCACTCCTGTAGATGGGTGATGTCCTTCCTGTGGATGGGTGATGTCCTTCCTATAGATGGGTGATGTCATTCCTGTAGATGGGTGATGTCCTTCCTTTAGATGGGTGATGTCACTCCTGTAGATGGGTGATGTCCTTCCTGTAGATGGGTGATGTCCTTCCTGTAGAGTGATGTCACTCCTGTAGATGGGTGATGTCCTTCCTGTAGATGGGTGATGTCACTCCTGTAGATGGGTGATGTCCTTCCTGTAGATGGGTGACGTCCTTCCTGTAGATGGGTGATGTCCTTCCTGTAGAGTGATGTCCTTCCTGTAGATGGGTGATGTCACTCCTGTAGATGAGTGAGGTCACTGCTGTAGATGGGTGATGTCCTTCTTGTAGATGGGTGACGTCCTTCCTGTAGATGGGTGATGTTACTTCTGTAGATGGGTGATGTCACTCCTATAGATGGGTGATGTCCTTCATGTAGAGTGGTGATGTACTTCCTGTAGATGGGTGATGCCACTCCTTAGAGTGGTAATGTCCTTCCTGTAGAGTGGTGATGTCACTCCTGAAGAGTGGTGATGTCCTTCCTGTAGAGTGGTGATGTCACTCCTGTAGATGGGCGATGTCACTCCTTAGAGTGGTGATGTCCTTCCTGTAGAGTGGTGATGTCCTTCCTGTAGATGGGTGATGTCACTCCTGTAGAGTGGTGATGTCACTCCTGTAGAGTGGTGATGTCCTTCCTGTAGATGGGTGATGTCCTTCCTGTAGAGTGGTGATGTCACTCCTGTAGAGTGGTGATGTCCTTCCTGTAGAGTGGTGATGTCACTCCTGTAGATGGGTGATGTCACTCCTTAGAGTGGTGATGTCCTTCCTGTAGATGGGTGATGTCCTTCCTGTAGAGTGGTGATGTCACTCCTGTAGATGGGTGATGTCCTTCCTGTAGATGGGTGATGTCCTTCCTGTAGAGTGGTGATGTCACTCCTGTAGAGTGGTGATGTCCTTCCTGTAGAGTGGTGATGTCACTCCTGTAGATGGGTGATGTCACTCCTTAGAGTGGTGATGTCCTTCCTGTAGAGTGGTGATGTCCTTCCTGTGGATGGGTGATGTCCTTCCTGTAGATGGGTGATGTCACTCCTTAGAGTGGTGATGTCCTTCCTGTAGAGTGGTGATGTCACTCCTGTAGAGTGGTGATGTCACTCCTGTAGAGTGGTGATGTCCTTCCTGTAGATAGGTGATGTCACTCCTTAGAGTGGTGATGACCTTCCTGTAGAGTGGTGATGTCCTTCCTGTAGAGTGGTGATGTCACTCCTGTAGAGTGGTGATGTCCTTCCTGTAGAGTGGTGATGTCACTCCTGTAGATGGGTGTTGTCACTCCTTAGAGTGGTGATGTCCTTCCTGTAGATGGGTGATGTCCTTCCTGTAGAGTGGTGATGTCACTCCTGTAGATGGGTGATGTCCTTCCTGTAGAGTGGTGATGTCACTCCTGTAGAGTGGTGATGTCATTCCTGTAGATGGGTGATGTCCTTCCTGTAGAGTGGTGATGTCACTCCTGTAGAGTGGTGATGTCCTTCCTGTAGATGGGTGATGTCCTTCCTGTAGATGGGTGATGTCCTTCCTGTAGAGTGGTGATGTCACTCCTGTAGATGGGTGATGTCACTCCTGTAGAGTGGTGATGTCACTCCTGTAGAGTGGTGATGTCCTTCCTGTAGATGAGTGATGTCCTTCCTGTAGATGGGTGATGTCCTTCCTGTAGAGTGGTGATGTCACTCCTGTAGAGTGGTGATGTCCTTCCTGTAGAGTGGTGATGTCCTTCCTGTAGATGGGTGATGTCACTCCTGTAGAGTGGTGATGTCTTTCCTGTAGAGTGGTGATGTCCTTCCTGTAGAGTGGTGATGTCCTTCCTGTAGAGTGGTGATGTCACTCCTGTAGAGTGGTGATGTCCTTCCTGTAGAGTGGTGATGTCCTTCCTGTAGAGTGGTGATGTCCTTCCTGTAGAGTGGTGATGTCACTCCTGTAGAGTGGTGATGTCTTTCCTGTAGAGTGGTGATGTCCTTCCTGTAGAGTGGTGATGTCCTTCCTGTAGAGTGGTGATGTCCTTCCTGTAGAGTGGTGATGTCACTCCTGTAGAGTGGTGATGTCTTTCCTGTAGAGTGGTGATGTCCTTCCTGTAGAGTGGTGATGTCCTTCCTGTAGAGTGGTGATGTCACTCCTGTAGAGTGGTGATGTCTTTCCTGTAGAGTGGTGATGTCCTTCCTGTAGAGTGGTGATGTCCTTCCTGTAGAGTGGTGATGTCACTCCTGTAGAGTGGTGATGTCCTTCCTGTAGAGTGGTGATGTCACTCCTGTAGAGTGGTAATGTCACTGATGTAAAGTGGTGATGTCACTCCTGTAGAAGGATGGGGTTTGTCACTCCTGTAGAAGGATGGGGATGTCACTCCTGTAGAAGATGGGGTTTGTCTCTATGTAAAGTCTTGTCTAAAGTCCACTTTAAGGGAGGATATTAGCGAAGGAAATGAGGATGTCGAGTCCATATGGGTTGAAATTCATGGAGGGAAAAATGGTAACAAAATTCTCATTGGGGTCTGTTACAAACCCCCAAATATAACAGAAAGCATGGAAAGTCTACTTCTAAAGCAGATAGATGAAGCTGCAACCCATAATGAGGTCCTGGTTATGGGGGACTTTAACTACCCGGATATTAACTGGGAAAGTGAAACCTGTGAAACCCATAAAGGCAACAGGTTTCTGCTAATAACCAAGAAAAATTATCTTTCACAATTGGGGCAGATTCCAACCAGAGGAGCAGCACATTTAGACCTAATACTATCTAATAGACCTGACAGAATAACAAATCTGCAGGTGGTCGGGCATCTAGGAAATAGCGACCACAATATTGTACAGTTTCACCTGTCTTTCACTAGGGGGACTTGTCAGGGAGTCACAAAAACACTGAACTTTAGGAAGGCAAAGTTTGAACAGCTTAGAGATGCCCTTAATCTGGTAGACTGGGACAATATCCTCAGAAATAAGAATACAGATAATAAATGGGAAATGTTTAAGAACATCCTAAATAGGCACTGTAAGCGGTATATACCTTGTGGGAATAAAAGGACTAGAAATAGGAAAAACCCAATGTGGCTAAACAAAGAAGTAAGACAGGCAATTAACAGTAAAAAGAAAGCATTTGCACTACTAAAGCAGGATGGCACCATTGAAGCTCTAAAAAACTATAGGGAGAAAAATACTGTATCTATAAAACTAATTAAAGCTGCCAAAAAGGAAACAGAGAAGCACATTGCTAAGGAGAGTAAAACTAATCCCAAACTGTTCTTCAACTATATCAATAGTAAAAGAATAAAAACTGAAAATGTAGGCCCCTTAAAAAATAGTGAGGAAAGAATGGTTGTAGATGACGAGGAAAAAGCTAACATATTAAACACCTTCTTCTCCACGGTATTCACGGTGGAAAATGAAATGCTAGGTGAAATCCCAAGAAACAATGAAAACCCTATATTAAGGGTCACCAATCTAACCCAAGAAGAGGTGCGAAACCGGCTAAATAAGATTAAACTAGATAAATCTCCGGGTCCGGATGGCATACACCCACGAGTACTAAGAGAACTAAGTAATGTAATAGATAAACCATTATTTCTTATTTTTAGTGACTCTATAGCGACAGGATCTGTTCCGCAGGACTGGCGCATAGCAAATGTGGTGCCAATATTCAAAAAGGGCTCTAAAAGTGAACCTGGAAATTATAGGCCAGTAAGTCTAACCTCTATTGTTGGTAAAATATTTGAAGGGTTTCTGAGGGATGTTATTCTGGATTATCTCAATGAGAATAACTGTTTAACTCCATATCAGCATGGGTTTATGAGAAATCGCTCCTGTCAAACCAATCTAATCAGTTTTTATGAAGAGGTAAGCTATAGGCTGGACCACGGTGAGTCATTGGACGTGATATATCTCGATTTTTCCAAAGCGTTTGATACCGTGCCGCACAAGAGGTTGGTACACAAAATGAGAATGCTTGGTCTGGGGGAAAATGTGTGTAAATGGGTTAGTAACTGGCTTAGTGATAGAAAGCAGAGGGTGGTTATAAATGGTATAGTCTCTAACTGGGTCGCTGTGACCAGTGGGGTACCGCAGGGGTCGGTATTGGGACCTGTTCTCTTCAACATATTCATTAATGATCTGGTAGAAGGTTTACACAGTAAAATATCGATATTTGCAGATGATACAAAACTATGTAAAGCAGTTAATACAAGAGAAGATAGTATTCTGCTACAGATGGATCTGGATAAGTTGGAAACTTGGGCTGAAAGGTGGCAGATGAGGTTTAACAATGATAAATGTAAGGTTATACACATGGGAAGAGGGAATCAATATCACCATTACACACTGAACGGGAAACCACTGGGTAAATCTGACAGGGAGAAGGACTTGGGGATCCTAGTTAATGATAAACTTACCTGGAGCAGCCAGTGCCAGGCAGCAGCTGCCAAGGCAAGCAGGATCATGGGGTGCATTAAAAGAGGTCTGGATACACATGATGAGAGCATTATACTGCCTCTGTACAAATCCCTAGTTAGACCGCACATGGAGTACTGTGTCCAGTTTTGGGCACCGGTGCTCATGAAGGATATAATGGAACTAGAGAGAGTACAAAGGAGGGCAACAAAATTAATAAAGGGGATGGGAGAACTACAATACCCAGATAGATTAGCGAAATTAGGATTATTTAGTCTAGAAAAAAGACGACTGAGGGGCGATCTAATAACCATGTATAAGTATATAAGGGGACAATACAAATATCTCGCTGAGGATCTATTTATACCAAGGAAGGTGACGGGCACAAGGGGGCATTCTTTGCGTCTGGAGGAGAGAAGGTTTTTCCACCAACATAGAAGAGGATTCTTTACTGTTAGGGCAGTGAGAATCTGGAATTGCTTGCCTGAGGAGGTGGTGATGGCGAACTCAGTCGAGGGGTTCAAGAGAGGCCTGGATGTCTTCCTGGAGCAGAACAATATTGTATCATACAATTATTAGGTTCTGTAGAAGGACGTAGATCTGGGGATTTATTATGATGGAATATAGGCTGAACTGGATGGACAAATGTCTTTTTTCGGCCTTACTAACTATGTTACTATGTTACTCGTGCACAATATAACTAATAATTTCGTAATAATTTCGGAAGTAATGATGTCATCGTGTTTGTATTTATGGATGACATCACTCCTGCACAATGTAACAATATTTAGAATGTAGTGATGTCATACTCGAAAGAGGAATGATGTCATATATTTAGGAAATAACCGGTAATGACGTCACTAAGAAACATATAGAGGGGAAATCCTCAAAATACCCCTAATATTCCGGCTCATCGTCAGCTTCTACGCAGGGGGTGTTGAGTTTTGCTTCTCAGCTGAACATTTTCATGAAGGCCACTCATCTGCCATAGCGCGGCGCGGAGGAAAGTCCTTTGTATCTGCCCAGCAACTCCACATCAAAGTCCATGTTTTTTTTCCTATCTGCTTCCTACACACAATATGGCATTTGTTTATTTTAGTCGAAGTTCACCGCGTCCCCGGCCGAATCCGTTTCTCGCGCACTATTTGCTTTTCTCTCCATTTTTTTATTTTGCAGCCCAGCCTTCCCAGAATGCCGAGCACTTTTTTTTTTTTCTTACTAATTGCTCATTCATTTTCGACCGCACGCGTAATCGAGAAACTATTAATCTAAGAAATCTTTACTGGAATTCCTAATGACATCAGTCTAGAAAATGCTAAGGTCGGCACATGTTGCTTCCTTCCTAGAAGACATTAGTGGCGGTATTAATTACTAGAAGGAAGATAATTGATGCGTTCTCTATCATTTCAAGGGGTCTCATGCCTGTATGTAAGTATATTTTTAAGAGGTTAATAATTAGGTTCCTACTGGGGGTCAAAGGACAACATGTTATTACCACTATACAACTTTAAGTAAATCTCCATTTTTTTATCGCCATGTCATTTTTAGGTTTAAAACTCTGTCCGGATTAATTTCTTAATAGATCTTTATAGCGTCCGGAGCTCCGTTTTTCTACGACAGAGCTTCAAATCCTCTGCATGGACAGATTTAAAATGACCTTACTGACTACCTGCAGCCACCACTAGAGGGAGCTCAAGTGCTCACCGCATACAGTCCTATTTTTTTTTCAGTGTATGCATTGAGCTCTTCAGTTCCCTCTAGTGGTGGCTTTAGGTAATCATGATTTTAGCATTTATTTCTCTGCCTATGCAGAGGATTTATAGCTCTGTATCGGAAAGATAAAGCTCACACTTGCATTAAGATATATAAGTATTAAATATTTTGTTATTTTATCACATTTTCTGCTTTCTGAACAAATTTTTTTTTAAATCATGAACCAATGCATTAAAGAAACAGCCAAAGATATAGGACATTTAAGAAAGAATTGAGTAGTGTGGGGTCCGACTATTGGAATTCCTACGTCACTAAGTATGGAGTCCCACATTTTGGGGTTTTCATTTAGAAACAGCGCCCCCCACCTGACCTTGGAGGTATCGTCCAGGATAAAAACATATATAATGGCTGTTTTTAGAAAAAATGCGCAATACCTGTCCATGGTTGGGTCTGATAATGAAGCCGCAATACCACACGCAACCTGCTGACAGGAGTGGCGCTGTTTTAAGATATTTTTCAAATCGTGGATAAAATGAGATTAAGCGAAAAATTTCCAAAAAATGTATCGACGGAAAAGCAGCTGATCCTACATTTAATGGCGAAGTTCCTGACAATATGAGCTCTCGAGGAAATCTGATAAGAGTCCCAGTGGGTGTCATTTTTCATTCTCTCGAGTGAATTGTTCTTTTTTTTGAATTTCCATGTAAAAAATTCTCCCCGGATCATCGGTGCAGGTGTGGAAGGTTTTGTGTTCTGCAAATCTCTACAGACCCCCGCTTCCCTTTCAAAGCTCCTCGCTGAGCACATTCCCTGTCAGGGGGTCTCCATGCTCCCATCTCGGGGCGGAGGGGAGACGGGCGAAGGCTTACACGCCGTGATGGGAAACGCTTCGGAATCCTAAAGGGCGCATTAAAAATGTATTGTCTGCAGCGGAGCGGAGGCTGCACATTAACATACGTGTCAGAGATTCTGCTAGAACCACATCTGATGTGAGGGAAGAAAACACAAACCCAATTACAGGATGACATTTCTACATAAATCTCTGCAGGAGCTGGAAATGCGCGGAAACAATGGTGATAGGGCGCCGAGAAGTAATCCGGTCACATCTACCTGTCCGTCTGCAATAGATCACTACTATTCCTCTATATTATTCTGGTCTACATAAACTGGGACCCGGAAAAGGACGAAAAAATCTGTTATCTATCTATTATCCATCTATAATCTATCTATTATCTATCTATTATCTATCTATTATCTATCTATTATCTATTATCTATCTATCTATTACCTATCTATTATATATCTATTATCTATCTATTATCTATCTATTATCTATCTATCACCTATCTATTATCTATCTATTATCTATCTATTATCTATCTATTATCTATCTATTATCTATCTATCTATTATCTATCTATTATCTATCTATCTATTATCTATCTATTATCTATCTATTATCTGTCTATTATCTATTATCTATCTATCTATTACCTATCTATTATCTATCTATTATCTATCTATTATCTATCTATCACCTATCTATTATCTATTATCTATCTATTATCTATCTATTATCTATCTATTATCTATCTATTATCCTATCTATTATCTATCTATCTATCTATCTATTATCTATCTATTATCTATCTATCTATTATCTATCTATTATCTATTATCCTATCTATTATCTATCTATCTATCTATTATCTATCTATTATCTATCTATCTATTATCTATCTATTATCCTATCTATTATCTATCTATCTATCTATTATCTATCTATTATCTATCTATCTATTATCTATCTATTATCTATCTATTATCCTATCTATTATCTATCTATCTATCTATCTATTTATCTATCTATCTATTATCTATCTATCTATTATCTATCTATCTATCTATTATCTATCTATTATCTATCTATCTATTATATATCTATTATCTATCTATCTATTATCTATCTATTATCTATCTATTATCTATCTATCTATATCTATCTATCTATTATCCATCTATTATCTATCTATCTACCGTATCTATTATCTATCTATTATCTATCCATCGTCTATCATCTATCTATTATCTATATATCTATCAATCATCTATTATATATCTATCTATTATCTATCTATTAATTATCTATTATCTATCATCTACCTATTATCTATCTATCTACAATTTATCTATTATCTATATATCTATCATCTATCAATTATCTATCTATTAAAGAGTATGAACCCTCACAGCCCCCACCCAGTACCCCTATAGACAGGATGAGCGCCCTATGTACAGTTTGAGCCCCCACACAGCCGCTTAAATACAGTATGAGCCCCAACACAGACCCCTATATACAGTATAAGTCCACACACAGCAAAGTATATACAGTACGAGCCCTCAGACAGCCCACCATGTACAGTATGAGAACTCAAACAGCCCCTATGAACATTATGAGCCGCCACACAGCACCCCCTTTACACAGTATGATTCCTCACATAGCCCCTCTATATACAGCCCCTATATGCAGTATGAGCCCTCACACAGTCCCACTATACACAGGATGAGCCCCTATATACAGTGTGAGCCCCCAAACAATCCTGTATACCAAGTATGTGCCCACACAGCCCCAGGTGTTTGCGATATGTACTGACCCTCCGCTCAGCAGATGTGATACAGTGAACTCATTGAGTCCGCTATCGCAGTCGCACACGCTGATTGGTGGAAGAAGGAGCCGGCGGATCTGTCCTCCACCATTGTATTCACTGCCATCTCCATCCTGAGGACGTGGGACAATGTTTTCTCAGTCCGAGGGCCGGATGTGGCCTGTGGGCCGCGCTCTGCCCCGGGGTGATCTACATCATAGACCGAGCCGTGTTCTGGGCAGCATTACAGCGGGCACGGGAAGTATTCAGACCCCTTTACAATTTTCACTCTTTGTTTCATTGCAGCCATTTGGTAAATTCAAAAAAGTTCTTTTTTTCTCACTAATGTACACTCCGCACCCCATCTTGACTGGAAAAACCAGAAATGTAGAAATGTTTGCAATTTATTAAAAAAGAAAAACTGAAATATCTCATGGTCATAAGTCTTCAGACCTTTTGCTCAGTATTGAGTAGAAGCCCCTTTTGAGCTCGTACAGCCATGAGTCTTCTTGGGAATGATGTTCTTCACCCCTGGATTTGGGGATCCTCGGCCATTCTTCCTTGCAGATTCTCTCCAGTTCCGTCAGGTTGAATGGTGAACGTTGGTGGACGCCATTTTCAGATCTCTCCGGAGATGCTCAATTGGGTTTAGGTCATGGCTCTGGCTGGACCGGTCAGGAATGGTCACAGAGTTGTTCTGAAGCCGCTCCTTTGTTATTTTAGCTGTGTTCTTAGGGCCATTGTCTTGTTGGAAGGTGAACCTTCGGCCAAGTCTGAGGTCCAGAGCTCTCTGGAAGAGGTTTTCATCCGGGATATCTCTGTACTTGGCCGCATTCATCTTTCCTTCATTGACAACCAGTCGTCCTGTCCCTGCAGCTGAAAAACACCCCCATAGCATGATGCTGCCTCCACCATGTTTCACTGTTGGGATTGTATTGGGCAGGTGATGAGCTGTGCCTGGTTTTCTCCACACATACCGCTTAGAATTATCACCAAAAAGGTCTATCTTCGTCTCATCAGACCAGAGAATCTTATTTCTCATAGTCTGGGAGTCCTTCATGTGTTTTTTAGTAAACTCTATGCGGCTTTCATATATCTTGCACTGAGGAGAGGTTTCCGTTGGGCTGCTCTGCCATAAAGGCCTGACTGGTGGAGGGCTGCAGTGATAGTTGACTTTGTGGAACTTTCTCCCATCTCCCTACTGCATCTCTGGAGCTCAGCCACAGTGATCTTGGGGTTCTTCTTTACCTCTCACCGAGGCTCTTCTCCGACGATTGCTCAGTTTGACTGGACGGCCAGGTCTAGGAAGACTTCTGGTGGTCCTAAACTTCTAACATTTAAGGATTATGGAGGCCGCTGTGCTCTCAGGAACCTTGAGTACTGCAGAAATTCTGTTGTAACCTTGGCCAGATCTGTGCCACAATTCTGTCTCTGAGCTCCTTGGCCAGTTCCTTTGACCTCATGATTCTCATTTGGTCTGACATGCACTGTGAGCTGTGAGATCTTATATAGACAGGTGTGCGCCTTTCCAAATCAAGTCCTATCAGTTTAATTAACCACAGCTGGCCTCCAATGAAGGATTAGAACCATCTCAAGGAGGATCACGAGTAAATGGAAACATGTGACTTAAATATGAGAGTCTGAGCAAAGGGGCTGAATACTTATGACCATGTGATATTTCAGTTTTTTTTTTTTAAATAAATTTGCAAAAATTTCTACATTTCGTTTTTTTTTCAGTCAAGGTGGGGTGCAGAGTGTACATTAATGAGAAAAAAAAAAGGATTTTTTTTAATTTACCAAATGGCTGCAATGAAACAAAGAGTGAAAAATGTAAAGGGGTCTGAATACTTTCCGTACCCACTGCAACTATCGTAATTTACTAGATCAGGCAGCTGAAAACACTCATTTCAGTGGCGGCGACACAATCGATCAAGATCAACGATTCCGATTATTTTTTTGCATGACACCTAATTAGCGAAATATAGGGGCTGCGGTATTGGATGGAGTTGGATAAGGGGATGCCGCAGAAGGCTGTACATTTCAATCACCCATTGTTTGATATCTTAAGGATCAGTCATCGATGCAAATTCCTGGGAAATTTCCCACATTAGAGGCAAGTTGACTTATGAGCTGGAGATATACCAAAACTTTAAGAAACATCGATATACGGTAGGTGTATAGGTGACGTCAGGATCTCAAGAGGCCGTGACCACACAAGGTTCTCCGATATGGAAACTATTTGTTTTTTTCTCGTGAGTTAAAACGGTTGGACAAGAAAAACCGGCCAGGCCTGTATCCCCACCCACTCCCACACGGAGTGAAAATCTAAGAGGGGGTGAACATAAATCGCCATTCTATATGTTGGACTTAAAGATATAGCTGAATAAATAATAATAATCTGTGTATTCTTTCCAGCAGTGTCGCTTAGCAACAGCGGAATCTTCACACTCAGTGACCACCCTGCAGTTCTTCCTTTGCGTTCCTTAGGTCACTACAGAAGATACCCGGCCGCAGCTGGAGGAAATCCACACAGACGTAGATGTATAGTGAGCGGTGAAGCCTAGGAAGGGTTAATCAAAAGTGACACATGTCAGACATTACATCTATTATCTATTTATTATGTATCATCTATCTATTATCTATATATCTATTTATCTATTATCCATCTATTTATCATCTATCTATTATCTCTCTCTGCATTATGTAGACCAGGGGGTGGTTGTGGTTCACGTGACGGAGCTATAAATGCCATCTGCCACCTATTGTATAGATGCCGCTCCGCCCGTTACACATTTCTCGGCGTCTCCGGCACGTTCTGCTGCACATTTGGGATTCATCAGATGTTCGTTTCCTGAATGTCTGATAGTTCGGCACTTATCGAGACCTGTGGACGGCGACATAAAAGTATTATGTCGATCATATAGTCCCAGACAAATCTATCTGTATAATAATAATGTGTAAAGGAATGATCCATTCTATCTATCCATTAATACCGGATTAACGGAATTAGGCTACGTTCACATTCGCGTCTTTGGACGCAGCGTCGACGCATGTAAAACGCAGGCTTTTTTGACGCATGCGTTCAACCTTTTTATATATATATATATATATATATAGGGTCTTTTCAGTGTCTATAAACCGTCTACACACTTTAATTAAAAAACGCATGCGTCGTACAACGCACAACAAACGCAAGTACTTGCGTCTTCTGCGTTGCCAATACACTTCACTTCAATGGGGTTTTTGACGCATCGACGACGCAAATGCAACGCAAGTGCGACGCATGCGTTTTTTTAAAACAATTTTGGACGCAGAAAAAATATAGTTCTTACCGATAACGGTATTTCTCTGAGCCCATGACGGCACCACGGAGAGAGGGGATCCGCCCACCAAGGACAGGAAACCTACGGATAAAAAGGCGGTACCACTCTCCTGCATCAGTTGTTTTACATAGAGAACGATGGGAGACTACTAAACATTTGTTAAATTTTAACTGTTTATCATAACGAGATACCGCGTGTTTAAAGACTATAAATAGACTATGGCACTAATTTGATGTGTGCACCCATAAGTGAAGGGAGGGAATGTACGGGTGCCGTCATGGGCTCAGAGAAATACCGTTATCGGTAAGAACTATATTTTTCTCTGATCGCCCATGACGGCACCACGGAGAGAATTGCATAGATAGTACATTCAGGGAGGGACAACCGCCTCCAGAACCCTTTTACCAAAAGTAAGGTCTGAAGAGGAGATTAGGTCCAATCTATAGTGCCTATAGAATGTGGATGGTGAGGACCAGGTAGCAGCTCTACATATCTGGTCTATGGAAGCTCCGGCCTTCTCCGCCCAGGAAGTCGCTACTGCTCTTGTTGAGTGAGCCTTAATCTCCCCGGGAACAGACATCCCACTTGCTGAGTATGATAGACTGATGGCGTCCGTGATCCATCTTGCTATGGTGGCTTTAGATGCTTTTTTCCCCTTCCGGGGACCCTGGAAACACACAAACAGAGAGGAATCCTCCCTACTCTCTCTAGTGACTTCTAGGTAGTGTAAGAGACATCTTCTTACATCTAGTGTATGTAATGTTTGTTCCTCCTTATTTTTAGGATTGGGACAGAAGGAGGGGAGAGATATCTCTTGAGACCTGTGAAATTTTGAAGCCACTTTTGGGAGATATGCTGGGTCTGTTTTTAAAATGACCCTATCCTCTAGGAATTGTGTGTAGGGAGGGTTAGCTGAGAGAGCCTGTAAATCGCTAACCCTGCGGGCCGAAGTGAGGGCGACTAATAGAGCTGTTTTGAGGGATAGATTTTTTATTGTAGATTCGTGTAATGGCTCAAATGGAGAATTAGTCAGGGCTTTAAGGACCAAGTTTAAGTCCCATTGAGGAACAACTTTTACTGGAAGAGGCCTTGATCTTCCTGCCGCCCTGATGAATCTAGCGACCCACCTATTTGAGGCTAAATCAAAATTGAATAGGGCTCCCAAAGCTGCCACGTGAACTTTTAGGGTGTTAGTGGCTAAACCCATCTCCAACCCGTTTTGTAGGAACTCTAATATGGAATTAAGGGGAATTTCTTTCCCTATTTTTGCACCTGATGATGACAGAAACTTTTTCCATATCTTGCCATACTGTCTTGTTGTAACAGGCTTCCTACTTTGTAACAGAGTTGAGATCAAGCCCGGAGAGAACCCCCTGCTTTCTAGTAATTTCCTTTCAAGAGCCAAGCTGTCAAGTGCAAGTTCTTGACCTGCGGATGACAGACTGGGCCCTGTGACAACAGATCTTGGAGGTCTGGTAATACCCAAGGGTCTGATATTGATAACTTCCTCATCCATGAGAACCAAGGCCTCTTCGGCCAGAACGGGGCAATTAAGATGACCAGCGCCCCGTCCTCCCGAATCTTCCTCAGCACTGCTGGAATCAGAATAAGAGGAGGGAAGGCATATACCAGATGGTGACCCCAAGATATCAGGAAGGCGTCCACAGCTACTGGGTTCCCCAGGGGAGATAGGGAGCAAAAGGAGGTTACTTTTTTGTTTAGATGACTCGCAAAGAGATCTATTTTGGGAACGCCCCATCTTTCTGTGATCTGGGTGAATATCGCCTGATTTAGTTCCCATTCCCCCTGTTTTAGACTGGACCGGCTGAGGAAGTCTGCTTTGTAGTTGTCCACTCCCCTTATGTGTAAGCTTGTTAGGGATAAGAGGTTGCTCTCGGCTATTTGCAGGATTGAATTGGTCACCTCCATTAGATTTTTGGAACGGGTGCCCCCCTGGTGATTTAGGTAAGATACTACCACCCGATTGTCCGACATTACTCTTACATGGTGAGAGTGAAGGACCCCCAAGAATTCCTGAAGGGCAAATTTTACTGCAAGGAGCTCCTTCATGTTGGAGGATTTGTTGACTGTGGATGGAGACCAAGTGCCCTGGGTTACTAGGTCGCCCAGATGAGCCCCCCACCCTGAAGGGCTTGCATCCGTAGTCAGGACTTTCGAGATCTGAATTACCCACGGGACTCCCTGGGAAAGATTTTCCTGCGATTTCCACCATGTTAGAGAGTGATTGGTGCGAGGAGATAAAGTCAACTGCCCGTCTAAATGCCCTCCTAGATGGATTTGCTCCGATAATATCTGCCATTGAAGTTCTCTTGAATGTAATTGGGCCCACTGGACTGCAGGGATGCAAGAGGTCATAGAGCCTAAGAGGGACATGGCCTGACGGAGTGTTATGGAGGGGAGAGATTGGGTTCTCGATACTAAACTTTTTAGTTTTTGTATCTTGTACTCTGGGAGACGACATTCCATCTTTTTGGAGTCTAGAGTGAGACCCAGGTACTCCTGGACCTGAGAAGGCATTAGTCTGGACTTTCCCATGTTTATTAGCCAGCCCAATTCCTTCAAAGAATGCATCACTATTGCCAGTTGATCCTCGCAATGTTGCGGGGAGGAGCCTATCACCAAGAAATCGTCCAGATATGGAACGATTAGGGTATTTTCTTCTCTGAGGTGAGCCATTACCTCCGCTATCAGCTTTGTGAAAATCCTCGGAGCTATGGCAAGACCAAATGGTAGAGCTGAAAACTGGAAGTGTTTTAGGACTCCCCTGATGTGAACTGCCATCCTGAGGAATCTCTGGTGATCTTTGTGTATTGGGACGTGATAATATGCGTCCTTTAAGTCCAGGACCACCATGAAGCATTGGGGAAACAACATCTTGATAGATGACTTTATCGTTTCCATCTTGAATGCTTGAATCTCCAGGTAATCGTTTAGTTTCTTTAGATTTATAATAGTCCTGAAGGAACCGTCTGGTTTCTTCCTCAGGAATAGAGGGGAATAGTACCCTTGCCCTCTTTCTTGTGGGGGAACCTCCAGGAGTACACCCTTTTTTACTAACTCGATGACCTCGTTTTCCAGAGCCAGCTGTTCTTCTGCCGAAGATCTTATGGATGTCATCATAAAAGAGGGACGGGGGCATCTTTTGAATGTCAGCCTCAGGCCTGATTCTATAATGTTCAGAATCCATTGACTGGAGGTAATCTTTTTCCAGGCTGGAAGAAAGAGAGATAACCTCCCTCCCACCTGGGGCGAACCTTCATTGAGAAGGTTTCTTGTTATCAGTGGGGTTTTTGTTAAAGATGAACCCCTTGTTTTTGTTCCTCTTATCCTCCCACTTTCCCTGGCCTCTCCCAGGGTTCTTGCGGAAAAACCTCTTGTTCCGAAAGGGCTTCCGGTAAGAGGGGAGACCAAGGGAGGGAAAAGACTTTTTCTTGTCCCCGGCTTTTTCCAGGATGTCATCTAATGTGGAACCGAACAAAAACTCCCCTTCGCAGGGGATAGTACATAGTTTTGTTTTTGTTTGCAGATCGCCAGGCCAATTTTTAAGCCAGAGGGCACGCCTGGCCGCATTGGCGAACACTGCTGACCTGGCGGCTAACCTGATAGAGTCTGCTGAGGCGTCAGCCAGAAAAGCCGCCGCTCCCCTTATTACAGGTAATGTTTTCAGCATCGAGTCTCGGGAGGTTTTCCCTTTTAATTGACCCTCTAGTTGATTTAACCAGATCATTAGGAAGCGGGATGTGCAAGCTGCTGCCACTGCTGGTTTCAGGCCTCCTCCCGCTGACTCCCAAGAGCCCTTGAGGAAGGCGTCCGCCTTCTTGTCCATAGGGTCTTTTAGGACCCCCATGTCCTCAAACGGGAGAGCGAATTTCTTTGATGCTTTGGCTATTGCTACATCTAATTTGGGGGCTTTTTCCCAGAAGGATGATGAGGATAAGGAGGAGGAGTCGGAGGATGCTGAACTCGCACTATCGCTGTCAGATTTAGAGACTGGGGACGGGGACCTGTTCTGGTCCTTCTCCGTTTTTTTTCCCTTTTAAGGGATCTAAAGGTGTCTTCCACCTGTTCTTTAATCAGGTTTTTAAGATCTGTTGCAAACCCAGGCAGGCTTTCAGATACTGTTTGCTGTATGCAGGAATTGCATAGCTGCTTTTCCCATGCGGGTGGAAGATCCTCTTTACAGATGGCACAGGCTTTGTGCTTTGTTTTACCTACGCTTTTCCTCCCCTAAAAGAGACAAATAATAATCTTACTGTCTCTAACTTTCACGAAGATCAACTTACCACCTCCAGGACCCATAAATACCGGTTGGGGATTCTCAGCCTCTGGCTTTTTCCCCGACGCCGTGCTGGACTCCTTGCTGTGTTGAGACCTTTGGCGTTCTTTGCCGGTGTCCTGGTAACTTTTCTGCTGTCGCCTTTTTTGCTGCTGCTGAGGCGATGCTGTAGGTGGAGGTGATCCAGGCAGGGGAGACGCCGGGTCGCTCATACTGCTGCTGGTCTGCTGCTAATAACGCTGGCTGCGCCTGATGCTGCGACGCTTAGTAGCTCCTAAGGCTCTTGCTGATAAACTGCAGAGCCGCTGAGAGGAAGTAAATCCCCCATTTTTAAAGCTCCCGCCGCTTTCCCCGGCGCCTGCGCAGTAGCGCTTAACCGACGGCGAGGAGCGCCTGCGCAGACGCTTCTGCGGCGCCTTTGGAACGCCCAAGCGACCTATTCTTTGGCGACGCCTGCGCAGACGCTTCTGCGGCGCCTTTGGAACGCCCAAGCGACCTATCTTTTGGCGACGCCTGCGCAGTAGCGCTCAGCCGACGGCGAGGAGCGCCGAACGCCGACGCCTGCGCAGATCCAGCCCAGCGTCTCGCGAGACCAGCGCAACTCCTGGCATGCGCCGTACTCACAGGATGGCCGCCCGGAGTGCAGATATGGCGCTGCTGACCGGCACCCCCGGTCCTATGCAGACCCTACTGCGTGGCTCTGCATACCCGATGGCGTGCAGTGTGCAGGCTGACGCGTGCTAGGGGAGGGCCACGCCGCACCTCCCGCAACCACAGAGGGACCCCCCTGGATGTTGCCGCTGCTGCATCTTACCTGGGGAGGTGACCGCGAACTCCTTGTCACCTCCCCCGCACACCCTGTCGGCCCACTGGCTCCCAGCGGTGGCGCTTCGGGTCACCACCCTAGCCGAGGCAGAGGGACCCCAGCTGCCTGAATCTGACTGGTTGGCCCCGGAATTCCAACGACGACTGGTAAGTCCGTAGGTCTCCCATCAAGGACAGGAAACCAACTGATGCAGGAGAGTGGTACCGCCTTTTTATCCGTAGGTTTCCTGTCCTTGGTGGGCGGATCCCCTCTCTCCGTGGTGCCGTCATGGGCGATCAGAGAAAAATGCAACATGTTGCGTTTGCCGCGCCCTGCCAGGTGCTTCGAAACGACGCATGCGTCACAAAACGCATGACAACGCATGCCCATGCGTCCCCAATGTTAAAGATAGGGACGCATGACGCATGCGTTGTTTTGCGGCGACGACGCTGCGTCCAAAGACGCGAATGTGAACGTACCCTCATCCATTAATACCGGATTAAAGGAATTATCCATTAATACCGGATTAAAGGAATCATTCATTAATACCGGATTAAAGGAATCATTCATTAATACCGGATTAAAGGAATCATTCATTAATACCGGATTAAAGGAATCATTCATTAATACCGGATTAAAGGAATTATCCATTAATACCGGATTAAAGGAGTGATCCATTAATACCGGATTAAAGGAATGATCCATTAATACCGGATTAAAGGAATTATCCATTAATACCGGATTAAAGGAATCATTCATTAATACCGGATTAAAGGAATTATCCATTAATACCGGATTAAAGGAATTATCCATTCTATCAATTAATGGCGGACTAAAGGAATTATCCATTAATACTGGATTAAAGGAATTATCCATTAATACTGGATTAAAGGAATTATCCATTCTATCAATTAATGGCGGATTAAAGGAATGTTCCCTTCTTCCCACATAACATCGCCGGTTTGGAGCCGTTTCTCGGCCTCGCTATTCCTCTCTCCGCCGCCATTTCGCCCCCCCCCCCCCCCCCTTATTTTTGGCATTTAGGGGACAACACGTGACTTTTCCCCCCTTTTCGTCTCCTGCCATCACCAGAAGGTGACTATTCCTCCATTTCTCTGACACTTGTCCCTTTTTCTTCCCCGGGTGACAACAATACAACAAACTGCAGAACACGAGACCCCCGTAATCGCCTCACAAATAAGAGAAGGCCGCACACTCCACACAAATAATGGCGCACAGCACATTAATAATAAAGAAGAAGGACATGTCAGCCGCGCGGACCCCGTGGCGACACCGACCATTCTCAAAACAGGGGTGTCGTCACGAACTTGATATAAAATGAAACATTTTAATGAAGACTTAATTACAGTATGAAGATCCAGGCGTTACCAGTGTGATTAAATACCAGTTTGGTTATCAGAGTGAACACATGAGTGTCAAATTATTACGAAAAGAAGATAAAATGCTTCCCGCCTCCCCCTCCTTAACAGAATGGTTTGCTCCGTCCGCTCTCCCGCCTCACACAACTGGAGGGCAGACGCCGCTGTCGGCCGGGGGACGTGCCGAACGTGAGCAACGTTCTGATTGGCTGGAGGCTTCCGGTCGTCATGGAGACGGGGACGCCAGGGCAGGGGGGGAAGTAAGGACACTGAGAAGCCGAGAGAGCGAGCGCACAAGGCGGCGGGGAGAGATCGAGGGAGGAGGCAAAATGGGGGCAGAGTGTGAGAAAATGGAAACACTACATCATAGAGGGAGACTTCATAAATAAAAGACGAGGCAGGGAATAGGAAATTATCCTCGGATGGAACGCGCCCTTTAAGAGGCTTTATATTGTGATTGACACCATATTGGGGAATATAACAGTATTTCGATAATTCTATTTTTTTTTTTACCCCCCAAAAAACAAACAATTTTTACAACACTTACCTTTTTACTTTTTCCAGAAGCGAAGAAGTCAAATATTTTTTGTTCTATTTACTTTTTAACAGCAGAAAAAGGGGGTGGGGTTAATTCAAACTTTATTTTATCAGTTTTAAAAACTTTTTTTGTTCTTTTTACTTTATCTATTAGTTCCCATAGGGGACTTGAATCTGCGATTGTCTGTTTTATATGCTGCACGATCTATGAAGCCCCCCCAACCTGTAGCGTCTCGTCGCCACCTCAGTCACATGACTTTTTATTATCGATGTCAGGGCTCCCATTGTTGAGCTTACCTGCAGGTGTCGTCTATAGAATACAGCCGGCACCTGCCCCGTGTGGAGTCCGATTACACAGCCGGCACCTGCCCCTTGTGGAGTCCGATTACACAGCCGGCACCTGCCCCGTGTGGAGTCCGATTACACAGCCGGCACCTGCCCCGTGTAGAGTCCGATTACACAGCCGGCACCAGCTCCGTGTGGAGTCCGATTACACAGCCGGCACCTGCCCCGTGTGGAGTCCGATTACACAGCCGGCACCTGCCCCGTGTGGAGTCCGATTACACAGCCAGCACCTGCCCTGTGTGGAGTCCGATTACACAGCCGGCACCTGCCTCATTGTGGAGTCCGATTACACAGCTGGCACCTGCCCCTTGTGGAATCCGATTACACAGCCGGCACCTGCCCTGTGTGGAGTCCGATTACACAGCCGGCACCTGCCTCATTGTGGAGTCCGATTACACAGCTGGCACCTGCCCCTTGTGGAATCCGATTACACAGCCGGCACCTGCCCCTTGTGGAGTCCGATTACACAGCCGGCACCTGCCCCGTGTGGGGTCCGATTACACAGCCGGCACCTGCCCCGTGTGGGGTCCGATTACATAGCCGGCACCTGCCCCGTGTGGGGTCCGATTACACAGCCGGCACCTGCCCCATCTAGAGTCCGATTACACAGCCGGAACCTGCCCCGTGTGGAGTCTGATTACACAGCCGGCACCTGCCCCATCTAGAGTCCGATTACACAGCCGGCACCTGCCCCGTGTGGAGTCCGATTACACAGCCGGCACCTGCCCCTTGTGGAGTCCGATTACACAGCCGGCACCTGCCCCGTGTGGAATTCAATTACACAGCCGGCACCTGCCCCGTGTGGAGTCCGATAACACAGCCGGAACCTGCCCCATGTGGAGTCTGATTACACAGCAGGCACCTGCCCCATCTAGAGTCCGATTACACAGCCGGCACCTGCCCCGTGTGGAGTCCGATAACACAGCCGGAACCTGCCCCTTGTGGAGTCCGATTACACAGCCGGCACCTGCCCCGTGTGGAATCCGATTACACAGCCGGCACCTGCCCCGTGTGGAGTCCGATTACACAACCGGCACCTGCCCCGTGTGGAGTCCGAGTACACAGCCGGCACCTGCCTCGTGTGGGGTCCGAGTACACAGCCGGCACCTGCCTCGTGTGGGGTCCGATTACACAGCCGGCACCTGCCCCGTGTGGAGTCTGATTACACAGCCGGCACCTGCCCCGTGTGGAGTCTGATTACATAGCCGGCACCTGCCCCGTGTGGAGTCCGATTACACAGCCGGCACCTGCCCCGTGTGGAGTTTAATTTCTGCTCTTACACATCATGAGTCTGGTAGGTTGACACTCATTCCAAGAACCTACTGGAGATTTCCCAAAGGAGTTGCCAGATATCCATGAGGAATATCACTATTCCTAGTCTGTATTCTGCATTTTTCACCAATTTTCTCCTCTGAAGGCTCCAGCTCTAATTTTCAGTTGTCTCTGAGCTGGTGGGTGAAAACTAATTAGTGTCATGTCTCCCATACACAGCACAAACACATGAGGGATTTCTGCCCTCCTGTCTCGATGTAACACATGTTCAGAGGCAACATTAAGGATATCTGTACTGAGCAGTGTAGCTATGAATCCAGCTATGGGCGTGAGATAAAACACTTGCTAGAAAATAGTAGCACCATGGGAGGAAGTGGAGAATGGTGGATATTTTTCTTCTAATGAGCAGTGTAGCTGTGAATCCAGCTGTTTAGTGAGATAAAGCACTTACTAGAAAGCAGCTGCTCTTTCACTCTGCTCCTCCCTCCTGCTCTTTCCCTAGAGACTTCAGTAGGCATCTGCTATCTGATTTTGTTGGATTTTAAACCAGTTTTCAGTGTGAGTGGTGAGTTATGAGCCACTTCTCTTCATACTCCCTAGCTCCAGAAAGAGCAGGAGGGAAGACAGGAAGAGCAGAGTGAAAGAGATGCTGCTTTTTAGTGTTTTACCTCACTAAAGTGCTGGATTCACATCTACACCGCTCATTATAAGAAAAATATCCACCATTCCCCACTTATGTGGAGAAAGCTGCATATTTCTCTTTTAAGACATATTACAATGTTTGTAATGTTTGATTTATGGAAAAATGAACAGATAACGCCTTTAAAACTACGTTATTTGATACATTTAAATAAAATACTACTAACACTTCTATTATTACTAGTATTAGTATTGATACCATTATGCCTTTACAATATTATACGCGGTATACTATTCATTTCTTAATCCGCTGTATTTTTCTCTCTGCGTTCATGGAGAAGGACGGTCGTGTAAACTGAGATTCCTGCCCTTAGGGTATAATCACACAGTCTGCTTGTGACTGAGAGAAAGAAAACCATTGTTCCCCTAATGGGCTGAGAGGCTCCCATCGGAAACGTGCTCGCTTTGTCAGTTACAAGCATCCTGTGTGTATGTTTACTCCATATATCCCAGGGTTCACAAGACCACTATTAAAGGGGAATCTACTCTTTAATATATTAGAAAATTGCTTAAGTAGCAATTCCCTCATATACATCTATAGTTAGAATTGTCTCCTATTAATATAACAAAAATGAGGAAATTTAGATTTCCTGCCAATGACAGACTATATCCTGACCTGTCTGCACAATCATCAGAGAAAAACTCGTCTATGGTCAAGCATCTGAAATTGGGATTGACAAGTCCCCTTTAAGCATGAGTTTATGTTTTAAAGGGGACCTGTCACTCCCCATTAATATGTAATATTGTTATCTACTCTAAATGCCGCTGTTCTCCTGAATCCGGCGATGTTTTTCTTTTCTTCCTACGCCGCTCCATTCCTGAGATATGGTCCTTTCTTCCCTGTATGTAAATCTAGTCTCTTTTATTAGGCAAATGGGAGTGGGAGTCAAGAAGACGCCCACTTGGATAACAAGGCTAGATTTATATGCAGAAAAGAGAAGGCCGTATCTCAGGAACGGAGAGGCGCAAGAACACGAGAAAAACAACGCCGGATTCAGGAGAACGGCAGCATTTACGCCAGGTAAACAAATTACATATTTATCGACACGCCCATATATCGCAGCTGGGGGTGTCATCTAAATATCCAAACAATAAAAATAACTAAAAAATAAAATCTGATCCCTATACATTTACTGCGAACTCAGCGACAGACCCTTTATTGTAAACCAAGGCTAGACACAGAAAAAGGCTCAGATCCCTGGAGACTAAACATAGACGCACTGATATGTATACAAAAGATAGGCTACTTGTGGGGGTCTCCTCCTAACAGCCCCCCACCACAGACACACACACCTTTTAGAAATAATGTAGAGGACACAATGAGATGCAAAAACAAAACAACATAAAGGCTACGACAACAATAAAAATAAGTAAAAAGTTGTTAAAAATAATTTTAGGACGTTTGTAAGTCAATTTTTGATTTAGAAAAACCTACATGACGTCAGCAGGCGGCACGATGACGTCTCTACATTCACACGCTGTCTGTGTGCTGGACGTTCAGAAAAAGAGGATCCCGTCAAACAGCTCCCTATATCTCAGCCTCCTGTAGACCCTTTTAATTATGACTGACAAGGTAGAGGGTTATTGGGAGTAAGGGGGTCACACCTGAATTTAACCAATAGTTAAATCTATTTAATAAGGGACCTAGGAAAGGGGACTGGTCTCCCCATCTGAGCATTTTGTTTTAATGAAGTGTCCCTTCTGGGCAAGCCCTATGTTAACCCAATAAAGGCATATGGATGTCCAGTTGTGTAGCGTGGGTTGCAGAGGGCAAGGCATGTATTGCGCCCCCTAAACCAGTAATAATGCCCTCTGAGTGTCCCCTTACAATAATTACGCTCACTTAGGCTACGTTCAGACTAGCGTTGTGCTAGTGTGCGTCGGGCGACGCAGCGGCAACGCACGCGTCATGCGCCCCTATGTTTAACATGGGGGACGCATGCGTTTTTGTTTGTTGCGTTTTGCGACAAATGCGTCTTTTTTGCCGCAAGCGTCGGACCAAGAAAACGCAACAAGTTGCATTTTTCTTGCGTCCGATTTTCGGCAAAAAACGACGCACGCGTCGCAAAACGCAGCGTTTTGCCGCGTTTTTGCGTGCGTTGTGTCGCCGACGCAGCGGCGCACAACGCTAGTCTGAACGTAGCCTAAGTCCCTCTTAAAACAAATAATTAATCTTGAGTGCCCCATAAATCAAATAATGCCCCCCCTCAGGGCCCCTTAAATCAAATATTACCCTCTCAATGCCCCTTAAATCAAATAATGCCCCCCGTAGGGCCCCTTAAAACAAATAACTCAAAAATAAAATATTGACCTCTCAGTGCCCCTAAAATCAAATAATGCCCTCTCAGGGCCCCATAAATCAAATATTGCCCCCTCAGGGCCCCATAAATCAAATAATGCCCCCAGGGCCTTTTAAATAAAATAATGCCCCCTCAGAGACCCTTTAAATCAAATAATTCCCCCTCAGGGCCCCATAAATGAAATAATGCTCCCCTCAGAGCCCCTTCAATCAAGTAATGCCCCCCCAGGGCGTTTTAAATAAAATAATGCCCCCTCAGGGTCCTTTAAATCAAATGATGCCCCCAGGGCCTTTTAAATAAAATAATGCCCCCTCAGGGCCCCAAAAATCAAATATTGCCCCCTCAGGGCCCCATGAATCAAATAATGCTCCCCTCAGAGCCCCTTAAATAAAATAATGCCCCCTCAGAGCCCCTTAAATCAAATAATGTCCCGTCAGGGCCCCATAAATCAAATAATGCCCCCCAGGGCTTTTTAAATAAAATAATGCCCCCCTCAGAGACTCTTAAATCAAATAATGCCCCCTCAGGGTCCCTTAAAACAAATAATAACCCTAAAATCAAATTATGCCCTCTCAGTATCCCTTAAAACAGATAATGCCCCCTTCAAAAGTAATGCCATCTCCTGCGAAAAAAAAAATAAAGTGTACATCGAAGCAAACGAGTCTTCCTCGTCTTTGCACACAAAGTGGGTCGTGGCACAGTGTAGTGAAGTCCTTGCGCCGCCTGCCCCAGAAAACTGATGTCTGTTGGCTGTAGACCTATAACAAGATGGACAGTGGCGGGGTGAGGAGCCAATGGCTAACGGGTCTACCATGGGATCCAACATGTCGAAATCAATGTGACTCTCACCCATGGATCCGTGGCATCTGGCCCAACGTTCAGGGCAAGTCCATTACCCCTGATATGTGGCAGCAGCGATGCTACTAACCAAGGGTCACTGGTGGTTTCATGGAATCTGAGGCCAATGGCGGACCCAGCATAGGATTGTGAACAACGATGCAGATGTGAAGCTAGACACTAAGTCGGTAGGAGGAGTTCTCTGCTTAGAACGATCCCTACTTGTTAGAAGAATCGTGTGAAGATAAGCCTTTCAACAAACTGTACTTCTGCTGCTACTTCCATCGATCAGCGGCGATCTGTGAGGAAACCTGGCATTAAGTGTTCAGTTTTTCTGCAGCACCCCCGCAGGGGAAATTAGGTATTACACATGTCCATTAAAATCAATAGACTGTGTGTAACGCAGGTCCTCCAGAGAGGGAAACCCTCGTTGTTGAGCCGTGGAGGTGGAACAAACGCTTATCCTCCTCGCTACCTACTGAACATGAACTATTCATTCCCGTTGGGTCAGAGCCAACGAAAATTATAAATATATTATTCCTACCTGGCCGATGCCAAAAGTACCAGGAAGGGTGCGTCTCGGGTTTCAGATATGTAGAATGTGTGTCAACACGGGGTGAAGTTATATAATCTGTTTACATGTCAGGATCGGCCTCATATCTGGAGGAATCGGCGCGGCCCGATGTGACTCAAGGTAAAAGATACTGGGAAAAGTCGGCTATATAACACCGATACCCGAGAGGGGAAAAAGGCATCAAAAAAGGGAAAAATAATAATAAAAAAATAAACGGAAAATCACGATAGATCTGGGTGACTTGGCTCGATCCATGAAGTCTGAAGAGCAGTCGTTCCTTATTGTTTTCCCGGTGGAGGGATCAGCCCTACTGGGTTACTCCTGGTGATTATACCGAGCCACCATTCTAAGTTTTGTGACATTACTCTACTAATTTCAGTCAGGACTCAGGTGATATGAAAAACGCTCAAAAATCACAGATTGTGGTCGACGTTACCAGAGATCAAGTGACTGAAGATGACAGAAGGGTGTGAAGACTGGAATAATGACGCAGAAAAAAATAATAATGAAAGGATACATACTATATCATAGATAGAGATATGTAAGGATGATGTATTGGTGTTTTATAGGTTCCATTTGGCCGAGGGCGGCCATCATTAAAGAAGGGGGAATGTAAAGAGACTTGAAAAACAAGTTTTCTTGTTAAAATGTGTTATGTGATGTAATGTGAACTGTAATAGGTCATGTCAATTGTTCTATGCATTAATGTCAGTAATATGTATAGTTTGACTATAGGGAAAGTTAGAGGTGATGTTTGGGACTAGCCCAGAGTTGGAGGGGCTGAGTTACAGGGAAAGTGACAGTTTCCCATTAGGGAGTAAGATAGGGTCTAGAGGGCATAGCGAGTGGGCCAAAAGGTCCAAGGTGAGCAGTGACGCATTCTGGAGTGACTAAGTGAGAGGAGAGCAAAGAAAAGGGAAAGCAAGATCCGGATCATAAGTGTCTGAGAGACAAAGGGACCTTCGAGAAACGGGTCGTAGGAGAGGACGCCTAACCACAAGACCCCGAATATATAATGCTGGAAGGTAATGGGCCTAGAGCAGGACCGAGTATGGGACGGGGGATGAGCAGAGTGTCCCGGACAGGAGTCCCAGGAGGCCAGCATTATCCGAAAGAGGACGCGGGACCACAGAGCAAGGAAATGACTCTTGTTAATCAGGACTGTAGTGTTAAAGCTGGGTTGTGGTCAAGTAGGGCGAAACAATGGCCCTAGAGGGCATTATGACTACGGCGGGGGGGAAACGGTATGGAACATGCTTTGCGTTTTAAAGGAAAAGTTCATAAGACTGTGTACCCCTGTATCTAACCCTTACCAAGTTGCCCTGATTACAATCTGCCGCCTCGTCCCCCGCCGGCACAACATGGAGCCATCCTGCCGGCACGGGAAGGGTTAAGCTCCGGAGGCCCAGCGTTCGATAAGCCGCCATGGCCGGTGACAGGACGGATCCGGAGAATATTATTACCGCAGCTGTCTAACAAGCGTGGCGGCCACGATCACCTGCCTGCCACACAGAGCGGGGGCGATCAGTGACGAGCTCGGGCACCGCTCCAAGCCGGGGGGATTGGGCACCGACACCGGCGGATACATTACCGCTCCGCTTTATCCTGTAGATAATTATTGCTGACTGTACAGACGACGGCGTCTCGTTTAGACATGGAAGTGACAATCGGGGGCCCCCCCAAGACTCGTCTACATTAAAGATGTCATCTCACCCAGGAGACCGCGCCGCGGCATTGTCTCATTAATCATAGATCTGACGGGCGCTGGAGGAGGCCCCCGGTGACACGCCGCTCCTGCCATCCTCGGAAATAAGTCGCTCTAGTGCTAGATGCCTGCACCAAACGCCGGCGACCACCTAATCTTTCATGTTCCGGGCTAATTACTGGTGTAAACGAGACGAGGAAATTCGGCTTCGACCCTCGTTATCTCTTCCTACAGGAAAGGTTTTTTTTACTTCTTGTCAAGGAGGAGTTGGCAGAATATTGGGGATTGGGGAGGAACTAAAGTGTCATAGGGGGGCTCCAAAAATACCTCTCTGGGTCATATGAGAAAACCAATACTAAGACGTACAATACTGCGGGGCCTGTGAGGATGGATGGATGGATAGATAGATAGATAATATACAGATAATAGACAGATAGATAATAGATAGATAATAGATAATAAATAAGACAGATAATAGATAGATGATAGATAACAGATGATTGATAGATAATAGACAAATAATAGATAATAAATAATAGACAGATAATTAAATAATAGATAGATAATAGATGATATATAATAGATAGATAATAGATATAGATAATAGACAAATAATAGATAGATAGATGATAGATAGATAATATCAATCAGTGATGGTTTGGGGAGCCATGTCATCTGCTGGTGTAGATCCACTGTGTTTTATCAAGACCAAAGTCAGCGCAGCCGTCTACCAGAACATGTAGAGCACTTCATGCTTCCCTCTGCCGACAAGCTTTTTGGAGATGGAAATGTCATTATCCAGCAGGACTTGGCCCCTGTCCACACGGCCAAAAGTACCAATACCTGGTGTAAAAACAACAGTATCACTGGGCATGATTGGCCAGAAAACTCGCCTGACCTTAGACCTATATAGAATCTATGGAGGAAGATGATAGACACCAGACCCCACAATGCAGACGAGCTGAAGGCTGCTATCAAAGCAACCTAGGCTTCCATCAAAGCAACCTGGGCTTCCATAACCCCTCAGCAGCACCACAGGCTGATCGCCTCCATGCCACACCACATTGATGCAGTAATTGATGCACAAGGAGCCCGACCAAGTATTGAGTGCATTTACTGAACATACATTTCAGGAGGACGACATTTCAGATTTTACAATCATTTTTTCAAGCTGATGTTATAAAGTATTCTAATTTACCAAGATAATAACTTTTGGGTTTTCATTGGCTGTAAGCCATAATCATCAACATTAACAGAAATAAACACTTGGAATACATCACTCTATTCCGTAGTAAATTCATTTTTCACAGTTGTTTTTTTTATTCCGGGCCCCGGGTGGTGACAGGAGTCTGTTTTCCTGGGCGTTGGTGCGGGCGGCAGTCGTTTTGCAGTCTGTTATGAGCGGCGGACCCTTTCCCCTTACATCACCCCCTATCTTTTCCCCTTGGGGACCCCCTTTTGTGTGATCACTTACAGGTGTGGCCGCAGCTGTCAGGGTTTTTCACAGGCCAGACACCTGCAAGGAGGCGGACCGGGAGGGCTGGAATGTGGCCCTATGGCCCCCGTCTGGGTCACATTGGGGCACAGGTGGGGGGTGGGTTGCCCAGGTGGCCCACTGCTGCTGGGGGAGGATTTTCACAGGGTCACATTACAGAGAACACAAGATGCAGGTGTCAGACATGGGCCGACGTGACCCCCGCGACCTCGCCAACTGGATCCTTCTTCAGTTTCCCCAACCCAAGCGGGGGTCCGATGATTCATTACGGCTTGTTAAAGGGATACCAAACACCCCAAATCTATCCCCTCGCTATTAACTGGACAGGTGAATGCGATCTATTGTTCTATGTTATCAGCCAAAATCCAGTAGTAGGTCAATGTTGAAAGTTTAGAAGAAAAAAAAAATCACTGCCCCCATGATAACTCCTACTGGACAATCCATGGCAGATGAGGAAAGATCAAAGATTAAAGGATAACAACTAGTTCGGGAAAGGGAGGTCATTTTTTGCTCGGGAAAGGGAGGTCATTTTTTGTTCGGGAAAGGGAGGTCATTTTTTGCTCGGGAAAGGGAGGTCATTTTTTGCTCGGGAAAAGGGAGGTCATTTTTTTTGTGTTCAGATGAATGTATTTTAGGCTAAAAAGTATTTTTGTAATTGGTTGTTATTACAAATTTTGCACCGTTTGGCTTTTACGAGCTCTTACAGGCTGCGGAATGAGTCAACTGAGGCACCTACAGCGAGCTCCTTCAAGAAGGGAGAGTGTAAGTTTTTTTTAATCTTTTACTGAGCTCCTCTCAGAGTTCAGCACCTCTTAGATCTGGTCTGTAAAAATAAATTGGCACTAGGGAGTGAAGAAAAATAAATATGTAAGATATTAAAAATAACTCCCCATCAGATGGGAATGAGCTCACTGATAGAATCTTAGTTAACTCGTTCTGCAGCCAGCAGTGTGCAAGGAAAATGAAAGGGCCCATAAAAGCCAAACGGTACTAAATTTTTAATAAAACCCAATTGCAAAAATGATCTTTAGCCTAATATACATGCATTTAAGTAAAAAAACAAACAAACACGTATGTCACTGAAGGCACCGCTTTTGTCTATAGGCCGGGTCTGGTACTGCAGCTCAGCTTTATTATAATTAATAGGGAAATATAATATTGGGGAAAATTCTACTTGGCCAATTTTTGGATTTCATCAGTGCCAAATAGTGAGAGTCTAGCGCCCCCTCTGGCGACTCAACCTATCAGGGCATTTCCATGTTTCCTGAAGCACTTCCACCAGCCCTAAGGATACAGTGACACACAAACACAGGGGACGGAAGCCATCCATCACCGGCCTGAAAGCCTCCTTGTTACCCTGTCTGGACCCAGGGGGGTCACAGGGATTTATTTTCGGAAGCCCCCAGTGCTGGTCAGGAGGGGGGGGGGGGAATCTGTCCTCCTTACACTTAGGATCTTGTTTTCTGTGTTTGGGCTGCAGCTCCCTCCTTACAAATCAGTCTGGACTCCTAATTACTGGCAGAGAAGGAACCGGTATTACCGGCTAGGTGGCTGCCGTGACCTCCACAGGACCCTGTGGTCCCATAGAACACAGCCTGTGACGGGCCCCCTCCGCAGGACCCTGTGGTCCCATAGCACACAGCCTGTGATGGGCCCCCTCCGCAGGACCCTGTAGTCCCATAGCACACAGCCAGTGACGGGCCCCCTCCACAGGACCCTGTGGTCCTATAGAACACAGCCTATGACAGACCCCCTCCGCAGGACCATGTGGTCCCATAGGACACAGCCTGCAACAGGCCCCCTCCGCAGGACCCTGTGGTCCCATAGCACACAGCCTGCGACAGGCCCCCTCCGCAGGACCCTGTGGTCCTATAGCACACAGCCTGTGACGGGCCCCCTCCGCAGGACCCTGTAGTCCCATAGCACACAGCCAGTGACGGGCCCCCTCCACAGGACCCTGTGGTCCCATAGAACACAGCCTCTGACAGACCCCTTCCGCAGGACCCTGTGGTCCCATAGCACAGTGTTCCCATAGCACACAGCCTGTGATGGGCCCCCTCCGCAGGACCCTGTGGTCCCATAGCAGACAGCCTGTGACGGGCCCCTTCTGCAGAACCCTGTGGTCCCATAGCAGACAGCCTGTGACGGGCCCCTTCTGCAGAACCCTGGGGTCCCACAGCACACATCTCGTGACGGGCCCCCTTCGCAGGACCCTTCGGTCCCATGGCACACAGCCTGTGAAGGCCCCCTCCATTATCATGAGTGTACACCGACACCGCTATATCATACGGTGTAGGGCACACACTACAGGCAAGGGGAATGATGGGGGTCTATACGCCAATTTATCCAAACTGTTCCAGGAGGAGCAACAGAGGAATAGCATCGACAGAATTTAAGAGACAACTCAGAATTGTTGCTTTCCCCTGTAACTCCTCCTGGAAAAGTAGTTCATTCACAGCTAGGTGTTAGTATTGCTCTTTTTAGTGTTTTAGTGGGTCGTAGACACTGATAGATCGCATCATTAACACTAAGTAAACACTTTTCATTCTCATTAATTTACCCATCTTGGTACATTGTCGGGTTAGTTATTACTTTGTTTTGTGCATTTCCTCTGTAGTTCCTCCTGGAAATGAATAAATACATCGGAAACCGGCATTTGCCGTCCTACACAGTTAGACGCCAATTGAACAAAAGAAGAATGTGTTGAAAAGGAAAATGGCCGCACCCAGTTATCAATATCTTTATACATTTCCAGGAGGGATAACTGAGGAACATCACAATGCAAAATTCTAAGCAAAAGATTCTGCAGAATATTAATAGAGGTTACTCAGTAAGAGCCTTACCTTACGTGTATTTATTTGCACGTATTGCACCGAACCCCACCTCACGATTCTTTTAGGGGTTAAATTCGGCATTAGCGGTGGTGCCCCCTGGAGGCCAATTTCATTTATGGCCATATTAAAGGCTCCGTCAGCTGCAATGTAATACTCCCCCTGGTGACCACATTGGTGCACTACATGCATAGTAGCTCGACCTATTATCTCCTGTAATGTAATACTCCCCCTGGTGGCCACATTGGTGCACTACATGCATAGTAGCTCGACCTATTATCTCCTGTAATGTAATACTCCCCCTGGTGGCCACATTGGTGCACTACATACATAGTAGCTCGACCTATCTCCTGTAATGTAATACTCCCCCTGGTGGCCACATTGGTGCACTACATGCATAGTAGCTCGACCTATTATCTCCTGTAATGTAATACTCCCCCTGGTGGCCACATTGGTGCACTACATACATAGTAGCTCGACCTATCTCCTGTAATGTAATACTCCCCCTGGTGGCCACATTGGTGCACTACATGCATAGTAGCTCGACCTATTATCTCCTGTAATGTTATACTCCCCCTGGTGGCCACACTGATGAATTACATGCACATTAAAGTCAGTCCTTTGTTCTCCTATGACAATGGTTTTGGGTCCGAATACGATAAACAAGAAATACAAAACCCCAGAAATAAAAATAATACACATTTATATAATCGTCCGTCACGATAAGAAACAACCAGTAGAGAAAATATATATCTATTGAACAGACTGGGAAAATGTCATGATTTTCATTTTCTTACTGTAAGCGAAGTAGCCGGATTAAGACAATAATAAAACATGGAGGCCGAACTTAGACAATTATTGGGGTCCTTATACGGACCGAACGCAGGACTCCCAACCTGGACACATATGAGGCTGTGATTTCTGGATATGGAGGCCCAGGAAATACACCTGCCTGGACCCGGCCTAATTATTTTAATTTATCATCTGAATATTCAGAGACCGATCATTACGAGGTCACAAATCAGTCTTTTAAAGCCATTAAAAAAAAAAAAAAAAAAAACAACCTTTAAATATTTCCACAGCTCCTATACAAATCTGTCTCCATGGTAACAGACTACAAACAAAACCCTGCGCAGTCAGATCCTGTGGCACCTTGGTCTGATATGATGTGGGTGTAACGCCTCAAATCTCGAGGGTGGCGACCCCATCCTGCGCTCACTACCTGGAATGGAGAGGTGGATGCGCATGCACGACTGGCTGCGCATGCGCGACTCAAAGTTGACTCCTATGGGAGCCAGAAAAATGGAAGTGAATGGAGGACGGCTGCTTTAACAAGATCGGCGGTGCAAGGCGGAACCCTAGGTTCTTAAGATATCCTGTGAACGCGCCTTAATCGGGCGAAAAGGCAAGAAGTCCTTAAAGGGGAGGTCACTGGAAAGCTAAAAAATAACCATCAGCGCACCCGAGTTGTGAGCATGCGCAGAGACTCCTGCGCAGAGATGGAGGAGGAGCCCTCTGCTAATGGGAGGACTGGTGATCCTGAAAAATGACAGGAAGCGTTAACCCATTGTGAATATTTTACAAACAGACCAATAAAACTGATTTTTTAAATATTTATTTTAATAATAAAAAAAGGATATTTTTCTAACAGATTCCCTTTAACGACACTACGACCATTACACACATTTATATATTTTAAGCAAACGATAGGAAAAAAAAAAAGCGTAAAAAAGATTGTACAAATGTGTCCGCCCTATAAATCCGGACACGACGGCCGTCCCTTTAATGAGGTATAAAGCACGGCGGAATTATACAAATATATATATATATATATATATATATATATATATATATATATATATATATATATATATATATATATATATATATATATATATATATATATATATATATATATATATATATGGACGGCAGAAGTTGCACATTAACCCTATCTGGACTAAAGGCTTTTTTTAATCTTCCCTAAAGCATAAAAAACAAAACAAAAGACCCCCACAAAATATCATCCCTTGTATAACAGTAAACAGTGACGGCCGCCGTCCCTCCAGCTGCAAAACTACGCACTGGCGGCCATAGACGTAGGCCAGAAAATTGGCCGCCAGCTTTGCTTTTCAGGTCTGCCCGGCTCCATGGTGCCCATACAGGTGTACAATGGTTCAGCCGCCAGCTATTTCTCCCAAACATGCACGCTCGATTGGGATGAGCGTGCACGCGGAGGTGGAAACAAGCAAATACTAAGACGCCTCTCATCTCTGAGAATAAAAGGATCGGTGGCGTTAAAGTTCTTCTTTCCGAGGATTTCCCTCCCAGAAGGTCGGACAGGCTCAGGCAAGTGTATGCGCACCAAAAATCTCCGATCTACAGAGACAACAAGCGCTCGCTTTACCCTCTTCTGTATGGTCCAAAAAAAAAAAAAAAGGAAAAAATTTTACCAAAATTTGCAAATTGTAAATGCTACGATTCGGGAGGAGATAGGGGGAGGGAGGCAGGACACCAGGACACCAAGTGTTCATGGAAAACAACAGCTCTTGACATTTTTCCCCATACAGTACAAACACAAAAAAAGAAAGAGGATCGGAAAAAAGAAAAAAAAAAGGAAAAAATTTTACCAAAATTTGCAAATTGTAGATTGTGAATGCTAGGAAAAAAAAGAAACAAAACATGGGGAAAATAGATGGAAAGGTAAAACTTGGCACAACGATGGTTGTTTTCCCTCATCACATGCAGACCGAGTACCGTAAGAAGAGTCTTTAGGTCACTTATAGGAGGTCCGACGGACCAATCCAATGTCAGAGTCACCTCCTCGTGCCGGAGGCGAAACCGTTAAAGCGTCAGTGAGACTTTGATCGATTTGCACCATAAAACTGTCAGTAAAAAAAAAAGGTGAAATCGCAATTTCCAATTTTTTTTTTTAACCTTGAAAGAACAAATAATAATAATGATAAAAAAAAAAAGCCTTATTTTTTTTTTTTTCTAACTTATGTGTTCCCCAGGCACAGAATATAGGCGTCCGAGTCTCGTGAAAGCAGAAGCAGCTTGGAAATTGTAGTGTACATGGCACATGTAGTGTGTACAGCGGTCAGAAAAAAAATAAGGACCGGATAATCAAATTTTTGATAAATAAATTATAATTGAGAAAGGAAAAAAAAAATAAAAATTATATATATATATTTTTTTTTTTTTTTTTTCTTTCCGCAACTCCTATCCAAAAATTCTATTTATTTTTTATTTGTCGATTTAAGATCTGTGGAATAAAAATTGAATCAAGTCAGCAAGAAATACGCCGGATAATTCAATTTCTTCTCCAAAAGATCTTAAGACAGAAAAAAAAAAGAGAAATTTAAAAAAAAAACAAAAAAAAAAAACCACCATTGAAAGGCAAAAATCTATTCCCACAAATTGCTTTCCAGCCTGCCGAAAATAATCCACACTTCACAGCCCCTCCTGTTCCTCCTTTCTGCGCGCTGTGACGTCACCGTGTCAGCGATGCCTCCGGGCGTCTCTTACGGGTTTTGACATCGGTCATCGGTAGTAATTGTCACCCCGCCAGCCGAGCCGTCCGCCTGTTCCTCGATGCTGGTCTGATCTCCCGGACGATCAGAGGAATGATGAAGAGGATGGTCAGGAAAGTCTGCGGAGAACGGAAGCTTGGGTCAGTCACAGACCAGAACTAGGCGACCATAGAGGAGCGGACACCTGCAGCCGGTGGGTAAAAAGACCCCTATATCTGTTCTCTACCCCACTGTCTCTGTCTTTGGAGGACCCGACATGTCCGTGCCCTGTAAGGCCAGCCCATGGGAGTCACTGGGCACCATGCAGTACCACCATTTCCCCTCTGGAGGTGCTGCAAGAAAACAGAATGGCAGCCAGGATCCTCCATAGATGAAAGTCAATGGCTGGGGAGAGCAGGGGGGATTTAAAGACACACCCTTTATGTTGGGTATTTTTGGGTTCACCCCCAAAAATAGAGAAATGCTGGAATTATATTAGGTGACTGATATTTAAGCAATTCCCCAATATTTATGTAAATGTAATAGGATTTATCTACCAAGTATTGATGGGATTGTCCCATTCTGGGTCTTTTATGGCAAATCCACCACTAGGTGGCCCCGATGTATGCCCTCGGGGTGGAGAGGTGTCTGGCATGTGCAGCTCTCGACATTGATTTCTACGGGATCTCAAAAAAAAAAAAATTTGCAGAGCGCCCACTGAAATGAATAAAGAGGGCAGTGACCCATCCTCTGTTAACAAATAAGCAGAGCGCACTGTCAGTGCACATTGTAAAGTGAGTAACAGAGCGCACTGTCCGTGCACGTTGTAAAGTGAACAGAGCACTGTCAGTGCACATTGTAAAGTGAGTAACAGAGCACTGTCAGTGCACGTTGTAAAGCAAATAACAGAGCACTGTCAGTGCACATTGTAAAGCGAGTAACAGAGCAGTCAGTGCACGTTGTAAAGCAAATAACAGAGCACTGTCAGTGCATTGTAAAGCGAGTAACAGAGCGCACTGTCAGTGCACTGTAAAATGAGTAATCGAGCACTGTCAGTGCACATTGTAAAGTGAACAGAGCACTGTCAGTGCACATTGTAAAGTGAGTAACAGAGCACTGTCAGTGCACGTTGTAAAGCAAATAACAGAGCACTGTCAGTGCACATTGTAAAGCGAGTAACAGAGCAGTCAGTGCACGTTGTAAAGCAAATAACAGAGCACTGTCAGTGCATTGTAAAGAGAGTAACAGAGCGCACTGTCAGTGCACTGTAAAATGAGTAATCGAGCACTGTCAGTGCACGTTGTAAAGCAAATAACAGAGCACTGTCAGTGCATTGTAAAGAGAGTAACAGAGCGCACTGTCAGTGCACTGTAAAATGAGTAATCGAGCACTGTCAGTGCACATTGTAAAGTGAACAGAGCACTGTCAGTGCACATTGTAAAGCGAATAACAGAGCACTGTCAGTGCACATTGTAAAGTGAGTAACAGAGCGCACTGTCAGTGCACACTGTAAAGTGAATAACAGAGCACTGTCAGTGCACATTGTAAAGTGAATGACAGTGCGCTCCGTCGCAGTTTCATTAATACTGATCTGAGCCAAAATGAAACTTCACCAGGTTGACGAAAATAGTAGGCTGCAGACAAAAATATATATAACCCCCCCAAAAAATATCATAGAAAGGAAATGGGATAATAAATTCTTCTCTTACCATAAGGATGAAGAAATAGAAAACCCACATCCAGCCCAGAGCTCCCTGTATCACCGACACCAGCACCTGCGGGAGAGAGAGAGTCAGACCCGGAGTAGTCATACATGGACAATACAGATCCATCTCGTGTCTGCGATATATCCTGTCACAACTGGGCTTTCACTGCAGAGGAAACTTATAGCCACACACGTATCGGGGGCTGTGATCTGCCCACACTTGTACGGTCACAGCTGAGTGCACTGCACCCCTGCATTCACCAGATATATCCCTTTGGCATGCAACCCATGCCATACAGTTACGGGGCTGAAGGGTTCTTTCCGGCTTCATAAATTGATAGTGTGTCGGATAGAGAAGGAAAGAAAAAGCAATTTTGCAATTTACCGCTTGTTAAAATTTGCATCCGTTCTTGAAATATTAACGTTTTTCTTTTGTTTACAGCTCGTTGCCTAGGAGACCGACCACTGCTGCTTTCTAGTTTATAAGCAAAAAGTGTTAATATCTCCAGAACGGCCGCAAATTTTAACAAGCAGTAAATTGCAAAATTACTTGTTTTTACAAACACTAGCCAAATTATATATATATATTTATTTAAAAAAGTGTGAATTCTCCTTTATATAGCCGACCTTACTTCCTACACGCTCCATAGAGCTGAACTGACTGGCCTCTGTAGATTATATTCATGCACCCCAGACAGGCATTATCCACGACTCATGAACCTACCTGGCCTAACGCGGCCCCGACGCTGCCTGTACCGTCCACGATGCCGGTGACCGTGGCCAGAGCCTCGCTGCTGCCTCTGACCATCTCCTGCCGCCCGAGGTCCGCAGAGATTGCAGAACTGATCATGTTGGAGGGACCCCCGATGAAAAATCCTACGAAAAAACACATTTTCCAGTAAGGGTTAGACAATGGTTTGCCAGTATTGCTGGTCTTCTCTCGTTCCCAACCCCCAGGGGCTGACATTTGTAAACGCGTATGGGCGGTGTCACTTTTGCTCAGATCGGTATTAACTAAACGGCAACAGAGCGCACTGTCAGTGCACGTTGTAAGACAAATACCTTGCTTGCAGAAACCAGTGTCGTCCCCGCAAGTGATATCACTTGCAGGGGCTTCTCTGGTCTCTGCACACTGGATATCCGTCTTACAAAGTGCAGTGCCAGTGCGCTCGGTTGCCGCCTCATTATCCCTGATCTGAATCAGCGAAAGAGCGCACTGTCACTGTGCACATCGCAAAGTAAGCGCAGCCCCCCAAAAAGAAGGTGGTCATGGATGACACTTTATTTCAAGAAAGGGGCATAATATAAATTAGGATTTGGGATTAAATTTATTTAAAGGGGCAGTCTGAGCATTAGGGAGCCGTACCTGTGATTGCCATGAGGAGGCCGTTGATCGGCTTACTGTTCGGTGAACCTAAGAATAGGAAAATCAGCAGTTAACTCCACCCGACGACGAGACACTATACCAAACCCTCAGCTTTCTTATGGCAGCTAATGAGATAAATCACATCAATCCCTGATCTCGAGGGAAACCGCAGAGGCGGCAGCAATAGACGTTATCTACTTCCCCTTTCTCTGCGAAACACCAAGACCACCCAGTATAGTCGGCCGATACCAGCAACCTATGTACTGGTTTGTACTGGGATCACCCCGACACACCACAGCGACTCACGGCTGTATCCAAACAAGGAGCCCACGGCGAGCAGCAGACTCATGGCCAGGACCGGGGACCTCTTCTGCATCAGGTCAGAGATCCATCCCTGGATGGTGCCACCTGAAGGAGGAGGCAGAGCGAAACACTTTATGACCAAGCGATTCCTATGGGAGTCTGAGAGGAAACAAATAATCCCTCACCTATGATTCCGCCTATGTCGTACCAGATGGACAGCTGGTCGGCCTCGGCCTCCTTCCAGTGGAAGTTAATGCTCAGGTAAAAGGGCAGCCAGAAGAAGAAGGAATAGTTGACCAACTTCAGACAGGCGTAAGCCAGAGAATACTACACAAGAGAACAGAGATTACACCTACGGAATCAGAGCAGCGTCTCCACAAACAGCGCCCCCTTTACCTACAGGACATGTCTGGTATTGCAGCTCATTCTTACTATGGTAAATGGGGCTGAACAGCAATAACGACTATCAAAAGGAATCCCATAAAGGTGGTCACCCCCAAATCAGACGGGCTGCAGATTTTCAGTTCTGGATTCAGGAAAGCTGGGTGATAACAATTGTAGGGGCCATAATCATATGGCAAAGGTATTATGTATTTCTCATAGCGAGGCAACAACCTCCACTGCCATAATACATTCCTATGGAGAAGCCAGACTGGTGCCACGTACTGGTCACTGAAAGCACATGCAGAGAAAAGTAATTCAGTGCGAGTGCAGCTCTGGAGTATAATACAGGATATAACTCAGGATCAGTAATGTATGTACACAGTGACTGCACCAGCAGAATAGTGAGTGCAGCTCTGGGGTATAATACAGGATGTAACTCAGGATCAGTAATGTAATGTATGTACACAGTGACTGCACCAGCAGAATAGTGAGTGCAGCTCTGGAGTATAATACAGGATATAACTCAGGATCAGTAATGTATGTACACAGTGACTGCACCAGCAGAATAGTGAGTGCAGCTCTGGGGTATAATACAGGATGTAATGCAGGATCAGTAATGTAATGTATGTACACAGTGACTGCACCAGCAGAATAGTGAGTGCAGCTCTGGGGTATAATACAGGAGGTAACTCAGGATCAGTAATGTAATGTATGTACACAGTGACTGCACCAGCAGAATAGTGAGTGCAGCTCTGGGGTATAATACAGGATGTAACTCAGGATCAGTAATGTATGTACACAGTGACTGCACCAGCAGAATAGTGAGTGCAGCTCTGGAGTATAATACAGGATGTAAATCAGGATCAGTAATGTAATGTATGTACACAGTGACTGCACCAGCAGAATAGTGAGTGCAGCTCTGGAATATAACACAGGATGTAACTCAGGGTCAGTAATGTAATGTATGTACACAGTGACTGCACCAGCAGAATAGTGAGTGCAGCTCTGGAGTATAATACAGGATGTAACTCAGGATCAGTAATGTAATGTAATGTATGTACACAGTGACTGCACCAGCAGAATAGTGAGTGCAGCTCTGGAGTATAATACAGGCTATAACTCAGGATCAGTAATGTAATGTATGTACACAGTGACTGCACCAGCAGAATAGTGAGTGCAGCTCTGGGGTATAATACAGGATGTAACTCAGGATCAGTAATGTAATGTATGTACACAGTGACTGCACCAGCAGAATAGTGAGTGCAGCTCTGGGGTATAATACAGGATGTAACTCAGGATCAGTAATGTATGTACACAGTGACTGCACCAGCAGAATAGTGAGTGCAGCTCTGGAGTATAATACAGGATGTAACTCAGGATCAGTAATGTAATGTATGTACAAAGTGACTGCACCAGCAGAATAGGGAGTGCAGCTCTGGGGTATAATACAGGAGGTAACTCAGGATCAGTAATGTATGTACACAGTGACTGCACCATCAGAATAGTGAGTGCAGCTCTGGGGTATAATACAGGATGTAACCCAGGAGGATCAGTAATGTAATGTATGTACACAGTGACTGCACCAGCAGAATAGTGAGTGCAGCTCTGGGGTATAATACAGGATGTAACCCAGGAGGATCAGTAATGTAATGTATGTACACAGTGACTGCACCAGCAGAATAGTGAGTGCAGTTCTGGGGTAGAATACAGGATGTAACTCAGGATCAGTAATATAATGTATGTACACAGTGACTGCACCAGCAGAATAGTGAGTGCAGCTCTGGAGTATAATACAGGATGTAACTCAGGATCAGTAATGTAATGTATGTACACAGTGACTGCACCAGCAGAATAGGGAGTGCAGCTCTGGGGTATAATACAGGAGGTAACTCAGGATCAGTAATGTATGTACACAGTGACTGCACCATCAGAATAGTGAGTGCAGCTCTGGAGATTAATACAGGATGTAACTCAGGATCAGTAATGTATGTACACAGTGACTGCACCAGCAGAATAGTGAGTGCAGCTCTGGGGTATAATACAGGATGTAACTCGGGATCAGTAATGTAATGTATGTACACAGTGACTGCACCAGCAGAATAGTGAGTGCAGCTCTGGAGATTAATACAGGAGGTAACTCAGGATCAGTAATGTATGTACACAGTGACTGCACCAGCAGAATAGTGAGTGCAGCTCGAGTATAATACAGGATGTAACTCGGGATCAGTAATGTAATGTATGTACACAGTGACTGCACCAGCAGAATAGTGAGTGCAGCTCTGGAGTATAATACAGGATGTAACTCGGGATCAGTAATGTAATGTATGTACACAGTGACTGCACCAGCAGAATAGTGAGTGCAGCTCTGGAGTATAATACAGGATGTAACTCAGGATCAGTAATGTAATGTATGTACACAGTGACTGCACCAGCAGAATAGTGAGTGCAGCTCTGGAGATTAATACAGGAGGTAACTCAGGATCAGTAATGTAATGTATGTACACAGTGACTGCACCAGCAGAATAGTGAGTGCAGCTCTGGAGATTAATACAGGAGGTAACTCAGGATCAGTAATGTATGTACACAGTGACTGCACCAGCAGAATAGTGAGTGCAGCTCTGGAGTATAATACAGGATGTAACTCGGGATCAGTAATGTAATGTATGTACACAGTGACTGCACCAGCAGAATAGTGAGTGCAGCTCTGGAGTATAATACAGGATGTAACTCGGGATCAGTAATGTAATGTATGTACACAGTGACTGCACCAGCAGAATAGTGAGTGCAGCTCTGGAGTATAATACAGGATGTAACTCAGGATCAGTAATGTAATGTATGTACACAGTGACTGCACCAGCAGAATAGTGAGTGCAGCTCTGGAGATTAATACAGGAGGTAACTCAGGATCAGTAATGTAATGTATGTACACAGTGACTGCACCAGCAGAATAGTGAGTGCAGCTCTGGAGATTAATACAGGAGGTAACTCAGGATCAGTAATGTATGTACACAGTGACTGCACCAGCAGAATAGTGAGTGCAGCTCTGGAGTATAATACAGGATGTAACTCGGGATCAGTAATGTAATGTATGTACACAGTGACTGCACCAGCAGAATAGTGAGTGCAGCTCTGGAGTATAATACAGGATGTAACTCGGGATCAGTAATGTAATGTATGTACACAGTGACTGCACCAGCAGAATAGTGAGTGCAGCTCTGGAGTATAATACAGGATGTAACTCGGGATCAGTAATGTAATGTATGTACACAGTGACTGCACCAGCAGAATAGTGAGTGCAGCTCTGGAGATTAATACAGGAGGTAACTCAGGATCAGTAATATAATGTATGTACACAGTGACTGCACCAGCAGAATAGTGAGTGCAGCTCTGGGGTATAATACAGGAGGTAACTCAGGATCAGTAATGTAATGTATGTACACAGTGACTGCACCAGCAGAATAGTGAGTGCAGCTCTGGGGTATAATACAGGAGGTAACTCAGGATCAGTAATATAATGTATGTACACAGTGACTGCACCAGCAGAATAGTGAGTGCAGCTCTGGGGTATAATACAGGATGTAACTCAGGATCAGTAATGTAATGTATGTACACAGTGACTGCACCAGCAGAATAGTGAGTGCAGCTCTGGGGTATAATACAGGAGGTAACTCAGGATCAGTAATATAATGTATGTACACAGTGACTGAAAACGAAGAAATTTGAAACGCATCTGAAGAAACTGAGGAACGGAAGCATGTTACCCAGAGAAGCAGGAGGATCGGGAGGCAGTCAGCATCCAAACTGCTCAGGAATCAGTACCAGGAAAACAATTAAGAAATACATCAAGAAAAGACTTTGTCCACAAAGAAAATATGACATAGTTGTCATGGGAGATTTCAACTATTCAGACATGTGTTGGGAATCTCTCTCAGGCAAAACTAAGAGGTGGAGCAAATTCTTATCCTCTCTTACTGACAATTTTATCTTCCAAATGGTAGGGGAGAAAACAAGAGGATCTGCTACCTTGGATCCATTCCTTATAAACAGGGAGCAAATGGTTGAGAAGGTAAAAGTGGCTGGGACCCTAGGAGGTAGTGAATTTTGCATAACTAGAGGAGGAAGACCTGTGAAGACTCAGACTTCAAGGTTAGATTTCAGAAAGGCAGATTTTAAGGGACTCAAAAGAATCTGAGGGATCCAATGGCTGGATATCCTTAAGGACATTTTTGTCCAGGAAGGATGGGAAATGTTGAAAAATTAGATTATCAAAGCACAATCGTTAACAATTCGGAGAAGAGGGAAAAACAGGAAGCATTTAAGGAAACCAGGATGGATGAAAACACAACTTAAACACATGCTAAAAAGGAAGAAATAATTATCAAATGGAAAGAGGGAGGCTTATCTAAAGAAGAATATAATGCTGTCTGCAGAACCTGCAGGGCACGATTCAGATTATCTAAAGCTGACAATGAATTAAGGCTTGCAAGAGACGTCAAAAGCAATAAAACAGGATTTCGGGGATATGTCAAAAGTAAAAGAAAAGTCAAAGATGCTATAAGATTTTTCCAGGATGGAAATGATGAAATGGTAAGAAAGGATGTTGAAAAGGCCAAACTTTTAAATTCCTATTTTGAATCTGTTTTCTCTCAGATAGGAAATGTAACATCAACTGATCTTCACTGTCCTATTAAAGGAATAGAAGAATCAAGGATATCTATAAACAGAAAGATAGCGAGGAAACACTTAGCTAACATAAATGAATTCAAGTCTCCAGGTCCAGATGAATTACACCGTAGAGTACTGAAGGAGATAGCAGAAGAAATTTTTGAACCACTCTCCATAATCTTTGAAAATTCTTGGAGAACAGAAGTCCCAGAAGACTGGAGAAGAGCAAATGTTGGTCCTATGTTCAAAAAGGGGAAGAAGGTGGACCCAGGGAACTGTAGGCCGGTGAGTCTGACATCCATACCAGGAAAGATCTTTGAACAAATTATTAAACAACATGTATGCAAGTACCTGGATAAGAATGAAGTGATTAACAGCATGGGTTTGTAACTAATAAGTCATGTCAGACTAACTTAATTTTCTTCTATGACAGAAACACTGACTGGGTGGATCAGGGAAATGCTGTAGATATAGTATATCTTAACTTCAGCAAAGTATTTGACAAAGTATTTCATACTATCCTTATTGAAAAAAAAAAAGACTAAGTATGGAATGGACAAGGCAAATGTTAGATGGATTCATAACTGGCTTAGTGATCGGACCAAAAGAGTGGTCATAAAAGGCTGCACATCCAGTTGGAAGAATGTCTCAAGTTGGGTACCACGGGACTCTGTCCTAGGCCCTGTATTGTTCAACATCTTTATGAATGATTTAGATGAAGGAATTGAGGGTAAACTGATTAAATTTGCTGATGACACAAAGCTAGGAGGGATAACTAATACTAGAGAAGGGAGAGAGAGGATTCAAAAGGATATAAATAAACTGGAGCAGAGGGCAGCAACCAACAGAATGGTTTTTAACCAGGAAAAATGCAAAGTACTACATCTGGGCAATAAAAATGAAAAAAGCATATACAGAATGGGAGGAATAGGGCTAAGCAACAGCACATGTGAAAAAAACTTGGATATACTAATAGATCACAGACTGAACATGAGTCAACAGTGTGATGCAGCAGCAAAAAGGGCAAATACAATTCTGAGATGTATTAACAGAAGCATACAGTCTAGATCATGCAAAGTCATTATTGCCCTCTACTCCTCTTTGGTGAGACCTCACCTGGAATACTGTGACCAGTTTTGGGCACATTTAAAAATAAAAAAACACATCAACAATCTGGAGCAAGTTCAGAGAAGAGCGACCAGAATGAGGACATGGTTTGCAGACCAGTCACATGAGGAACGGTTACAGGATTTGGGAATGTTTAGCTTGCAAAAAAGAAGCCTGGGAGGACACTTAACAGCGGTCTACAAATATCACAAGGGCTGTCACATTGTATTAGAATCATCAATATTTTTATTTGCACAAGGAAAGACTAGAAGCAATGGGATGAAACTGAACGGGAGGAGACACATTAGATATTAGAAAAAAAATTGTTTTTGACAGTGAGGGTGATCAAAGAGTGGAACAGGCGGCCACGAGCGGTGGTGAATTCTCCTTCAATGGAGGTCTTCAAACAGAGGCTGGACAGACATCTGTGTGGGATGATTTAGTGAATCTTGCTTTAAGCAGCGGGATGGACAAGATGACCCAGGAGGTCCCTTCCAACTAACATTCTATGATTCTATGACTGCACCAGCAGAATAGTGAGTGCAGCTCTGGATTATAATACAGGAGGTAACTCAGGATCAGTAATGTAATGCATGTACACAGTGAGTGCAGCTCTGGGGTATAATACAGGATGTAACTCAGGATCAGTAATGTATGTACACAGTGACTGCACCAGCAGAATAGTGAGTGCAGCTCTGGGGTATAATACAGGATGTAACTTAGGATCAGTAATGTAATGCATGTACACAGTGAGTGCAGCTCTGGGGTATAATACAGGATGTAACTCAGGATCAGTAATGTAAAGTATGTACACAGTGACTGCACCAGCAGAACAGTGAGTGCAGCTCTGGAGGATAACAGGATGTAACTCAGGATCAGTAATGTAATGTATGTACACAGTGACTGCACCAGCAGAATAGTGAGTGCAGCTCTGGAGGATAATACAGGAGGTAACTCAGGATCAGTAATGTAATGTATGTACACAGTGACTGCACCAGCAGAATAGTGAGTGCAGCTCTGGGGGATAATACAGGATGTAACTCAGGATCAGTAATGTATGTACACAGTGACTGCACCAGCAGAATAGTGAGTGCAGCTCTGGGGTATAATACAGGATGTAACTCAGGATCAGTAATGTAAAGTATGTACACAGTGACTGCACCAGCAGAATAGTGAGTGCAGCTCTGGAGTATAATACTGGATGTAACTCAGGATCAGTAATGTAATGTATGTACACAGTGACTGCACCAGCAGAATAGTGAGTGCAGCTCTGGAGTTGACCATGCCACTATATGGAACAAGACTGGCGCTCACCAGTAATACTCCGGGTAAGCAGCAGGCCTGTACAAAGCCGATCGCTTTGGTTTGACTGACAGCAGTGTTAGGAGCCTGTATGGAGTAGTTGGCCTCGTTGTCGCCCTCGTCCTCATCCATGAGGGGTTGGGTGGCCTCCTCCTCTTGTGCTTCGCTCTCGTTCTCCTGCTCCCCAGCATCGGGCAGACCTGTGAATATAATGATGGAGACGATGGGCCTCACTGCACCATGACACGGATTCCTATGGTCGGGTTACCATCGGCGACTTACCCAGCTCTTTCGGCGAGGTCACCAGCCCGAAGAATATAACCAACCCTCCGGCAAACTGCACCGAAGCCGTCACCAGGAAGGCGTACTGCGGAGAGACACGGGAGCGGTGAGGTCTCCAGGAGAGAGGAATGGCTACCGCTCATCGTAGAGGGGGCTCGCCGGCCTCGTGGGTCTATAGCCAGCCCCCGATTACCGTCTACAGCCGCGCACCTCGTATCCATACTGGAGGACCGATGATGCAAGGAAAGCCCCCAAAATATTTCCCACAGAAGCACAGGCGCTCCACAGTCCGAACACCACTCCGCGCCTGTACGGGGCAAAAAAAAAAAAAAAGAACACAACATGTTGTCACCTCCTCACTCTGCGGACAGCCGGATGCCCCAATATAGGGGAACAATCAGCAATTAAAGGGGTGTATCAGCTGTGAATCTGACAGGATCCCCTCACTATTTGATAAAATAAAGAGACAGTGCAGCACAGCGGCTCCTCTACGTAGTTTTCCATATTTTTTTTTTTTTAAACTTTAATAGTCCCCTTAGGGGACTTGAAGCTGTGATCAGCCGATCGCCTGTGCTGTACCTATAGGGCTTCAGGGCTCCCATGTGTAACAGAAATCGCGGTTATAATGACAGGCGTGGGGATCTTGTTTAGACCCCTGTCTCTCATGACAACACATCGGCACCCCCATGATTGCGTGACAGTGGCGCCGATTGATTGGGATTTTAACTGCTTAACGGCTGCGGGTGGAGCTCCAATCCACCCGAAGCTGTTAAAGGCACATAACAGGTGCGCACCAAAATAATTGGCGGGCAGCAGTGATACTGCTACTTAAAGGGGTTGTTCAATAAACTCCGTCATAGAATTCAGATGGGGCGGGGGTCCCCCTCTGTTCAGGATCCTCATCTCTTGGCTCTTGGAGGACCCGTCCTATCCTGGGTTCATTGATCTGAATGGACCAGAGTGTAATACCTCATTTCTCCAGTGGTGTCACTGCAGGGAAACTGACCACTTGCTGCCAGCTGATCGCTCACTGATCGGCCGATTCCCTGTTTACAATGATGGAAAATACATTAAAAAAGAAAAAAAAAAAAAAAGGTCAAAAGCGTACCCCGATTTCCCGAACCAGTTCCCCATGACGGCCACCACGCAGGGCCACCCTGTCGATTGCAGAAGCCCGTTAATCACCCACGTGACGCAGTAGAAGATCTTATTGTAGAAGTGCAGCCATTCGGTGACTGTGCCGAACACGAACATCTGAAATAGACAAAGGGGAGGGGACAGGGTCACATGACAGGAAGGAGGCGGCCATCGTACCATTCCCCAATGAAGCGGTTACATCGGTCTCCACCTTAAAGAAGCAGAATTAACCTGTCGGCAGTCGAAGAGACAGAGATTTAGTAACGGGTTGTGAAACCTCGCGGCCAAGAGGAACCTTCTCTCTACAGGAAACAGCCTCCGATTCCTGAAACCCTGACATCTATGGCCGCCCCACCCCATAACCCCACAGGGGTGGAGGCTTCCGAGCGTCTCATTAGGTTCCAGGGGTTGTGTAATGTTCGGAAATGTCAACTCCCTGCCAGAAACAGCGCCACCTGTGACTGGTGGCAGTACCTGGTATTGCAGCTTAGTGCCATTAAAAAAAGGAAGGGGGGGGGGGGGGGGCCTGAGGGTGGAGTTGTCTAATTATTGACCAAATGAAAAAAACATGTACTAAATCGCTAATGTACTTACACTCTGAATACTGTTTCTTCTGGCCAAGATGAAACATCACCGCTGCAGCAAAACAGAAGTCGCTGATTGGCTGCAGCAGTCACCTGATACCCTTTCACCAATAGGGAGGAAGGTATATATGATTTTTTGTATGTATTTATTAATTTTTTTTAATGTAAACTGAAAGCTGCAGTACCGGACATGGCCACTAGACAAAAGAGGCGCTGTTTCTAGGGAAAATTATATTCTGCTGTTATGGTGCCATCTAGTGGTAAGTTCCTGGAACAGGTGCAGCCGTTACTCACCGTTACTGCGGACGAGCACATGCCAAAAGTAAGGACGTAGCGTATGTTCAACCGATCCCCGATGACCCCGCTGATAAAGAGACCCTGCGACCAGAACAAAAAAAACCACAGGACATAAGGGATCCCTCACACAGGAGGAGGGACGAGCAGCTACATAGGACACACTGCGCAATGCTTCCTATCCCCTCTGGGGGCGCTGCAGGAATACTAGAGCCCCTGAACCCTTTAAGAGGACAATCCCTTTAATAGGAAGCCCCTCTTTAGATTGGATTCACATGCAACTTTTTGCAGCATTTTTCTCAGATAAATGGTAGGGAAAAAAAATAAAAAAAATAAATAAAAACGCACGAAATTTGATTATCCACCCCACCCATAAAAAAGGAGCCCTTAAAGGGGATGTCTGGGCGCAAAAAAAAAAAAAAAAAAAAAAAAATGCATGAAATTTGATTATCCACCCCACCCAAAAAAAAAAAAAAAAAAAAAAGGAGCCCTTAAAGGGGATGTCTGGGCGCATAAAATAAATAAATAAAAAGATTTATAAAAAAAAAAGGTCAAAATTAAAAAGGTAATATGTGACGGATTCTGCATTCATGATTCCCGAGTCCCCACTGATCTCTGTACTTCCAGCCTTGTGACCGCTGCAGCCAATCACAGTGCTGGACAATACACATGCTGATTCATGTCCTAAATCCTAAAGTTCACCCTTTAAGGTGTGGAATAATAAGCAAATACTCAGGTCGTCTGATTTGCTCTTGGAATGAACTACAACTCCCAGCATGGCCCGACAGCTGCAGGTTAGAACCGGGCGCCGGCTCGGCCTCCGAACCTCAAGGACGTGATCTGACCTGTAGGACCGAGGGTCTCGTGCCCATAATCAGCGACCACCGATGATATAAGAAATCGTCCGACGCGGATTTAAAGGCACGGTACGATCAGCCTTGGGAGATCAAAAGATCCTTTAAAGGGACGGCGACTCAGACTCACCGTTGCATACGCGAAGAGGAAGATGGTGTCCAGTAGCCCCAGGAAGATGGTGGCCGGCTTGTCGTTGGGAAATAGATGATTGTCATTCCAGGTCTGAAAGAGTTAAAACAGATTTTACACCCCACCCCCATCTCACGGCACGGCGGATTATCAGCATCTGTGGATCGGGGGGGGCTCACCACGTTGGGGTCCACGTTATAGACGGAGACGTTCAGGTCGGTCGGGGTCCACTGGTTGCTGATGCTGACCTTCACGTTACTGAACGCCTTCCTGGAGGCGTGGAGCAGAGAGTAGCTGCGGAGCAAGAGAGGGGGTCAGCCGCCAAACATGCCGGATTATCGGACGGAGGAGTCCAATCACTGACAGCAAACAGTCCGACGTATCGCAGCCAATCAGCACGCCCCGACAGCTTCACCTGGAATACCGGTCAGACCGGGCGAGTCTGGGACGGCGGCCAACAGGAATCATGAGACTACAGCACAGGGGAAAGGAGCCCGCGCCCTGCGGCCGTACAGACGTGTGCAAAAGGAACGAATCATGGGGACGTCTGGTAATCCAGAAAATGGCAGAACGCAGCATCTGCTGGGAAACACCGCTGCCAGAGGAAAGGGACGGATCACATCTCATACCTGTGCAGCGCGCAGGAGCCAGGGCCCCCCTCCAGGCTGAGAAAGGCACGGGCACCCCCCAAATAGAGAATGGCGCCTCCCCCCAAATAGAGAAAGGCGCCAGAGGCTCCCCCCAAATAGAGGAAGGCGCCAGAGGCTCCCCCCAAATTGAGGAAGGCGCCAGAGGCTCCCCCCAAATAGAGGAAGGCGCCAGAGGCTCCCCCCAAATAGAGGAAGGCGCCAGAGGCTCCCCCCAAATAGAGGAAGGCGCCAGAAGGTCCCCCCCCCCCAAATAGAGGAAGGCGCCAGAGGCTCCCCCCAAATAGAGAATGGCGCCAGAGGCTCCCCCCAAATAGAGGAAGGCGCCAGAAGGTCCCCCCCCCCCCCCCAAATAGAGGAAGGCGCCAGAAGGTCCCCCCCCCCCCAAATAGAGGAAGGCGCCAGAGGCTCCCCCCAAATAGAGAATGGCGCCAGAGGCTCCCCCCAAATAGAGGAAGGCGCCAGAAGGTCCCCCCCCCCCAAATAGATGAAGGCGACAGAAGGTCCCCCCCCCCCAAATAGAGGAAGGCGCCAGAGGCTCCCCCCAAATAGAGGAAGGCGCCAGAGGCTCCCCCCAAATTGAGGAAGGCGCCAGAGGCTCCCCCCAAATAGAGAAAGGCGCCAGAGGCTCCCCCCAAATAGAGGAAGGCGCCAGAGGCTCCCCCCAAATAGAGGAAGGCGCCAGAGGCTCCCCCCAAATAGAGGAAGGCGCCAGAGGCTCCCCCCAAATAGAGGAAGGCGCCAGAGGCTCCCCCCAAATAGAGGAAGGCGCCAGAAGGTCCCCCCCCCCAAATAGAGGAAGGCGCCAGAGGCTCCCCCCAAATAGAGAATGGCGCCAGAGGCTCCCCCCCAAATAGAGGAAGGCGCCAGAAGGTCCCCCCCCCCCCCAAATAGAGGAAGGCGCCAGAGGCTCCCCCCAAATAGAGGAAGGCGCCAGAGGCTCCCCCCAAATAGAGGAAGGCGCCAGAGGCTCCCCCCAAATAGAGAATGGCGCCAGAGGCTCCCCCCAAATAGAGAATGGCGCCAGAGGCTCCCCCCAAATAGAGGAAGGCGCCAGAAGGTTCCCCCCCCCCCAAATAGAGGAAGGCGCCAGAGGCTCCCTCCAAATAGAGGAAGGCGCCAGAGGCTCCCTCCAAATAGAGGAAGGCGCCAGAGGCTCCCTCCAAATAGAGGAAGGCGCCAGAAGGTCCCCCCCCCCCCAAATAGAGGAAGGCGCCAGAGGCTCCCTCCAAATAGAGGAAGGCGCCAGAGGCTCCCACCAAATAGAGGAAGGCGCCAGAGGCTCCCTCCAAATAGAGGAAGGCGCCAGAGGCTCCCTCCAAATAGAGGAAGGCGCCAGAGGCTCCCTCCAAATAGAGGAAGGCGCCAGAGGCTCCCTCCAAATAGAGGAAGGCGCCAGAGGCTCCCTCCAAATAGAGGAAGGCGCCAGAGGCTCCCTCCAAATAGAGGAAGGCGCCAGAGGCTCCCCCCAAATAGAGGAAGGCGCCAGAAGGTCCCCCCCCCCCCAAATAGAGGAAGGCGCCAGAGGCTCCCTCCAAATAGAGGAAGGCGCCAGAGGCTCCCTCCAAATAGAGGAAGGCGCCAGAGGCTCCCTCCAAATAGAGGAAGGCGCCAGAGGCTCCCTCCAAATAGAGGAAGGCGCCAGAGGCTCCCTCCAAATAGAGGAAGGCGCCAGAAGGTCCCCCCCCCCAAATAGAGGAAGGCGCCAGAGGCTCCCTCCAAATAGAGGAAGGCGCCAGAAGGTCCCCCCCCCCCAAATAGAGGAAGGCGCCAGAGGTTCCCTCCAAATAGAGGAAGGCGCCAGAGGCTCCCTCCAAATAGAGGAAGGCGCCAGAGGCTCCCCCCAAATAGAGGAAGGCGCCAGAAGGTCCCCCCCCCCAAATAGAGGAAGGCGCCAGAAGGTCCCCCCCCCCAAATAGAGAAAGGCGCCAGAGGCTCCCCCCAAATAGAGAAAGGCGCCAGAGGCTCCCCCCAAATAGAGGAAGGCGCCAGAGGCTCCCCCCAAATAGAGGAAGGCGCCAGAGGCTCCCCCCAAATAGAGGAAGGCGCCAGAGGCTCCCCCCAACTAGAGGAAGGCACGGGCACCAGGCTCCAGGCAGGAGGACGTGCAGGTGCTGGGACTCGTTCCTCCTGGACATGCAGTAGCCCCGGGCCGGCGGTGTCGGTGCTCCTCTGGGGGGCGCTGAGTGCCACCACTGCCCCATCACAGGAGACCGCTACCGCCAGCTGTCACATGACCCACAGCCTCAATCACCCACCTGAAAAACGTGAGAAGGAAAACGGCCAGGTGGTGATGTGTGTACTGTGCGCAGAGCCCCCTGCGGGCGGCCGCTCTGCGGGGCGACACCGGGAACTCCATGGCGGCGGCTCGTCGTGGATCAGCCCTCACACCGGCGCCTCATCGGGGGCAGTCTGCCGTCACTGGTAGGAAAGGAGAAAAAACATTGGTATTAAAGGGTCCTCCGACACAAACAGAACCCTTAAAGGGATCCTCCTAGGCTCCATCCACCTCCATGCTATTCATACAGTGGGTTAGTGTGGGTGTATCGCTTTAAAAATTCCCATGAATCCCCGCTGCCCCTTATAACACTATTCACACTGGTCTCCCCTGCGTGCACGGAGGCGCCTCGCACCTGCCGCAGCGTCCCCCGCTCCGCTCCGTCCTCCTCCCGGCGTCCGCTCATCTGGCAGCTGCACACCCGGCAGAGGAGGACGTCACAACAGCGAAACCCATCACGTGATTCTCCTCCCCAGAGCGGGGCACGCCGGGAGCTGTAGTCTCCAGCTTTGCAAATGGGAGGGGTTTGAAGTCCTCACTGTATGGTGAGCGGCGGTGACCAAACTAGTAATAAACGCAAAAAAAAGTCAGAAAACAGAAGTGACTAAAATTCAGGAATTCAGGGGGATGGAAACCTTGTAAAGGGAATAATATATATAATATATAATATAATATAATATATATAAGTCTCCTGCCACCACCAGGGGGAGCTGCACTGAACACATGTCAGGGGCAGAGCAGGACCTGAGCCTGCAAGGACATGCTCACAGGCAGCACCCACCTGCGCCCCAATACTTGCCCATATGATGGGTGCTGCTCCAGACCACCAGGGACACATATTAACTCCTTAATGCCTCAGACCACCAAGGAAACTTACTGTACATTAATCCCGTAAAACCCCAGACCACCAGGGACACATATTAACTCCTTAATGCCTCAGACCACCAGAGATACTGACATTAACCCCATAAAACCCCAGACCACCAGGGATACTGACATTAACCCCGTAAAACCCCAGACCACCAGAGATACTGACATTAATCCCGTAAAACCCCAGACCACCAGAGATACTGACATTAACCCCGTAAAACCCCAGACCACCAGGGATACTGACATTAACCCCGTAAAACCCCAGACCACCAGGGATACTGACATTAATCCCATAAAACCCCAGACCACCAGGGATACTGACATTAACCCCGTAAAACCCCAGACCACCAGGGATACTGACATTAACCCCTTAAAGCCCCAGACCACCAGGGATACTGACATTAACCCCATAAAGCCCCATACCACCAGGGATACTGACATTAACCCCGTAAAACCCCAGACCACCAGGGATACTGACATTAACCCCGTAAAACCCCAGACCACCAGGGATACTGACATTAACCCAGTAAAACCCCAGACCACCAGAGATACTGACATTAACCCCGTAAAACCCCAGACCACCAGAGATACTGACATTAATCCCGTAAAACCCCAGACCACCAGAGATACTGACATTAATCCCGTAAAACCCCAGACCACCAGGGATACTGACATAAACCCCGTAAAACCCCAGACCACCAGGGATACTGACATAAACCCCGTAAAACCCCAGACCACCAGGGATACTGACATAAACCCCGTAAAACCCCAGACCACCAGGGATACTGACATTAATCCCGTAAAACCCCAGACCACCAGGGATACTGACATTAATCCCGTAAAACCCCAGACCACCAGGGATACTGACATTAACCCCATAAAACCCCAGACCACCAGAGATACTGACATTAACCCCATAAAACCCCAGACCACCAGAGATACTGACATTAACCCCGTAAAACCCCAGACCACCAGGGATACTGACATTAACCCCATAAAACCCCAGACCACCAGAGATACTGACATTAATCCTGTAAAACCCCAGACCACCAGAGATACTGACATTAATCCCGTAAAACCCCAGACCACCAGGGATACTGACATTAATCCCGTAAAACCCCAGACCACCAGGGATACTGACATTAACCCCATAAAGCCCCAGACCACCAGGGATACTGACATTAACCCCATAAAGCCCCATACCACCAGGGATACTGACATTAACCCCATAAAACCCCAGACCACCAGGGATACTGACATTAACCCTGTAAAACCCCAGACCACCAGGGATACTGACATTAACCCTATAAAGCCCCAGACCACCAGGGATACTGACATTAACCCCGTAAAGCCCCAGACCACCAGGGATACTGACATTAACCCCATAAAACCCCAGACCACCAGGGATACTGACATTAACCCCATAAAACCCCAGACCACCAGGGATACTGACATTAACCCCATAAAACCCCAGACCACCAGGGATACTGACATTAATCCCAAAAAAACCCAGACCACCAGGGGTAATGACATTAATCCCCCACAAAAACAGACCACCAGGGATACTGACATTAATCCCATAAAGCCCCGGACCACCAGGGATACTGACATTAACCCCATAAAGCCCCATACCACCAGGGATACTGACATTAACCCCATAAAACCCCAGACCACCAGGGATACTGACATTAACCCCGTAAAACCCCAGACCACCAGGGATACTGACATTAACCCCGTAAAGCCCCAGACCACCAGGGATACTGACATTAACCCCGTAAAGCCCCAGACCACCAGGGATACTGACATTAACCCCATAAAACCCCAGACCACCAGGGATACTGACATTAACCCCATAAAACCCCAGACCACCAGGGATACTGACATTAATCCCAAAAAAAACCAGACCACCAGGGGTAATGACATTAATCCCCCACAAAAACAGACCACCAGGGATACTGACATTAATCCCATAAAGCCCCGGACCACCAGGGATACTGACATTAACCCCGTAAAACCCCAGACCACCAGGGGTAATGACATTAACCCCATAAAACCCCAGACCACCAGGGATACTGACATTAATCCCATAAAGCCCCAGACCACCAGGGATACTGACATTAACCCCGTAAAACCCCAGACCACCAGGGGTAATGACATTAACCCCATAAAACCCCAGACCACCAGGGGTACTGACATTAATCCCATAAAGCCCTAGACCACCAAGGATAGTAAAGTTAATGCCCCAGACCACCAAGAATTACTAACATTAACCCGTTAATGCCCCAGACCACCAAGTATGCTAACGTTAACTTCTTTCTACCCCAGACCACCAGGGATATTAACATAAACCTCCAGGGATAATAAAGTTAACCCCTTAATGCTCCAAGGCACCACAGATTGCTAAACATTAACCCCTTAGTGCACCAGACCAACAGGGATACTAAAATGAACCCCTTACCGGCCCAGACCACCAGGGATACTGACTTTAGTGGCCTTATAAGTCAGGACCACCACGAATAATGACATTAACCCCTTAATGTCCTAGATTACTACGGATGCTAACATATCTGCACCCGACCACCAGGAGTACTAACATAAAAATTTCAATGCCCCAAACGACGAGAGATACTAAAATTAACCCCTTTATGCCCCTAAATCGATAAGGATACAACAATTACCTCATAATTCCCCTGACCACCAGGGATAATCACCTTACCGCTGTAGATCATCTGGGCCACCAATTGATAACCAGGGACACTAACATGAAATATTTCACTGCCCTGAATCCCCTGAGATCTTTGCATTTTCCTTTACACTGCCCTAGACCACCAGGGATATTAGATAATAAAGTGATCATTCTTATAATAATCTCGGATCAATCACATTTATCTATTCAGTACCAGCGATTACCACATGGTGGTGCTGCAGCGCTCCTCTGCCATACTAAGCATTGATAGCAAACCTGGTGTGATCCTGAACTCTTCTCTGGGGGAGAGTGTCTCCATGAAGACCACGCCCCTTTGGCTAACAAGACTATATTTACATACTAGGAAGAAAGAGCCATATCTCAGGAACGGAGAGGCGCAGGAATCAAAGAAAAACATTGCCGGATTCAGGAGAACAGCGGCATTTACACCAGGTAAATCAATTAGATATTATAATACTGATATTAGAATGCGCTAAAGTTGGACTTCTAAAACGCTAAATTTAACATCAGGGAGACAAAAAAAAAATAATACAACCATTCTACTTTGGAATTTTTTTTTTCAGAGCAAAAACACCAGCATCATCAGGTATCAGATCTTTTTATAATAAAGTAGAACATGAAAGCTGGTGATTGATCCCCATTAAGGGGCACTTTATTAGAATAGACTGTCCTGTAATACCAACTATAACCACATGGTGGCGATATGGAACTAGATGGATGGAATGATCAGTGCTCCCTGTTCACTTGCAGCGCCACCTTTGCCCATGGGTTGTGGGCGGTATTGCAGCTCCATTGGATTGAATGTGGAAACAATACTTGACCAATTGGACGTAAGATCATTTTTTTTTTTTTTTTTCATTTTGAGGCTATGTGCACACGTTCAGGAAAGTGTGCAGAATTTTCCTGAGCAAATCCGGACTACTTTCACAGGAAATCCACACACGTATTTTTTTGCGTTTTTTTTTTTTTTTTTGCGGGTTTTTTTTTTTTTGCGGATTTTTAGCATTTTTTTCCGGAGCTTCCCAATGCAATAATATAGCGGGAAATCCGCAAAAAAATTCGTAAAATTAATGAACATGCTGCGTTTTTTTTTCCGTGAAGCGTTTTTATCGTGGAAAAAAACGCAACGTGCTCAAAAATTGCAGAATGCATTAAACATGATGGGATGCTTAAAGTAAGCGGTTTTTAAGCGGTTTTGCTGTGGAAAACCGCCGAAAAAACGCGAAAAATCCGCAACGCGTGCACATAGCCTAAGGGGAATTATTAAAATAAATAGGGGAAATATTAAAAATAAATTTTAAGGGAAAATATTAAAATACAATTTAAAATACATGGGGGAAATATAAAAAAAAATATGGAGAAATATTAAAATATATAGGCAAAATATTAAAATAAATTTTCTTGGGAAATATGAAAATAAATAGGGTAAATATTAAAATACATTTTAAGGGGATATATTAAAATAAATAAGGAAAATATTACTTGATTGTGAGCCTTCGCGGGCAGGGTCCTCATTCCTCCTGTACCAGCTATGACTTGTATTGTTTAAGATTATTATTCTTATGTACACCCCTCCTCACATGTAAAGCGCCATGGAATAAATGGCGCTATAATAATAATTAAAATAAATTTTAATGGTAAATAATGTGAATACTTTTCTGCCCAATGATGACAGAAGTATTCTGGGAGTGATACCTTTATTGGCTAACCAGGTACCACAATACAATTTGTTAATGGTAAATAATAAAATAAATAGGGGAAATATTACAATAAATTTTAAGGGTAAATATTAAAATAAATAGGGGAAATATTACAATAAATGTTAAGGGTAAATATTAAAATACATTTTAAGGGGATATATTAAAATAACATTTAAGGGGAAATATTACAATAAGTTTTAAGGGGAAATATTAAAATAAATAGGGGAAATAAAATACTTTTTAAGGGGAAATATTACAATAAATTATAAAGGGAAATATTAAAAATAAATAGGGTAAATATTAAAATACTTTTTAAGGGTAAATGTTAAAATACATTGTAAGGGAAAATATTAAAATAATAGGGGAAATAAAATACTTTTTAAGGGGAAATATTACAATAAATTATAAAGGGAAATATTAAAATAAATAGGGTAAATATTAAAATACTTTTTAAGGGTAAATATTAAAATACATTGTAAGGGAAAATATTAAAATAATAGGGGAAATAAAATACTTTTTAAGGGGGAAATATTAAAATAAATTGTAAGGGGAAATATTACAGTAAATAGGGGAAATATTACAATAAATTTTAAGGTGAAATATTGAAATAATTAGGGGAAATATTAAAATAAATTTTAAGGGTAAATATTAAAATATATAGGGGAAACATTAAAATAAATTTTAAGGTGAAATATTAAAATGATTAGGGTAAATATTAAAATACATTTTAAAGGGATATATTAAATAACATTTAAGGGGAAATATATTAAAATAAATAGGGGAAATAAAATACTTTTTAAGGGGAAATATTACAATAAATGTTAAAAGGAAATATTGAAATACATGATCCCTTATAAGAACATAGAAGTGAGCTGTGGAGCGAGTCGGCGTCTCCGGTATCCCATTCCATTAATGACAATGCCGCCATTGTGGCCCCAGCCGTGGATTGTGACCGTGTCGCTCAGTACGGGACGGACAGAACAAAGCCGGACGACCTGGATCCGGTATCACATTTTTCATTTCTCCAGTCTCCCCCATCCTTGACCTCTTGCACAAAACTGAAGGACACAACAAGGTTGTTTGTCTCCTTTGGCGCTTCCTTATTGCTGCTGCTTCCAGAACTACAACTCCCATGATGCACTGCAGCGGAGGCGGCAGGCTTACCTGTTGATCCAGGTGAGGGCAGACCCAGGAAGGTGTGCGACAGGTGAGCAGGTCCTGGCAGCCGAGGCGACAGGTGAGAGATTGTATCGTGTTCTAGAATAAGAAAGACAAAACCGGCGAAATTCTGCCGAGATTCCGAATGTTCCGAAGGGTAATATTCTGGGCCAAAGACCCTAGAAAGGAAGATCTGCCCTGTACAGATGTGCTGCCGACAATGTGCTGCCTATGGGGACAGAGAGGTTGATTTTCGGCTTTTGTTTTTCCTTCCAAGAGCCATAACTTATTTTTTTTTTTAATTTTTCCTTTTTTTTTTTGCGCTGATTTTTTTTATATTATTGATTTCTAATGTTCATTTTACGATATAATATGATGAGACAACGCAATTCCACCATTATTTTTTATATATATATATATATATATTTTACGGCATTCATTGTACTATAAAAATGATCTGCTAACGAGATTCTCCAGATCAGTACGATTTCGCCGATACCAAACTTATAACATTTATTTAGAAAGATTATATATATTTTATTTTTTTCATTTATTTTTTTTCTGGTGTTTTTCCACATTTTTCAAGAAAGACTATAGAAGAAGGAAAAAAAAAAAAAAGCTCTTAAGGCCACGTTCACGCGTTCAGTATTTTAGTCACATAGAGTGTTATAGAACGGACAACCCCTTTAAGATGCTCATCATGGGAACTTAATATCGCATCTCCAAGATCCTATCACAATATGTAGTAGGTGTGATTATATTACCAAATACCTCCAATTAGAAATGTTGTGTAGTTCTTCTCATTAACGATTTTACTTACCCCATTTGCAGGGCATTGCAGTAGCTTAGATATCCATGGTTATGGCTACTGATATGGTGACAGTTAGTTGTTAGTGGTCGTAACCATGGATACTTAAGTGACTGCAATGCCCTGAACATGGGGTAAGCAACATAGCTAATCAGAAGAACTATACTACATTTCTAAATGGAGGTATTTTCTAATATTATTATTATAATCTACTACGTTTTGGGATAGGATCTTGGAGAGGCAAATAGCCCTTTATCCTGAAGAAGTATTTTATGGAAAATGATCCTCTGATGACATGTTACTTGCTCGGTAGAACTAGAAGTCCCAGCATGGCCTGTTATTACCAGTAGTTCATGTTCTTCCACTTCGGAGGACCATATATTGAGTAAATATACAGCCGACATTTGTCTCGGTATGTGACCTTTACAGATAGACCTGAATGGCGAGAAGCGCATCAATGGAAATTCTGCTAATGGCGACTCGAGATCTGTGAAATTTCGGCCCTAGATTGAGAGGCTCTTGTGAGATGTCATAGATAAGATGTGAAGGGACAACATGGGTGACCTTTGTAGGCTCAGATCATCACTGCTTCTGAATGGTCTCAGTAAATGTATTGAACCCCTTGGGTACTGCTTGGAGATTTCTCCTCCTGGAAATTTTATATATTATGACATCTTTAGGTTGATTTTAATGGATCTGTACTTTAAAAATGATTAGATTTCCAAGATCAGCAACCTCCGAGTCGTACCAAAGGGGTTTATCTGTTCTACAGAGCTTTTCATAGATAAGCAATCTCCGAGCCGCACCAAAGGAGTTTATCTGTTCTACAGAGCTCCTCATAGATAAGCAATGTCCGGACCGTACTAAAGCGGTTTAAATGCTCTATGGAGCTTGTCATAGATCACCAATCTCCGAGTCGTACCAAAGGAGTTTAATAGTTCTACAGAACTCCTCATAGATCAGCAATCTCCGAGCCATACCAAAGCGGTTTAAATGCTCTATGGAGCTTGTCATAGATCACCAATCTCTGAGTCGTACCAAAGGGGTTTAATAGATCACCAATCTCCGAGTCGTACCAAAGGAGTTTAATAGTTCTACAGAACTCCTCATAGATCACCAATCTCCGAGTCGTACCAAAGGAGTTTAATAGTTCTACAGAACTCCTCATAGATCAGCAATCTCCGAGCCATACCAAAGCGGTTTAAATGCTCTATGGAGCTGGTCATAGATCACCAATATCTGAGTCGTACCAAAGGAGTTTAATAGTTCTACAGAACTCCTCATAGATCAGCAATCTCCGAGCCATACCAAACCGGTTTAAATGCTCTATGGAGCTTGTCATAGATCACCAATCTCTGAGTCGTACCAAAGGGGTTTAATAGATCACCAATCTCCGAGCTGTACCAGAGGAGTTTAATTGTTCTACAGAACTCCTCATAGATCAGCAATCTCAGAGCCGTACCAAAGGAGTTTATCTGTTCTACAGAACTCCTCATAGATTAGCAATCTCAGAGCCGTACCAAAGGAGTTTATCTGTTCTACAGAACTCCTCATAGATTAGCAATCTCAGAGCCGTACCAAAGGAGTTTATCTGTTCTACAAAACTCCTCATAGATCAGCAATCTCAGAGCCGTACCAAAGGAGTTTATCTGTTCTACAGAACTCCTCATAGATTAGCAATCTCAGAGCCGTACCAGAGGAGTTTAATTGCTCTACAGAGCTCGTCATATATCAGCAATCTGCGAGTCATACCAAAGGGGTTTAATAGTTCTACAGAGCTCCTCATAAATCAGCAATCTCCGAGCCGTACCATAGGAGTTTAATTGTTCTACAGAGCTCCTCATAGATCAGCAATCTCCGAGCTGTACCAAAGGGGTTTAATTGCTCTACAGAGCTCGTCATATATCAGCAATCTCCAAGCTGTACCAGTGGTGGGAGGTGATCACAGATTGATATCTTCTCACTAGTGTCAGTCCCGATTTTTCCGGGACTGTCCAGGAAACTCAGTTAGCAAAATGGTGGATCTTGCCAAACTCAAACCCCAAAATAAGCAAAGAAAGGTCCCAAATTCTGTGTTATTCATTGTTGGTATGTAGCGGCACCTCTCACCACTAAATAGTGGAAAAAGAGGCCTAGTCAACATTAGTAACGGAGCACATCCAATCAGAACCAAGGTTTCTTATTTCAAACTGCTGTGGAAAAATGAAACGTGGACTGTGATTGGTTGCTGTGGGCAAAACACAAGGCCTAATCATGTTTTTTCCAGCCTGTCTTGTCCTTACGCTGAGTGATGGCAGTAATTTTAAGTAATGGAGTCCTGAGATAATCACACACTATAGACTATATAGCTGAGACTGGGTGACAATCAATATAGCTGCCATGAAAGACAATCAGAAATTTGGCCCCAGATTCAGATCCAAAAATGCTGCCCACAGTCCTGAATTTCCTGCTCAGAAAGTCCAGTGGGAGAGTGGTTTAGAAAAAAAAAAAAAAAAACATTCCTGAATTATATATTTTGAGCCATTTCTGGGCCGCTCCTTGGGGGCTGGACTTGTCTCTAATTTTGTTTTATGTTGGAAATTATGAAACTAACACATCCTCCAATATAGATCTCAAAGATGTCGAAAATTCCATTAAGCCATTTGTGTTCTCTTTTCCTTTACCCCAGATTTACAGTATGTCTTGTGGCCCCTAATCTGCATATCCTCAGACTTCTCTTGAGCTATTGACCACGCCCACGAGGAGCATGCCTGGATCTGAATGCGCAGAGGAGGATCCTTTTGATTTTTTATTTAAAATTATTCTGATTGGTGACTCCAATGTGGGCAAGACCTGTGTGGTTCAGCGGTTCCAGTCCGGAGTCTTCAGTGACAAGCACCAGAACACTATCGGGGTGGACTTTACCGTCAAATCCCTGAATATCGAAGGCAAAAAAGTCAAGGTAATAATTTCTACAGCTTATTTTCCCCCCTAGATAGAATATTCATGCAGATCTTCCATGACATCTCCTTGGAACTTCAGACTTCGAACAAGTCCGTGCAGCATATAGAAGCAGTCTACTGTAGAGCAGTCAGAACTTACTATGACTTCTTTTGTACATGTAACTAGTATTATAATTATGTATGATTGATTGTCCATCTCTCGTAGGTACAAGTTTGGGACACGGCTGGCCAGGAGAGATTTCGGACTATCACGCAGAGTTATTACCGTAGTGCACATGGAGCCATTATTGCCTATGACATCACCCAACGCAAGACATTCGAGTCCGTTTCCCATTGGATCCATGAAGTGGAAAAATATGGAGCTGCCAACTTGATGATGATGCTAATCGGTAGGTCTACCAACGATTTTTATAAAGGGGTTTTTAGGTATTTTCAAAATTTTGCAGCCATGACCATTTCTAACAGCCCTCCATCAATCCAGTTCAACAGGGAACCCTTGCTTTCCATGGGGCTTCAGCCACACACTCCCAAACTTCCTGCTTACGACCAGGGGGCATGTGTAGCACATGAGGTCCACCCCTAGTCTTAGCTCACTAGACATCCTAAAGAGCGTTCCAAGACTCCTGAATGAGAAATTTGCTTAGTTATAGATGGTATTCGACTTATGGGAGCAGAACATCTCTCACCCTTTATCTTATCTGTGTTTGAAGGCAACAAATCCGACCTGGTAGAGAAAAGGCAGATCCTGTTTGAAGAAGCTTGCACTTTGGCCGAGAAGCATGGACTGCTGGCAGTCTTAGAAACCTCAGCCAAAGAGTCCCGTAACATTGAAGAAGTTTTCCTCCTGATGACCAAGGTGCTGATTGACCGCAACACCCCTCACTTTCACAAGGAGAGTCCACGGAACAGCTTTGTGCTGGACTCTCGGCCTATTCTGGACACAAAGGAGCCGGAGAAAAACTGTCTTTGTGGGTAGAACATGACGTAGACATTTGAAGCTTCCACTGGATGAGTTGCGTTGACTAAGCCTCTGGAGCATGAAGCAAGGTGGACGGTTAAGAGGAAGCTCCTAAGGATGTCGTTGGACCTTTCCCATTTGATGGTGTCCAACTCCTTCCCGACAGAAGGGGTCTACTTGCAACTCAAGTCTTCTTCTACAAGGGGTCATGGAGACTCAAACACGGACTAACCTACCCCTAGAAGAGAAGTAGATGTGGGGTTGTAAGAAGAAGGTCCTCCATGTGTAGAGTCAAAGGAACCCCTTCCTGAAAATGAAGACCTCTCCCTTTGTAGGAAAAGTCTGAAGACCAACATTTAGATGTCGTCTTGCTCTGGTCGCCCATAAGGCACCGATACTTGTCTACTGTAGACTTTGAGATGTTGTCTGAGATTCTTTTCGTAGAAACCTAGTCTACTGTTCTGTAATATTTTATATTTGTCTACTATAAATACAGATAGTTGAGACAGGATGAGGCATAGCCATGGTCACGTCTCAAAAACACTGATATTTCTTTATTCGGATATTTGATAATACACCTCCAGGGTATGGTAATTTTTATTTTTTGTACTTGGGATTTTTCCTCGCTGAAAATCCTGACAAAAAAAATAAAACATTTTGAGCACAAGGAGAATTTGTTTAAGCAGAAATGGCTCAAATTGATTTTTTTGTTTTCCCCATTTGGAAACCCCCCCAGCCCCTGACGTACTACAGCAATGTGTTTCCTTTGACATTAATAAAAAGTTGAAAATATTTGAAGCTGTTTTTCACATGGAATTTTGGAACGGAATCTGCTCCAAATCCACATCAGTTTTTTTAGGATGAAAAGTGTAGATCTCAAATTTTCAACTTTTTTTCCCCCTCAAGAATTGATGACGTGTTGCTTCATTTTCGGTAAAAATGGTATTCACATCTCCAAGATCCTATCCCAATACGTAGTAGGTGTAATAATTATAAGCAAATACCTCCAATGAAAAATGTAGTATAGTTCTTCTGATTTTCTATGACGCTTTCCCCATGTGCAGGGCATTGCAGTAGCTTAGGTATCCATGGTTATGACCACTGATAAAGTGAGTTAGTTGTTAGTGGTCGTAACCATGGATACCTAAGCTACTGCAATGCCCTGCACATAGGATAAGCAACATAGCTAATCAGAAGAACTATATTACATTTCTAATTGGAGGTATTTGCTAATATTACTACTCTTAGTATATATAGGGATAGGATTTTGGAGATATTACCCCTTCAAGAGATTTTTTTTTTTTTTGCCATGGCTTTAGAAACAGATCTGCTTCAAAAACGTTGAATGAGCAAATTATTACTGTAGTGTGCATAGTGTTTTTTTTGCATGCGGAAGAAAGAAAAAAACAAACAAACATGATATGGATTTGTTTAAACATCCACAGCAAAAACCTCTTCCTATTGATTTCGATGGGAAATCAACATTCCTGTTCATACAGAGAATTTATTTCCCCCCCCAAAAAAACTACTTTAAAACCAAAGAAATGAGCCGCAGCATAAACCGACATACAGGCACCGTGTAAGAGCCCGTTCACACTATGGCCATTTTAGAGACAAAATCCAAGATATAAAAAAAAATACAAATAAAAAGAATAAAAAAAAATAATATATACCCCGCGGTAAATAAATAGTACATTGGGTACTTAAAGCAAACTTGACACTGAAATCGATAATGTGCAAAAAAAAAAGCAACAAATATATAAAACGCAAAAATGCGTAAAAATAAATAAATAGGAAAAACACAGATTTTGATTTCTCTAAAAACCCGTCAGATTTTTCCATCTAAAAAAAAGTCTCTTGTGGGCTTAGTCCTAGACTGTATTCTCACGCCGCATGGAACTAGTATTGTGCTGCACGGCAAAGCGCGCTCGTTTGGACTGACCACAATCAAGGTGAAGGTCTCGTAAATCCGAGTCTATCCGATCACGCTAATTGCATGTATGACACACGGCACAGAAATTGTATATGAATTTATAGCCAGATGCCACGAGTGCGACGTACGGGATAAACCGGATTGACGACATTGAGGTCGTTCCATAGGTTCTACGGTCACCTACACGGTCACGTTTATAATCCTATATCCGGTGCTATAGAAAAATTACCCACCACCATAAAACAAGAGACCACATCTGACCCATGTAATACTGAGGCTGGGTGGAGGTAAGGTGCACAGTATAAACAGAAGATACAGCACACCATTTGTTTCCTTTATTGCCCCTGCCTGACACTGAGCTGAACAAAGGTCATGGTGCAGGGACAGGCGCGGCCGCCTTTGATGAACAGACATTACAGCCCTCTACTTATCACTAGGTCGTGAACACAAAGGAAGCAATTCAATATCGTAAAAGGTGTGTATACTTTTGAAACCATTTTTTTTTTTTTTTTTTTTAAACCTTCCATGGGTCAGAAATTCTAAAGAACCTCAGTTAAATATTTTGAAATGTGGTCTCCATGGTAACAGACTACAAACAGACCTTGTGTAGTCTGATCCAGCAGCCGCGACCTCCTTCCTACCATTTGGTATTTACAATGACATACATAAGGGAAGTCTAAGGGTACAATTAAAGGGAAGAGGTAATAGGAGAGGGTAGTGGGAACTGGGATGTGGGAAGGAGAAGATACATAACTGATCCTTACATATATATTAAACCAATACACATCCACCCCCACATACAAGCCATGACTCCACCATTGCTTCCGGAATCTTCTGTTGCAAATGTCCAATCATCTTCCGGCAATGTGAACACTGTCATTGGCTGCAGTAATCATCACCTTCCTGCAGATGGCGTCCTCGTACTTGGGAAGAAAGTTCTAGTGTAGGACAGGTTCAACTCCATTTGGGCTGGCTCCAAGATGTCCATTCAATGAACAATGGTTCGTCACCCGAACACCACAGGCATTGTGTAGCCATCTACATATCCATAGGCCGAAGACAGAATGTTTATCTCAGGAGCACTGGCTTATAATGGAAACCCACAGGAGTTGTGTACATATGTAGATAATGACAGGCCACAAACAGGATAGAGGCTATTGATTCAAGATTTCCACAGTGGACACCTATATCCTCCATTAGGGTGGAGGGCCAATATTCACTTAAGGTACCGTCACACTAAGCGACGCTGCAGCGATACCGACAACGATCCGGATCGCTGCAGCGTCGCTGTTTGGTCGCTGGAGAGCTGTCACACAGACTGCTCTCCAGCGACCAACGATGCCGGTAACCAGGGTAAACATCGGGTTACTAAGCGCAGGGCCGCGCTTAGCAACCCGATGTTTACCCTGGTTACCAGCGTTAAAGTAAAAAAACAAACAAACACTTCATACTTACCTTCCGCTGTCTGTCCCTCGGCGCTCTGCTTCTCTGCCCTGTGTAAGCCCAGCGGCCGGAAAGCAGAGCAGTGACGTCACTGCTCTGCTTTCCGGCCGCTGGGCTTACACAGGGCAGAGAAGCAGAGCGCCGAGGGACAGACAGCGGAAGGTAAGTATGAAATGTTTGTTTTTTTACTTTAACGCTGGTAACCAGGGTAAACATCGGGTTACTAAGCGCGGCCCTGCGCTTAGTAACCCGATGTTTACCCTGGTTACCAGTGAAGACATCGCTGAATCGGCGTCACACACACCGATTCAGCGATGTCTGCAGGGAGTCCAGTGACGAAATAAAGTTCTGGACTTTCTGCAGCGACCAACGACATCACAGCAGGATCCTGATCGCTGCTGCGTGTCAAACTGAATGATATCGCTAGCCAGGACGCTGCAACGTCACGGATCACTAGCGATATCGTTCAGTGTGACGGTACCTTAAGAGTACGTTCACATTTGCGTTGTGCGACGCATGCACCCTTTTTTGCCGAAATTTCAACGCAAAAAAATGCAACTTGTTGCGTTTTCTTTGCCCGACGCTTGCGGCAAAAAAAACGCATGCGTCGCACAACGCAGCACAACACATGTCCATGCGCCCCCCATGTTAAATATAGGGGCGCATGACACATGCGTCGCCGCTGCGTCGGGAAACGCTAATGTGAACGTAGCCTAAGCGACGCTGCAGTGATATCGACAACAATGTCGATCGCTGCAGCGTCGCTGGAGAGCTGTCACACAGACAGCTCTCCAGCGACCAACGATGCCGGTTCCCTGGTAACCAGGGTACACATCGGGTTACTAAGCGCAGTGCCGCACTTAGTAACCCGATGTTTACCCTGGTTACCAGCGTAAAAGTTAAAAAAAACAAACACTACATACTTACCTTCCGCTGTCTGTCCGGCGCTGTGCTTCTCTGCACTGTGTAAGCACAGCGGCCGGAAAAAAAGGTGGGCTCTGCTTTCCGGCTGGCCGGCGCTCACAGTGCAGGGAAGCACAGCGCCGGGGACAGACAGCGGAAGGTAAGTATGTAGTGTTTGTTATTTTTTACTTTTACGCTGGTAACCAGGGTAAACATCGGGTTACTAAGCGCAGCCCTGCGCTTAGTAACCCGATTGTCTTCACTGGTAACCAGGGTACACATCGCTGAATCGGCGTCACACACGCCGATTCAGCGATGTCTGCAGGGAGTCCAGCGACGAAATAAAGATCTGGACTTTCTGCGCCGACCAACGATGGCACAGCAGGATCCTGATCGCTGCTGCCTATCAAACAACGATATCGCTAGCCAGGACGCTGCAACGTCACGGATCGCTAGCGATATCGTTCAGTGTGACGGTACCTTTAATATGTAGATGCTCCTCTGCCTTCTCACTAAAACAAAGGACATCACACAAAAGAACACCGGCCTGACTGCCTGATAGGTTTACAGTCTTGTATCTGGTTTCTCTCATCAACAGAGTCCTGGTCATATTCAGCACTCATAAATTCAATATATCTCAGTGATTTCTATGATGCATACATTGTCCAAGTTGTCTCCAACAAAGGGTTTTGTTTTTTTTAACCGCCACAAATTATCACATTGGGTAATCATTGGGTGGACCAACCACTCCACCGCTTAAAAGGGCGATTTGGATTTCTAAACCAATGTGATACAGGAAAGATATTATATACTAGATGGTGGCCCGATTCTAACGCATCGGGTATTCTAGAATATGCATGTCCACGTAGTATATTGCCCAGCCATGTAGTATACAGACTTAAAATAAACATATACTCACCCTCCGTTGAAGTCCTGGCCCTGTGTGCGGTGCAAGCGGCAGCTTCCGGTCCCAGGTTTGGTATGGGCGCAGGACCTGTGATGACGTCGCGGTCACATGACCGTGATGTCATGGCAGGTCCTTGTCGCATACCATCCTTGCCACCAGAACCTGCCGCTTGCATGGACCGGTCACCGGAGCGTCACGAAGAGCGGGAAAGGCGCATTAGATCTTAGAAAACATTAGATCTTTTTATTATTGAGGCTGCATAGGCAGCTTCAATAGTAAAAAAAAAAAAAAAAAAAAAAAAAAAAAAAAAAAAAAGCTGGTCACACAGGGTTAGTAGCAGCATTAATGCAGTGCGTTACACCGTGGTCCATTAACGCTGGCATTAACCCTGTGTGAGCGCTGACTGGAGGGGGGGTACTGACTGCGGGGAGGAAGGAGCGGCCATGTTGCCGCCAGACTGCGCCCGTCACTGATAGGTCGTGGCAATGGTCGTGGGCGTTTTGCCACGACCAATCAGCGACTTGGATTCCATGACAGACAGAGGCCGCGACCAATGAATATCCATGACAGACGGAAGTGACCCTTAGACAATTATATAGTAGATTGAGAGTCCTCAGTGGTTGATACCTTTTTAATGGCTAACTGAAAAGATGGTAACAGATTGCAAGCTTTCGAGACAACCCAGACCTCTTCATCAGGCAGAGACTAAAGCAAATTCTGAAGAATCACATTTATACACAACACAGAACGGTCATTTTGGGAGAGTGATATTGTAGTCTCGAAAGCTTGCAATTTGTTACCATCTTTTCAGTTAGCCATTAAAAAGTATCAACCACTGAGGACTCTCAATCTACTATATAATTGTCTAAGGGTCACTTCCGTCTGTCTGTCCCGGATATTCATTGGTCGCGGCCTCTGTCTGTCATGGAATCCAAGTCGATGATTGGTCGTGGCAAAACGCCAACGACCAATCAGCGACGGGCACAGTCCGGCGGCAAAATGGCCGCTCCTTCCTCCCCTCAGTCAGTGCCCGCTCCATACTTCCCTCCAGTCAGCTCTCACACAGCGTTAATGGACCGCCTTATGCTGCGGTGTAACGCACTCCATTAACACAGCTATTAACCCTGTGTGACTAACTTTTTTACTCTTGATGCTGTATATGCAGCATCAATAGTAAAAAGATCTAATGTTACAAATAATAATAAAAAATAAAAAAAAAAAGTTATTCTCGCCCTCCGAGGTCACGCGCTGTCCTCGGCAGTGCAAGCGGCAGGTTCTGGTGCCAAGGATGGTATGCGAGGACCTGCCATGACGTCATGGTCATGTGACCACGACGTCATCACAGGTCCTGCGCTCATACCAACCCTGGGACCGGAAGCTGCCGCGTGCACCGCACACAGACGCCAGGACTACAAGGGGCCTTCGGAAGGTGAGTATATGTTTATTTTTTATTTTAAGTTTTTTTAACCACGCATATAGTGCCCACATTGCTACATACTGCGTGGGCTGCGTTACGTACTGCGTGGGCAGCATTAACGCATCGAGTATTCAAGAATATGTCGTGGCCTGTGCTATATACTATGTGGCTGCTATATACATACATATTTTAGAATACCCGATGGGTTAGAATCGGGCCACCATCTAGTTCTAAATATTTTTCTAAACCAATGTGAAAAACTTAAGCTATAGACACCCTTCATCAACGTCTACCAGCAATACGATCATTTTGCACCAGCACCCAACAAATCAGTCAAATTATGAGAAGTTGTGTAATGCTTCCTTTCTCCTGTGGGGGCACTGCAGGGAAATCAAACAGTTGCTGCCAGTTCCATTACAGCAGTAGTTTCCCAGCAGCTTGTGGCACAGCTCACACACAATTGACTTGAATGGTTAAAAATATGACCCCTCCTAATATTGAAGGCTTTCTTAAGGTACCTTCACACATAACGATATTGTTAACGATATCGTTGCTTTTTGTGACGTAGCAACGATATCGTTAATAAAATCGTTATGTGTGACAGCGACCAACGATCAGGCCCCTGCTGGGAGATCGTTGGTCGCTGAATAAAGTCCAGAACTTTATTTGGTCGCTGGACTCCTGCTGACATCGCTGGATCGGCGTGTGTGACACCGATCCAGCGATGTCTTCACTGGTAACCAGGGTAAACATCGGGTAACTAAGCGCAGGGCCGCGCTTAGTAACCCGATGTTTACCCTGGTTACCATCCTAAAAGTAAAAAAAACAAACACTACATACTTACCTACCGCTGTCTGTCCCCGGCGCTGTGCTCTGCTCTCCTCCTGTACTGGCTGTGAGCGTCGGTCAGCCGGAAAGCAGAGCGGTGACGTCACCGCTCTGCTTTCCGGCCGCTGTGCTCACACAGACAGTACAGGAGGAGTGCAGAGCACAGCGCTGGAGGACAGACAGCGTTAGGTAAGTATGTAGTGTTTGTTTTTTTTACTTTTAGGATGGTAACCAGGGTAAACATCGGGTTACTAAGCGCGGCCCTGCGCTTAGTTACCCGATGTTTACCCTGGTTACCGGCATCGTTGGTCGCTGGAGAGCGGTCTGTGTGACAGCTCTCCAGCGACCAAACAGCGACGCTGCAGCGATCCGGATCGTTGTCGGTATCGCTGCAGCGTCGCTGAATGTGAAGGGGCCTTTACATAAGACAGCTGGTGGCATATAATGCTGCAAACTTGTTTGACTGGAAGACAATCCAATGGGACATTTCCACTTCATGAGCCTGGCACTGGGCCACTTGCCTCCAGGCTGGTCATAAACCGGATATCATATAGGATTAATAAAATTCCAATAAACTTAGACGCTTGTCACCTGCTGTTATTAGGGAAGTAGTCTACAGCATGTAAATCTTAGTGAACTACAAAACCCAGCATGCTAAAGATCTACAAGTTGGAGATCCCAGACATTCACACCCACCTGCTTTCACGAAGGGGCATCACTGCTACCACCTTATTGATTAGTCACTGGCTCCCCACAGTTAGGAAGTGGGGAGCCAGCTGTTGCTTCCTCTCTTCCGCCAATGTCAATTACTCCCATTGGAGAAGAGAGTGAAGCAAATTGATGAGTAGCCACAGGGATTGCATGACATAAAAGTGTCACAGGAGCCCCAGTGCCAGCACCGGAGGGGGTTACAGATATTTTACTGGGTGGAAACACGGATTCAGAAGGGGTTGTCAAGAGTTATGAACAACCCTTTTAAGCCCATGGACAGTTTACAAGAGCTCAGCTTAAAGGAATACATACACACATACGATAGTGGCCCGATTCTAACGCATCGGGTATTCTAGAATATGTATGTATATAGCAGCCACATAGTATATAACACAGGCCATGTAGTATATAGCAAATACTACATGGCCTCTGCTATATACATACATATTCTAGAATACCCGATGCGTTAATACAGGCCACGAAATATATAACAGTGGCCACACAGTATATAACAGCCACGTACAATATAACAGCCCACGCAGTATATAGCAGCCATGCAGTATATAACAGGCGACGCAGTATACAACACTGGCAACGTAATATATAGCACAGCCCACAGAGTATATAACAGTGCCTATGTAGTATATAGCAGCCACGCGGTATCTAACACAGCCCACGTAGTATACAGCAGTGTGGGCACCATATCCCTGTTAAAAAAAAAAAAAAGTTATATACTCACCCCCTGGGATCCAGCGAAGCGCCGGCGATACACGCGCGGCTGCCGTTATCTTCCGTTCCCACGATGCATTGCGAAATTACCCAGATGACTTAGCAGTCTCGCGAGACCGCTAGGTCTTCTGGGTAATTTCGCAATGCATCGCAAGGAACGGAAGATGGCAGCAGGCGCGTGCAGCTCGGCGGACTACGGAGGGTGAGAATAGCAGGGTTTTTGTTTTTTTAATTATTTTTAACATTACATTTTTTTTTACTATTGATGCCGCATAGGCATCATGAATAGTAAAAAAGTTGGTCACACAGGGTTAATAGCAGCGGTTACGGAGTGCGTTACCCGCGGCATAACGCGGTCCGTTACCGCCGGCATTAACCCTGTGTGAGCGGTGACCGGAGGGGAGTATGCAGGCGCCGGGCACTGACTGCGGGGAGTAAGGAGCGGCCATTTTCTTCCGGACTGTGCCCGTCGCTGATTGGTCGCGGCAGACAGCCAAGACCAATCAGCGACTTGGATTTCCATGACAGACAGAGGCCGCGACCAATGAATATTCGTGACAGAAAGAAGGAAAGACTGACAGAAGTGACCCTTAGACAATTATATAGTAGATCTAGCGCAGAGCTTATACTCAGCACCCATGCCAGTGCCATTCTATAGGTTATAGGTTATGTCAAGCGCTGAATCAGCTGACTTCACTGTCCACATCTTCAAACAACAGCAAGAGGAAGTCCGGCCTACGTCTGCTTTCTCACTTCCTCTTGATGTTCGATTTATCCAAAGGCGCAGACAGTGACGCCAGCGCCGATTAGGCGTCAGGCTCAAGTGTCACAACCGTACTAGAGCCCAGGGACCGCGAGAGCAGACAGCACTGAACAGCCCCGGCACAGGAGGCAAGGATAAGTTCTGTTTTATCAGCATCAAACATTTAGATCATGAAGGATTTGTCCTAGTAGTGGACAACCCACATAAAACTTCTGCCCCTCTTATCTACTGTTCTGGGGTCCCAGCACCTAGACACTTATTAGTCAGAACTTCAAATATATATGTTTGTCTCTATGCCAAGTGAAATTAATAAAAAAAAAAAAAAAAAAAACTAAGCTGTACAAATCATTGCCTGTGTGCCTTTTTTCCCCCCCTGTGCACTCGACTGTTATTCTTTCCGTTTTCCACGCTTTGGGCAGAATATCAAGAGACTCAAATGCATCTTTAAAAATAAAAAAATAAAAATGATCAAGATTTGCCACAACTCTACTCTGGTCCACCCCATTGTTTTTTTTTTGTTTTTTTTTAGTATGTTCGGTTCAATTTTTGCAACTTGAGACGCCAAAAAAGGGACAATTTTTAACTTTGCACCAAATTCATAAATCGCGTGCAGTTTGAGGAGTTTGGCGCACTGGGGGAGGGTGGGGGGGGCTAAAGGAAATTTAGTAATTTCCACCAGAGCATGAAATGTACATTCAGTAAGTAAATCATATGGAACAGATTGATACCATTGTGGCACGGGATCTGACTACACAGGATGTATTTGTAGTCTATAACCATAGTAATACATGACATTTTTAAAGAGGCGACTAAGCAAGTTACGCTGATGTAGAGGGGAAATCAGGGAGGAGGCCGATAATCTTGTTGCCATCTTATGGTGACTTGGAAGAAGAGAAAAAAAATTATATATATATCACTTGCAACTCTAATGGATCGGCGCCCTCTACTGGTGCAGTGCTAGGGAGCCTACCTGGGAGGTACAAAATCCATATAAACCAGTCTGCGCATGGTTCTATATTTTATACTTTTGTGCATTATTTTTTTTTTTTTATTCATTTAATTTTTTTTTTCTTTTATACCTTGAAACAGAGAAACAAACACTCTGGGGGAGGAAAAAGGAGAAGGTGGGAAAAAAGACAGACATTAGGATAAAAATTATTACAACAGCACCTGGAATTGATAGGCCTGCCTAGGAGAAACACAGGCACTGCCACAACACCACAGGAAATAGCTACTGTCTGGAGCTGCCCAGACAGTCCAAACTCCTTTATTTTTGACTGGCGCTATAGGTCCAGGTCATAAAAATCGTCCAGATCCTCATGGAACAAGTCCCACTCGTCCTCCGAGTCTGTTAGGTCTTCGTCGGCGCCCGCTGCCAACAGCATTAGGAGCATTTCCCCCAGTTCAAAGGTCATTACTTCCTCGTCGTCGTCAAAAGGGTCGCTGCCGTCGCGCTCCTCGAAGTCCCAAAACCGGTTCCTACGCTGGGCCTAGAAATACGGAGATATTAAAATATAAAAAAGTTATGTGAATCTGGAGTATTATAATCATCTCAATAGCCTGTCCATATGCTGAAATACTCTGTGCAGCTGTGAGAACCTGGGCATGCAAGCCCCAACTTATTCCTGTACAACTCCATCGTCACAAGTGAGGAGGTCACTGCCTCCTTACAAGATCAGCACACTCTTCCTCCGCTGTCACATGGAAAAGAATCAATAACCCGTTTTCAATCTTTCTCAAAATTAACTCCATACTTGATCAACACGGTCACAAGGATTTACCGGACTGGTTATGACTACAAGATGAGTTGGGGGTCCGGCTATTAGGATGCCCAGGAATTACATAATATCTGTAGCCGCAGTGAGTTTATAGGATGCTGATGGAGTCAGAAATCAGAGTCACCTAAATTAAAAGGAGCTCTCTGGGTCAGAACCCCTACAGATCTAGTAGATATGACCCATTCCTTCCATAGGTGATAATTAACCTTAACCTCTTCATGACCAAGCCTTTTTCAGTTTTGAGTTTTCGTTTTTCGCTCCCCTCCTTTTCCAGAGCTATAACTTTTTAGTTTTCCGTCAATATGGTCATGCGAGGGCTTATTTTTTGCAGGACAAGTTCTACTTTTGAACGACATCATTGGTTTTACCATGTCATGTACTAGAAAACGGGAAACAAATTCCAAGTGCGGTGAAATTGCAAAAAAAAAAAAAAAAAAAAAAAAAAGTGCAATCCCACACTTTTTTGTTTGGCTTTTTTGCTAGGTTCACTAAATGCCAAAACTGACCTGCCATTATTTGTGCAATTTTCTAGCGTCTCCATTTTTCTTGATCTTGGATTGGCTGAGGGCTTATTTTTTGCGTGCCGAGCTGACGGTTTTTAATGATACCATTTTGGTGCAGATACGCTCGTTTGATCGCCCGTTATCGCATTTTAATGCAATGTCGCTGCGACCCCCAAAAAACGCAATTCTGGCGGTTCGTTTTTTTTCCTCGCTACACCCTTTAGCGATTTTTTTTTTTTTAAATTGACAGATCAGGCGATTCTGAACACAGCGATACAAAATGTGTAGTTTTGATTTTTTTATTGTTTTATTTTGAATGGGGCGATTTAAACTTTATTTTTTTTTAATTTTTCATTTATTTTATTTTTTACTTTTGCCATGCTTCAATAGCCTCCATGGGAGACTAGAAGCTGGCATAGCCTGATCGGCTCTGCTACATAGGAGCGATCGCCAAATCGCCTCTATGTAGCAGAATTACTGCATTACTATGAGCGCAGACCACAGGGTGGCACTCATAGCAATCCGGCATCAACAACCATAGAGGTCTCAAGGAGACCTCTGGTTGTTATGCCGACGCATTGCTGACCCCCGATCATGTGACGGGGGTCGGCGATGCGCTCATTTCTGTCCTAATGGCCAGAAGCGCTAGTTAAATGCCGCTAGTTAAATGCCGCTGTAAGCGTTGATAGCAGCATTTAACTAGTTAATAGCGGCAGGTGGATCACGATTCTACCCGCTGCCATTGCAGGTACGTCAGCTGTTCAAAACAGCTGACATGTCCCGGCTTTGATGCGGGCTCACCACCGGAGCCCACATCCAAGCGGGGGATCTGACCTCGGACGTACTATCCCGTCTGATGTCAGAAAGGGGTTAATCGTGTTTAGGTTATAGCATCCGGCACCACATCTCCGCTCCATTGAGATGGAATCTGAGCTGCACTACCAGACAACCTATAGACAGGTGTGGCACCATTTTATTTTTTTTTTGGAACATGTATATACTCCTAAAAGGGAAGAGCTGTGAACACTTACCCGGTATCTATTAGTCATCCCTCCTTTTTGTCGAGGCTGTGGTTCTTCTATACGGCCATCGGGGTACGCGTGTTTGTAGAAGCAGTTGCCACCGAATGGACAAGTGCCACGTCCCTCATCAAAATACCGACAAGATTTGTTGCTGGAGAAGAAACAGAATAATAACAGAGTCCCCATTAAAAGGGTATTTTTTGTCTAGTTCTAGGACATGTAGTTTAAAAAAAAAAAAAAAGTCTGACCTCAAGAACCCCTATAACAGGCCAACTGAACACCAGTTACAAGTAGTATATGGCTTCAGGGGTGCGGTTTACAGAGCAAGAGGAACAAACCTATTACGTTTTATGTATTTCACCTTTATTTTATTTTTTTTATATTTAATTTATAGCTTTACTCAGAAGGTCAGATTTCTAGATCAGCCCCTCAGGTTAATATCATAATTGCTTGTTTTTGATTGGACCGCAGCCGCCCCCCCCCCCCCCCCAATGAATATATTATTTGCTCTGAGATTCCCTGTGTAAAGGTACCTTCACACTAAACAATATCGCTAGCGATCCGTGACATTGCAGCGTCCTGGCTAGCGATATCGTTCAGTTTGACACGCAGCAGCGATCAGAATCCTGCTGTGATGTCGTTGGTCGGGGCTAGAAGGCCAGAACTTTGTTTCGTCGCTGGACGTCCCGCTGAATCGGCGTGTGTGACGCCGATTCAGCGATGTCTTCGCTGGTAACCAGGGTAAACATCGGGTTACTAAGCGCAGGGCCGCGCTTAGTAACCTGATGTTTACCCTGGTTACCATCCTAAAAGTAAAAAAAACAAACACTTCATACTTACCTTCCGCTGTCTGTCCTCCAGCGCTGTGCTTTCCTGCACTCACTGTGAGCACAGCGGCCGGAAAGCAGAGCGGTGACGTCACCGCTCTGCTTTCCGGCCGCTGTGCTCACAGCCAGTACAGAGAAGCAGGGCGCCGGGGACAGACAGCGGAAGGTAAGTATGAAGTGTTTGTTTTTTTTACTTTTAGGATGGTAACCAGGGTAAACATCGGGTTACTAAGCGCGGCCCTGCGCTTAGTAACCTGATGTTTACCCTGGTTACCGGCATCGTTGGTAGCTGGAGAGCGGTCTGTGTGACAGCTCTCCAGCGACCAAACAGCGACGCTGCAGCGATCCGGATCGTTGTCGGTATCGCTGCAGCGTCGCTTAGTGTGAAGGTACCTTTAAAGTCACAGATAGATAGTATCAGGCTGTAATTGACATCTCTCTTCCAAAGAGCTAGGTGTCGTCAAATGTTTCCCAGCATGAGTAGAGACAGTCTGCCTTCTCAAGATATGCATGCTGTGAACTTTGTGAGGCCTGCAGTTTCAGGACAGATGTTCAACTACTGCTAGTTGCACATCTAACCCTAGACATATGTCACTACACACATATAGATATATACATATTTCACCACAACTTCCCCTTGATGAGCTCATGTGGGGGCTGATTGTGGGATGTGCTTAATCTGTTAGAATTTTAAGATATTCCTAACTTTCAGGATCTCTTAGCCCTAAAGGTCCCAGGCAGTAGATATTGTCATCATGCTTTTTATCGCTATTTTACCTTTATATAGAATAAACATGACCTAGATTAGCGTCATCTATCAGACCAATATTAAGTTGAATGAGTTCTGCCAGCCTTAAAGGGAACCTGTCACCCCTTTTTTTCAAGAAGAGCTAAATAGCGTTAAATAGGGGCAGAGCTGGGCTTTACATTAGTGTATTTTGGAGCCTTTATTCCCCACCTATGCTGCCAAAATACCTTTGTAAAGTCGCCGTTTTGGGCTGTCACTCACGCTGGTCAGGTCATATGGGCGTGGTGACAGCGCTGTTTCTCCCCCAGATCTCCGTTGGTGGCGTAGTGGTGTGCGCATGTCCAAGTGGCGAATCCACTGCGCAGCTTCAAGGAAAATAGTGCGATCTGCGCTATTCAGCCATTTATCGGTGGGCGCGGCCATCTTTGTGAGGCCGCGCGTGCGCAGATGGCTCTTCTCAGCTTCCCGGGGCTTCAGGAAAATGGCCGCGGGATGCCACGCGTGCGCAGATGGAGATCGTGGCGGCCATTTTCCTGCAGCCGAGATGCAAACTCGGCTTCAGGAAAATGGCCGTCGAGATCGCCATCTGCGCACGCGCGGCATCCCGCGGCTATTTTCCTGAAGCACCATCTGCGCACGCGCGGCCTCACAAAGATGGCCGCGCCCACCGATAAACGGCTGAATAGCGCAGATCGTGCTATTTTCCTTGAAGCTGCGCAGTGGATTCGCCACTTGGACATGCGCACACCACTATGCCACCAACGGAGATCTGGGGGAGAAACAGCGCTGTCACCACGCCCATATGACCTGACCAGCGTGAGTGACAGCCCAAAACGGCGACTTTACAAAGGTATTTCGGCAGCATAGGTGGGGAATAAAGGCTCCAAAATACACTAATGTAAAGCACAGCTCTGCCCCTATTTAACGCTATTTTTAGCTCTTCTTGAAAAAAACTGGGTGACAGGTTCCCTTTAAGGTGATGTCAGTGAATACATTAGGTTTGTTGCTTTTCTGCAATGATGCAAATGTATCTCCCATAATCAGATGAGTGCAAACCCAAATATTCAATCAGTGACCACTGGCACCTATATGGCTACAAAGATCCTTTCAACAGAGGTAGATCTATCCTTTGGAAGTGTATTTTCCCGCCTCCGAGTAAACAAATGTTACTTTGTTTTCTTCCCAGCAAGTCTTCCTGCTCTAATTATCTGGTCACTGCAGGGGGCCCCTGCTTCAATGGAAGTGTCAGATCTCTTTTAATTAGTTTTTTCTTCAGTTGTAATTAGTTTCTCTCACTTCCCCATGTGTTCAATGTGAGGGTGATATGTCCCCTTCTCTTGATTTAAATGTTTCTCTACAACTGAATATATGGGACTGGCAGCATTTCTTTGCACAGATGAATAGCTGGGAGCGCCTCGGCAGCACTAAATGGCTACTCTGGCTCCTTTTATTCTCAGGGTTGGCGAGGTTCACAGAGGTTAGACCCAATATGATTTATGAAGTCAAGGCATAACATAGCAATATACCATTATGTAGCAATCTGCAGACACTACCTCATGGCCTCTTTGTACTTCAGGATCATCTTCTGCTTGTCCTCTTTCTCCTCCACCCAGTATTCGCTTGGAATGATGAAATTTGACGTGATGCGGCATTCAGGACACGATCTGTGAAAATGCAAAACAGGATAATATCAGTCAGTAATTACTCATATTACTGTAAATCTAAAGCCATTAGTCTGCACAAATGGGACCCTGACCGGTCAGATTGGGTCATAGGTTTACAGGCTGCAAGATTTAAAAAGGGACTATTCCAGCCCCGTTCACCCGAGGTGGCAGGATCTCCCCATGTGCGGCTGGATTAATAGGACAGGTCAGGTTAATGCGATTGCTTGTTCTTCTTAATGGCGGACCCAAATTATTTTGTCAAGTTTCCCTCCTAATCAGCTTTTCTTGACAAGTCACATTAGGTTGTAAGTTGATCTGAGCAGATTCTTCTGTGGATCTTACGAATGTCTAAAAGCAGTGTTAGTAATGGTGAAGCTGAGGTTATGTGTTCCTGCAGATCAGTGACTAAATTTATAATGTGGAAGGCAAAAAAAAAAAAAAAAAAAAAAGGGGGATTTCTATAGAAAGTAAATGGGTCCACCAGGATTAGTCTTACAACTGATCGGATATGTAGCAGTGGCCCAACAAGAGTTCACAGCACTGAGTAGACGCAGGTTAGAAACTGACCAGCCCCGTATACTTGTAACGAGTGAATATAGATGTGTAGCCATTGCAGGACTGCCTCAAAGAGAGTTGTTTGGCCTTGGGTTACAAGTCTGCACAGCATGCAAACTGATGATTCTCTGGTGTCGGGAGAAGGCATGCATGCAATCGCAAACATGCAATTTGTATACATGTGGTCATGTGCCGACTAGACGTGTAAAGCCTTGCTCAAGTCTAGTCAGAATGTGTCCGGAAGTATGCAATTCGCATACTTGCGATCACATGACCGTTCACTCCCAGCACTGAAGAATCCTCGTAGTACCAGACAACCAAATATAGTGTCAGATTATACATGTCCATGATTAATAAGACAAACCAACAGGACAAAGGCTACTTTACACAGCTTCTAGTTTAGTGGGTCCTTCATCCCCCAGCCATATAAACAATGCACCCTCACTTAATGATTTTGCTCTCGAACTGCTTGGCGCTCCTCCACCGACGGATGCACTTGAGGCAGTAGGAGTGACTGCAGTTGGACAAGATACCGAAACGTCTCTCGCTTGGGTTTGTTTTCTCGTAAACGACCTCCATGCAAATCCCGCACACGATGTCTTTACTGCGCTGGATGGCAAATGACAGTTCCATGTCCTTCTCGTGAGCTTCAATGCAAGACTAAAAAGGGAGAGAACAAAAAATAAATAAATATGAAACTGATATCAAGTTTTATCCATTGTTTTTGCTGGAGACTTCCATACGCCTGGACTAAACACGATCAGCTTCTTTACCTTAATATGTTGAGACCTTTGTGACGTGTCCGTTGGATGAAGCACTTGTAGCCCACACATATCACAAGGGTCTCCATGCAGATACACGCAGTTTTCCCCATAGCGGCACTCCCCCACTGTGGCGTATGGACAAAGCTGCTTCTTCAGCTCTGGGTCGGCTGGTTGCTCTTTGTTCTCCTCTTGCGGTGCAGTTTCCTGAGAGTCAGTGTCCGGGCCGGACGGTGCTGCAGGTAAAAACATACAATCAGCAAGATCTCACTAGAGAGCCCTCAAACTTAACCTGTTCTTAAAAGTCAGCAAAATTTGTTGATTTCAACCATCCATCGGTCAGCAATTCTACATGATCAGTTGTGACCGACAATTAAGTTAGCGATACATAGGCAGAAACAGGACGGTCCATCTAATGATTTGGCGTATAGTAGCCTAAAAAGGTCCCTAAACATCATGTCATGTAACACGAGGAACAAAACAGGATGAATAATCTGAATGGCCAGGCCCACATTCCTCACATTTTTTTTTCTATTTCAGCTCACTTTACTCTGGGGAGGGTCAATTCTGAAAGATGAGGACAAGAAAAGTAAAGAGAAAAAAATAAAACAAACAAGTCACCAGAATGTGTTATATCCTACTTATGAGCGTTTAGTGCCCTTAAGAGACCCCACGATGAAGCCTGTACCTTAATAAGCTCTTCAATGATGGGGGAGGGGTAACTATGGCACCAAGACACCAGGGAAAGGAATGCCGAGTCCATGGTCTCCTCCCTGGGGGCTTCACATACCCAGGGATAGACATGGTCCCACCTCCTCACTGTTCCCTGGAGGACTCGCTCAGACTACATGTAAATACTTTCGATGAGTAGAGTTACAGCTTCTACCTCTGGTTATCTAAAAACTTCTATAGCCAGATTTAAAAAAAAAAAAAGGGACTAGAAATGGGGCTCTGGAGGATCACAGTAAGTTTGTGTGCAATACATGGATAGTTTTGTTTTGCTTTTTTCATACACCCCATAAGAAGAAGCAAACAAAAAAAAAAACAAAAAAAAAAAAAAAAAACCATTGATGTGTATTGACACTGTGTAATACTTAATTTCCCCAAAGTTGGCGCAGCAGAAGGTATTTGGGTTTTCTAGCCAAGTTTCCACAGATTACAATAGATCACTTTTTAGGGATACAATCCTTTTTTAAAAGTAATGCGTATGACTACGAAATGCCACCACTCTCTGTTGAAGGTGTGACTAGAATGAAGTGAATTTTTCAAAATTTGGTTCAGATTATGATCGGTGGCAAATATTGTTTTTGCAATATTCGCCGAACGTGATTGCAGTCAATGGGAGGAGAAATGAACAAATATGTTCGGAATCAAACTTAAATTCGGCATGAATAGGATACCAATATGGTAGATTCAGATTCGGTGACCAATTCCGAACATATTCACTCAACTCTAGGTGTGACCTCTAGCCAGGAAACACCGAAAGATGCAGGACTGCCACCATTCAGTTTTCAGGATTGATGGGATTCCCAGAGAAACCCTTAATGATCATACAGTTAAAGAGGTTTCCTTTTTGACAACGGTGGTCCCCAACTACTTTTATTAATGTAAAACCACGACAGACAGCACTAGAAGGCCTCAGTCCAGCGAATCTCCAGTCTGCGTCCAGAGCACATCGCCTCTGCAGCCGATCAATGATCTGTGCCAATGTAGAGTGATGTGCACTGGAGTTGTGTCGTCACTTGTGAAAACCCCGTTTACGGCAATTCCTAATGATACACCATCACGTTATAACATTTGAGGATTTGCTGGAAACTCAAGGAGCAATCCATTGCTGTATCCCAGTAAGCTATTAACAAGACATGATTCCTTATGGTCCACCCTCCCTTCCTTTCCTGCGCTCATCTGATTGGGTGCCAAGCTTCTTCATGGATCCATAATACTCTTAAGGGACCCAGGTGATAAATATGAAAAGGTTTATCACATGTAGATGTGCTATTTCTTACATTTCCTCTTGGCCTGAGCTATCCCAATAAATTAACAACTAATTGGGTTAAATTAAAAAAAAAAAAAAAAAAGTTCCCTCCCCAGCAATTACCCCGTCCACAGTAGAGTTGCCCCGGCACAAACTCCACGGCATTGACCCAGTCTTCAGCTTGGGAGACCCCAGCTGCCACCTCGCTAGCTGCCTTCTTACTGTTAATGTTGCTGCTGGTTTCCGGGAGGGACTCGTGTTGACTACTCCTCGCCCCAGAGGCGTCACCGATTATTTCTTGCTTTAGTGGTTTTGAGTGTTCATACCTAAAACAAGTATGAGAAGAGAATATAGAACAGGCGTGAGAAAGATTTAATCTCCGTTGAGCTTTTATGGCTGACGAGGACAGAAGCGCGCTGTCAGCAGTGTCCCCCCCACCTGCAGTGGTCTCCGTAAGCGCAGCACCCGCGTTGATAGTATCTGCAGATCATAGTTGAGTGGCTGGTGGACAGATCGTGGGAATAGCGGCAGTTGTTTCCTTCTTTGCAGACTCCGTGTATGAAATATCTGTAAGGACAAGTCCAATAACAGACAATAAGATAACAAACGTATCACATAGGCCTTTAAAAAGTACCTGTCACTTGCCATAATATTTTTTTTTTTTTAACCCGGTGTAAATTTCTTTTTTGGTCCTGTGCCTCTCCATCACCCAGATGTAGCCTGCTCTTCCCTGTATATAAGTTTTTTTTTTTGGAGTGGTCCTCAATTCTTCTCTGCAGAGGTCTTCGTGAGGATTATACCCATTTGACTAAATTGATCTACAGGGAAGAAAATGAGCCATATCCTAGGAATGAAGAGGTGCAGGAAGAAAAGAAAGACATAGCTGGATTCAGAACGGCAGCATTTACTTTACACCAGCTAAATGTTTTTTTTTCTTCATGTTGGGAGACAGGTCGTCTTTACGACTGTCATATTGAGAAGTATATAATTTTAGAGCAACATCAATTCCAGGGTGCTGCACACGAGAGAGGATTACATTACATACAAGATAGATAGGAATACAGGGAACAAACTAACAATGATAGACAGGTACTGAACGGAGAGGGCCCTGCCATTATGGGATTACATGCTACAGGATAGTGGGGAAGATAGATTAAAGGCCCCTTCACATTAAGCGACGCTGCAGCGATACCGACAACAATCCGGATCGCTGCAGCGTCGCTGTTTGGTCGCTGGAGAGCTGTCACACAGACCGCTCTCCAGCGACCAACGATGTCGGTAACCAGGGTAAACATCGGGTAACTAAGCGCAGGGCCGCGCTTAGTAACCCGATGTTTACCCTGGTTACCATGCTAAAAGTAAAAAAAAAAAACAAACACTACATACTTACCTACAGCCGTCTGTCCTCCAGCGCTGCGCTCTGCTTCTCTGCTCTCCTCCTGTACTGTCTGGGAGCCGGAAAGCAGAGCGGTGACGTCACCGCTCTGCTTTCCGGCTCACAGACAGTACAGGAGGAGAGCAGAGCACAGACAGCGGTAGGCAAGTATGTACTGTTTGTTTTTTTTTACTTTTAGCATGGTAACCAGGGTAAACATCGGGTTACTAAGCGCGGCCCTGCGCTTAGTTACCCGATGTTTACCCTGGTTACCAGTGAAGACATCGCTGGATCGGTGTCACACACGCCGATCCAGCGATGTCCACGGGAGATCCAGCGACGAAATAAAGTTCTGGACTTTCTTCAGCGACCAACGATCTCCCAGCAGGGGCCTGATCGTTGGTCGCTGTCACACATAACGATTTTATTAACGATATCGTTGCTACGTCACAAATAGCAACGAGATCGTTAACGATATCGTTATGTGTGAAGGTACCTTAAGGGGGTTGCGGCAGCTTTGGTGGTGGTGGTGGTGGTGAGGTAGCAGCGGCGTCACTGCAGGCTGTAAGCTTTCGAGTTCCATATTAAAGTTTAAAAACTGGCAGAATCGGACGTGTTGGAGCACAGAATTCCAGAGTAGAGTATGGGGGATGATTGGGGGAAGTCTTGGATGCAATTTGGTGAGGAACATATACGGTAAGTAGGGAGGAGAGAAGTAGGTCGAGAGGACAGGAGATTATGTGTTGGATGGTAAAGGGAGATTAGTTCAGAGAAAAATGGAGGGGACAGATTATAGATGGCTTTGCAGGTTAACATTGGGGAATTGGAATACCGTGGAAGGGATTTGCAGAAGGGACAAGAGGAGGAATAGTGAGGAGAGAGGTGGATTAGTAAGACAGCAGAGTTAAGAACGGACTGGTACGATGCAATAGTGTTAGCAAGAAGGACACAAAGGATACTGCAATAGTCGGGGTGGGAGAAGATGAGGGCATGAACTAACATTTTAGTAGATTCATGGTTGCGTAAAGAACGGCTTCTGGAAATATATTTGAGTTGGGGGCAGGAAGAGGTGGAAAGAGCTTGGATATGGGGTTTGAAGGACAAAGCAAAGTCATACTTGCGGTACAAGAGAAAGCATGACATCATTTATTGTGATGATTGATCAAGTAGGGCAGTTATGCGAGATGGAGGAAAGATGATGAGCTCGGTTTTGTCCACATTGAGCTTTATGAAGCATGATGAGAAGGAGGAAGATATGGCTGATAGACCTTCTGGGATTCTGGACAGCAGAGAGGTGATGTGTTGGCCAGAGCGGTAGATCTGAGCATCAGTAGCATTTCGATGGTCTTGAAGCCATGGGATTTTATGATTGACCCCAGGCGAAAAAAGGTACAGATTGAAAAGTGTAGGAGGTCCCAGAAAAGAGCCTTGAGGGACACCAACAGAGGGCAGAATGAGGAGCTAGTGTGGGAGTGGAAGACGCTATGTGCAGTTGGAGAGGTATGACAAGATCCAGGAAAGGGTAAGGTCTGTGACACCAAAGTAAGAGGATTTCTAGTAGCAGTGGTCAACCGTGTCAAAGTAAATAGTTAAGGTACCTTCACATTAAAGGTACCGTCACACTAGACGATATCGCTAGCGATCCGTGAAGTTGCAGCGTCCTCGCTAGCGATATCGTCCAGTGTGACAGGCAGCAGCGATCAGGCCCCTGCTGTGCTGTCGCTGGTCGGGGAAGAAAGTCCAGAACTTTATTTGGTCGCTGGACTCCCCGCAGACATCGCTGAATCGGCGTGTGTGACACCGATTCAGCGATGTCTTCACTGGTAACCAGGGTAAACATCGGGTAACTAAGCGCAGGGCCGCGCTTAGTAACCTGATGTTTACCCTGGTTACCATCTTAAAAGTAAAAAAAACAAACGCTTCATACTTACCTACAGCCGTCTGTCCTCCAGCGTTGTGCTCTGCACTCCTCCTGTACTGGCTGTGAGCGTCGGTCAGCCGGAAAGCAGAGCGGTGACGTCACCGCTCTGCTTTCCGGCCGCTGTGCTCACACAGACAGTACAGGAGGAGTGCAGAGCACAGCGCTGGAGGACAGACGGCTGTAGGCAAGTATGTAGTTTGTTTTTTTTACTTTTAGGATGGTAACCAGGGTAAACATCGGGTTACTAAGCGCGGCCTTGCGCTTAGTTACCCGATGTTTACCCTGGTTACCGGCATCGTTGGTCGCTGGAGAGCGGTCTGTGTGACAGCTCTCCAGCGACCAAACAGCGACGCTGCAGCGATCCGGATCGTTGTCGGTATCGCTGCAGCGTCGCTATGTGTGACGGGGCCTTAAGCGACGCTGCAGCGATACCGACAACGATCCGGATCGCTGCAGCGTCGCTGTTTGGTCGCTGGAGAGCTGTCACACAGACAGCTCTCCAGCGACCAACGATGCCGGTAACCAGGGTAAACATCGGGTTACTAAGCGCAGGGCCGCGCTTAGTAACCCGATGTTTACCCTGGTTACCATCCTAAAAGTAAAAAAAACCAAACAGTACATACTTACCTACCGCTGTCTGTCCTCCAGCGCTGTGCTCTGCACTCCTCCTGTACTGTCTGTGTGAGCACAGCGGCCGGAAAGCAGAGCGGTGACGTCACCGCTCTGCTTTCCGGCTGACCGACGCTCACAGCCAGTACAGGAGGAGTGCAGAGCACAGCGCCGGGGACAGACAGCGGTAGGTAAGTATGTACTGTTTGTTTTTTTTTACTTTTAGGATGGTAACCAGGGTAAACATCGGGTTACTAAGCGCGGCCCTGCGCTTAGTTACCCGATGTTTACCCTGGTTACCAGTGAAGACATCGCTGGATCGGTGTCACACACGCCGATCCAGCGATGTCAGCAGGAGTCCAGCGACCAAATAAAGTTCTGGACTTTATTCAGCGACCAACGATCTCCCAGCAGGGGCCTGATCGTTGGTCGCTGTCACACATAACGATTTCATTAACGATATCGTTGCTACGTCACAAAAAGCAACGATATCGTTAACAATATCGTTATGTGTGAAGGTACCTTTAGTATTTTGGTCAGGGCAGTTTTGGTGGCATGGTGGGGATGGAAGTCGGATTGTAGCACGTCAAAGAGTTAGGGTACCGTCACACAGTGGCATTTTGATCGCTATGACGGCACGATTCGTGACGTTCCAGCGATATAGTTACGATCTCGCAGTGTGACACGCTCCTGCAATCAGGGACCCCGCTGAGAATCGTACGTCGTAGCAGATCGTTTGAAACTTTCTCCCGCTGTGGCGGCATGATCGCATGGTGTAACAAAGGTGTGCACGATATTGTATACGATGTGCGCATAGTAACCAACAGCTTCTACATCGCACATACATCATGAAATTATCGCTCCAGCGTCGTACATTGCAAAGTGTGACAGCAGTCTACGACGCTGGAGCGTCACGGATCGTGCCGTCGTAGCGATCAAAATGCCACTGTGTGACGGTACCCTTAGGGTACGTTCAGACTAGCGTTGTGCTAGTGTGCGTCGGCGCCGCGTCGGGCGACGCACGCGTCATGCGCCCCTATGTTTAACATGGGGGACGCATGCGTTTTTGCTTGTTGCGTTTTGTGACAAATCCGTCTTTTTTGCCGCAAGCGTCGGACCAAGAAAACGCAACAAGTTGCATTTTTCTTGCGTCCGATTTTCGGCAAAAAACGACGCACGCGTCGCAAAACGCAGCGTTTTTGCGTGCGTTTTGCCGCGTTTTTCGGTGTGTTGCGTCGCCGACGCAGCGGCGCACAACGCTAGTCTGAACGTACCCCAAGATAAGAGATGGGAGGAAAGTTCAGCACGAACATGCTATTCAAGGAGTTTGGAGGTGAACGGGTGCAAGTGATATGGGGCGATAACTGGGCATAGAGTCGTGGGATGGTTTCTTCAGGGTAGATGTGACTGTGGCATGTTTGAAAGCCGAAGGGAAGGTACCAAAAGTTAGTGATAGGTTGAAAAATTGGGTTAGGACAGGGCTGAGCGTGGTGGGAAGGTGGTGGAATGGGGTAAAGTGGTGAGGTGTGATTTGAAGCGGAGATCAGTGATCTCTCCTTCAGTGATTGTGGGGAGGAAGGTTATGGAGGAGGGGCAATGGTCTTACATACATACATGTGAATTTCACAAAATTAAATTATCTTTTTTGGTCAAAATGGCCATGCAAGGGCTTGTTTTTTGTGAGACAGGTTGTACTTTTGAATGAAACCATTGGTTTTAACATATCGTGTACTAGAAAATAGAAAAAAAAATCCAAGTGTGGTGAAACTGCAAAAAAAGTGCAATCCCGCAGTTTTTTTTTTTTTTTAACCAAGTCCACTACATGCTAAAATTGACCTGCCGTTATGATTCTCCAGGTCAATATGAGTTCATAGACACCAGACATGTATAGGTTCTTTTTTATGCAAGTGGCGACAAAAAAAATAAATTCCAAAGTCTGTAAAAAAGAAATAGATTTAAAAGCGCCATTTTCCGATACTTATAGAGTCTCAGTTTTTGTGGTCTCGGGTTGGGCGATTACTTATTTTTTTGCGTGCCGAGCTGACGTTTTTAAATGACACCCTTTTAGTGCAGATACAATTTTTTAGCGTTATTACATTTTAGTGCAATGTCATGGCAACAAAAAAAAAAATTCTGACGTTTTGGCTTTTTTTCTATGCCGTTTAGCGATAGGGTTAATAATTTGTGTTGATAGATCGGGCGATTCTGAATGCGGCAATAACATATGTGTATGTTTGATTTTTTTTATTGCTTTATTTTGAATGGTGCAAAAGGGGGGTAATTTGAACTTTTACATTTGTAATTTATTTATTCATACATACACTTGGCATGATTCAATAATCTCAGATGCAGGAAATTGGACCCTGCTGACTGGCGGGTGTCAGTGGGGACATTAAAGTCACCCATGATGATGGTGGGGCTCAGGGGAACATTATGCGTGGCTCGAGATAGATAGATATCTTGGGACCACAGCTTCAAACTAATGGCGGCCGAACTTACCGAAATTCGTTTTCTCGTGTGACAGTCTATTGTATACAGAAGCCCCTGACAGACCATATCACAGAAGATAAAGATTGGGCATGTCCGATTTCAGACTGCAGATCTATTTTATAAGCCACAGCTAGAGTATGAGCACTAGTCAGAGAGCGCACTCCTGTGTACGTGGGCAGGGTGGAAGGACAATCATCTATTGCTTATAGGGCCACATATGGAACATACTAAAAGAAATAAAGAGGAATAAATAAAAAGAATGAACACAATTTATTGATCCAAAATTATGGAGAGGTATAATAAGCTTCTTGGGCATCTTAGACCAGGAATGAACATGGAATATATGTAGACTATAGGGAAATCAGCACATTCCATATAAAACAGGTGTACCATATTCTGCGGATCATAAAACGCACCCCGAGAGAAAAATAGGGGAAAAAACCTTTAATAAAATCTTGGTGCTTGATATAATCCATGCGTCTTATTGCTTGCCGGGGGTGGTGGCTGCGGTGAAGTGGGGGTCCTAGGGTTGCTGTTGGAGGAGGCAAGAGTGGAGCGTTGCTGCATGCTGGGATGAGGGGGTGTTCGAATGTGCGGCATGCCGCTATGGGTGCTCGGTGGTGTGCAGGTTTTGCCGACATTTTGTGAAATCCCAGAGCCCCCGCACTTACATGGTTTCTTATGCGGTGGACTCTGGGAAAATGGGCGCCGGGGGCGGTGCATGTGCAGATAGAGATCTCAGCACCAAGATCTCAGGAAATGAGTTACAGAAAGTACAGGGAATATAATATATATGTTTTTATAGAATGTTGTCCATTCTCCCATTATCTACATATACTCTATGTCTTAAGGTACCTTCACACTGAGCAACTTTAGAACGATAACGATAGCGATCCGTGACGTTGCTTTACGGCCGGCGCTTACACAGTGCAGGGAAGCTGACGCCGGGGGACGCAACAGACATCGGAATGTAAGTATGTAGTGTTTTTTTTTTTACATTTACAATGGTAACCAGGGTAAACATCGGGTTACTAAGCGCAGCCCTGCGCTTAGTAACCCAATGTTTACCCTGGTTACCCGGGGACTTCGGCATCGTTGGTCACTGGAGAGCTGTCTGTTTGACAGCTCTCCAGCGACCACACAACGACTAAACAGCGACGTTGCAGCAATCGGCATTGTTGTCTATATCGCTGCAGCGTCGCTTAATGTGACTGTACCTTAAGGCCGGGTGCATACGATTGGGGAGTAGCAGCACTTTGGACGCAGCACACGTTCACTACGTCCAAAGCATTGCCATCTATTGAACGCATGTGAAACTGCATGTGTTCACTGAACCATGTGGATTCACTGCATTCAATACATTCTATGGGTGAAATTTCCCTTGCGGAGAACAATAGACATACTGCGGTCTGGGGAGACATGCTGCATGCCCATCTCCACAGGTGAGCCGCTGGCATCTGTGGACTAACAGTGGGCATGAGATTTCTGAGGGTATGTGCACACGTAGAAAGCTCCTCTTCGGTTTTTTCCGCAGCGGATTTGATAAATCCACACTGCAAAACTGCTGCGGTTTTTACTGCGGATTTATCGTGGTTTCTTTTGCGGATTCACATCTGCAGTTTTCTATTGGAGCAGATGTAAAAACGCTGCGGATTCCCCACAAAGAATTGTCATGCTGCGTTTCCACGCGTTTTTTTTTTTTCCGCAGCATGTGCACTGCGGATTTAGTTTCCCATAGGTTTACATCGTACTGTAAACTCATGGGAAACTGCTGCGGATCCGCAGCAAAATCCGCATCGTGTGCACATAGCCTTAAAATGCCATTCACTATGATGTAACATCTGGCTTCTGCGGGTTGGACGCTGCACAAGTAATAGCGTCCAACCTGCAGCATTTACTGATTGCACATAACCTAAGATGCACAAGAAATCGAATATACCTCAATTTTTAGACCAATAAATTGTCAATTTATTTTCTTCATTCATTTTAGTACACCCTTCCCCTTATACGCAAAAATCGAACACTGATATGTAGAAAACACATTTCCATTACAGACGCATCATATAAACAAAGCCTGAGCATTTACATCCAGATAATACAAAAAGGGATAAAATATCAGACATTTGGACCCCACAAAGATTGTTCAGCCAATATCACATTGCCTCAAGTTGCAGTTTTAACTTCCAACAATTTACCGGATTATCAGATGCCAGATCAGTGGAATTTCACTAATATAGGAGCATTACTGCCATTTCCCCCCACCACCACCTAATTTCCCTTACTCATAGTCCCATATACATGTTGATTTGCCCCCAAAATAGACATAAGACCCCAAATCATCATCCATAATGGACCTCCTGACTTTAAAGTGACCAATACACCTATGTCTTCCATAAGACCCCCCAGCCCTGACCATGAGGTGTGCCCCCCCTTAATATAAGCAAATATCCCCACTAGACTTCAAGATGGAGGTGTCCTCACATAACCTACTCCCCCCACCTCCACTGAGCAGCCATCTTGCCCTCCCCCGGCGTCACTGACCTGCAAGTCACCTGTCGTGTCCAACCACCCACGGGGGGATTGTCCGGGAACGCGGGGAGCGAGCTCTTCCCTGCTGCTGCGGCTGATGTGAGAGGAGCAGGCGCCGCCACAGCTGCCTCCGCCATTCCTGTTTATCCCCCCTTTCCTTCACGACGCCGGAACTTCCGGGAACACCGCTTCCGGCCGAGGGCGGAGCTTTACGAATCTAAAACTTCCGGTTAGGAGAAAAAAAAATCAACAAAAACAAACGAGGAGCCAATTAGAAACGGGCAGAGCTGTGCTGAAACACGCCTACTAATCTCTCACGTATTAGCCAATGGGAAGAGGGGATATAGCTAGCCACGCCCACGGCATGCTCCAGTGTCGTTATGACTACAGAATTGCCAACGGTTAACGGACGGCAGATAAGGCCACAATACACACACCTCAGTTTTTCGTTTTATCGCATCCAGTGCGGTTTTTTTTACTCCCTTTTTTTCTCTTGTAGGACATTGTATTTTCTGCCTTTACCTCAGTGACAATTTTGGCGCTTTTTTCCTTTCTATGAATAACAATGAGTTATTTTTTTTATTTTCATGAGGTAAAAAAAATGAACCTTGAACACGAAAAGTGTTTTTTTATATATTTTAGTGAAGAGGAAGCGGATGTGGAGCAAAATAATTGTCTTTTGGGGCAGAAAATAATCAAAATTATCGTGTAACTTACTCCCTTTTTGACATGGTTAGTTTTCGTTTTTTCGCCTCCGTTTCTTCCGAGAGCCATGATTTTTTCATTTTCTCCTCAAAATAGACTCATAAATAGCTTCAAAATTACCATGTGAACTTATTCCCTACTTGATGCGACCAATTTTTGATTTTTTTCCTCCGTTTCTTCCGAGAGCCATAATTTTTATTTTTCCCTCGCCATAGCTTTGAAAATCGCCTCAAAACTACTGTGTGGACTTACTCTCTTTCTGAAGGAGTCCATTTTCATTTTTTTCGCTTCCGTTTCATCTTCCCATTTTTCCAAGAGCCGTTATTTTTTTTATTTTTCCCTCGACATAGCCTCGAAAATCCGTGTCAAGACAATCGTTAACTTGTGCTCGTCTTGTCTGTGTCCAGTTTTGTTTAAGGCTAGGTGCACATTGCGTTAGTGGGTGTCCGCTAACGGAATCTGTTACATAGCGGCACTAACGCTATCTAACGGATCCGTTAGCGCACCCATTGACCGCAATTTATGTAGCGCATCGCTAACGCATGCCATTAGCGACATCACTAACGGCACATGCGTTAGTAGTGATGTGCCGTTATTTTGTGACGGACCTCGAACGCTGTCTGCAGCGTTTTTGGGTCCGTTCCCGCTAGCGCAGATCGAGCATGTTGGATAAAGAACCTCGACTAACATCCAAACAAGTTCAAGCTGCCCTGCAGTCCGAGGGTACAACAATGTCAACCCGTACTATCCGTCGGCGACTGAATGAAAAGGGACTGTATGGTAGGAGACCCCACTTCTTACCCCGAGACATAAAAAAGCCAGGCTGGAGTTTGCCAAAACTTACCTGAAAAAAACTAAAACGTTTTTGAAGAATGTTCTCTGGTCAGATGAGACAAAAGTAGAGCTTTTTGGGCAAAGGCATCAACATAGAGTTTACAGGAGAGAAAAAAGAGGCATTCAAAGAAAAGAACACGGTCCCTACAGTCAAACATGGCGGAGGTTCCCTGATGATTTGGGGTTGCTTTGCTGCCTCTGGCACTGGACTGCTTGACCGTGTGCATGGCATTATGAAGTCTGAAGACTAGTAACAAATTTTGCAGCATAATGTAGGGCCCAGTGTGAAAAAGCTGGGTCTCCCTCAGAGGTCATGGGTCTCCCTGCAGGACAGTGACCCAAAACACACTTCAAAAAGCACTAGAAAAGAGTTTGAGAGAAAGCACTGGAGACTTCTAAGGTGGCCAGCAATGAGTCCAGACCTGAATCCCATAGAACACCTGTGGAGAGATCTAAAAATGGCAGTTTGGAGAAGGCATCCTTCAAATATCAGGGACCTGGAGCAGTTTGCCAAATAAGAATGGTCTAAAATTCCAACAGAGCATTGTAAGAAACTCATTGATGGTTACTGGAAGAGCTTGGTCGCAGTTATTTTGGCTAAAGGTTGTGCAACCAAGTATTAGGCCGGGATCACACATGCGAGAAACATGTCCGTGTCTCGCATGTGAAATCCAAGCTCTGGCGCCGGCACTGTGGAGCGGAGCGTGCAGCCGCATAGGAACACATGGAGCTGCTCGCTCCTCTCCCAAGTGCCGGCGCCAGAGCTTGGATTTCACATGCGAGACACGTGTTTCTCGCATGTGTGATCCTGGCCTTAGGTTGAGGGTGCCGATACTTTTGTCTGGCCCATTTTTGGAGTTTTGTGTGAAATGATCAATGTTTTGCTTCATTCTATTTTGTGTTTTTTTCATTTAAGACAAATTAAATGAAGATAATAATAGCAAAGAATTTGTGATTGCAATCATTTTCAGGAAGAAACTTAGTATTATCTCACAGAATTGCAGGGGTGTCAATACTTTTGGCCACAACTGTACTTAAAAGGGTTGTCCACTACTTGGAAAAATAGGAAAGGGTTCTTTACAGTTAGAGCAGTCAGACTGTTGAATGCCCGACCACAAGAGGTAGTAAATGCAGACACTATAACAGCTTTTAAAAATGGGTTGGATTATTTCCCTCAGTACACATAAGATTGTGAGTTATAGTTAATTTAGTGATAAAATGTATAATTGGTGGAGAAAGGTTGAACTTGAGCGACCGAGGAATGTTTTTCAACCTATGTAACTATGAGTTGAACTGGTGAAAAATTCTGCCATTCATTTTTGGGTTTTGTCTTTACTGTATTCATTGTATGGAAAATTCTTTAATTGGTGAGCACAATTCAGAATTTGTCAAAATGAAAAACATTTTTGGTCCCTGTCGTCATTTTGTTATGCCTGTAATGTTTTTATTTCTGGTTTATTTGTGAGGGACTATTTTTCTGCATAGCGAGCTGATTGTTTTAGTGGTACCAATTTGAGTTCATGTGACGTTTTGATACATTTTTGTATAATTTTTTAGGGAGGAGCAGAGAAAAAAAACCCTTAATTCTGGTGTTTTGATTTTTTTTCTCCTTATGGCATCTACCATATTTGTTTCATTTAATATTTTGGTAGGTTACACTTTTATGGATGCAATGATAAAAAAAAATTGTATAGTTTTTTAATTTCTTTAATTTTAATTGGGTAGAAGGCGGGTGATTAAAATTTTTATATATTGTTTTAAAATATTTTTTAAACTTTGTTTCCACTTTATTGTTTCAGTTTCATTAGGGGACTTGAAGATAAAATCTTCTGATAGGTGAGTACTGCATTATACAGCGCTGGCAAAAATTAAGAGACCACTGCTCAGTTTTATAAAAAATCAGCTTCTCTACATGTCTGACAGCCATTCCATTCCAGTGTCAGTTGAATTCCAACCAGAGTTCACCTCATTCTACTTAATGTGCTTCTGATTAGGTGATCCTTTGATCCAAATCTTATTTAACAAAGGAAAGTATAAAAAAGCCTATTGTGGCGTTCACAATCCTCTTGCAATAGGACAAGCTGGGTGGCAAAACAAGTGCTAGTAATATCCCGAAAGTACCGTAATAGGAATTAAAAAATAACTTTTAACCATGCCAAAGGAGTTGAAAATCAACTAGGGAAACCAGACCACAACCTTATACCATTGTCTCCATCATACCAACCTGTTGTTAGCAAACAATAAAACTAAAAAAGTGGACACCAGAGGCAGAGGAGGCTCTGCAAGACTGCTTTGACCTCAGAGACTGGGAGGTGATATGCAACGGGAGGGCATGATGATGTAAATGATATTGTCCGGCGAGTAACTATATACATTTTTTGTACTGACACTGTTGTACCAGCTAAAAACATTCGATGTTATGCAAATAACAAGCTTTGGATTACAAAAGAATTGAAACACTTACTACACAAGAAAAAAACTGGCATTTAAAATGAAGGATACAAAGAAACTGAAATTGATACAAAGGGATTTAAAGGGGAAAATTAAGAATGCCCGTGAGGCATTCCGAATTAAATTAGAAAATGAATTGTCACACAACAATTTCATGGAGGTGTGGTCTGGCATGAAACAGCTAACTGGGTTTAAAGGTACCGTCACACATAACGATATCGTTAACGATATCATTGCTTTTTGTGACGTAGCAACGATATCGTTAAGGAAATCGTTATGTGTGACGGCGACCAACGATCAGGCCCCTGCTGGGAGATCTTTGGTCGCTGAGGAAAGTCCAGAACTTTATTTCGTCGCTGGACCTCCCGCTGACATCGCTGGATCAGCGTGTGTGACGCCGATCCAGCGATGTCTTCACTGGTAACCAGGGTAAACAATGGGTTACTAAGCGCAGGGCCGCGCTTAGTAACCCGATGTTTACCCTGGTTACCAGCGTAAACTTTAAAAAAAAAACACTACATACTTACCTTCAGCGGTCTGTCCCCGGCGCTGTGCTTCTCTGCACTCCTGCATCCTGTGTCAGCGCTGGCCAGCCGGAAAGCAGAGCGGTGACGTCACCGCTCTGCTTTCCGGCTGGCCGGCTCTGACAGTGCAGAGGAAAGCACAGCGCCGGAGGACAGACAGCTGAAGGTAAGTATGTAGTGTTTGTTTTTTTAACGTTTACGCTGGTAACCAGGGTAAACATCGGGTTACTAAGTGCGGCCCTGCGCTTAGTAACCCGATGTTTACCCTGGTTACCGGGGACTTCGGCATCGTTGGTCGCTGGAGAGCTGTCTGTGTGACAGCTCTCCAGCGACCAAACAGCGACGCTGCAGCGATCGGCATCGTTGTCGGTATCGCTGCAGCGTCGCAAAGGCAAAGTTGTTGATGGTGTAAATTGTTACTTGTAACATACCTGGCTTGACTTCCCCTTTACCTGCTTGGTTTGTGGTACTCTATTCCCATGTAAATAAATCTTGTTTGTATAATAAAATATTGATACTTTGGTAAAATACTCTCTACCTCATTGATCTGACAAACACATCTAGAGTTTTTCATCCTCTCCCTTCAGGGGCAATAAGGGATAGAAGGGACAGTTGACGGTGAGCGGGGGCGCCATTGCTCAGGATTAAGGGTGCCAACCTCCGCAGTCAGGTAGGGTGTTACTGAGTCTTGGAAGCAGGGCCAGGCACCCTCCTTGGCCTTTTCTATTTTTAGTATCTTTTGGTGATGGTATTTAGTTTTGTGTGCACCAGTATTTATATTAATAAAGATAACACATTTTTATAGTGCAGTTGGGTTGTTTCTGTGAGCTAGCTGACAAACTGTACTCCAATTATTATTTGTTTACTGTGAATTATATGGCGGTATAACATAAACCCACGCAGGTTAACTTCACCCAGGAATTGCGTCACATGGCCAAAATACCGCAGAGTGAACGCTAGTGTTTTGGTCACAGGACCCCGCCCCAAGGACACGGGGTTAGAGCCCCTATAGAGGTCGGAGCGGTGTACCGGTGTGTATCGGCAGAAACCCTCATTCTCTTGGAGGCCCGGATGGCATCCTGTGTGCACCGCCCAGTCTGCCACCCTAGAGTCGGTGGAAGATACGGGCATGGGCACAAGAATCCGCATATGCTGTCCGTAGTTAAGGAAGAATGGGGTTTGCCCAGTGAAATCGGCTACGGCGTTGTTCAGCACAAACTCCGCCCATGGTAGCAAGGATGCCCAGTCATTCTGCCTGGCCGAAACAAAATGTTGCAGATATGTGACCAGGGTCTGGTTTGCCCGCTCTACCAACCCATTCGTCTTGGGATGGTAAGCTGAAGAGAGACTCAACTCAATGCTGAGTTGGTGACAAAGCTTTCCAGAACTGAGACGTGAACTGGGGACCCCAGTCACTGACAATTTTGTCAGGCATACCGTGTAGGCAAAAAACGTGCTTAATGAACAATGCCACCAAGGCACGTGCAGAAGGTACCCGTGGAAGAGGCACCAGGTGCACCATTTTGGAAAAATGGTCGGTAACTACCCAGATGATGGTGCAGCTACGGGACTTGGGTAAGCCCACCACAAAGTCCATCCCGACCATTTCCCAGGGCCTGTCCGCCATCGGCAGGGGGTAAAGTAGCCCAGCAGGCTGTTGTCGAGGAGACCTATTCTTGGTGCAGTAGACACAGTAGTCTCCGACGTCACAGGCCATATGCGGCCACCAGTACGTCCTCGCCAGCAGCTCAGATGTCCTCTTGGTCCTAAAATGTCCACCCACCCTGGACGAGTGAGCCCAAGAGACAACCTCCAGTCACAAATTAGGTGGCACAAAAGTCTTGCCCGGGGGCACAGACTCAAGCGAAACCAGGGCCACAGTCCTCAGGCTCTCAGAAGGGACAATTAACCGAGGCTCCTCCTTCGATGACACTACGGAGAGGGAGAGAGCGTCAGCACAAATGTTCTCCCCGGAGATAAAATGGAGGGTGAAATGGAACCGGGAAAAGAACAGGAATCATCTAGCCTGGCGAGAGTTTAGCCGCTGGGCAGTCTGTAGGTACACCAAATTTTTGTGGTCGGCGTAAACTTGGAAGGTAAAACGAGCCCCCTCCAGGAGGTGTCTCCACTCTGAGAAGGCCAACTTCATAGCTAGCAACTCTCTGTCCCCAATGGAATAATTCCTTTCCGCCGGTGTGAAGGTCTTGGAGGAAAAGAAGCAAGGATGCTTCCGACCTTGAGCATCCTTTTGGAAGAGGACTGATCCAGCACCGACGGAAGAGGCATCCACCTCCATTTTAAATGGTTTATCTACATCAGGGCGATGTAGAATGGGCGCGCTAGCGAAGTGGGACTTGATAGAAAGGAAGTCCTTGGAGACCTTCTCCGACCACAATTTGGGATTTACTCCCTTCTTGGTGAGGGCTACCAAGGGAGCTACCAAAGTTGAGAAGTGGGGAATGAACTGGCGATAATAGTTAACCACATAAAGCGCTGCACTGCTTTGACAGAATGGAGTTCCTGCCAGTCCAACACAGCCTGTACCTTGGCAGGATCCATAGCCAATCCCTGGGCAGAGATGGTATAGCCCAGGAAAGGCAAGGACTCATGCTCAAACACACTTCTCCAACTTGGCATAGAGGGAGTTTTCCTGTAGGAGGTCGAAGACTTTTCAAACATCTCTCCGGTGGGAGTCTATATCTGGAGAGTAGATGAGAATATCCTCCAGATAGACTACAACCAAGGTGGTGAGCATGTTCTGGAAGATATTGTTTACAAAGTCCTGGAAAACGGCAGGGGCATTACAGAGCCCGAAGGGCATCACCAGACAATCGTAGTGGCCGTCCCTGGTGTTAAATGTCGTCTTCCATTCGTCTCCCTCACGATTGCGAATCAGGTTGTAAGCACCCTGCAGATCAAGTTTAGTAAAAGCCCTCGCTCCCCGCAACCTATCAAATAGCTCAGATATCAGGGGCAGAGGGTACTTGTTCTTAACGGTGATGGCGTTAAGACCCCTGTAATCTATGCATGGATGTAGTTCTCCGTTCTTCTGCATGAAGAAGAACCCCACCCCTGCAGGTGACACTGACTTCCTAATGCCAGATTCTCCTGGATGTACTGAGTTATTGCCTCCATCTCTGGGAAAGATAGTGGATAGACTCGACCCCGGGGAGGGTCAGCACCATGAAAGAGGTCAATAGGGCAGTCATAGGGGCGGTGAGGCGGAAGGGGTTCCGCAGCGTTCTTGGAGAACACGTCCGCATAGGACCAATAGTGTTTGGGGAGAGAGGAAAGATCTGCGGAGACCTCTGTAATAGCAACCTGACCGCACTCCCTCTGACATCTACCCTCACAGGAATTACTCCATCCCAGAATTCTCCCTGAGGACAATTCTATATGAGGGGAGTGGTAGCATAGCCATGGTATCCCTAAGAGGACCTCATCAATTTCATTGGGAATGACTAGCAGGGAGATGATCTACTGATGGGATGGAGACATGGATAGAGTAAATAGAATAGTATGATGAGTTATCTGTGAGGGCAGTGTCGACCCATTTACCACTCGTACAGTCACTGGTATGGCGAGCATCACCAGAGGAATTGCTTGCCGTTGGGTGAAGGCAGAAAACATAAAGTTCCCTCCACCCCGGAATCCACGCAAAATTCTACCATATGAGTGGATGGACCAATGGTAATTGTCTCCTTGAATGACAATTTGAAGGAAAACGCCGCTGTCTAGTGAACCACATCCTGCAGTCACTAAACGGGGATGTTTTCCCGACCGCTGAGGACATCTGGAGGCAAGATGTCCTGACTGCCGGCAGACATGACAGACCTTGAGTGCACGAGCGGTCCGGGACTTAGATCTCGCTCGTGACACCTCCATGGCCTCATGTGGCTCGGACCCTTGGACTGGAGTTTCCAGAGGTTTGGTGAAGGTGGGAGCCAGCCGAAACCTCAGCCTACACTTGGCTCGCTCCAACCTTTGCTCATTAAATGAAGGTCGATGCGAGTTGACACCGTTATTAGCTCCTCCAGTGACAGGAATCTCCCTATTGGCCAAAGCATCCTTCACATTGTCAGCCAGTCCCCTCCAAAATACACGGATAAGGACTTTGGCCACTCCAGCTCAGATTCTAAAGTCCGGAAGTGGATGGCAAAATGGCTGACCATGGAGGAGCCCTGTGTCAGTGGCAGCAGTTGGAGCGCTGTATCATGGGTGACTCGAGGTCCCAAAAAGTCCAGTTTCAGAGCGCTCAGGAACCGCGGAGCACTCTGCACCACATGATCGTCGCGCTCCCACGGTGGCATGGCCCACTCCAATGCCCTGTCTTACAGGAGGGATATTATGAATCCCACCTTGGTTTGCTCTGAGGAGAAATGTGCAGCCAGTAGCTCAAGGTGTATAGCACACTGGCTCACAAGTCCCCTACATGACTTGCTATCACCAGAAAACTTATCTGGCACAAACAAGGGATTTAAATTTAAATATAAATGCCAGTATTGTTACTCCATCAATTAGAGCATCTCCTTTAACAACTATAAATACCCACAATCGCTTTCAAAATCTGATGGATAACATTCCATCACCTCTAGAGGGCACCAGCCAATCTCGTTTAAGCACATCCAGTAAAGTTCTATCTAAAAAAGTAGGTATCAATAAAGGGAAGACAAATGGCAATTCTAGGACTACAACTAAAAATACATCTAAACCTGTAAATAGACACCCTTTTTTTCAAAGAGACCCAAAAAAATGCGGAAAAGAGGGTGTAGAGGCGGGAAACTCGCCGAAAAAAAAAAGAAAAGGACAATAGGAGCTCATAGCCATTCAGGAACTACTATTTTTAACCTAAGCAATCATCCCCTGAATAAGGATCAAATGTCTCTCCTACAGAAAGGTCTGAAGTATGCCCCTACAAGTAAATTTGATAAATTTGAAGCATATGTGGGTATAAAATTATTTATGAGAAAACTAGCCATCCAGAGACATTTTCTTAAATACCCAGTTAGTACTTATCTGGATAAGTCACACACTAGTTTGTATGAACACACAAATTTCAAAAATAAATCAAATTTCCACCCTGTTAATGAGTATTCAACACAGATGGAAACTTTCCAAAATAATGTAATAGAGGAAATACGTAAAATCAAGGAAACTCGTTGTAGCAAATTTAGACATAATCTTACATGGAAAGAAAGACAAGCTCTAATCTCTCTACAGAAACAAAAAGATCTTGTTATACGTCCAGCAGATAAAGGGGGGGGGGGGGGGTGGTTATTTTGAATCAGGAAACATATAATACTGAGGCCTTGCGTCTATTAAGTGATTCAAAAACATACAAGAAATTGAAGCAAGACCCTACAGATGGATTCACTAGAGAAATGAATACTCTAACTAAGAAAGGACTTGATAGAGGATTCATTAATGAGCACGAATTCAAATTCATTAACAATGGGCCCCCAAGGTTGGCGGTTTTCTACTATCTACCCAAAATCCATAAGGATACCCACAACCCACCTGGTAGGCCCATCATATCAGGGATCCAATGTCTTACATCGAATATGTCCAAACTCGTGGATTGCCATCTCCAGAAACTAATACCACATCTTCCAGCATATCTCAAAGATAGTGCCCATATCTTAAAAATCCTGCAAACTATCAAATGGCAGGATCACTTCATATTGGGTACTTTGGATATTGCTTCCCTGTACACTGTGATTGATCACAAAAAAGGATGTGATGCTGCAAAATACTTTTTGAAAAAGTACTCCACAACTCCTGTTGAACAAATTGAATTTTTAGGGGAATGTATGTCTTTTATTTTAACGCACAATTATTTTATGTACCAAGAGGACTACTACTCCCAGCAGTGTGGTACCGCCATGGGGACCAGGTTCGCGCCAAGTTATGCAAATTTATATGTAGGAAAATGGGAGGAGTCCTTCATTTATCCTGAGGGTACTCTGCACGCGAACCTGGTCCTCTGGCAACGTTTTATCGATGACGTTGTTTTTATTTGGTCGGGGGGTAGTGAACTATTGAATCACTTTTTAATTGATCTTAATAAAAATGACTTTTTTCTAAATTTTAGTAGTAATATTAGTTCTTGTGAAATAAACTTTTTAGATCTTAACATTTTTATAGAGGAAGGCACCATTCATACACGCACTTTCCATAAACCTACAGATTCAAACAGTTTCATCCCTTTGGATAGCTGCCATCTTCCACAATGGTTATTAAATATACCCAAAAGTCAATTTTTAAGAATCCATAGAAACTGTTCCAAGCCTCAAGACCTTGACAATGAGGCAGTACTTCTAACGAAAAAATTCCTACAGAAAGGATATAATGAAGAAATGTTAGGAGTAGTCAGGAAAGACGCTTTTTCGATACCACGCCAGGAGTTTTTTAATCCAAAAACCAAACGAAATGAGGAGTTGGACACTATTCCAATTATTACTCAGTTTAATGCAAATTCGAATTTTCTACGAAAAAATGGAAAAAAAACACTGGCAAGTATTAAAAAGTGACAAAATTTTGGGGACAAAATGTCTGAATACCCCCGTTTTGTATATAAGAAAAGTCGCAATTTGGGAAACCTGATAGGTCCCACTATACAGAACAAACCTAATTTTATACAGACTACTCTCTCTCAAGATATTCTAAAAGGGTTTTTCCCATGCCAAAAGTGTAATGTATGCAAACAAGTTAAAACAAGGAGACAGAGTAAAGGTACCTTCACACATAACGATATTGTTAACGATATCGTTGCTATTTGTGACGTAGCAACGATATCGTTAATGAAATCGTTATGTGTGACAGCGACCAACGATCAGGCCCCTGCTGGGAGATCGTTGGTCGCTGAATAAAGTCCAGAACTTTATTTCGTCGCTGGACTCCCTGGAGACATCGCTGGATCGGCGTGTGTGACACCGATCCAGCGATGTCTTCACTGGTAACCAGGGTAAACATCGGGTAACTAAGCGCAGGGCCGCGCTTAGTAACCCGATGTTTACCCTGGTTACCATGCTAAAAGTAAAAAAAAACAAACACTAGATACTTACCTAACGCTGTCTGTCCTCCAGCGCTGCGCTCTGCACTCCTCCTGTACTGGCTGTGAGCCGGAAAGCAGAGCGGTGACGTCACCGCTCTGCTTTCCGGCTCCCAGACAGTACAGGAGGAGAGCAGAGAAGCAGAGCGCAGCGCTGGAGGACAGACAGCTGTAGGTAAGTATCTAGTGTTTGTTTTTTTTTACTTTTAGGATGGTAACCAGGGTAAACATCGGGTTACTAAGCGCGGCCCTGCGCTTAGTTACCCGATGTTTACCCTGGTTACCGGCATCGTTGGTCGCTGGAGAGCGGTCTGTGTGACAGCTCTCCAGCGACCAAACAGCGACGCTGCAGCGATCCGGATCGTTGTCGGTATCGCTGCAGCGTCGCTAAATGTGAAGGGGCCTTAAGTTTTGTAAAGCGGATAATGAGTTTGACATCAAAGAGTTCATTACATGCTCCACCACAGGGGTTATCTATGCCATAACATGCCCATGTAAAAAGGTGTATGTTGGACGCACTAAAAGGCCATTGCGAGTGAGAATTAGTGAACATATTCATAATATCAAGAAAAAATTCCTAGGTCATCCCCTTTCAAAACACTTCAGCATATATCATAATGGATCAAACCAACAGATGGAGATTACAGGCATTGAGAAAGTAAACCCACACTGGAGAGGAGGAAACTTCATTAAAAGTATGTCAAGAGCGGAAACAAGATGGATTTTTATCCTGGACACCGTTATCCCTAAGGGTCTGAACAGTGGTGTTGAACTATTTGGATTTCAATAAAGTGATTGGACGGATGGAGGATATAAGGACTGCTGATATGGGGTAGGGCCCATCCCTGATGAAGGAGACAGTTGTCTCTGAAACGCGTCGGATATACTTTTTGGTCCCTACCACCATTTGTACCGCTCACTAGTCACGTGCGCGGTCACATTACTCACTCCGGCGTGCAGGTCCTGTTCCGGCGCCGCTCTCACTTCGCGCATTGGGGAGGACGCGAGCATCGCCTACACGTTGGTACGCCGCCACACTTTAACTCCACCAGGTGACGTGCTGCCACCGGCCGGGGCAGCTGTTCCTGGCGAGCAGAACTATTGGGATATACATTCTCATACCCATTAATAAGAGTGCAAACGGAGGAATATCGTCTTCAATCAAGCATCGGTTTTATCTTCATCTATACCCATTTTCCTGTTCGGGTAAGAACTGTGATCACTTCTGGACTCTTTTACCTATTTACTAGTATTTGGATTACATCGGCAGGTTCTATTGTAGTAACTATCAGGCTCAATATGACTCACCGTGGCAGGGTGATGTGATAACTATATACGATTATACGTGAAAATTATACATGAATACAGTGGCCTAGTGATCCATGCATTGTGGGGCTTCTAAATTGGTACTTTTTATCCTGTTTTTCTCCATTAGAGTTGTGTTAGCGCGAATATCGATATATTTTATATATATCTATTTCAGAGTGTCTTATTTTCTACAATTATCGGTGGTGATTGTAATATTCGCAGCAATAATCACAACCTTGTAATACTTGTCGCCACTCCTCTATTTTGTTTTATTCTTGGGTATCAAGAGTTGTACACTATTATAATGATCACATATCCTTAGGACAGGTCACCATTATAATATTGGGGGAGGGTGGAGCACCTGCCATAATATCACAACATTATCATTGTACTATGGCCTCCATAGTGGGCAATGGCCAATAAGAGATGGTCCGAATAGAGAGAACTGTAAAGTCAGGAGACGCAACCTGTTCCCGGCCTCCTGAATAACGAAAACCTTTAGGAATCTCCAGTTTACGAGAAGTTTCAGACAAGATCGGGAGCGGTTGGGATTTGCTGACTCTTCCATGAGTCCGCATCATCTCTTCTTCTTCTGGCCCTGGTGCGATGGCTGCCTGTGAGCCCCCTAAAGCTACGCCTCCAGCCCCCACTATATCACAAGGAGACACGTGACAGTAGTAATATTACAGGAGGAGAGGAGAGTTTATTATACCGAGCGGTTACATTAGATATAATACAGTGTGAGGATTACAAGAAAAGGAAAAACACAACCTCCAAAATGATAGAAAACCAGAAATATCACAGAAGTGACCAACACGGGACATAACAACAACCCTTGTCCTGCGAGACAGAAAGGTGGAATACGGTTGTCAGTCACACAGATTATTGTATGAGGAGCAGTTATACATTCTTCTGTTACACTTTATCAATTCCTCACTATGTGCAATATGTATAGGCCGCGTCTCTGCCCCCTCCGTCCTATAGTAAGGCCCAGATAGTGACTGAGGCTCATAGGAAACTGCCAGTGACTTGAATACAGCGATCCTGAGATTATACAGTATATAGTACAAGCGAGCAAACGACTGCAACACTGAAAAAGAAGGATAAACTAAACAAAGGTTTAAAAAAATATGAACAAAAAAAACAATTAGCATATTGTATCTTCCCAGTTACCAACAATGACAATTTAAAACATAAAATATTTCGTATTCCCACGTCCAGAAAAATCCAACCTGTTGAAAATATAAAATTATTTCACCCGTACGGTGAACATCATGAAGCAAAAAAAGGAAATCAAAACTCCAGAATTTCTGTTTTTTTTCTGTCACCTCAATTCCCTGAAAAAATCAATCAAAAGTGATCACAATATTGTATAGACCCCAAAATGGCAGCTATAAAACTACAGCTCATCATGTAGAAAACAAGCCCTGAAAAGTAAAGCAGATCTCTAAATAAAGGGGTACACAGACCAATTTGTTTTCAGGCCACGTTCACACGTTTTTTTTTTACCTCAGTATTTGTGACCAAAACCATGTGTAGAATCTGCTGAGTTTTGGGGAGCCAGTTAATACTAATTAACAAGAATTACAAGATCTTTAAAAGGGGGTTTATTACAAACAAGGTATTTACAATGACATGCATAAGGGAAGTCTAACTAAGGGACAAGGGTAAATTAAAGGGAAGAGGTATTAGGAGAGGGTAGTGGAAACTGGGATGTGGGAAGGAGGAGATACATAACTGATCCTTGCATATACTGTATATTAAAGGGAACCTGTCACCCCGTTTTTTCAGTAGGAGATAAAAATACCGTTAAATAGGGCCTGAGCTGTGCGTTACAATAGGGTATTTTTTTGTCCCCTGATTCCCTACCTATGCTGCCGAAATACCTTACAAAAGTGGCCTTTTTCGCCTGTCAATCAGGCTGGTCAGGTCGGATGGGCGTGGTCACAGCGCTGTTTCTTCCCCCAGATCTTGCTTATGTTCCCGTTGGTGGCGTAGTGCTTCTCGCATGCGCAAGTACCGAATGCACTGCGCAGCTGTAGAAAAAGAGCGCGCTCGCCGCTATTCAGCGGTTTCTTGATGGGCGCGGCCATCTTCCTGAGGCCGCGCGTGCGCACATGGAGTCTCCTGCTTCCCGGGGCTTCAGGAAAATGGCCGCGGGATGCCGCGCGTGCGCAGATGGACATCGCGGCGGCCATTTTCCTGAAGCCGAGTTCGAATCTCGGCTTCAGGAAAATGGCCGCCGCGATGTCCATCTGCGCACGCGCGGCATCCCGCTGCCATTTTCCTGAAGCCCCGGGAAGCAGGAGACTCCATCTGCGCACGCGCGGCCTCAGGAAGATGGCCGCGCCCACCGAGAAACCGCTGAATAGCGGCGAGCGTGCTCTTTTTCTACAGCTGCGCAGTGCATTCGGCACTTGCGCATGCGAGAAGCACTACGCCACCAACGGGAACATAAGCAAGATCTGGGGGAAGAAACAGCGCTGTGACCACGCCCATCCGACCTGACCAGCCTGATTGACAGGCGAAAAAGGCCACTTTTGTAAGGTATTTCGGCAGCATAGGTAGGGAATCGGGACAAAAAATACCCTATTGTAAAGCACAGCTTAGGCCCTATTTAACGGTATTTTTATCTCCTACTGAAAAAACGGGGTGACAGGTTCCCTTTAAACTAATACACATCCACACCCACATACAAGCCATTACTCCACTCTTGCTTCCGGTATCTTCTGTGGCAAATGTCTAATCTTCCGGCAATGTGAACATGTCATTGGCTGCAGTAATCATCACCTTCCTGCAAATGGCATCCTTGTACTTGGGAAGAATGTTTTTGTGTAGGACAGGTTCAACTCCATTTGGGCTGGCTCCAAGATGTCCATTTAAAGAACAATGGTTTGTCACCCAAACACCACAGGCATTGTGTATCAATATACATATCAATAGGCTGAAGACAGGATGTCTATCTCATGAGCATATTCAAATTGCCTCTTCTGAGAAAAAGAGGACTTAAGGCCCCGTCACACATAGGGAGATCGCTAGCGAGATCGCTGCTGAGTCACAAGTTTTGTGACGCGACAGCTATCTCAGTAGCGATCCCGCTATGTGTGACACGTACCAGCGATCAGGCCCCTGCTGTGAGATCGCTGGTCGTGTCGGAATGGCCTGGGCCATTTTTTGATCGTTGAGGTCCCGCTGACATCGCTGAATCGGCGTGTGTGACGCCGATTCAGCGATGTCTTCGCTGGTAACCAGGGTAAACATCGGGTTACTAAGCGCAGGGCCGCGCTTAGTAACCCGATGTTTACCCTGGTTACCATCGTTAAAGTAAAAAAAACAAACGCTACATACTTACCTACCGCTGTCTGTCCACGGCGCTGGGCTTCTCTGCTCTGGCTGTGAGCGGCGGGCAGCCGGAAAGCAGAGCACAGCGGTGACGTCACCGCTCTGCTTTCCGGCCGCTGTGCTCACAGCCAGAGCAGAGAAGCCCAGCGCCGGGGACAGACAGCAGTAGGTAAGTATGTAGCGTTTGTTTTTTTTACTTTAAAGATGGTAACCAGGGTAAACATCGGGTTACTAAGCGCGGCCCTGCGCTTAGTAACCCGATGTTTACCCTGGTTACCCGGGGACTTCGGCATCGTTGAAGACAGTTTCAACGATGCCGAAGTCTTTCCCCTGATCGTTGGTCGCTGGAGAGCTGTCTGTGACAGCTCTCCAGCGACCAAACAGCGACGCTGCAGCGATCCGGATCGTTGTCGGTATCGCTGCAGCGTCGCTATGTGTGACGGGGCCTTTAAACTCTATAGCGCCACCTGTTGGAAGTAGTGATCCTACAAGTCACAATCAACCTTTTAACGAGTCGTGCAATATGACTAAGGATAAAAGCCAAATCAGTATCTCAATTCGCAAATTGAGATACTGATTTGGCTTTTATCCTAAGTCATATTGCACGACTCGTTAAAGGGTTGATTGTGACTTGTAGGATCGCTACTTCCAACAGGTGGCGCTATAGAGTTTAAGTCCTCTTTTTCTCAGTAGAGGCAATTTGAATATTTAATTTCCCAGAGGAGCCTTGCACGGCGAATAAGCCTCCTTACCTTGACAAGCCAGCTGGTATGTCACTCTCCATAAGGAGAAATGCTACCCCTTAAGGTACCGTCACACTAGACGATATCGCTAGCGATCCGTGACGTTGCAGCATCCTGGCTAGCGATATCGTCCAGTGTGACAGGCAGCAGCGATCAGGCCCCTGCTGTGATATCGCTGGTCGGGGAAGAAAGTCCAGAACTTTGTTTCGTCGCTGGATCTCCCGCTGACATCGCTGAATCGGCGTGTGTGACGCCGATTCATCGATGTCTTCGCTGGTAACCAGGGTAAACATCGGGTTACTAAGCGCAGGGCCGCGCTTAGTAACCCGATGTTTACCCTGGTTACCATCGTTAAAGTAAAAAAAACAACCACTACATACTTACCTACCGCTGTCTGTCCCCGGCGCTGTGCTTCTCTGCTCCCGGCGCTGTGCTTCTCTGCTCTGGCTGTGAGCACAGCAGCCGGAAAGCAGAGCGGTGACGTCACCGCTCTGCTTTCCGGCTGCCCAGCGCTCACAGCCAGAGCAGAGAAGCACAGCGCCGTTAGCAGAGAAGCACAGCGCCGGGGACAGACAGCGGTAGGTAAGTATGTAGTGGTTGTTTTTTTTACTTTAACGATGGTAACCAGGGTAAACATCGGGTTACTAAGCGCGGCCCTGCGCTTAGTAACCCGATGTTTACCCTGGTTACCGGGGACCTCGGGATCGTTAGTCGCTGGAGAGCTGTCTGTGTGACAGCTCTCCAGCGACCAAACAGCGACGCTGCAGCGATCCGGATCGTTGTCTGTATCGCTGCAGCGTCGCTTAGTGTGACGGTACCTTTAGACCCCTATCTCATGAGCAGTGTTTTATAATGGAAATCCACAGGAGCTGTGTACATATGTACTGTAGATAATGATAGGTCACAAACAGGACAGAGGCTATTCATTCAAGATTTGCACAGTGTACACCTGTATCTTCTATTAGGCTGGGGGGCCAATATTCATTTCGTATGTAGATGCACTTTTGCCTTAACACTAAAACAAAGGACATCACACAAAAGATCACAGGCCTTCTCCCCTAAAAGGTTCACACAGTCTTGTATCTGGTTTATCTCATCAATAGAGTAATATGATATGGTTGCCAGGAACAATGTAGGCAGGTGAAAAAAAAAATCACAACATGCGCGAGTTTCTTGTGTAAATCGGGTGAGACTCATCTATTGAAGTCTATGGGTGTTGAAAAAATAATAAAAATAAAATGTGATGCCATACAGCGCCACGGTATAGGATCAGATTTTTATGGATACATTGTAATTCTGTAACACAGGAAACTGTAAATGGTTAATAGCTGCTGTAAAAAATTGGATTATACACGGAGGACGTGTGAGAAAAAAAAATCATCTGACTTCTCTGGAAGAAACTCTGATTGATTTTTTTTATACAATTGTGTGAACCTCCCCTACAACCAGAGTGGATTTGATTTAAATCTAACTGATTTAAATCACGATTTAAATCACGATTTAAATCACTAGTCAGTAAGGCTTGATTTAAATCAGTGATTTAAATCAAAGTTTCTACCTAACTAAATTTGACTCCGCAGAGGTCCCAGCCTCTTCTTCATGGCAAAAATGTTACAACATGAACAGAGTTGAGAAAAAGACCTTAATCCTATTGTTCTACAAACCTATGAATACAGAATCAACCCCTTCAGTGCCAAGTCCAAGAAGTTAGACAATATGTTTCTGATTCTTTGGAGTGGAATAGATCTGCACAACACAAGAAGAATGTGAATCTAAGTGTGAGGAGGAGGAAGGGCAAGCAGACAAGAAAATGAAAGTGAAACTTTGAGCACAATACTGCAGCATAGCCACAGACAGACAAGTCTGGATCTGTTTGTGTGTACGATCTGAGGTTTATTACATTCTTTCCATATAATGGCAGCAGGCCATAAAAGAGACCCAGTTTGGGAATATTTTAATGAAGCTCCTTCGCCTATCGGTAAGGCAGGCATGCGTGCAAAATGCAAACGATGCAACAAAGAGATGCAAGGCCTGGTGGCGCGAATGAGGCAACATCATGAGAAGTGCGGTGATGACTCAGCTTCATGAAGAAGAGGCTGGGACCTCTGCGGAGTCAAATTCAGTTTTTAGAACTGCGTTAGGCTGGGGTCACACTGGGGTTAGGCTGGGGTCACACTGCGTTAGTGCAACCCGTTTAGCGCTAAGCGCTAGCGGGTTGCGCTAACGCAATGTCTTTTTCGGGGTCGCGTTAAACGTCCCCGCTCTCGCAGATCCCCGATCTGCGAGAGCGGGGAACGGACCTCGGGCGCGCCGCGGACACTGCAAGCAGCATCCGAGGCGCGCTACAAAAGAACGGCACATCGCTAGCGCGTGCCGAAAATGACACGCGCTAGCAATGCGCTTTAACATTGCGGGAAATGGGAGCGCTAACGGACGCGTTGCACGGCGTTAATTTCGCCGTGCAACGCTGTCCGCTAGCGCTCACATTAAAACGCAATGTGAACCTAGCCTAATAAGTAAAGTGAGCGTCTGTGATAATATAGGAGAGAAACTGCCCACTAATCCTACAGAAACCTCTGGAAGAGCATGACATTGTGAATGTTAGGCTAGGTTCACATTGCGTTTTAATGTGAGCGCTAGCAGACAGCGTTGCACGGCGAAATTAACGCTGTGCAACGTGTCCGTTAGCGCTCCCATTGCCCGCAATGTTAAAGCGCATTGCTAGCGCGTGTCATTTTCGGCACGCGCTAGCGATGTGCCGTTCTTATGTAGCGCGCCTCGGACGCTGCTTGCAGCGTCCGCGGCGCGCCCGAGGTCCGTTCCCCGCTCTCGCAGATCGGGGATCTGCGAGAGCGGGGACGTTTAACGCGACCCAGAAAAAGACATTGCGTTAGCGCAACCCGCTAGCGCTTAGCGCTAAACGGGTTGCACTAACGCAGTGTGACCCCAGCCTTACACATATACAGCCTTTATTCTACTGAGTTAAACAACTCAGCTTTATCTCATGATGGAAGAACCTTTGGATGGTAAAATATTTCCCTCAAAAAGCAGTTTATTGAAAAAAATCCGATTTAAATAAAAAAAATCTGATTTAAATAAAAAAAATCCGATTTTTTAGATTTTTTTTTTTAAAAATCATTGATTTTTATCCACCCTGCCTACAACTAATAACATTAATGATCCTGGGGGTCGTCCATAATAGGGTCCACAGATCACATGACCTGTTATATTAACTGTTCAGCCAATCAGATTCCCCTTCCAGTGATGTCACCAGTCTCTGGGCAAATTTCTTACAACTATTCTTCAGCTGCAGATTCTAATCCAGGTATCACCAAAAAATGACGGGAGATCTACACGTAACGCAACATAAAGGGGCTCGGAGAAGGTGGCAGTGAAGGTGTGTAAGTGTCTGATGGGGTCACACAGCTCATAAAAGGACAACTGCCCGGCCTCATAATCCAGAAATATCCTGAATCTATTACTTGAGATCTTGTCAGGTAACTGGATGACTCTACTGTCTTGTCTGACTGAATACTGATTATTAGATCTCCACAGACTCCAGGACTTATTATTATATCCAATGCATGATTGACGCCCCCTCCTGTCTATACTGGGATAACACATCCCCACACTCCAATTCCCAGATCTACTGATCTCCACATCCCAGTAATGTCGTCCTGAGGTAAATCCTCTCCTGCTCATCACCTGATTATTCTGGAATCTCTCTGCTGTTTCTGCTTCTCTCGTTTCCCGGTTGCAGTTTTCAGATTGTCTGATACAAGGAGATTATTAGCAGCTGTGGTTACATCCAGTAATACGTCTGCAGGGTCCTCCACATAGATCCCCCTCCTTATACCTGATATTACCTCACATAATGTGTGTAATGTGTGTGAGATCACAGCCACATCCAGGTCATCTCCATCATGGGGCTGTTTATCATGTCCCCCTGTGTCCTCATCACCTCCCTCCTCCTCAGGATCACACAAGTCACCGGTGTCTGGTTCCTGTAAGACAGTCAGTGGATCCGTCATGTTACACAGCTCCTCAATGTGTCTCATCTTCCTGGACAGCTCGTCCTTCTTTATTTCCAGCTGATGGATCAGAGCAGACAGTGACAGTGACTCTTCCTTCCTGGAGATCTCACTCAGGACCTTCTTCTCCAGGTCGTCCACCCGTCTCCTGATGTCTGTACACAGGGCAGTGACTCTCTCGGCTTCTCCAGCTGCTTTTTCTTGAGCTTTTCTCCAGCGCTCCTCCAGACTCCGGACTCTTTCCTCAGTCTCCTCTCTCTTTGTGATCAGTTTCTGCAGAACATTTCTCAGTTTCTCCTTCTTCTTCTTTGAGGCCTCATCCAGCATCTCTACTCGATGTTCCCGATGTTCTCCTGCTGAACAATAGACACAGATACAAGCAGCGTCCTCGGTGCAGTAATATTCCAGGATCTTCTTATGGACAGAACATTTCCTTTTCTCCACAGAAGTGCTGGGATCAGATAAGACGTGTCCTGGTGATTTGTTGTGAACCCTCAGGTGTTTATCACACAGAGAAGCCTCACAGAGTAGACAGGATCTAACAGAAGGTACCGGAGAGTCCACACAGTAAGTGCAGCAGATCCCGGTGATCTCCTCTTGTTCTTGCTGAGTAATCAGGAAACGTTCAGCGACATTATGGAGATTTATGTTCCTCATCAGTTCCGGCCGCTCCTGAAACTCTTCTCTGCAGTCAGGACAGGAATAAACTCCAGACCCGTCCTGTGTATCCAGCACACGATCAATACAGACCCGGCAGAAGTTGTGTCCACATCTCAGCGTTACAGGGTCCTTAAATGTAAATAAACATATGGAGCAGAGCAGCTCCTCTCTCAGATCAGCAGACGCCATGGCTGATGGAAGAAGGAAGAAATGAAACTGAAAGTGGCTAATGCTGGAGAAATAACACATATGTACAGTAGTTATGCACATTCACTTAACCCTTTATTTCTTTCCTAAAGCGATAACTTGTTAATTTTTTTGATCAATTTAGCTAAATGAAGGTTTGGTTTAGTAAAGAGACTGTATTCGATAAATACACAATTTTGCTGCACATATACTGTTTTGACTGATTACTCTTTGTTGGGGGTGGTGCATTATTAAATGAAAGAGCAGTAATTCTGTAATTTTTTTCCCTTTTGCAAGAATTGCTTTAGAATATTCACCTCTCTCTCTCTTTAAAGGGAACCTGTCACCCCCCCCCCCCCCCAGGCGTTAGTAACTAAAAGAGCCATCTTGTGCAGCACTAATGCTGCATTCTGACAAGGTGGCTCTTTTAGTTATTGTTCGTTGCACTGCAGAAATAATCGCTTTTTAAATTTGTCCCTCATACCTTCAAATTGCCACGGGGCAGATCTTTCCCCCCAATCCATACGCACCACATCCGTCACTCTGCAAGCTGGGCCCCCCCTCCTCGGCGTTATTCAATTGTCCAGGCGCCTGCTCTGTCATATTCTGCTTTGGGCATGCGCAGTTTGCGCTGCCCTACCACTGACATCACTTGATGTCTTGCTAACTGCGCCTGTGCGCACACACGGCCCGAGAATCCCAGCCCAGGTGCAGTAAGTAAGACATCAAGTGATGTCAGTGGTCGGGCAGCACGAACTGCGCATGCCCAAGGCAGAATATGACAGCGCAGGCGCCTGGAGAATTGAATAACGCCGAGGAGGCGGCGCCCGGCTTGCAGAGTGACGGATGTGGTGCATATGGATTAAGGGGGAAAGACCTGCCCCTGTGGCGATTTGAAGGTATGAGGGACAAATTTAAAAAGCGATTATTTCTGCAGTGCAACGAACAATAACTAAAAGAGCCACCTTGTCAGAATGCAGCATTAGTGCTGCACAAGATGGCTCTTTTAGTTAATAACGCCTGGGGGGGGTGACCGGTTCCCTTTAAAGGGTTTTTCCATGGCGCAATTTTCTGCGGTCACTTAATGTGACTTTATATTTTCAAATCGTGACAGTGTGTGCTGATCAGGGCCGGACTGGCCATCTGGCAAATGCCTGAAGGGCCTTTGCGGTTATGGGCTGCCTTGTCTGCTACATTGTGAACAGAATCGGTGTTCTCAAGACACCCATACTGTTAAGAGTTGTGATGGAGCACAAAGTCGCTGACTCCGTCACTTACCCCAGCAGGCCACAGCATCATTACAAATATTGGTGTTGTAGAAAATCTTGCTTTCCTCCTTGCAGAGTAATATTAATAATATATTTCATCTGGTGCTTGGGGACGGGGACAACATGGGCCTGTGTGATTTCAAATGCCAGAGCTGAATTTCAGCCCCAGTCCGTACCTGGTGCTGATCCTCAATTCCCAGCAAGTTGGCAAATTCTATCGAGAGAATTGGATAAGAATTTAGTCAACACTTGTCCACATGTCGGCATATCATATACCATATTTTTCAGACTGTCACCCCCAAAATCGACGGTGAGCTAAACCCACCGGCATCAGGGGCTTATCTACAGCATTCTGAAATGCTGTAGATAAGCCCCCGATGTATCCTGAAAGATGAAAAAAAGATGTTATATTATACTCACCTGGGCGGGCGGTGCGATCCAATGGGCGTCGCAGTCCAGTCCGGGGGCCTCCCATCTTCATAGGATGATGTCCTCTTCTTGTCTTCACGCCGCGGCTCCGGGCCTCTCTGACCTTTCCCGGCTCCTGCGCACTTTGCTCTGCCCTCAACAGGGCAGACAAAGTATGCCTGCGCCAGAGCCGCAGCGTGAAGACTAGAAGAGGACGTCATCGTGAGAAGATGGGAGGCGCTGGACCGGGCTGCGACACCCATCAGACAGGACCGCCCCTTGGTGAGTATAATCTAGCCTCTTTTTCTCATCTTTCAAGATACATCGGGGGCTTATCTACAGCATTACAGAATGCTGTAGATAAGCCCCTGAATTCAGTGGGCTTAGCTCACCTTCGATTTTGGGGGTGACAGGTTCCCTTTAAAGTCTGAAAAATATGGTATATGATATGCCGACATTAAGACAAACTGTTTTTCATCCAAAAGTTTGGAGAAAAGCAGGGGGAGTGCGTCTTATAGCCCCGATGTACCTCATGTTTATGTCCTCTGTGGATGGGAGAGAAGCGCCAGTCGTGGTGGGGCTGGTCACAGAAGGCAGGAGATGGCAGCCGCAGCTAACACTGCGCCTGCTGTTAAAGAAAATGAATATTCACTGCTCCCCACACCCATAGTCACTCCCAACTCTATACACTGAAGTGGGCGTCGAGCGTTGGGAGGGTTTATGGACGTGTGAAGCAGTGAATATTCATTTTCTTTAATAGCGGGCACACTGTTAGCCACAGCCACCTGCTTCCTGCAGCTGCTGGGCGATCATATGTTCTAAATACTTCTAAAGACTAAATATTCACTGCTCCCCACACCCATGGGAGTGGTGACCAGTGAATATTCATGCTGTTTAATAGTGGGCACACGTGATTCCCAGACGGCTGCAGCTAACAGTGTGTCCACTTTTAAAGAAAAATTAATGTTTACTGCTCTCCACACCAATATTCCTAGGCATGGAGAGCAGTGAATATTCCAGCAAAACAGAAAAAAGTGCAAGTGTGATGAATGGATGGTTGCTTCTCAATAATGCAGGCAGGATCCAAGTCGGTTGACTATCGGAAAAATGTAGGGCAAAAAAAGAGAAAAAGGATTCATAGGCTGGGTATTAATAAAATTCAATTTTTATTTCATTCCATTAACCCCTCTATGACCTTAGATGTACTATCCCGTCCAGGTGCCCTGGGCCTATCTGACCCTGGATGGGATAGTACGTTATAGCGATCGGCAGCGCTCACGGGGGGAGCGCCGCCGATCGCGGCCGGGTGTCAGCTGCTTATCGCAGCTGACATCCGGCACTATGTGCCAGGAGCGGTCACGGACCGCCCCCGGCACATTAAACCCTGGCACACCGCGATCAAAGATGATCGCGATGTGCCGGCGGTGCAGGGAAGCATCGCGCAGGGAGGGGGGCTCCCTGCGGGCTTCCCTGAGCCCCCGGCAGCAACGCGAATACATCGCGTTGCTGCGAGGGTCTCCCTACCTCCCCTGCTCCAGGCCCGGATCCAAGATGGCCGTGGATCCGGGTCCTGCAGGGAGGGAGGTGGCTTCACAGAGCCTGCTCAGAGCAGGCACTGTGAAGCCTGCAGCACTGTAAGTTAGATCAGTGATCTGACAGAGTGCTGTGCAAACTGTCAGATCACTGATCTGTGATGTCCCCCCCGGGACAAAGTAAAAAAGTTAAAAAAAAAATTCCAAATGTGTAAAAAAAAATATTCCAAAATAATGAAAAAAAATATATATATTATTCCCATAAATACATTTCTTCATCTAAATAAAAAAAAAAAAAACAATAAAAGTGCACATATTTAGTATCGCCGCGTCCGTAACGACCCGACCTATAAAACTGGCCCGCTAGTTAACCCCTTCAGTAAACACCGTAAGAAAAAAAAAAAACAAGGCAAAAAACAACGCTTTATTATCATACCGCCGAACAAAAAGTGGAATAACACGCGATCAAAAAGACAGATATAGAGAGGCGCGCGACAATACCATTAGGACCATCTCTTTAATTGACAGGGCGGGATGGGAGGAGGGCGATCCCATGTGTATCCTGTCGATTGATGCTGAGAAGGCCTTCGACAGGGTGCACTGGGAGTTTTTGTTCCGGGCCCTGGCGGGGATTGGTCTGGGAGAAAACATGATGCATAGAATAAAGGCCTTGTATACCTCCCCCAACGCCCAGGTGAAGGTGAATGGCACCCTTACGGACGCATTCGAGATACGAAATGGTACGAGGCAGGGGTGCCTGCTTTCCCCTCTCCTGTATATCTTGTCAATGGAATACCTGGCCACCGCCATACGCAATAACCCCTCCATAAGAGGAGTTAAATTAAGATCGGAGGAACACAAGTTGGCGCTTTTTACCGATGATATCCTCTTATATGTTACCTCCCCCATAACTAGCTTACCCAATATTATACTAGAATTATCGAAATTCGGTCACCTAAGCAATTTTAAAATTAATTCCCATAAATCCATGGCATTAAATATATCCCTACCACCATCTGAGGTGGGTAGACTGCAAGCCTCTTTCCCGTTTGGTTGGCGCTTTGATTCACTTCCATATCTGGGGATCAGAATAACAGCCAAAACATCTGGTTTGTACAATGCAAACTTTAAAAAGGCGTTGCAAAAAGCGGAGCTGGACCTAGAGAAGTGGCATAAACTACAACTGTCTTGGTTTGGCAGAGTTAATGTAATTAAAATGGACTTGTTGCCTCGCCTTTTATATTACTTCCAGACAATCCCGTTATATCTTCCCACGTCCTTTTTCTCACGACTCAAGAAAGCGGTCATCCGACTGGTCTGGTCTCATGCTAGATCAAGAATATCTCACTTTGTATTAAGCAGGTCCAAGAGGAGGGGGGGAATTGGCCTACCAGACTTCCCAGTATATAGTCGTGCCTCAATAGGTACTTGCATTTTAGACCTATACCATAGCAGTAACAACAAGAAATGGGTGGGCATGGAGGGCGATCTCGTTGGCGGGGATCCTCAGACAATATTGTGGAACACAGGAGGGGGGAGGTCGAACCTTCCATTCATGACTAGGAACATGCTTCTACTTGTTCGACAGAGTGGCAGAAATACTATAACCTCTAAAGCACCGGGTCCACTAACCCCAATCTACGACAATCCTCACTTCCCCGCAGGTCTCCGTAGGGAAAATTTCCTGAGTAAAAACAGAGCTTCAAGACCCATTATATTTGACTACATAAATCAGACAGGTATTAAGTCCTTACACGAGATATACCAGGGGGGGCAACCTCGTGAGGGCTCTTGGTTCTTTTACGAACAACTAAAGAGCTTCATAGGCACATCATTTAAACTCAATAAGTCCATGGGGGTGTTGACCCCTTTCGAGAAAATTTGTCTCGCGGAGGAACCCCCGTCTCATAAGGTGTCCCTCTTATATAATCTTTTCCAGGAGAGTCAGACTCCAACACATGACTTCCCATTTTTCTCAAGATGGGAGAGTGACTTGGGGATTTCATTATCCCAAGAGGAAAGGGATAAGATTTTGCTGTTCACCTTTAGGACTTCGCTGTCGGCCGTATCACAGGAGAGGAGTTACAAGGTTCTGTCGAGGTGGTATAGATGCCCCTGCCAGGTTCATGCTATGTTCCCGGTGATACCGGATACTTGTTGGAGATGCACATCAGAAAAAGGAACTTATGTCCATATCTGGTGGGATTGTCCACCCATAAAGAAATTCTGGATGCTAGTCTTCGATCTCCATAACAAATTATCCTTTCGCAAAATACAACCCACAGTAGAACTAGCCCTCTTGTCTCTGTGTGACATGTCGATATCTGGTTTTAAAAGGGGTCATCTCAGACATTTTCTCACGGCCGCCAGGAATTTGATTCCTAGATACTGGAAGCAGGATCGTTACCCCTCAGGTTCCGACTTTGTTGCGGAGCTTAACAACATTTACAGAATGGAACTATTGATAAGTGAATCCATAGGGGACTCGGTGAAAATTTTTAACACTTGGGCTTCATGGATCGTATTCAGGGAGACCCCGGAATTGGAGGTATGGTTGTCCTGGTCCTAATTCATATCTGGAGCCGACCTGGGAGCGTTCGCGTAACGATAATGATCCATATCCTCTGATTTGCTGTTTTGGCCTAGAGCCAATGTTGGTGACTCAATGTTCTTCTCTCCTCTACATGGGGCCTGGGATCAGCCCGGGAGGGGTGCCGCACTCTTCACACCTAGTGTACCCTCTTACCTTCGCCCGCTTTCCTTTCCCCCCTTCTCCCCCCCCCCTTTTTTTTTTTTTTTCTCTTCTCTTCTTTCTTTCCTCCTCTTTCCGTTTCTTTAATTCTTTCTACTTTTGCTCACTTTTTATATCTAGTGACATTTTACACTAATACATATGATTAATATAGCTAGTAATGCTTGATTACCTTTGATGCTGCTTATTTGTTTCAACTGTGAAGAATATCATTACTAATCTGAAAGTGTTATCGTTGGCAGTGGCCAACTACATTTAATACCTGCTGAGACTCTCTTTTCTATACGATCTACGGGCTGTAACCCGCTGAGTTTAACAATTGTTTCAGCATTGTACTATTGTTTGTATTGTTTATTTGCTTCAATAAACCTGATTTATACAAAAAAAAAGACAGATATAAATAACCATGGTACCGCTGAAAACGTCATCTTGTCCCGCAAAAAAACGAACCGCCATACAGCATCATCAGCAAAAAAATAAAAAAGTTATAGTCCTGAGAATAAAGCGATGCAAAAATAATTATTTTTTCTGTAAAATAGTTTTTATCGTATAAAAGCGCCAAAACATAAAAAAATGATATAAATGAGGTGTCGCTGTAATCGTACTGAACCGAAGAATAAAACTTCTTTATCAATTTTACCAAACGTGGAACGGTATAAACGCCTCCCCCAAAATAAATTCATGAATAGCTGGTTTTTGGTCATTCTTCCTCACAAAAATAAAAAGCGATCAAAATATGTCACGTGCCCGAAAATGTTACCAATAAAAATGTCAACTCGTCCCGCAAAAAACAAGACCTCACATGACTCTGTGGACCAAAATATGGAAAAATTATAGCTCTCAAAATGTGGTAACGCAAAAAATATTTTTTGCAATAAAAAGCGTCTTTCAGTGTGTGACGGCTGCCAATCATAAAAACCCGCTAAAAAACTCGCTATAAAAGTAAATCAAACCCCCCTTCATCACCCCCTTAGTTAGGGAAAAATAAAAAAAATTTATTTATTTCCATTTTCCCATTAGGGCTAGGGTTAGGGCTAGGGTTAGGGCTAGGGATAGGATTAGGGTTAGGGCTAGAGTTAGGGCTAGAGTTAGGGCTAGAGTTAGGGCTAGGATTAGGGCTAGGGTTAGGGTTAGGGCTAGGGTTGGGGCTACAGTTAGGGTTGGGGCTAAAGTTAGGGTTAGGGTGTAGATTAAATTTACAGTTGGGAATAGGGTTGGGATTAGGGTTAGAATGTGTGTCAGGGTTAGAGGTGTGGTTAGGGTTACCGTTGGAATTAGGGTTAGGGGAGTGTTTGGATTAGGGTTTCAGTTATAATTGGGGGGTTTCCACTGTTTAGGCACATCAGGGGCTCTCCAAACACGACATGGCGTCCGATCTCAATTCCAGCCAATTCTGCGTTGAAAAAGTAAAACAGTGCTCCTTCCCTTCCGAGCTCTCCCGTGTGCCCAAACAGGGGTTTACCCCAACATATGGGGTATCAGCGTACTCAGGACAAATAGGACAACAACTTTTGGGGTCCAATTTCTCCTGTTACCCTTGGGAAAATACAAAACTGGGGGCTAAAAAATAATTTTTGTGGGAAAACAAAAAGATTTTTTATTTTCACGGCTCTGCGTTATAAACTGTAGTGAAACACTTGGGGGTTCAAAGTTCTCACAACACATCTAGATAAGTTCATTGAGGGGTCTAGTTTCCAATATGGGGTCACTTGTGGGGGGTTTCTACTGTTTAGGTACATTAGGGGCTCTGCAAACGCAATGTGACGCCTGCAGACCAATCCATCTAAGTCTGCATTCCAAATGATGCTCCTTCCCTTCCGAGCCCTCCCATGCGCCCAAACGGTGGTTCCCCCCCACATATCGGGTATCAGCGTACTCAGGACAAATTGGAAAACAACATTTAGGGTCCAATTTCTCCTGCTACCCTCGGGAAAATACAAAACTGGGGACTAAAATATAATTTTTGTGGAAAAAAAATATTTTTTATTTGCACGGCTCTGCGTTATAAACTGTAGTGAAATACTTGGGGGTTCAAAGCTCTCAGAATACATCTAGATGAGTTCCTTAGGGGGTCTACTTTCCAAAATGGTGTCACTTGTGGGGGGTTTCTACTGTTTAGGTACATTAGGGGCTCTGCAAACGCAATGTGACGCCTGCAGACCATTCCATCTAAGTCTGCATTCCAAATGGCGCTCCTTCCCTTCCGAGCCCTCCCATGCGCCCAAATGGTGGTTCCCCCCCCCTCCCCCACATATGGGGTATCAACGCACTCAGGACAAATTGGACAACAACTTTTGGGGTCCAATTTCTTCTCTTACCCTTGGAAAAATATAAAATTGGGGGCAAAAATATAATTTTTGTGAAAAAATATGATTTTTTATTTTTACGGTTCTGCATTATAAACTTCTGTGAAGCACTTGGTGGGTCAAAGTGCTTACCACACCTCTAGATAAGTTCCTTAGGGGGTCTACTTTCCAAAATGATGTCACTTGTGGGGGGTTTCAATGTTTAGGCACATCAGTGGCTCTCCAAACGCAACATGGCGTCCCATCTCAATTCCTGTCAATTTTACATTGAAAAGTCAAACGCCGCTCCTTCCCTTCCGAGCTCTCCCATGCGCCCAAACAGTGGTTTACCGCCACATGTGGGGTATCAGCTTACTCAGGACAAATTGACAACAACTTATGGGGTCCAATTTCTTCTCTTACCCTTCGGAAAATAAAAAATTGGGGGCGAAAAGATAATTTTTGTGAAAAAATATGATTTTATATTTTTACGGTTCTGCATTATAAACTTCTGTGAAGCACTTGGTGGGTCAAAGTGCTCACCACACCTCTAGATAAGTTCCTTAAGGGGTCTACTTTCCAAAATGGTGTCACTTGTGGGGGGTTTCAATGTTTAGGCACATCAGTGGCTCTTCAAACGCAACATGGCGTCCCATCTCAATTCCTGTCAATTTTGCATTGAAAAGTCAAATTGCCCTCCTTCGCTTCCAAGCTCTGTCATGCACCCAAACAGTGGTTTACCCCAACATATGGGGTATCAGCGTACTCAGGACAAATTGTACAACAACTTTTGGGGTCCATTTTCTCCTGTTACCCTTGGTAAAATAAAACAAATTGGAGCTGAAGTAAATTTTTTGTGAAAAAAAGTTAAATGTTCATTTTTATTTAAACATTCCAAAAATTCCTATGAAACACCTGAAGGGTTAATAAACTTCTTGAGTGTGGTTTTGAGCACCTTGAGTGGTGTAGTTTTTAGAATGCTGTCACACTTGGGTATTTTCTATCATATAGACCCCTCAAAATGACTTCAAATGAGATGTGGTCCCTAAAAAAAAAATGGTGTTGTAAAAATTAGAAATTGCTGGTCAACTTTTAACCCTTATAACTCCCTAACAAAAAAAAAATTTGGTTCCAAAATTATGCCAATGTAAAGGTGACATGTGGGAAATGTTACTTATTAAGTATTTTGTGTGACATATCTCTGTGATTTAATTGCATAAAAATTCAAAGTTTGAAAATTGCGAAATTTTCAAAATTTTCGCCAAATTTCTGTTTTTTTCACAAATAAACGCAGGTACTATCAAAGAAATTTTACCACTATCATGAAGTACAATATGTCACGAGAAAATGTCAGAATCACCAGGATCCGTTGAAGAGTTCCAGAGTTATAACCTCATAAAGGGACAGTGGTCAGAATTGTAAAAATTGGCCTGGTCATTGACGTGCAAACCACCCTTGGGGGTAAAGCGGTTAAAAGGGAAAAATATTGTCCAGACAGGTTAAAAAGAATCCAGCATTTTAATGTGTTTCTGGCCGTAGCCTTTAATCGTAGAATATAGAAATGTTAGACAGCGGAAGTAATATATAGAGGTTTTACCCCTTCTGATGTCATGGAATAACTAATATTATGCAAAGTGTTTCAAATTAACAAAAAAAAGGAATACAAAGCAAACATCGCTAAAACTGTATGGCAATGATACATAGACTTGTTGAATAAATCCAACATTTAATCCAACAATCGATATGAGAAAATGTAACATGATGTATACGTAATAAAGATAAATAGCCCAAAAAAGTTTGTGCCGTCTGGTTTCTGCAAATAGTCAGCCAGCATCGGAATAAAGTGTCATGGCGTATGCAACTTGGGATCATAGGTGAAATATTGAAGACCCCCGTCTGAGATATGCGAAGGCTTTACTCAAGGTTAGAGTTAATAGTTACTTTTTAACTTGTGACTGAAAAGAAAGGTGCCAACAGAATAAAGCTCGTCACAGATAAGAGGACACCGACCCACTTCTGAGTTCAAGAGGAACTTAGAATCATAGCATGTTAGGGTTGGAAGGGACCTCCTGGTGTAAGGTTCTCAGTCTCTTTGCTATATCTGCTGTGATGTTCTGTTATTGTAACCTGGTGTTTCCGTCGTCAATTTTGCTTTGTCTTGCCTGCAGCTACTTTGCCCTGAGTCAGTATGGAGTTTGTAGCTTCTATGTTTCCGCCCTGTTCTCTGCCTCTTGCCTTTATAAGCAGCCTCAGCTGTTCAATCAGTGCTTCTGAATCATGTCTGCAGTCAGCCTGTGACCTGCTCCTGGAAGTCTTTGACTTAGTAATTCAGCCATCTCCTACTGTGGACCTCTGGAACACTTGTTGACACTGGAACTCTTGTTGACACTGGAAATCTGCTGCATGTTAAGGCTACGTTCACATTGGCGTTCCGCCAATGTGCGTCGCTGTTGCGCCGGCGACGCAGCGGCGACGCGCCCCTATGTTTAACATAGGGGACGCGTGCGTTTTTTGGGTGGCGTTTTTCGACACGTGCGTCGTGTCGGACGCAAGAAAATGCAACAAGTTGCATTTTCTGTGCGTCCGATTTTCGTCACAAAATGACGCACGCGTCGCAAAATGCGCGCGTTTTAGCGTGCGTTTGCGCGTGTTTTTTCGTGCGTCGCGCGTTGCGTCGCCGACGCAGGGCGGCGCAACGCTAGTGTGAACGTAGCCTAAACAACATTTACCAGGAAAGTAACAGAGAGATTCTGAACCTGTTTTGGGCTTAATACTGAACTTCAGGTTTACTCTGGGCTGCTGTGTCACCTGCCGTGTCTCCTGCCTCTGTACCTCTGTACCTGCAATTATGTAAAACCTGTTTCTCTATGGCATACTTGTATGAAGCAATACAAGCAAGTCCTAACTAAACCTGTGTCTCCTGTGTCTTCGTCACACCCAAGCACAAGACTCTAAACTCCAACTTTAGTGTCTGCTGGGTCTGAGGACACCGAGTCTGCTGTGGAGCGTGCGTCCGTTTATTTCTTCTGTGGTGACAGTGGTTGTGACTTCTCACAACCATTTCAGCATTTCTGCCATAGAGGATCTAGGAAGATATTCATTTATACATTCTGTGATGACGGTGTTGAGCGACTAGTGTTGAGCGATACCTTCCGATATTTGCAAGTATCGGTATCAGATGGTATCGGCCGATACCGGCAAAATATCGGATCTCGCCGATACCAAGTTCCGATAGCAATACAAGTCAATGGGACACAAATATCGGAATGTATCCTCGATTGTTCCCAGGGTCTGAAGGAGAGGAAACTCTCCTTCAGGCCCTGGGATCCATATTAATGTAAAAAATAAAGAATAAAAAATATGGCTATACTCACCCCTCCGAAGGACCCTGGCTGTCACCGCTGCAAGCATCCGCCTCCGTCCTTAATAATGCTGTGAGTGAAGGACCTTCGATGACGTCGCGATCAGGTGACCGGTCACCTGACCGCTCACGTGACCGCTCACCTGACCGCAACGTCATCGAAGGTCCTTCACTCACTACATTCTCAGGAACGGAGGCGGACGCTCGCAGCGGTGACAGCCAGGGTTCTTCGGAGGGGTGAGTATAGCCATATTTTTTATTTTTATTCTTTATTTTTTACATTAATATGGATCACAGGGTCTGAAGGAGAGTTTCCTCTCCTCCAGACCCTTGGAACCATACGCACCGCACACTCTGATACCGATTTCCGATATCACAAAAATATCGGAATTCGGATACAGCAAATATCGGCCGATACCCGATACTTGCAGTATCGGAATGCTCAACACTACTCATAACCAATTCAGGTGAGCACATTCCCTTCTTTCCAGTCAGGTGTGTTACCATGGGTAAACCCTATTGTGCACCTTTTTCCTTTTCCAGCACTTCTGCCTTAAAGGATCTGGGAAGATGGAGGCTCGCGTAAAGGAATTGTGTGAAGTCACCGATACAATCCTTGCGGATGTACAGGCTTTAAAGACCCGCTTTGCAAGTCTACAGGATCTTACTCACAATCTGCAAGTTTTCGGACAAAATACTCAGGATTTACGAGCCAGGATTGAGGCTCTGGAGGAACGAGTCCAGGCACCATCCCTACCCCCAGGTTCTGGGATTCCCAAGTTACCTCCTTTTCGTTTTGCAAACTTTTTTTTCTGCACATGCTTCACAATTTACCCCAGAACGATCCAAAGTGCTTACTATAATTATGCTGCTCTCTAACAAAGCTCTAATGTGGGCAAACCCTCTGATTGAGACTGAGGATGAATGTTTGAATAATCTTGATGCTTTCATTTCAGCCATGGGGCAGGTGTTTGATGACCCTAACCGAGGTGCAACAGCTGAAGCAACCATGTTGAATTTGCGCCAGGATAAGCGCTCAGTAGCCGAATACGCCTTGGATTTCAAGAGATGGGCCCTCGATACCACTTGGGACAGTTCTGCCAAAAAATCTATTTTTCGGAAAGGCTTGTCTTCCATGATTAAGGATGAACTTGCGTGTGCTGACCCTCCCACTGCGTTAGGAGACTTTATTAACTACTGCATTCGTATTGATGCCCGTCTTACTGAACACAGACAGGAGAGATGGTCTGAAAGTAATCGAATTAACCATTTCCTACCTTCCTCCCCAGCTAGGGAACCTTTGAGCAAGATCATACGGGAACCAGAACCCGAACCCATGCAGGTGGACTCTTTACAGAGACGGGTTAGTGATGCATGCAAACAACATCGCCTAAAAGAAAATCTATGTTTATATTGCGGTAAGTCAGGACATTTCATAATCAACTGCCCCAGCCGTTCTCGTAAGACGACTGCAGCAGTCATTCACTGTGAGTGTTGCGAAAGGAGATCAGTCATATCCGAGCCTCAGGCTCCAGAAAGATCTGCAGCGATAGATGTTGATTTGTCTGACTTAAACTCTGTTATTTCTGATTCTGATGACTGTATAAATGCGGCAGTTTTTCAAGTTTCCTCAGCAGTGTCCCAGCTGAGCTGTAAGAAGAACAACTCTCATTGCATTCTTCCCATCTAACTCTGGGTTGGCTCAGTTTGGGTGTCTGCCTCTGCTATGATTAACTCAGGGGCAAGCTGCAATTTTATGGACATCTCCTTTGCTCAGAAACATGGGATACGTTCAATGAAGAAGGCTACTCCTGTACAGATGGAGACTGTGGATGGTTCCCTGCTAAGCTCTGGACCAGTGGATCAGGAAACAGAGCCTTTGAAGGTCCTTATGGGTAAAGATCATGAGGAGAGGCTGTCTTTTATGCTCATCTCTTCCCCATTATTCTAGGGCTACCATGGCTGCAGGCTCAGAACCCTACAATTAACTGGGAGACGAAGGAGCTGCACTTTCCAGAGAAACAGATGATCCCAGAAGTTTCAGCTTGTTCGGTTCCTAAGAAACCCACGCCAGTCTCTAAACTACCAGCCATATACCAGGAGTATGCGGATGTATATGATAAGAAGAATGCGGATCAGCTTCCCCCTCACCGTCAGTACGACTGTCCAATTTAATTATTGCCTGGAGCAGGAATACCCTTTGGTAAGATCTATCCTCTGGCAGGGCCCAAACTTAAGGCTTTGAAGGACAATATTGACGAAAATCTAGCCAAGGGCTTCATACGCCACTCTTCATCTCCTGCAGGTGCACCCATCTTCTTTGTGAAGAAAAAACGATGGATCTCTTAGACCCTGCATAGATTATCGGGAACTCAATAAAGTCACTATTAGAAACCGTCATCCATTGCCATTGATCCCTGAGTTATTGGAGAGAGTACGGCATGCCAAGATTTTTTCTAAACTGGAACTCCGTGGGGCCTATAATTTGGTCCGTATTAGACCTGGGGATGAATGGAAGACTGCATTCAGGTCACGCTACGGACACTTTGAATATCTAGTTATGCCGTTCGGTCTGTGTAACGCCCCAGCCACTTTCCAACACTTAGTGAATGACATTTTCAGGGATCTCTTAGATACATTCGTGGTGATTTATCTGGATGATATTTTAATTTTTTCTAACTCCACAGAGGAACATCACGGACATGTAAGAATGGTCTTGGAACATCTACGACAGAACCATCTTTACATTAAACTAGGGAAGTGTGAATTCCATCGGACCGAAATTCAATTTCTGGGGTATGTAATGTCTACACAGGGAATTAGTATGGATTAGCAAGACTCAAGCCATCAAGAATTGGACAGTTCCCAGGAATGTGAAGGAAGTGCAGCGCTTCATTGGATTTGCCAATTTCTACAGGCGTTTTATTAGAAATTTTTCTGAGGTAGTCACACCTATCGTACAACTTACCCGGAAAGAGTCTAGCTTCACTTGGACCCCTCAAGCCCAAGAAGCATTTTCCCGTCTGAAGGATAAATTTACCACAGCACCTATCCTTGCGCATCCCAACCCTGAACTTGCCTTTATAGTAGAGGTGGATGCCTCAGACTGTGCCATCGGAGCTATACTCTCCCAGAGAACAGGTGAGAAGATTGTCTTGCATCCCTGTGCTTTCTTTTCCCAGCGGTTATCTGCGGCTGAGAGGAACTATGATGTAGGCAATAGAGAATTGCTTGCTATTATTGCTGCATTCTAGGAATGGAGACACCTACTTCAGGGAGCTGCACAGCAAATAGTCGTGCTAACTGACCACCGCAACCTTGAATTTATAAGATCGGCTAAGTGCCTGACTCCTCGCCAGGCCCGTTGGAATCTTTTCTTAAACCAATTTGATTTCGTAATCTCTTATAGGCCAGGATCGCGCAATGGAAAGGCTGATGCACTCTCTAGGATCCATTCAACGGAGACCCGTCCATCTACTTCTCCTAAGACTATTCTTCCTGATTCTAGATTCCTGGGAGTGATTCATAATCAAGACCTACTTAAGGACATCAAGGAAGCATACCATTCGGATTCTTTGCTGGCACAACCTCCTAGAGACGTAAGCCTTGTTTATAAGAATGGTGTGTGGTTTCAGGGGCAATGCCTGTATATACCTGAAACAGTCAGATTGAGAGTATTGCAACTCATCCACGATTCTAAGATAGCTGAGCATAGAGGAGTTCTAAAGACACAAGAATTTCTTTCACGTTTCTTTTGGTGGCCCACTTACAGAAAACATGTTCTAAATTATGTCACTTCATGCGAAGTTTGTGCGAGATGCAAGACACCACGTTCTTAGCCAACGGGTCTATTGCATCCCCTACCCACCCCTTCCCATCCATGGGGATCCATTTCCATGGATTTCATTGTGGAGTTACCAACCTCTCAAGGGAAGAACACCATTCTACTGGTAGTGGATCGGTTAACAAAGGCGGCTCATTTTATTCCCTGCGTCGGCTTACCCACTGCTAAACAGACATCAGATTTAATGGTTCAAAATGTGTTTCGCTTGCATGGAGTACCGGATGAGGTCATTTCTGATCGAGGGGTGCAATTCACTTCAAGGTTTTGGCAGAATTTTTGTGCCGTATTGGACATTAAAGTAAACCTTCTGCTTTTCATCCCCATACTAATGGACAAACAGAACGGACTAATCAGACCCTGGAGCAGTATCTCCGCTGCTTTAATTGCCACCTACAGGATGATTGGGTGGATTTACTTCCACTGGCCGAATTCTCTTATAATAACTCTCAGAGCGCTTCCACTAAGCAGTCTCCTTTTTACGCCAATAGGTTATCACCCTAACATTCTTCCTCAATTTCCCATAGATACGCCCTTGCCAGCTGTGGCTGAAAGAATCACAACTTTACAACAGAATATTGATATTCTAAAGGAAAATCTGAAATTGGCTCAGGAAAGGTATAAGAGAGCAGCAGATAAATCTCGTAAACCTGCACCAACTTTCAAAGTAGGAGAATCTGTCTGGCTATCAACTAAAAATCTTAAATTGAGAATCCCATCATCCAAATTGGGACATAAGTACATTGGACCCTACAAGATCAGTAAGATTGTAAGTGCCGTTGCTTGTCGTCTTCTGCTGCCCAGAACTATGAGAATTCACCCTGTCTTTCACGTTTCTCTACTAAAGGCAGCTGTACCTAATACTTTTCCTGGACATTCCTCTCCTCATCCTGATCCAGTGCTGATTGATGGTCAGAAGGAATTTGTGGTGGAGAAGATTCTGGATTCCAGGTTATATAGGAATCAGCTACAATACCTGATTAAATGGCAGGGCTACCCAGTTGAGGACAACTCATGGGAACCGGTAAATAACATTAATGCTCCTCGCTTACTCCGCCAGTTTCATCAGAGGTACCCAGACAAGCCTGATCTGAGGTCATCCAGAGGCTGTCCCTGTGACCTGGGTCATCTGGTCCAACCCCCTGCTCAAAGCAGGATTCACTAAATCATCCCAGACAGATGTCTGTCCAGCATCTGTTTGAAGACTTCCATTGAAGGAGAACTCACCACCTCTCGTGGCAGCCTGTTCCACTCATTGATCACCCTGTCAAAAAGTGTTTTCTAATATCTAATTTGTGTCTCCTCACATTCAGTTTCATCCCATTGCTTCTAGTCTTTCCGTGTGCAAATGAGAATAAAGATGATCCTTCTAAGCGCTGCAGAATATGTTGGCACTATATAAATAACATTATTATTATTACTCTACAATGTGACAGCCCTTGAGATATTTGTAGACAGCTATTAAGTCTCCTCTCAGTTTTCTTTTTTTCAAGCTAAACATTCCCAAATCCTGTAAACGTTCCTCGTAGGACATGGTTTGCAGACCAGTCACCATTCTAGTCGCTCTACTCTGAACTTGCTCCAGTTTGTTGATGTTTTTTTTAAAATGTTGTGCCCAAAACTGGACACAGTATTCCAGATGAGGTCTGACCAAAGAGTAGTAGAGGGCAATAATGACTTCACGTGATCTAGACTGTATGCTTCTGTAAAATACATCCCAGAATTGTATTTGCCCTTTTTGCTGCTGCATCACACTGTTGACTCATAGTCAGTCTGTGATCTATTACTATACCCAAGTCTTTTTCACATGTGCTGTTGCTTATCCCTATTCCTCCCATTCTGTATATGCTTTTTTTATTTTTATTGCCCAGATATAGTACTTTGCATTTTTTCCTATTAAAAATCATTCTGTTAGTTGCTGCCCACTGCTTCAGTTTATTTATATCTTTTTAAATCCTCTCTCTCCTCTCTAGTATTAGCTGTCCCTCCTAGCTTTGTGTCATCCTCAAATTTAATCAGTACACCCTCAATTCCTTCATCTAAATCATTGATAAAGATGTTGAACAATACAGGGCCCAGGACAGAGCCCTGTGGTATCCCACTTGAGTCATTCTTCCAACTGGATGTGCAGCCATTTACGACCACTCTTTGGGTCCGATTACTAAGCCAGTTATGAATCCACCTAACAGTTGCCTTGTCCATTCCATACTTAGTCATTTTTTCAATAAGGATTGTGTCAGATACTTTGTTAAATGCTTTGCTGAAGTCAAGATATACTATATCTACAGCATTTCCATGATCCACCCAGTCAGTGATTCTGTCATAGAAGGAAATTAAGTTAGTCTGACATGACTTATTAGTTACAAACCCATGCTGACTCTGTTTAATCACTTCATTCTTATCCAGGTACTTGCATACATTTTGATTACGGTAATAATTTTTCAAATATCTTTCCTGGTATAGACGTCAGACTCACCAGTCTATAGTTCCCTGGGTCCACCTTCTTCCCCTTTTTGAAGATAGGAACAACATTTGCTCTTCTCCAGTCTTCTGGGACATCTCCTGTTCTCCAAGAATTTTCAAAGATTATGGACAGTGGTTCAAAAATTTCTTCTGCTATCTCCCTCAGTACTCTGGGGTGTAATTCATCTGGACCCGGAGACTTGTATTCATTTATGTTAGCTAAGTGTTTCCTCACTATCTTTCTGTTTATACACATCGTGGATTCTTCTATTCCCTTAGTTGGACAATGAACATCAGTTGATGTTACATTTCCTTTCTGAGAGAAAACAAATGCAAAATAGGAATTTAAAAGTTCGGCCTTCTCAACATCCTTTCTTACCATTTAATCATTTTTATCCTGTAAAAATCCTATAGGATCTTTGACTTTTCTTTTACTTTTGATATATCCCCAAAATCCTTGTTTATTGCTTTTGACGTCTCTTGCAAGCCTTAACTCGTTGTCAACTTTAGAAAATCTGATTCATGCCCTGCAGGTTCTGCAGACAGCATTATATTCTTCTTTAGATATGCCTTCCTCTTTCTATTTGATAAACATTTCCTTCTTCCTTTTTAGCATGTGTATAAGTTCTGTGTTCATCCATCCTGATTTTCTTAAATGCTTCCTATTTTTCCCTCCTTTCAGAATTGTTAATGATTGTGATTTGAGAATCTCATTTTTCAAGATTTCCCATCCTTCCTGGACATTTTTGTCCCTAAGGATATCCAGCCATTGGATCCCTCCGATTCTCTGAGTCCCTTAAAATCTGCCTTTCTGAAATCTAACCTTGATATGTGAGTCTTCACAGGTCTTCCTCCACTAGTTATCCAAAATTCTAAAATAGCATGGTTGCTACCTCCTTAGGGTCCCAGCTACTCTTACCTCCTCAACCATTTCCTCCCTGTTTATAAGGATTAGATGCAAGGTAGCAGATCCCCTTGTTTTTTCTCCTACCTTTTGGAAGATAAAATTGTCAGCAAGAGAGGATAAGAATTTGTTTGACATGTTAGTTTTGCCTGAGAGAGTTTCCCAACAAATGTCTGGATAGTGGAAATCTCCCATGACCACTATGTCATATTTTTGGAGAACTTGGCCATTTGATGCATAAAGAGTTCATCCATATCTTCAGCTTGCACAGGCGGCCTGTAGTAAATGCTTACAATGATGTCCTTTCCGTTGTTCTCTCCTTGTATTCTTAAGGTACCGTCACACTGAACGATATCGCTAGCGATCCGTGACGTTGCAGCGTCCTGGCTAGCGATATCATTGAGTTTGACAGGCAGCAGCGATCAGGATCCTGCTGTGCCATCGTTGGTCGGAGCAGAAAGTCCAGAACTTTATTTCGTCGCTGGACCTCCTGCAGACATCGCTGAATCGGCGTGTGTGACGCCGATTCAGCGATGTCTTCACTGGTAACCAGGGTAAACATCGGGTTACTAAGCACAGGGCCGCGCTTAGTAATCCGATGTTTACCCTGGTTACCAGCGTAAACGTAAAAAAAAAAAAAAACACTACATACTTACCTTCCGCTGTCTGTCTCCGGCGTTGTGCTTCTCTGCACTGTGAGCGCCGGCCAGCCGTAAAGCAGAGCACAGCAGTGACGTCACCGCCGGAGGACAGACACCGGAAGGTAAGCGGCCCTGCGCTTAGTAACCCGATGTTTACCCTGGTTACCAGGGGACCGGCATCGTTGGTCGCTGGAGAGCTGTCTGTGTGACAGCTCTCCAGCGACCAAACAGCGACGCTGCAGCGATCGGGATCATTGTCTGGATCGCTGCAGCGTCGCTTAATGTGACGGTACCTTTACCCAAACAGTTTCCACAGCATTCCCAGTCTCTGAAGCTTCAATCTCTGTGCAGATATACGCTTTTCTAACATACAATGCGACACCTCCTCCTCGTTTATCAAGTCTGTTTCTTGCAAATAAGTTGTATCCTTCTAGCCTTGTATTCCAATCATGTGTATCGTCCCACCAAGTTTCAGTGATTCCAATGACATCATATTTCTTCTCCTGTGTTAATAGTTCCAATTTTCCTTGTTTGTTGCCCATGCTTTGTGCATTCGCATAGAAACACTTTAGTTTGTGATTGGTTTCTCTTTCTCCAATATTTTTATTATTTAGACTTTTTTGTCTTTCTTATTCCCTTCCACTTCTAATAGCAGAGTTCTCAATAGTATTTGTCATGAGTATGGCTTTTTGTGGCCTTTTGCTTCGCTTCCCACATTTTTCTAGTTTAAAGCTCTCCTGATGAGTGTAGCAAGGCGACTTCCAAATACATGTTTTCGGTGCACCCCATCTCTAGGAATTTGCCTGTCGTATAGGTCATTGATTCCGTGATCCAGAAATCCAAATCCTTGCTGACGGCACCATCAACGTAGCCAGTTGTTCACCTCCAGAATCTTATTCCACCTCCTTGTTCCATGGCCATCCACTGGGAGGATGGAAGAGAAGACCACCAGACCAGTTCTTTCACTTTCTTACCTAAGTTTTCAAAGTCGCTGCAGATGGTTTCCAGGTTGTTTCTTGCGGTATCATTTGTCCCCACATGTATTAGCAGGAATGGGTGGTCATCTGTAGGTCTGAAGAGTCCTGATATCCTGTCAGACACATCTTTCATTTTTGCACCTGGAAGACAGCACTTCTCATGAGTATGTAGTTTGCACTAAATTGATTATTTATAAGCTTATATCAGTATTGGAAAAGAGAAGGAAGTATGAGTGAAAATAGTTAAAAAACATTATTTGAACAAACAGTTTTTATAGTATTATGATTTATAACTGGGGTATGGCCATATTAACTGCGAAAAAGTGTATAATGGTATATAGGATGGAAAAATTATAAGAATTGGTGTCTTAGTAAATGAGCATAGTGTCTTTATGGAAATTAAGTTCCTTGGGTTGTTTAGTGCCTAACTGAATAATCCAGTATGACAAAAATTAATCATTTTTTTGGAGATTGCCTTCTCTATATGGGATGAAAACTTTTTCTATGCCAAAAAAAATGAAAACTATTGAGTTTCACCATGTATTTCCACAAAGTGTTTTGTTGCTCCTGAATACGCTGCATTATTATTATTATTTTGGATGTGTTCTGAAATCCTTGTTTTTAGTTTGCGACTAGTGCAGCCTATGTATTGGAGGTTACAAATATTGCAGTAAATGCAGTAAATAGCATATTGCGTGTTGCAATTAATGAAAGTATTGATGGAGTATTGCTCCTTGGTATTATGTGTTTTTATTGTGTACTTGCACATATTGCATTTGTTGCCTGCACATTTGAAGAATCCTTTTTGTCGATAGCCATGTGTTATAGGTGGAGCTATTACTTTGAAAAAGACTAGGGGATAAAAGGTCACCTAAGGATCTGCCTCTTTGGGCTATACATCTATGTCCATTTGATAGAATTTGGTTAAGTATATCATACTGGTATAAGATATGGATATATTTATTGATAATATGTTTTATGTCTTTGAATTGGAGACTATAAGGGGTACTGAAAGTGACCACGTCTCTACTCTCTTGTATAAAGGACATATTTTCTAAGCAGATCCTCTTGGCTCTAATTCGCCATAGGGAACTGATTTTGTAGTGTAATTAGTGTGACAGCAGTTTGCTCGCAATGTGGTATTACCACTGATTGGTTTGCGGTAAATAGAGTCATGGGTACATTTTTTGTAATAGGGTTACCTTGTAGAGTAAGATCCAAGATTAAGGAATTGTACAAACAGAGGTATGGTCGCCATGTCGCCCTTCCAGATAAGTAGCATGTCGTCGACATAGCGACCGTACCACTGAATGTCATGAAAAAAAGGATTTGACTCTGAAAAAAATGTGGAACTCTTCCCACCAAGTAAGACAAAGGATAACAAGGGAAGATGAGAAATGAGAATCCATCGGTGCTCCTGTAACTTGAAAATAAAAGTGGGAATTAAACATAATAATAATAATCTTTATTTTTATATAGCGCTTAACATATTCCGCATCGCTTTACAGTTTTGCACACATTATCATAAAAAAGTTATGTTTTATAGGAGATTCCTCTAAGAATTCCTTAAGTTCATTGTTGTAAGAGCTATAATGGTTAAGGTGATATGAAATAGCAGTAAGTGTAAGTTCATGATGTATACAGGAGGATAAATTTACAATATCACAGGATACAAAACTATTGGTATTAGACCATGTAAAGGATTTAACTATATTAAGTATCGAAGAGCAGTCTGTAAGAAAACCCGGAGTTTGAGACATTAAGGCTATATGCACACATTCAGTATTTTTAGCTTTTTTCAGCCATTGTCCTCCGAAAAACGCTAAAAAAACGCTTACATAAGCATCCCATCATTTTGAATGCATTCCGCATTTTTTGTGCACATGCTGCGTTTTTTTTCTGTGGCGGAAAAACATTCCAGAAAAAACGCAGCATGTTCATTCTTTGTGCCAAATCACTGCGATTCCGCACACATAGGAATGTATTTATCTGCTTAGTTCCCGCATGTGGCTATGCCCACCATACGCAAACTATGCGGATCATGTGTGAATGGTACCCAGGGTAGAGGAGAGGAGACTCTCCTCCAGGCCCTGGGAACCATATACCTGTAAAAAAAAGAATTAAAATAAAAAATTGTGATATTCTCACCTTCCGGCACCCCCCGCAGCCTTCCTGCTCCTCGCGATGCTCCCGTTCCCAGTAATGCCTCACGTCAATGACCTGTGATGACACACAGTCTCGCGTGATGCTACGTCATCTGGGGTCATTGCCGCGAGGCATTACTGGGACTGGAGCATCGCGAGGGGCGAGAAGCCTGCCGGGGGACGTCGGAAGGTAAGAATATCACAAATTTTTATTTTTTTAATTATTTTTAACATGATATCTTTTTACTATTGATGCTGCACAGCCAGCATCAATAGTAAAAAGTTGGTCACACTTGTCAAACACTATGTTTGACAAGTGTGATCAACCTGTCAGTCAGTTTTCCAAGCGATGCTACAGATCACTTGGAAAACGCTAGCATTCTGCAAGCTAATTACGCTTGCAAAATGCTAGTGTTTTGCGGGAAAACGCATGTCAATTCCGCATTCGTTATACCCGCGGCAGGGAGTTGCGGAATTGCCGTGGAAATATCCGCGGCAATTCCGGACGTGTGCACATAGCCTAAAGGTTGTATATTAGGGTCTCTGTTGTAATGACCCTTCATGGTCTGAGGGGTCCCTTCATGGTCCCCTCAGACCATGAAGGGTCATTACAACAGAGACCCTAATCACAGGACAATAAAACAATCCTTATCTAAGAATTGGCCCAATATTTATGGACGTAACTGTTTATCACCCATGGTAATTCTGCTTCATGTCACCTGGCTTATCCATGGTTTTCCCCCCCCCTTTTTTTTTTTCCCCTATACTATGTTGTGCATAAATATGTGATTCTTCAGAATCTGTTTTAGTCTTTGCCTGATGAAGAGACCTATGTAGTCTCGAAAGCTTGCAATTTGTTACCATCTTTTCAGTTGGCCATTAAAAGGTATCAACCACTGAGGACTCTCAATTCTAAATATTTTTCTATCCACTTGCTAACACGGTACCAAGATATATTTCTTTCCTGTAGCCATTATGGTACCGACTCTACTGCCAATGTTTTCCTTAGGACAGATGCAGGAAAAAGGGGGGTATCTTCCCACCCTTAACTTATATACCCCTTTTTTACCCTTCCTCTTTCACTATAAACAATTATCATCCCATGTGCCATATTCAAAAGACATCATTCCCCCAACACTTATTTAACTTTAGCCCTCGCAGTTCCTGGCACCTTCATTAGCCGTTGTGGTGCCTACAAATCTGCTCACGTTCTGGAGCCACGGGAACATAGTGTTGGTCATAGTGTGTGCGCCCACAACGCATACGTCACCTAGCCACTGACTCAATGCGGCTCCAGAACATGTGCAGATATGAAGTGAAACAAAGGATGTACATCCAGATTCAGCGAACATGCATGGGGACCTGATAGTCAGTGCTCGAGCATGAAATTTACTGGGCGACTGCCATAATATTGGGGCAGTCTAAGCAATCAATAAGGCTGCGATGGGCGTGAATAATTTTGAAGAGGACAGTGACTGGAAGGATAGATAGCCCCACCTCTAAAGGTACCTTCACACTGAACAACTTAACAACGATATCGCTAGCGATCCGTGACGTTGCAGCGTCCTGGCTAGCGATATCGTTGTGTTTGACACGCAGCAGCGATCTGGATCCTGCTGTGACATCATTGGTCAGAGCAGAAAGGCCAGGACTTTATTTCGTCGCTGGATCACCCGCTGACATCGCTGAATCGGCGTGTGTGACGCCGATTCAGCGATGTCTTCACTGGTAACCAGGGTAAACATCGGGTTACTTATTATTATTATTATTATTTATTTATATAGCACCATTAATTCCATGGTGCTCTACATGAAAAAAGGGGTTACATACAGGGTTATAGATATTGTTTACAGTAAACGGGTTTACAGTGACAGACTAGTACGGAGGGGAGAGGACCCTGTCCTTGCGGACTTACATTCTATGGGATAGTGGGGAAGAGACAGAAGGTAGGGGTGAGGCAGCGGCTCTGGCGGTGGTGAGGCGGCAGCTCTGGTGGCGGTGAGGCGGCAGCTCTGGCGGCGGCTTAGCGCACGGCCGCGCTTAGTAACCCGATGTTTACCCTGGTTACCAGTGTAAATGTAAAAAAAAAAAACACTACATACTTACATTCCGGTGTCTGTCCCCCGGCGTTCTGCTTCCCTGCGTTCTGCTTCCCTGCACTGACTGAGCGCCGGCTGGCCATAAAGCACAGCGGTGACGGCACTGCGCTTAGTAACCCGATGTTTACCCTGGTTACCCAGGGACTTTGGCATCTTTGGTCGCTGGAGAGCTGTCTGTGTGACAGTTCTCCAGCGACCACACAGCGACGCTGCAGCGATCGGCATCGTTGTCTAGATCGCTGCAGCGTCGCTAAATGTGACGGTACCTTAAGGCTGAAAGAGAAGGTATGTGATTCAATCACCTACGGATAAAAAGTGTTATTTTAAGATAAATAGTGTGAAGTTTTGCATGAGAAGACCATGTTAGTGATACTCAATGCCTCACTAACAAGACATTGGGGCAGTTTAATATTGAAAAAGGACAAGACAGATTTCCTTCCATTCCACGCCTAGCAGTACCATCCCACAAACCAAAGTATTGATTAGATTATTAAGGAAAGAGGCTTCTCTGGTCACAAGCCAAGGGTTTATGATTGTGAGGAACTGACCTGTAAAGGTACCTTCACACATAACGATATCGTTAACGATATCGTTGCTTTTTGTGACGTAGCAACGATATCGTTAAGGAAATCGTTCTGTGTGACAGCGACCAACGATCAGGCCCCTGCTGGGAGATCGTTGGTCACTGAGGAAAGTCCAGAACTTTATTTGGTCGCTGGACTCCCTGCAGACATCGCTGGATCGGCGTGTGTGACACCGATCCAGCGATGTCTTCACTGGTAACCAGGGTAAACATCGGGTTACTAAGCGCAGGGCCGCGCTTAGTAACCCGATGTTTACCCTGGTTACCAGCGTAAAAGTAAAAAAAACAAACACTACATACTTACCTACTGGTGTCTGTCCCCGGCGCTCAGCTTCTCTGCACTCCTCCTGCAGTGGCTGTGAGCGTCGGTCAGCCACTGCTTTCCGGCCGCTGTGCTCACAGTCAGTGCAGGAGGAGTGCAGAGAAGCTGGGCGCCGGGGACAGACAGTGGTAGGTAAGTATGTAGTGTTTGTTTTTTTTACTTTTACGCTGGTAACAAGGGTAAACATCGGGTTACTAAGTTCGGCCCTGCGCTTAGTAACCCGATGTTTACCCTGGTTACCTGGGATCGTTGGTCGCTGGAGAGCTGTCTGTGTGACAGCTCTCCAGCGACCAAACAGCGACGCTGCAGCGACCGACATCGTTGTCGGTATCGCTGCAGCGTCGCTGAGTGTGAAGGTACCTTAATAGAAAAAGAAAGAATGAGATAACGTTTCCCTCCATTTATGGTGCAATCTAAAGTCTGATGGGTCAAAGACTTGTGGATATTATTGCAATTCCCTGGGAACAGGAGATCAGGTTGTTGGTGAAATGTTAGTAACTTTGTGTTGAACCAAATTATATTTAGCAAGATAAGATATGAAAAAAGTTACAATAGACAAAAAATATCAGTGGCAAAGCAAGTCTTAATAAACAACAGAACATCATCTCCTGTACAAACCTTATTATTATTTTTAATAGGCTTATGTAAGGAAGTGAACAAGAGAGAATACAGTTGAAGTTAATGCCTAACTGAGTAATTGCAAGTGAACACCACCATCTGCTGGTCAAAGGCAAAAGAATGTAAGTCTGCAAGGACAGGGTCCTCTCCCCTCTGTACCAGTCTGTCATTGTAAATTTGTTTACTGTAAACGATATCTATATCTCTGTACGTAACACTTTCTCATGTACAGCACCATGGAATTAATGGTGCTATATAAATAAATAATAATAATACTAATAATAAAAGTGAAAATAAAAAAAGAATTACAGTATTAGGAACCTATTAGTGGGAACCCATGTTCCCAGAGGATGAGTTTAACAGACGACATCAGGTCAGGTGACACCAATGTCACAGTTAGTTGCTAATTCTAAAAGGCCTGGCTGGGACGTGAAGAGGAAGTTGGTGCCAGAACCAGTACTAGTACTGATCATGTGGATGCTAGGTGGGCTTACAGCCACCATTGCCACAGAAGGATCCGAGAGTGGTCAGATGACGGAGAAGGCTTGAGCTGTGAGGAAGATTCCTACTCCACACCAGTAGAAGATTCATGCCCCACGCCATTAGAAGTCTGAGACCGGCGCCAATAAAAGACTTTGACCAGATCCAAACCAGGCTCGGTAGACGATCCGGCTATTTTAGAGGAACATACCTGTGGGCCGTTCCTTCCAGTGCAGACACACAGTACAGGATTTGGCTGGGGCCATGCTTCAGGGAATGGAGACAGCCAGTGCGACGCGCACACTGTACACCCAGTGACTCACATATCTAGGACTTAGTGGGAAGTACTGGTGCCCATTACTGTAACCCGCCATATAGTGCTTACCTGTAATATATTTATAAATAGATTTTCCTTTTTGTATTAGGTAAATAAATAGTGTTGGTTAAGTACCACTGTCTCTTTATTGTCATTGTCTGCTCCCAAAATAACTGCTTACACTTATATAGCGGCGCCATCATATACCGCAGCGCTGTACATTAGAATGGTGTAAGTTCATCTAGAAGAATTGATGATGTTTTGAAGGCAAAGAGTGGTCACTAAATATTGATGGGATTTACATTTCTCCTTTGTTCATTAACTTTACATTCTGATAACGGATGGAGGTGAATTATTGGTGCTTCCATTTTTTAAAGCTTTTTTTTTACTTTGCAGCATTTTTTTCAAACCTGTCTAAAACTTATGCACATTACTGTACTGAATCAACCGCTCTCAAAAGTGCAGCATGATGTGATCTTTTCTTCTGTGTGTTTCTGACTTAAGACCTTTATGGTATAACTCTGGATATGACATAGATTTCTCATAGATGAGGGTCCCAGCAGGTGGTCCTGTATCATTCTCAAGAATGGGGAGAGCGTCCCCCTCCATCCTGCCTAGTACTGCACCTGCTGTCGGTGGAGAGATGAGCGTGAATTTACCTCTGTCTGGTGACTTCTATGGGGGCATGGCAAGTGTAATCATCTGTGTCCAGAGGTCTCATAGAAGTCCCCAGAGAGAATTACATGTGTGACCACCTCAGCCCTGACGGTGACAACACCATCATGTGTAAGATGAGAATACCTCTATAATAGCCAATGACTAGTTTTCTGATAAATAATCCGTTGCGGTTCTGTACATGTTATTTTCCATTGAAGTCAGTGGGGCAAACACCACGAATAGAGAATGTGGGGATTTGTAAAAAGAAACATTGAGTATAACAAGTTGTCCACTACTTTTATAATGATCACACATCCTTAGGATAGGTCGCCATTATAATATCGGGGGAGGGTGGAGCACCTGCCATAATATCATTACAATATCATTGTACTATGGCCTCCACAGTGGACAATGGCCAATAAGAGATGATCCGAATAGAGAGAACTGTAAAGTCAGGAGACGCGACCTGTTCCCGGCCTCCAGAATAATGAAAACCTTTAGGAATCGCCAGTTTCCGGGAAGTTTCAGGCAAGATTGGAGGCGGTTGGGATTTGCTGACCCTTCCATGAGTCCGGATCATCTCTTCTTATTCTTCTGGCCCTGGTGCGATGGCTGCTCGTGAGCCCCTACAGCTACACCTCCGGCCCCCACTATATCACAAGGAGTCACGTGACAGAGTAGTAATATTACAGGAGGAGAGGACAGTTTATTATACCGAGCGGTTACATTAGATATAATACAGTGTGAGGATTACAAGAAAAGGAAAAACACAATCTCCAAAATGATAGAAAACAGAAATATCACAGAAGTGACCAATACGGGACATAACGACAACGCTTGTCCTGCGAACTCGGCTTCAGGAAAATGGCCGCCGCGATCTCCATCTGCGCACGCGCGGCATTCCGCGGCCATTTTCCTAAAGCCCCGGGCAGCAGAGGACTCCATATGCGCACGCGCAGCCTCAGGAAGATGGCCGCCCCCACAGATCACCAGGGAAATAGCGCCGATCGTGCGTTTTTTCTTCGCCTGCACAATGGATTCAGAAGTTGGGCATGCACAAACCACTACGCCACCAACGGAAAGATATGCAAGATCTGGGGGAAGAAACAGCGATGTAACCACGCCCATCTGACCAGCCCAGCCTGATTGACAGGCGAAAACGTCGACTTTGGTAAGTTATTTCGGCAGCATAGGTGGGGAATCAGGGTACACAAAATACACTATAGCAACGCACAGCTCAGGCCCTATTTAACAGTATTTTTATCTCATACTGAAAAAACGGGGTGACAGGTTCCCTTTAAAAAAAGATAAAAAATATGGTTATTCCCACCTTCCGACGGCCCCCGATCTCCTCAGCGGCGCTCCCAGTACGTTCTGTTCCCAGGGATGCTTTGCGCGAAGGACCTTTGTGACGTCACGGTTGCGTGACCTCGATGTCATTTCAGGTGATTTGCGCAATGCATCCCTGGGAACAGAAGCTGCCGCATGCACCACTGAGAGCTGGGAGGATTCCTGGGGCCATCAGAAGGTAAGAATAGCCCTATTTTTTTATTTTATTTATTTTTTTTTTTACAGGGATATGGTACCTAGGGCCTGGAGGAGAGTGTCCTCTCCTCCAGACCCTGGGTACCATCCGCACATGAAGCGCTCACTTTACGCATGGTTGGCATAGCCACATGCGTAAAGTGAGCCTTTCAATGCAATCCTATTGCTGCGGAATCGCCGCGATTCCGTAGAAATAATGAACATGCTGCGGATTTTACCGCTATGCGATTCAGGAGCGGGAAAATCCGCAGCATGCGCACAGCAACTGCGGAATCCCATAGGATTGCATGGGAATGCGTTTTTTAAGCGTTTCCACTGTGGCAGAAACGCATAAAAAGCACAACGTGGGCACACACCCTTAATGTTCAGGCAATCAGATTACCCTCCCTGTGATGTCAACGGTCTCTGGGCAAATTTCAACAACTATTATTCTTTAGATGCAGATTCTAATCCAAAATATATATAAATGGTGGCGCGAAAGTGTTAAAAAAGGCTAGTAATCCCTGCTGCGTTACCTAACCGACCTCCACAATAAGTCGGTAGCAAATAAATGATCAAATAAAAATATATATGTATCAGAGTACATATAGGTACGCGCTAGATATTTAGCCAGAGAAGTTGCTGCTGAGTAACTAAATAAGGATAAAAAATCAAAGTCGACAGTCAATAAGCAAATCGGGGTAGCTTCTAATTGTGTCCACAATAGTCTATAGTAACACCAAGGGTGGATGAATATACATAGAAGTATCCTACCTCCTGTCACAGATCGCACATCTATCGATGGGGAAAAGAGCCGTGATGCTGCCGATATAGTTCCAAAGAGTTTCTTCCATGTAAGGACGAAGCGTGGTATAGATCCAAAAAGTGGCTGCCCCGGCCGGTAGCAGCCACCCAAAACTAGCCTCCGGGCTGGGATAGAGTCCTGAGGTGCCGGACGCCGCGTGGAGTGAAAGCGGTAAGTCCGGGTGCAGTGCAGGACCTGCGTGACGTGGCTAGCCCGGGCTTCGCTCACAGTCACGTGACTAGCCACTATTATGACTAGCCATATTCACTTTTTGTCTCCCTAATCTACTAATATGAAATACATGAAATATGAATAGCAAAATGGCTTTTGAACATTAGGAAAAATATTTATGAGACGCTGTGCACAAAATCTGTCCAAATAGTGTGAGCCCATCAACCATCGTCAGGGTGGCCTCATGTATTTGATGGGTCCCTGACCTCCCTGTCCAACGTGAACACTTACCTAAAGGCTCATACTCACTTGCAAGAAAAAAGGATGAGTGCAATCCGATAAAAAAATTGCATTGAACTCGGACCAATGTTATTCAATGGGTGACATCTCATCTGCGATTTTTTTCTCAGCTGAAGTCGGAAAAAAATTGCAGCATGCTGCGATTTGCTGCGTATCTCGGATGAGACTCGCCAATGCAAGTCAATGGATGCGAGTAAAAAACTCACTGCACGCTCACCATGCGAGTGCTGTCTGTTTTTTTACGCACCAGTGTCCTTTGAAAAGCCGGCAATTCATATGCGGCTACCGTAAAAATCCCACTGACAGGTTAGAATAGCATAGATAAATAGAAATATACACATAGAATACATATATACTGTATATACACATGTCAGTAACACACACACATATATATGTATTTATATTGCACAGAAAGATAGAATAAAAGCCGGTAATTCATCTGCCGGCTTCTGTAAAATCACTGCAGGAGCCGACAGGATAGAAGAGATGGATTACATGCAGTAAATCAGAGGCGTAGCTAGAGCTTTTGCCGCCCGGGGCTGCTCCCGAGTTTGGCGCCCCCCCGCTCAATACACACAAAGTTTACCAAAAATAGTTTTCCTGTTTTGTAGAACTTAAACTGGGCCTAATGATGTCACCCCCACATGCCAAACCTGTGACTTTTAATTAATTAATATCAGAGAGAACAAAATGACCGCCATACACAACAGAATCCACTATACCAAGACCAATAATATCACATACAGGAAGAAACACCACCACACCATGACCAGACCACATAGTGACCGAATAATACTATATACAAGGGACAAATACCGCCTCCCCATGACCAGATCACATATTACCACCACTTGGTGACCAAATAGCACATACAAGGGACAAATACCACAACACCATTTCCAGACCACATATTACCACCACATAGTGACTGAATACTACAATACTGATCAGTAATAAAGAAAAAAAAAAACAATACTATCACCATAAGTGCCAGTATTCACAGGAGATCTGTACTTAGTATGCAGTGTCTGTGTAGAGGTAATACAAAGATCACTGGTGGTATTATACACAGGAGCTCTGTATATAATGTATAGGTAATACAGTGATCACTGGTGACATTGTACACAGGACCGCTGTATATAGTATATAGTGTATAGTGTCAGTGTATAGGTAACACTGACTCACCAGTGACGTCTCTAGATGAAGTCCTTCATTCATCTTTCATCCAGCACAGACCGCCATCATTTATCCCAGCCAGCACTCGTTTCTGCAGGAAATAACAGTTATCTCGAGCTCCGCTTGCAGAACACATTACTTAATTTTTAACAACTTCTACATTACACCACATGAAGAAAAAAAGGTGATATAGTGTCACTCTGCACAGTAACAGGACCCCCCCCCCATTTAAAACAGTACACTCAAAAAATAAAATAAATACATCACTGCAGTAGTAACATCCCTTAATTAGCCCCTATGGTAATAATATTCCCCACCCTGGCCCCGTGTGTCTCATTCCTGGCTCCAGCCATATGTTCTCCCATCCTGCCCTCATGAGTATCCATCCTACACCATATGATCTCCCCATCCTGCCCCATCTGTCTCCATCGTATCCATCCTGCCCCATGATCCAATCCTGCCCCATGTCTTTCATTCTGCCCCGTGTCTCCAATCATGCCCCGTATCTACATTCTGCCCATGCCTCAAGTCCTGCCCCCAGTGTGTCCAGCAATCTGCCCCAGTGTGTCCAGCATATTACCCCCAGTGTATCCAGCATATTACCCCAAGGTTGTCCAGCAATCTGCCCCAGTGTGTCCAGCATATTACCCCCAGTATGCCCAGCAATCTGCCCCAGTATGCCCAGCAAACTGCCCCAGTGTGTCCAGCATTGCCCCAGTGTGTCCAGAAATCTGCCCCAGGGTCTCCAGCACTGCCCCAGTGTGTCCAGCATTGCCCCCAGTGTGTCCAGCGATCTGCCCCAGTGTCCAGCATTGCCCCAGTGTGTCCAGCAATCTGCCCCAGGGTCTACAGCATTGCCCCAGTGTGTCCAGCAATCTGCCCCAGGGTCTACAGCATTGCCCCAGTGTGTCCAGCATTGCCCCAAGTGTGTCCAGCAATCTGCCCCAGTGTCCAGCATTGCCCCAGTGTGTCCAGCAATCTGCCCCAGTGTGCCCAGCAATCTGCCCCAGGGTCTCCAGCATTGCCCCAGTGTGTCCAGCATTGCCCCCAGTGTGTCCAGCATCGCCCCAGCGTGTCCAGCAATCTGCCCCAGCGTGTCCAGCAATCTGCCCCAGTGTCCAGCATTGCCCTAGTGTCCAGAAATCTGCCCCAGGGTCTCCAGCATTGCCCCAGTCTGTCCAGAAATCTGTCCCAGTCTGTCCAGAAATCTGCCCCAGTCTGTCCAGAAATCTGCCCCAGTCTGTCCAGAAATCTGCCCCAGGGTCTCCAGCATTGCCCCCAGACAGACAGAGTCAGACAAGGAAAAAAAAAAAGTAAAATCCTCACCTCTCCCGTTCCCAGCGCAGGTCTGGTGCACTCAACGTCTCTCCGTCACTGCACGCTCAGGACAGAGGCCGAGCGCGCAGTGATGACGTCATCGCACCCTCTGCCCTGAGACGTCGCAGAGTCAGAGGGCGCTGAAGACGCTGCAGCTACCGCGCAGCCGCAGGAACCAGGAGAGGTGAGTATTAGCGCTGGCAGAGGGGGGGGGGGCGCCCGAAGATTTAAAGGGCACACATCTTTTTTTTTTCCCCTCCTCCTGCAGCGCTGGCCGCGGCCCGGTGACCCGCCCCCCGCAGTGTGCCGCCCGGGGCGGCCCGCCCCCCCCGCACTCCCCTTCCTACGCCACTGCCGTAAATACATGTAGAATAAGTAGATATATAGATGTCAGTGGCAAATACAATTAGTACAGTGTGTGTGCAAATTACTGGACATGTATTTAATTTATAAATGATTAATTATTGGAAAAAAATGGCGTGGGCTCCAGCACAATTTTCAAAACCAGCAGAGGGAAAGCCAGCGACTGGGAGCAGATGTTTATAGCCTGGGAAGGGGGTTATTCCCATGGAGCTTCCCAGGCTATTAATATCAGCTCACAGCTGTATACGTAGCCTTTACTGGGTATTAAAATGGGGGACCCCAAAAAAATTGACGTGGGGTTCCCCCATAATTAATAACCAGCAAAGGCTATGCAGCTGCGGGCTGATATTAATAGCCTAAGAAGGGACCATGGATATTGCCCTCCCCCGGCTAAAAACATCAGCACTCAGCCGCCCCAGAAAAGGCATATCTGTAAGATGCACCAAATCCAGAACGCCAGTAATGGAGAGATGTCAATAAGGCACCTCTCCATTACTAATCCTATAGTTGGTAACGAGTTAAATAAAGACACAGACAGAATAAAGTATTTTAACTCCTTCATCCCCGAGGGTGGTTTGCACGCTAATGACTAGGCCAATTTTTACAATTCTGACCACTGTCCCTTTATGAGGTTATAACTCAGGAATGCTTCAACGGATCTTGGCGATTCTGACACTGTTTTCTCGTGACATATTGTACTTCATGATAGTGGTAAAATTTCTTCGATATAACTTGCGTTTATTTGTGGAAAAAAAACGGAAATTTGGCGAAAATTTTGAAAATTTTGCAATTTCCAACTTTGAATTTTTATGCCCTTAAATCACAGAGATATGTCATGTAAAATAATTAATAAGTAACATTTCCCACTTATCTACTTTACATCAGCACAATTTTGGAGCCAAAAATTTTTTTTTAGGGAGTTATAAGGGTTAAAAGATGACCAGCAATTTCTCATTTTTACAACACCAATATTTTTTAGGTACCACATCACATTTGACGCCATTTTGAGGGGTCTATATGATAGAAAATACCTAAGTGTGACACCATTCTAAAAACTGCACCCCTCAAGGTGCTCAAAACCACATTCAAGAAGTGTATTAACCCTTCAGGTGTTTTACAGTAATTTTTGGAATGTTTAAAAAAAAATTACCATTTAACTTTTTCACAAAAAATTTACTTCAGCTCCAATTTGTTTTTTTTCCCCAAGGGTAAGAGAAGAAATTGGACCCCAAAAGTTGTGCCATTTGTTCTGAGTACGCGGATACCCCACATGTGGGGGTAAACCACTGTTTGGGCGCATGGCAGAGCTCGGAAGGGAAGGAGCGCCGTTTGTCTTTTCAATGCAAAATTGACTGGAATTGAGATGGGACGCCATGTTGCGTTTGAAGAGCCCCTGATGTGCCTAAACATTGAAACCCCCCATAAGTGACACCATTTTGAAAAGTAGACCCCCTAATGAACTTATCTAGCTGTGTTTTGATAGCTTTGAACTCCCAAGTTTTTCACTACAGTTTAGATCGCAGAGTCGTGAAAATAAAAATTAATTTTTTTCCCACAAAAATGTTTATTTAGCCCCCCAAATTTTTATTTTCTCAAGGGTAACAAGAGAAATTGGACCCCAAAAGTTGTTGTCCAATTTGTCCAGAATACGCTGATACCCCATATGTGGGCAAGAACCACCGTTTGGGTGCATGGCAGAGCTTGGAAGGGGAGGAGCGCCATTTGGAATGCAGACTTAGATGGATTGGTCTGCAGGCGTCACATTGCATTTGCAGAGCCCCTGATGCACCTAAACAGTAGAAACCCCCCACAAGTGACAGCATTTTGGAAACTAGACCCCCAGGAACTTATATAGATGTGCTTTGACAGCTTTGAACCCCCAAGTGTTTCACTAGTTTATACTGCAGAGTCGTGAAAATAAAAATTAATTTTTTTCCCACAAAAATGTTTTTTTAGACCCCCAAATTTTTATTTTCCCAACGGTAACAAGAGAAATTGGACCCCAATAGTTGTTGTTCAATTTGTCCTGAGTATGCTGATACCCCATATGTTGTGGTAAACCCCTGTTTGGGCGCATGGGAGAACTTGGAAGGGAAGGACCACTGTTTTACTTTTTCAACGCAGAATTGGCTGGAATTGAGATCGGACGCCATGTCGCGTTTGGAGAGCCCTGATGTGCCTAAACAGTGAAAAACCCCAATTCTAACTGAAACCCTAACACCAACACACCCCTAACCCTAATCCCAACCATAACCCTAACCACACCCCTAACCCTAACACACCCCTAACCCTAATCCCAACCATAAATGTAACCCTAACCCTAACTTTAGCCCCAACCCTAACTTTAGCCCCAACCCTAACTTTAGCCCCAACCCTAACCCCAAACCTAGCCCTAACCCTAGCCCTAACCTTAACCCTAGCCCTAACTCTAGCCCTAACCCTGGCCCCAACCCTAACCCCAACCCTAGCCCCAACCCTAGCCCCAACCCTAACCCTAGCCCTAACTCTAGCCCTATCCCTAATGGGAAAATGGAAATAAATACATTTAAAAAAAAATAATTTATGTTTCCCTAACTAAGGGGCTGATGAAAGGGGGTTTGATTTACTTTTATAGCGGGTTTTCTAGCGGATTTTTATGATTGGCAGCCGTCACAAACTAAAAGACACTTTTTATTGCAAAAAATATTTTTTGCGTTACCACATTTTGAGACCTATAATTTTTCCATATTTTGGTCCACAGAGTCATGTGAGGTCTTGTTTTTAGCGGGACGAGTTGACGTTTTTATTGGTAACATTTTCAGGCACGTGACATTTTTTAATCGCTTTTTATTCTGATTTTTGTGAGGCAGAATGACCAAAAACCAGCTATTCATTAATTTCTTTTTGGGGGGGCGTTTATACCGTTCCGCGTTTGGTAAAATGGATGAAGCAGTTTTATTCTTCGGGTCAGAACGTTTACAGCGATACCTCATTTATATCATTTTTTTATGTTTTGGCGCTTTTTATACGATAAAAACTATTTTATAGAAAAAATAATTATTTTTGCATCGCTTTATTCTGAGGACTGTAACGTTTTTATCTTTTCGCTGATGATGCTGTATGGTGGCTCTTTTTTTGCGGGACAAGATGACGTTTTCAGCGGTACCATTGTTATTTATATCTATCTTTTTGATCGCGTGTTATTCCACTTTTTGTTTGGCGGTATGATAATAAAGCGTTGTTTTTTGCCTCTTTTTTTTTTTTTTACGGTGTTCACTGAAGGGGTTAACTAGTGCAACAGTTTTATAGGTTGGGTCGTTACGGACGCGGCGATACTAAATATATGTACTTGAATTGTTTTGTTTTTTTATTTAGCTAAGGAAATGTATTTATGGGAACAATATTTTTTTTTCTTTATTTAGGAATTTTTTTTTACACATCTAAAAAATTTTTTTTTTTACTTTGTCCCAGGGGGGACATCACTGTATAGTGACAGATCGCTGATCTGACACTTTTCAGAGCACTGTGTCAGATCAGCAATCTGGCGTGCCCTGCTGCAGGCTTACAGGAGCCTGCTCTGGACCCGGAAGTACTCCCTGCAGGACCCAGAAGTAGCCCCACGGCCATTTTGGATCTGGGACCTGCAGGGAGGAGTCGCTCGGTTCAAGGTGAGCACTTTGCCTTGTACCGATCGTCTCAGGGAAGCCCGCAGGGAGTTCCCTCCCTGTGTGATGCTTCCCTATACCGCTAGCACACCGCGATCATATTTGACCGCGTGAGCGCGGCCAATCGCGTATGACGTACTATCCCGTCGGTGGTCATTCGGGCCCACCCCACCTCGACGGGATAGTACCTCATATGTCAGAAAGGGGTTAATGAAATAAAACACTAAACGCAGTTTGCCATTTTTATTAGTCAGCTAATCCATGCGACGCCCTCGATCTCCTATAATAAAGAAAAAATAACAAACCAAAAATATAGCCCATACCTGTCTGGCGTTCTATACCACACTGTAATCCATATCTAGGGGATAAACAGTTTACAACCAGGAGCAGTGCTAATGCGACAGTCCGGGCTATAAACCACTGATGAATGAATGAAAAGCTGCTGGCTTAAGTTTTTGTTGGTTCAATCGTAAGCACAAAAGATGCTAACTTCCCAGCTTGGCATACATATCAACTATAAATTGATGAAAAAGTTGCCTACATTGTAAAATGTGGTTAGAAGACTCATGTCTGATCATTATTTGGCAGGCATAAAAGTCCATAACTGAAATTTTTTTATTGGTTGCCATAGCAGTCATGGGATCAGTCTGTGTTAGATTAAAGTGATAGCCATCTTGGCCATTCCAAAATATTATCGGATATTGCAGAGCATCATATGATCTATGTGTTTCTGCAATACGTTGAAGATTGTCGCTTCATTACAATAGCTTCTTCGTTAACAGTGGGAAAATTAAATCGCCTTTCATGCTTGCCAACCGGTGTCTTGTCTGCTCTTATTACAACTTGATTTTCATCACTTGGCATTCTTTCTAAGGCTATTTTGAAAAGGTTTACTAATTTATTATGCTGATGGCAAAATCTTTGCAAATTCAACACAATCTCTTTTTTTGTCTAAAGTATAGCTTCACAGCATCTATCAGCTTGCATTTGTTCGTCCCCTCTGAATACAGAACAGCCCTCACACAGTATTAGGCTACGTTCACATTAGCGTTGTGCGCCGCTGCGTCGGCGACGCAACGCACAACACACGCAAAAACGCACCAAAACGCACGCAAAAACGCTGCGTTTTGCGACGCATGCGTCGTTTTTTGCCGAAATTCGGGCGCAAGAAAAATGCAACTTGTTGCGTTTTCTTGGTCCGACGCTTGCGGCAATAAAGACGCATGCGTCGCACAACGCAACAAACAAAAACGCATGCATCCCCCATGTTAAATATAGGGGCGCATGACGCATGCGTCGCCGCTGCGTCGCCCGACGCAAACTAGCATAACGCTAGTGTGAACGTAGCTTTACTATGACCTGAAGGAGCTCACATCTCAGTAATGAAAACCGCCTCACAGGCAGACTTGTCTAGTTGCCCAATAGCAACCAATCAGAGCTCAGCTTTCACTTTACCTCAGCAGCTTCAGTGATGAAAGCTCCCTGTATAGTAAGCAATAATGACAATCTTACTATGATGCATTTTTTTCGCCTGACCAATATTGCTGCTCAGTAAGGCTGCTTGCACACACTTTATCTCAGCAGCTTCAGTGATGAAAGCACCCACACACATGTAATCCATGGAGGTCCCGATCATGTGACCCATGACTCCTCCTGTGACCTCATCACAGGTCCTGTGCGCACAGAGCAGCCAATAGGTTGTGGATTGTGAGCAGGGGAGCGCGAACCGCACTAGTGACATTCAGCAAATGTCAGGGATTATGAAGAGTTGGCACCACGTGTTCTGACTGCCGCTCTGCTGCCCCCTTTCTTTCAGTGAGGACTGCCGCCTGAAGCAAAGGGCTCAACTTGCCTCATGATAGCAGCGCCCCTTTTTGGATCATCCCAAATTAATTAACTTTCCTTATATATTTAAGGCTAATAGTTTAGTAAGGGGCTATAGGGGATCAGGGTGTAAGTGGATACTCAGCCAGATCTGACCCTCATGGTGCCTAAAAATGAGTAAGGCCGGTTTCACACTAGCATTTGTATACGCAGCATAGGCCGGCGTACTTCTTTCCTAAAGATCTGCATAGATCCGCATGCTTCTTGCATACCTATATTTAACATTGTGTATGCAGGGACATGCGTTATATGCGGATGTGTCCCTGTGCGTCATTTTGACTTACCTGCCGAATGCAACATGCTGCGTCCCCGTGCATTTGGCAGGCACGTCAAAACGATGCACGGGGACGCATCCGCATGCAAGGCATGTCTGTACGTGCACAATGTTAAACATAGATACGCAAGATGCATGCGGGTCTTAAGGAAAGAAGTATGCAAGCCTACGCTGCGTACACATACACTAATGTGAAACCAGCCTAAAGGTACCGTCACACTAGACGATATCGCTAGCGATCCGTGACGTTGCAGCGTCCTGGCTAGCGATATCGTCCAGTGTGACAGGCAGCAGCGATCAGGCCCCTGCTGTGATATCGCTGGTCGGGGCAGAAAGTCCAGAACTTTGTTTCGTCGCTGGACGTCCCTCTGACATCGCTGAATCGGCGTGTGTGACGCCAATTCAGCAATGTCTTCGCTGGTAACCAGGGTAAACATCGGGTTACTAAGCGCAGGGCCGCGCTTAGTAACCCGATGTTTACCCTGGTTACCATCCTAAAAGTTAAAAAAACAACCACTACATACTTACCTACCGCTGTCTGTCCTCGGCGCTCTGCTTCTCTGCTCTGGCTGTGAGCGCCGGGCAGCCGGAAAGCACAGCGGTGACGTCACCGCTCTGCTTTCCGGCCGCTGTGCTCACAGCCAGAGAAGAGAAGCAGAGCGCCGGGGACAGACACGGAAGGTAAGTATGTAGTGGTTGTTTTTTTTACTTTAACGATGGTAACCAGGGTAAACATCGGGTTACTAAGCGCGGCCCTGTGCTTAGTAACCCGATGTTTACCCTGGTTACCGGCATCGTTGGTCGCTGGAGAGCTGTCTGTGTGACCAAACAGCGACGCTGCAGCGATCCGGATCGTTGTCGGTATCGCTGCAGCGTCGCTTAGTGTGACGGTACCTTAAGAGCCTGAGCACGTTTCTTGGGGTTTTAAGTTCAGCAGCCAAGAAGGGCATATCCAGTCCCAGGTGTGTGGGGGGGGTGATGTGGAGAGTCTATTGCATTTTCCCCACCCACTGGCTAAGGTTCATTGTTCATTTCCACCCATTCTGGTTGAACCTGATTTTTAGGACAGTGACTGGACATTCTATTGAATCCTCCCCCAGCAGCAAACACACTGTGATAATGGGGAGGGAATCTTCTGACATATACAGTGGGTACTGAAAGTATTCAGACCCCTTTAAATTTTTCACTCTTTGTTTCATTGCAGCCATTTGGTAAATTCAAAACAGTTCATTTTTTCTCATTAATGTACACTCTGCATCCCATTTTGACTGAACCTCCCCCCCCTCCAGAAATGTACACATTTTTGCAAATTTATTAAAAAAGAAAAATTGAAATATCACATGGTCATAAGTATTCAGACCCTTTGATCAGGCACTCATATTTAAGTCACATGCTGTCCATTTCCTTGTGATCCTCTTTGACATGGTTCTACTCCTTCATTGGAGGCCAGCTGTGTTTAATTAACCCCTTCATGACCGGGGGATTTTTCGTTTTTCCGTGTTCGTTTTTCGCTCCCCTCCTTCCCAGAGCCATAACTTTTTTATTTTTCCGTCAATTTGGCCATGTGAGGGCTTATTTTTTGGGGGACGAGTTGTACTTTTGAATGACATCATTGGTTTTAGCATGTCGTGTACTAGAAAACGGGAAAAAAATTCCAAGTGCGGTGAAATTGCAAAAAAAGTGCAATCCCACATTGGTTTTTTGTTTGGCTTTTTTGCTAGGTTCACTAAATGCTAAAAATGACCTGCCATTATGATTCTCCAGGTCATTACGAGTTCATAGACACCAAACATGACTAGGTTATTTTTTATCTAAGTGGTGAAAAAAAATTCCAAACTTTGCTAAAAAAAAAAAAAAAAAAAAAAATTGCGCCATTTTCCGATACTCGTAGCGTCTCCATTTTTCGTGATCTGGCATCGGTTGAGGGCTTATTTTTTGCGTGCCGAGATGACATTTTTAATGATAGCATTTCGGTGCAGATACGTTCTTTTGATCGCCCGTTATTGCATTTTAATGCAATGTCGCGGCGACCAAAAAAACGTAATTCTGGCGTTTCGAATTTTTTTCCCGCTACGCTGTTTAGCGATCAGGTTAATACTTTTTTTTAATTGATAGATCGGGCGATTCTGAGCGCGGCGATACCAAATATGCGTAGATTTGATATTTTTTTAATTGATTTATTTTGATTGGGGCGAAAGGGGGGTGATTTAAACTTTTATGTTTTTTTTATTTTTTTCACATTTTTTTAAACTTTTTTTTTTAACTTTTGCCATGCTTCAATAGCCCCCATGAGAGGCTAGAAGCAGGCATAGCACGATCGGCTCTGCTACATAGCAGCGATCTGCTGATCGCTGCTATGTAGCAGAATTGCACGTGTGCTGTGAGCGCCGACCACAGGGTGGCGCTCACAGCGACGGGCAATCAGTAACCATAGAGGTCTCAAGGACCTCTATGGTTACCATTCACAAGCATCGCCGACCCCGATCATGTGACGGGGGTCGGCGATGACGTCATTTCCGGCCGCCCGGCCGGAAGCGGTAGTTAAATGCCGCTGTCTGCGTTTGACAGCGGCATTTAACTAGTTAATAGGTGCGGGCAGATCGCGATTCTGCCCGCGCCTATTACGGGCACATGTCAGCTGTTCAAAACAGCTGACATGTCCCGGCTTTGGTGCGGGCTCACCGCGGAGCCCTGCATCAAAGCAGGGGAGCCGGCATCGGACGGTATAGTACGTCCGATGCCGGTAAGGGGTTAAACTGATAGGACTTGATTTGGAAAGGCGCACACCTGTCTATATGAGACCTCACAGCTCACAGTGCATGTCAGATCAAATGAGAATCATGAGGTCAAAGGAACTGGCCAAGGAGCTCAGAGACAGAATTGTGGCAAGGCATAGATCTGGCCAAGGTTACAAAAGAATTTCTGCAGTACTCAAGGTTCCTAAGAGCACAGTGGCCTCCATAATCCTTGATGTACAATAACAAATTGTATTGTGGTACCGTGTTAGCCAGAAAAATCGGTGGCACCAGACGGACCCCAGATAACTAAGAACATCATTCCCACTGCCTCTCCATCTGTAAGAAAATGCCTAATTTGATTACCTTGGCTTATCTATGGAGTCATCACACTTCCCACCCTCTAACAAATGTCCTCCTGTATTATTCTTTAAATGTGCTTGTTTCTTATTAATTTATTTGTAATCTTGCATGAAGAAGGAGCCACTGTGCTCTAAAAGCTTGCAAACATATTATTTTCTGGTTAGCCAATAAAGGTATCACTCCTGGATACACATGATGAGAGCATTATACTGCCTCTGTACAAATCCCTAGTTAGACCGCACATGGAGTACTGTGTCCAGTTTTGGGCACCGGTGCTCAGGAAGGATATAATGGAACTAGAGAGAGTACAAAGGAGGGCAACAAAATTAATAAAGGGGATGGGAGAACTACAATACCCAGATAGATTAGCGAAATTAGGATTATTTAGTCTAGAAAAAAGACGACTGAGGGGCGATCTAATAACCATGTATAAGTATATAAGGGGACAATACAAATATCTCGCTGAGGATCTGTTTATACCAAGGAAGGTGACGGGCACAAGGGGGCATTCTTTGCGTCTGGAGGAGAGAAGGTTTTTCCACCAACATAGAAGAGGATTCTTTACTGTTAGGGCAGTGAGAATCTGGAATTGCTTGCCTGAGGAGGTGGTGATGGCGAACTCAGTCGAGGGGTTCAAGAGAGGCCTGGATGTCTTCCTGGAGCAGAACAATATTGTATCATACAATTATTAGGTTCTGTAGAAGGACGTAGATCTGGGGATTTATTATGATGGAATATAGGCTGAACTGGATGGACAAATGTCTTTTTTCGGCCTTACTAACTATGTTACTATGTTACTATGTATGTTACTTCTGTCATCATTGGGCAGAAAAATATTCACCTCCATAATCCTTAAATGGAATAAGTTTGGGACCACCAGAAGTTTTCCTAGACCTGGCTGTCCAGCCAAACTGAGCAATCGTGGGAGAAGAGCATTGGTGAGAGAGGTAAAGAAGAACCCCAAGATCATTGTGGCAGAGCTCTAGAGATGCAGTAGGTAGATGGGAGAAATTTCCATAAAGTCAACTCTCACTGCAGCCCTCCACCAGTCAGGCCGTTATGGCAGAGTGAATACAAAAATTCCAAGGCAAAGTGCACACAGATTAAGATGGCTAAATGAATGGTAAAATTAACAATAGATCCAAATGAATATTATACTCGGTGCACAAATGGACAATGCAAGTCGACAAATTGGAAATTGAAATAACTGACAACGAAAAAGAGCCCGATCAAATGTCCAATATTCAAACAAAAAATAATAATGTTTATTCAGGGATACAAAAACCATAAGGAGGGTGGAAAATACCAAAGAAAAATAGGGCAACACAGGGGACAATGATTGTAAATCAATATAATGTGGCCAAATGTATGACAAGAATCAGATCAAATAATCCAGTAATCATTATGTGACATAAATAAAAATTCAGAAATGTCTAGTCAAACCAAGATGTTGATATGCAAAATATATACAGGCATATGCACTCCCTGACAGAAGTTTTGTCGCTTATCCATGTTATGTAAATAAAATCTTATAACCTGACATTAAATTCATCCATTGGTTGTATAAATTATTCTTTTGAAAGCTGAAACCCTTTGAAATGTGGTTTAGGTTAAGAAAATAAATTGGCATCAATGCAGAAATATTGATCAGTTAATGGACACAGAATGGTCAGATTTTGTCAAGACAAAAGTTTTGTCACCCACAGAAAGTAATGTGATATTCAAACAAATAATTAACTTAAAATACAAATATATGTTGTATAACATTGGTGAATTAAGTTGTGGTGCTATTAGAGTCATATTTAATATTTTGTGTGACTTCCATGAGATTGAAGGACTGCATCCATGCGGTTCAACACTGATTCATACAATTTATTAATGAAGTCATCAGGAATTGCAAAGAATGCAGCCTCCCAGAGTTCATCTAGATTCTTTGGTTTTGTCTTCCAAGCTTCCTCTTTCATCCTACCCCAAACATGCTCAATGATGTTCATGTCTGGTGACCAGGCTGGCCAGTCCTTGAGCACCTTGATCTTTTTTGCCTGGAGGAACTGTGTTGTAGAGATGGATGTATGAGATGGAGCACCATCCTGCTGCAGAATTTGACCCCTTTTATGATTTGGAATATAAGAGGTAGCTAATACATCTTGATATTTTAGGCTATTGATATTGTCTTCCACCTTGCAAATGTTTCGCACACAACCATACTGAATGCCACCCCAGACCATGATCTTTCCACCACCAAATTTAACTGTTTTCTGGGTGTATTTTGGATCCATATGGGCTCCAGTAGGTCTCCTGCAGTATTTGTGGCGGCTGTGGTGTAATTCTACTGAAGATTCATCAGAAAAATCCACCTTCTGCCACTTTTTCAGCGTCCATCTGTTTAGCAGGCTGTGGGACTTTGCAAATGCCACATGTTTTTTTTATTTGCCTTTTGTTTAGTGCTTGCTTCTGGGCACTGATTCGACCATGGAGGACATTTTGAGACAGAATCCTACAAACTGTTCTAGTTGACACAGGGAATTTAGGTGACCAGGCCTGTTGGAGCTCTGTGGCAGTGGAATAGGGGCTTGCTTTGGATTTTCTAACCAACAAACGTTCCTCCTGAGCAGTTGTCTTGCGGGGTCTGCCAGACCTGGGCTTGTCAAACACATCGCCAGTCTCTTCAAATCTTTTTTTAATTCTTTGTACTTGACACTGAGACACATTAAAGGTGCCAGCCACCTCTGCAGTGGATCTGGTCTTCAACCTCTTGATAATCCAGGCTTTGGTCGCAGGGTGGATTTTTGGCATGTTGGCAGAGCTCAAGTTGCAGTGAAGGTCTGGGGTGCTGGGTTTCATTTTATACACACACACTAATTAACTGATCATTTACTGAGCACAGGTGAGGATGGATGTAAATTAGGATTGGGTGCATTACATGACCAGGTGACAAAACTTTTGTCTTGCCAAAATCTGACCATTCTGTGTCCATTGACTGATCAATATTTCAATATTGATTTATTTTCTTAACCTAAACCACATTCCAGGGGGTTTAAGCTTTCAAAAGAATAATTTATACAACCAATGGATGAATTTGGCATCAGGTTATAAGCTTTTATTTACATAACATAGATAAGCAACATAATTTCTGTCAGGAAGTGTAGACAGTAAAGGTACCGTCACACTATACGATTTACCAACGATCACGACCAGCGATACGACCTGGCCGTGATCGTTGGTAAGTCGTTGTGTGGTCGCTGGAGAGCTGTCACACAGACCGCTCTCCAGCGACCAACGATGCCGGTAACCAGGGTAAACATCGGGTTACTAAGCGCAGGGCCGCGCTTAGTAACCTGATGTTTACCCTGGTTACCATCCTAAAAGTAAAAAAAACAAACGCTTCATACTTACCTTCCGCTGTCTGTCCCCGGCGCTCTGCTTCTCTGCTCTGGCTGTGAGCACAGCAGCCGGAAAGCAGAGCGGTGACGTCACCGCTCTGCTTTCCGGCCGCTGTGCTCACAGTGAGTGCAGGAAAGCACAGCGCCGGGGACAGACAGCCGAAGGTAAGTATGAAGCGTTTGTTTTTTTTACTTTTAGGATGGTAACCAGGGTAAACATCAGGTTACTAAGCGTGGCCCTGCGCTTAGTAACCCGATGTTTACCCTGGTTACAAGCGAACGCATCGCTGGATCGGTGTCACACACACCGATCCAGCGATGACAGCGGGAGATCCAGCGACGAAAGAAAGTTCCAAACGATCTGCTACGACGTACGATTCTCAGCAGGGTCCCTGATCGCTGCTGCATGTCAGACACAGCGATATCGTATGGATATCGCTGGAATGTCACGAATCGTACCGTCGTAGCGATCAAAATGGCACTGTGTGACGGTACCCTTAAAGTGCAATGCAGACTGTCAATCATGTAAAGGGGCTAAGATAGAGCCAATAATCACAAAGCATATATATGCTATTCATTGCTAAAGTGCACTTAGGTAAGTACACTCTGCCTTCATCAGGGGCAGATGCCGAAATGCGCATCAGGGCAGGGCGCATCCTGGGGACCTCTTTTATACAGGACTAAGGTAATAAATTGGGTGGCTTTTGAACGTACTTACCTAAGTTCACTTTAGCAATGAATAGCATATATATGCTTTGTGATTATCGGCTCTATCTTAGCCCCCTTACATGATTGACACTCTGCTTTGCACTTTAAATGTCTATATGCCTGTATATATTTTGCATATCAACACCCTGGTTTGACTAGACATTTCTGAATTTTTATTTCTGTGCCATAATGATAACTGGATTATTTGATCTGATTCTTGTCATACATTTGGCCACATTATATTGATTTACAATCATTGTCCCCTGTCTTGCCCTCTTTTTCTTTGGTATTTTCCCACCCCTTCTTATGGTTTTTGTATGCCTGAATAAACATTATTATTTTTTTGTTTGAATATTGGACATTTGTTCGGGCTCTTTTTCGTTGTCAGTTATTTCAATTTCCGATTTGTCCACTTGGATTGTCCATTTGTGCACAGAGTATAATATTAATTTGGATCTATTGTTAATTTTACCATTCATTTAGCCATCTTAATCTGTGTGCATTTTGCCTTGGAATTTTTGTATTCACTCTGCCATAACGGCCTGACTGGTGGAGGGCTGCAGTGAGAGTTGACTTTGTGGAAATTTCTCCCATCTACCTACTGCATCTCTAGAGCTCAGCCACAGTTATCTTGGGGTTTTTCTTTACCTCTCTCACCAAGGCTCTTCTCCCATGATTGCTCAGTTTGGCTGGACGGCCAGGTCTAGGAAAACTTCTGGTGGTCCCAAACTTCTTCCATTTAATGATTATGGAGGCCACTGTGCTCTTAGGAGCCTTGAGTACTGCAGAAATTCTTTTGCAACCTTGCCCAGATCTGTGCCTTGCCACAATTCTGTCTCTGAGCTCCTTGGCCAGTTACTTTGACCTCATGATTCACATTTGGTCTGACATGCACTGTGAGGTCTTCGGGTATGTGCACACGTCAGGATTTTTAGCTTTTTTTTGCGGAATTTCGCTATAAAAACGCTATAAATCTGGTAAAAAAAACGCTAACATTATGCATCCTATCATTTAGAATGCATTCCGCATTTTTTGTGCAGATGTTAGCGTTTTTTTCCGCAAAAAAAACGCATTCCGCAAAAAATCCGGACATGCTCTATCTTTTTCCTGATTTTTTGCGGATTTCCTATCAAAAAGGTCATTCCGGGAAAAAAAAAACGCTAAAAATCCGCAAAAAATCCGCGCAAAAAACGCGCAAATTCCGCCAGAAATCCACGCGAAAAAAGGACGCGGATTTCTGGCAGAATTCTCAGGATTTTGTCAGGAAAAAATCCTGACGTGTGCACATACCCTTCTATAGACAGGTGTGTGCCTTTCCAAATCAAGTCCTATCAGTTTAATTAAACACAGCTGGACTCCAAAGAAGGACTAGAAACATGTCAAAGAGGATCACATGGAAATGGACAGCATGTGACTTAAATACCAGTGTCTGAATTCTTATGACCATGTGATATTTCGATTTTTCTTTTTTAATAAATTAGCAAAAATGTCTACATTTCTGGGGGGTTTTCAGTCAAAATGGGATGTAGAGTGTACATTAATAAGAAAAAATGAACTTTTTTGAATTTACCAAATGGCTGCAATGAAACAAAGAGTGAAAAATTTAAAGAGGTCTGAATACTTTCAGTACCCACTGTATATGTCAGAAGATTCCCTCCCCATCATCACAGTGTGTTTGCTGCTGGGGGAGGATTCAATAGAATGTCCAGTCACTGTCCTAAAAAAACAGGTTCAACCAGAATGGGTGGAAATGAACAATGAACCTTAGCCAGTGGGTGGGAAAAATGCAATAGACTCTCCAGTCACCACACACACCTGGGACTTGGATATGCCCTTCTTGGCTGATAAAACTCAAAACCTCAAAAACCATGTGCTCTGGCTCTTAGGCTGGTTTTACATTAGTGTTTGTGTACGCAGCGTAGGCCTGCATACTTCTTTCCTTAAGATCTACATGCGTGTTGTGCACTTATATTTAACATTGTGTACGCGTTGTATGCGGATGCGTCCCCGTGCGTTGTTTTGACGTGCCAGCCGAACGCATGGAGACGCAACATGTTGCGTTCGGCAGGCAAGTCAAAATTAAGCACGGGGACACATCTGCATATAACGCATAGTGGCCTCCATAGTGGGCAATGGCCAATAAGAGATGATCTGAATAGAGAGAACTGTAAAGTCAGGAGACGCGACCTGTTCCCGGGCTCCAGAATAAATGAAAAACTTTAGGAATCTCCAGTTTCAGGGAAGTTTCAGGCAAGATCGGGGGCGGTTGGGATTTGCTGACTCTTCCATGAGTCCGGATCTTCTTATTCTTCTGGCCCTGGTACGATGGCTGCCCGTGAGCCCCCTACAGCTACGCCCCCCCACTATATCACAAGGAGACAAGTGACAGAGCAGTAATATTACAGGAGGAGAGGACAGTTTATTATACCAAGTGGTTACATTAGATATAATACAGTGTGAGGATTACAAGAAAAACACAATCTCCAAAATGATAGAAAACCAGAAATATCACAGAAGTGACCAACAAGGGACATAACGACAACCCTTGTCCTGCGAGATAGAAAGGTGAAATAAGGTTGTCACACAGATTATTGTATGAGGAGCAGTTATACATTCTCCTGTTATACTTTATCCATCAATTCCTCACTATGTGCAATATGTATAGGCCGCATCTCTGCCCCCTCCGTCCTATTGTAAGGCCCAGATTGTGACTGAGCTTCATAGGAAACTGCCAGTGACTGTATACAGCGATCCTGAGATTATACAGTATATAGTACAAGCGACCAAACTACTGCAACACTGAAAAAGAAGTATACACTAAAAAAAGTATAAAAAAAAACAGAAACAGAAATACAACATACAACAACCCAATGAAAATATTTTATACGTAAATTTCTTACAACTATTACTCTTCAACTGCAAATTTTAATCCAGCCATCAGCAAGAAATAATGAGAAATCTACATAAAATGCAGCATGAAGGGGCTCGGTGAAGGTGGCAGTGAAGGTGTGTAAGTGTCTGATGGGGTCACACAGCTCATAAAAGGACAACTGCCCGGCCTCATAATCCAGACATATCCTGACTCTATAACTGGAGATCTTGTGAGGTAACTGGATCTCTTTACCGTTATGTCTCACTGAATACTGATTATTATAATATTTTCCCAAACCCCAGGATTTGTTATTATCTCCAATCAGTGACTTACGCCCCCTCCTGTCCATACTGGGATAACATATCCCCACCCTCCAACCCCCTGATCTACTGATCTTCACATCCCAGTAATGTCTTCCTGAGGTAAATCCTCTCCTGCTCATCACCTGATTACACTGGAATCTCCCTGCTCTTTCTGGACGTTTCTGCTTCTCTTCTGTCCAGCTCGCAGTTTTCAGGTCGTCTGATATAAGGACATTATTACCAGCTGTGTTTACATCCAGTAATATGTCTGCAGGATCCTCCACATAGATCCCGCTCCTTATACCTGATATTACCTCACATAATGTGTGTAATGTGTGTAAGATCACAGCCACATCCAGGTCATTTCCATCATGGGGCTGTTTATCATGTCCCCCTGTGTCCTCATCACCTCTCTCCTTCTCAGGATCACACAAGTCTCCGGTGTCTGGATCCTGTAAGACAGTCAGTGGATCCCACATGTTACACAGCTCCTCAATGTGTCTCATCTTCCTGGACAGCTCGTCCTTCTTTATTTCCAGCTGATGGATCAGAGCAGACAGTGACAGTGACTCTTCCTTTTCCTGCCTGGAGATCTCACTCAGGAGCTTCTTCTCTAGGTTGTCCACCCGTCTCCTGATGTCTGTACACAGGGCAGTGACTCTCTCGGCTTCTCCAGCTGCTTTTCCTTGAGCTTTTCTCCAGCGCTCCTCCAGACTCCGGACTCTTTCCTCAGTCTCTTCTCTCTTTGTTGTCAGTTTCTGAAGAACATTTCTTAGTTTCTTCTTCTTCTTCTTTGAGGCCTCATCCAGCATCTCCACCCGATGTCCCCGATGTTCTCCTGCTGAACAATAGACACAGATACAAGCAGCGTCCACAGTGCAGTAATATTCCAGGATCTTCATATGGACAGCACATTTCATTTTTCCCAGAGAAGTGCTGGAATCCCATAAGACGTGTTCTGGTGATTTGTTGTGAGCTCTCAGGTGTTTATGACACAGAGAAGCCTCACAGTGTATACAGGATCTAACAGCAGGTACCGGAGAGTCCACACAGTAAGTGCAGTTGATCTCGGTGATCTCCTCTTGTTCTTGCTGAGTAATCAGGATACTTTCTACGACATTATGGAGTTTTAAGTTCCTCATCAGTGCCGGCCGCATCTGAAATCTTTTTCGACATTCAGGACAGGAATAAACTCCAGACTCGTCCTGTGTATCCAGCACACGACAAATACAGACCCGGCAGAAGTTGTGTCCACATCTCAGCATTACAGGATCCTTAAAAATAGATAAACAGATGGAGCAGAGCAGCTCCTCTCCCAGATCAGGAGATGCCATGGCTGAGGGATGTGTGGTTCTTTCGTGAATGATCCCAAAGAGCCGGCTCTTGATGTGAATGACCACTGGGAGCTGATCAAATTTCTTTTCCTTTCTGTTTGCTTGCTTAGCTTCTTCCCACCTGACTGGGGGCTGGGAGGGGTGGAGGAGGAGACTTACAGCAGTGTGTACAAGTGGGGAATGATTGGCATCTACGATACCAAACAATCTGTTGAGTCACTCCTCCTAAACACACCATATACCTATATGCCATGGATGAGGCCAGTAAAGTATATCTTTATTTGGGACTAAAGGTACCTTCACACTAAACGACGCTGCAGCGATCCAGACAACGATCCGGATCGCTGCAGCGTCGCTGTTTAGTCGCTGGAGAGCTGTCACACAGACAGCTCTCCAGCGACCAACGATGACGGTAACCAGAGTAAACATCGGGTTACTAAGCGCAGGGCCGCGCTTAGTAACCCGATGTTTACCCTGGTTACCATCCTAAAAGTAAAAAAAACAAACACTACATACTTACCTTCAGCTGTCTGTCCCCGGCGCTCTGTGTTGTGAATTCTGTTGTCAAGCTCCCTCCTGTGGTCGTGAATGGTACTTCGGCTGGTTCTGTCCATGGGCTTCCTCTGGTGGTTGTGAGTGGAGCTGCGGCTTCTGAGTTTCCTTCTACAGGTGACGAGGTTAATTCGTTAGCTGGCTGCTCTATTTAACTCCAATTAGATCATTGCTCCACGCCACCTGTCAATGTTCCAGTATTGGTCTTGCTCTCTCCTGGATCGTTCTTGTGACCTGTCTTCCCAGCTGAAGCTAAGTTACTGCTTGTTTTTCTCTGGTTTGCTAATTTTCTGTCCAGCTTGCTATTTTGATTTTTGTCTTGCTTGCTGGAAGCTCTGGGACGCAGAGGGAGCGCCTCCGCACCGTGAGTCGGTGCGGAGGGTCTTTTTGCGACCTCTGCCTGGTCTTTTTGTAGGTTTTTGTGCTGACCGCAAAGTTACCTTTCCTATCCTCTGTCTGTTCAGTAAGTCGAGCCTCACTGTGCTAAATCTATTTCATCTCTGTGTTTGTAATTTTCATCTTTACTCACAGTCATTATATGTGGGGGGCTGCCTTTTCCTTTGGGGAATTTCTCTGAGGCAAGGTAGGCTTTATTTTTCTTCTCTAGGGCTAGCTAGTTTCTTAGGCTGTGTCGAGTTGCATAGGGAGCATTAGGAGCAATCCACGGCTATTTCTAGTGTGTGTGATAGGATTAGGGATTGCGGTCAGCAGAGTTCCCACGTCTCAGAGCTCGTCCTATATTATTAGTAACTATTAGGTCATTCCGTGTGCTCTTACCCACTAGGTCCATTATTGTCCTAACCACCAGGTCATAACAGTACAGGTGGCCCAAAGTATTAATGCATTTCAATAGAGGGATAAGAGAACTTCTGAGACCATTTTTTTTTCTTTGCACTGTGTTTTGTTTCTCATTTCCCCTAGACCTCTGGGTGGTTCAGGACACAGGTGTAGGTATGGACATTCAAGGTCTGTCCTCTTGTGTAGATCATCTCACTGCAAGGGTACAAAACATTCAAGATTTTGTGGTTTAGAATCCGATGTTAGAGCCTAGAATTCCTATTCCTGACTTATTTTCTGGGGATAGATCTAGGTTCTTGAATTTCAAAAATAATTGTAAACTGTTTCTAGCTTTGAAACCCCGCTCCTCTGGTGACCCCGCTCAACAAGTAAAAATCATTATTTCTTTGTTGCGTGGTGACCCTCAAGACTGGGCATTTTCCCTTGCGCCAGGAGATCCTGCATTGCGTGATGTTGATGCTTTATTTCTGGCGCTTGGATTGCTTTATGATGAACCAAATTCAGTGGATCAGGCAGAGAAAATCTTGCTGGCTTTGTGTCAGGGTCAGGATGAAGCGGAGGTGTACTGTCAGAGGTTTAGAAAGTGGTCTGTGCTTGCTCAGTGGAATGAATGTGCCCTGGCAGCAATTTTCAGAAAGGGTCTTTCTGAAGCCCTTAAGGATATCATGGTGGGATTTCCCACGCCTGCTGGTCTGAATGAGTCTATGTCTTTGGCCATTCAGATCGATCGGCGCATGCGTGAGCGCAAAGCTGTGCACCATCTGGTGGTGTTCTCTGAGCATAGGCCTGAGCCTATGCAGTGTGATAGAACTTTGACCAGAGCTGAAAGGCAAGAACACAGACGTCGGAATGGGCTGTGTTTTTACTGTGGTGAATCCACTCATGCTATCTCGGATTGTCCTAAGCGCACTAAGCGGTTCGCTAGGTCTGCTACCATTGGTACGGTACAGTCGAAATTTCTTTTGTCCGTTACTCTGATTTGCTCTTTGTCATCCTATTCTGTTATGGCATTTGTGGATTCAGGCGCTGCCCTGAATTTGATGGACTTGGAGTTTGCTAGGCGCTGTGGTTTTTTCTTGGAGCCCTTGCAGTATCCTATTCCATTGAGAGGAATTGATGCTACGCCTTTGGCGAAGAATACGCCTCAGTACTGGACCCAATTGACCATGTGCATGGCTCCTGCACATCAGGAGGATATTCGCTTTTTGGTGTTGCATAATCTGCATGATGTGGTCGTTTTGGGGTTGCCATGGCTACAAGTCCATAATCCAGTATTGGATTGGAAATCTATGTCTGTGTCCAGCTGGGGTTGTCAGGGGGTACATGGTGATGTTCCATTTTTGTCTATTTCGTCATCCACCCCTTCTGAAGTCTCTGAGTTTTTGTCGGATTACCGGGATGTATTTGATGAGCCCAAATCCAGTGCCCTACCTCCTCACAGGGATTGCGATTGTGCTATCAATTTGATTCCTGGTAGTAAGTTTCCTAAGGGCCGACTGTTCAATTTATCTGTGCCAGAGCACACCGCTATGCGGAGTTATGTAAAGGAATCCTTGGAGAAGGGTCATATTCGCCCGTCGTCGTCACCATTGGGAGCAGGGTTCTTTTTTGTGGCCAAGAAGGATGGTTCTTTGAGACCTTGTATTGATTACCGCCTTCTTAATAAGATCACAGTCAAATTTCAGTACCCTTTGCCGCTGCTGTCGGATTTATTTGCTCGGATTAAGGCGGCTAGTTGGTTCACCAAGATAGATGTTCATGGTGCGTATAATCTTGTGCGTATTAAACAGGGCGATGAATGGAAAACAGCATTTAATACGCCCGAGGGCCATTTTGAGTACCTGGTTATGCCATTCGGGCTTTCCAATGCTCCATCAGTATTTCAGTCCTTTATGCATGACATCTTCCGAGAGTACCTGGATAAATTTCTGATTGTATATTTGGATGATATTTTGGTCTTCTCGGATGATTGGGAGTCTCACGTAAAGCAGGTCAGAATGGTGTTCCAGGTCCTTCGTGCGAATTCTTTGTTTGTGAAGGGGTCAAAGTGTCTCTTTGGTGTTCAGAAGGTTTCATTTTTGGGTTTCATTTTTTCCCCTTCTACTATCGAGATGGACCCTGTTAAAGTCCAGGCCATTTATGATTGGACTCAGCCGACATCTGTGAAGAGTCTGCAAAAGTTCCTGGGCTTTGCTAATTTTTATCATCGCTTCATCAGTAATTTTTCTAGTGTTGCTAAACCGTTGACTGATTTGACCAAGAAGGGTGCTGATGTGGTCAATTGGTCTTCTGCGGCTGTGGAAGCTTTTCAGGAGTTGAAGCGTCGTTTTTCTTCTGCCCCTGTGTTGTGCCAGCCAGATGTTTCGCTTCCGTTTCAGGTCGAGGTTGATGCTTCTGAGATTGGAGCAGGGGCTGTTTTGTCGCAAAAAAGTTCTGATGGCTCGGTGATGAAACCATGTGCCTTCTTTTCTAGAAAGTTTTCGCCTGCTGAGCGCAATTATGATGTTGGCAATCGAGAGTTGTTGGCCATGAAGTGGGCATTCGAGGAGTGGCGTCATTGGCTTGAAGGAGCCAAGCATCGCGTGGTGGTCTTGACGGATCACAATAATTTGACTTATCTCGAGTCTGCCAAACGGTTGAATCCTAGACAGGCTCGTTGGTCGCTATTTTTCTCCCGTTTTGATTTTGTGGTTTCGTACCTTCCAGGCTCTAAGAATGTGAAGGCTGATGCCCTGTCAAGGAGTTTTGTGCCCGACTCTCCGGGTGTTCCTGAGCCGGCGGGTATTCTCAAAGAGCGGGTAATTTTGTCTGCCATCTCCCCTGATTTGCGGCGGGTGCTGCAAAAATTTCAGGCTGATAGACTTGACCGTTGCCCAGCGGAGAAACTGTCCCTGATAAATGGACTAGTAGAGTTATCTCTGAGGCTCATTGTTCGGTGCTGGCTGGTCATCCTGGAATCTTTGGTACCAGAGATTTGGTGGCTAGATCCTTTTGGTGGCCGTCTTTGTCGCGGGATGTGCGTTCTTTTGTGCAGTCCAGTGGGACTTGTGCTCAGGCTAAGCCCTGCTGTTCTCGTGCCAGTGGGTTGCTTTTGCCCTTGCCGGTCCCGAAGAGGCCCTGGACGCATATCTCTATGGATTTTATTTCGGATCTCCCTGTCTCTCAAAAGATGTCGGTCATTTGGGTGGTTTGTGATCGCTTCTCTAAGATGGTCCATTTGGTACCCTTGTCTAAATTGCCTTCCTCCTCTGATTTGGTGCCATTGTTTTTCCAGCATGTGGTTCGTTTACATAGCATTCCGGAGAACATCGTTTCATACAGAGGTTCCCAGTTTGTTTCGAGGTTTTGGCGAGCCTTTTGTGCTAGGATGGGCATTGATTTGTCTTTTTCCTCGGCTTTCCATCCTCAGACAAATGGCCAAACCGAACGAACTAATCAGACTTTGGAAACATATCTGAGATGCTTTGTTTCTGCTGATCAGGATGATTGGGTGTCCTTTTTGCCTTTGGCTGAGTTCGCCTTTAATAAATCGGGCCAGCTCGGCTACTTTGGTTTCGCCGTTTTTCTGCAATTCTGGTTTCCATCCTCGTTTCTCTTCAGGGCAGGTTGAGTCTTCGGACTGTCCTGGTGTACATACTGTGGTGGATAGGTTGCAGCAGATTTGGACTCATGTGGTGGACAATTTGACATTGTCCCAGGAGAGGGCTCAACGTTTCGCTAACCGCCGGCGCTGTGTGGGTCCCCGACTTCGTGTTGGGGATTTGGTTTGGTTGTCGTCTCGTTATGTTCCTATGAAGGTTTCCTCTCCTAAGTTTAAGCCTCGTTTCATTGGTCCGTATAAGATTTCTGAGGTTCTCAATCCTGTGTCGTTTCGTTTGACCCTTCCAGCTTCTTTTGCCATCCATAATGTATTCCATAGGTCATTGTTGCGGAGATACGTGGCGCCTGTGGTTCCATCCGTTGATCCTCCTGCCCCGGTGTTGGTTGAGGGGGAGTTGGAGTATGTGGTGGAGAAGATTTTGGATTCTCGTATTTCGAGACGGAAACTCCAGTACCTGGTCAAGTGGAAGGGTTATGGTCAGGAAGATAATTCCTGGGTCCTTGCCTCCGATGTTCATGCTGCCGATCTGGTTCGTGCCTTTCATTTGGCTCGTCCTGGTCGGCCTGGGGGCTCTGGTGAGGGTTCGTTGACCCCTCCTCAAGGGGGAGGTACTGTTGTGAATTCTGTTGTCAAGCTCCCTCCTGTGGTCGTGAATGGTACTTCGGCTGGTTCTGTCCATGGGCTTCCTCTGGTGGTTGTGAGTGGAGCTGCGGCTTCTGAGTTTCCTTCTACAGGTGACGAGGTTAATTCGTTAGCTGGCTGCTCTATTTAACTCCACTTAGATCATTGCTCCACGCCACCTGTCAATGTTCCAGTATTGGTCTTGCTCTCTCCTGGATCGTTCTTGTGACCTGTCTTCCCAGCTGAAGCTAAGTTACTGCTTGTTTTTCTCTGGTTTGCTAATTTTCTGTCCAGCTTGCTATTTTGATTTTTGTCTTGCTTGCTGGAAGCTCTGGGACGCAGAGGGAGCGCCTCCGCACCGTGAGTCGGTGCGGAGGGTCTTTTTGCGCCCTCTGCATGGTCTTTTTGTAGGTTTTTGTGCTGACCGCAAAGTTACCTTTCCTATCATCTGTCTGTTCAGTAAGTCGAGCCTCACTGTGCTAAATCTATTTCATCTCTGTGTTTGTAATTTTCATCTTTACTCACAGTCATTATATGTGGGGGGCTGCCTTTTCCTTTGGGGAATTTCTCTGAGGCAAGGTAGGCTTTATTTTTCTTCTCTAGGGCTAGCTAGTTTCTTAGGCTGTGTCGAGTTGCATAGGGAGCATTAGGAGCAATCCACGGCTATTTCTAGTGTGTGTGATAGGATTAGGGATTGCGGTCAGCAGAGTTCCCACGTCTCAGAGCTCGTCCTATATTATTAGTAACTATTAGGTCATTCCGTGTGCTCTTACCCACTAGGTCCATTATTGTCCTAACCACCAGGTCATAACAGCTCTGCTTCCTGCACTGGCTGTGAGCGCCGGTCAGCTGAAAAGCAGAGCGGTGACGTCACCGCTCTGCTTTCCGGCCGCTGTGCTCACAGTGAGTACAGAGAAGCAGAGCGCCGGGGACAGACAGCTGATGGTAAGTATGTAGTGTTTGGTTTTTTTACCTTTACGATGGTAACCAGGGTAAACATCGGGTTACTAAGCGCGGCCCTGCGCTTAGTAACCCGATGTTTACCCTGGTTACCAGCGAAGACATCGCCGATTCAGCGATGTCAGCGGGAGTCCAGCGACGAAATAAAGTTCTGGCCTTCTAGCCCCGACCAACGACATCACAGCAGGATCCTGATCGCTGCTGCGTGTCACACTGAACGATATCGCTAGCCAGGACGCTGCAACGTCACGGATCGCTAGCGATATCGTTTAGTGTGAAGGTACCTTAACTCAAATCCTGACTCCAGCACTGAAGGATGTTGTAACACTAAAGGTACCTTCACATTTAGCGACGCTGCAGCGATCTAGACAACGATCCCGATCGCTGCAGCGTCGCTGTGTGGTCGCTGGAGAGCTGTCACACAGATAGCTCTCTAGCGACCAACTATGCGAAGTCCCCTGGTAACCAGGGTAAACATCGGGTTACTAACAAACACTACATACTTACATTCCGGTGTCTGTCCCCCGGCGCTGTGCTTTCCTGCACTGTGTGAGCGCCGGCTAGCCGTAAAGCAAAGCGGTGACGTCACCGCTGTGCTTTACGGCTTGCCGGCGCTGACAGTGCAGAGAAGCACAGCGCCGGGGGACAGACACCGGAATGTAAGTATGTAGTGTTTTTTTTTTTTTTTTACGTTTACGCTGGTAACTAGGGTAAACATCGGTCACCTGACCAGTTCGTGGACCCGTAGAAGCGCTAGCACAGCGCGAAACGGCCGTCGTCCCAGCTGCTCCCCTGCTCACATCATCAGCGGCGCTGCCAGCTCCGGTCATGCATTTTATGTGAAGATGTAATAAAGTTTTGAATCCTATGAAGATCGGTGAGTGCCCTCATTTGTTCTTACCTATGGACTCTAGTGTTTTCTATTGAAGAGGTGCACCCGGGTCAGGATTCTCAAAGCTGCAATTTCTATTTCTGATATACAGGTCCTTCTCAAAAAATTAGCATATAGTGTTAAATTTCATTATTTACCATAATGTAATGATTACAATTAAACTTTCAAATATTATAGATTCATTATCCACCAACTGAAATTTGTCAGGTCTTTTATTGTTTTAATACTGATGATTTTGGCATACAACTCCTGATAACCCAAAAAACCTGTCTCAATAAATTAGCATATTTCACCCATCCAATCAAATAAAAGTGTTTTTTAATAACAAACAAAAAAACCATCAAATAATAATGTTCAGTTATGCACTCAATACTTGGTCGGGAATCCTTTGGCAGAAATGACTGCTTCAATGCGGCGTGGCATGGAGGCAATCAGCCTGTGACACTGCTGAGATGTTATGGAGGCCCAGGATGCTTCAATAGCGGCCTTAAGCTCATCCAGAGTGTTGGGTCTTGCGTCTCTCAACTTTCTCTTCACAATATCCCACAGATTCTCTATGGGGTTCAGGTCAGGAGAGTTGGCAGGCCAATTGAGCACAGTAATACCATGGTCAGTAAACCATTTACCAGTGGTTTTGGCACTGTGAGCAGGTGCCAGGTCGTGCTGAAAAATGAAATCTTCATCTCCATAAAGCATTTCAGCCGATGGAAGCATGAAGTGCTCCAAAATCTCCTGATAGCTAGCTGCATTGACCCTGCCCTTGATGAAACACAGTGGACCAACACCAGCAGCTGACATGGCACCCCACACCATCACTGACTGTGGGTACTTGACACTGGACTTCAGGCATTTTGGCATTTCCTTCTCCCCAGTCTTCCTCCAGACTCTGGCACCTTGATTTCCGAATGACATGCAAAATTTGCTTTCATCAGAAAAAAGTACTTGGGACCACTTAGCAACAGTCCAGTGCTGCTTCTCTGTAGCCCATTTCGGCACCTGTAGCCCATTTCCTGCACACGCCTGTGCACGGTGGCTCTGGATGTTTCCACACCAGACTCAGTCCACTGCTTCCTCAGGTTCCCCAAGGTCTGGAATCGGTCCTTCTCCACAATCTTCCTCAGGGTCCGGTCTCCTCTTCTCGTTGTACAGCGTTTTCTGCCACATTGTTTCCTTCCAACAGACTTACCATTGAGGTGCCTTGATACAGCACTCTGGGAACAGCCTATTTGTTGAGAAATTTCTTTCTGGGTCTTAAGGTACTGTCACACTAGACGATATCGCTAGCGATCCGTGACGTTGCAGCGTCCTCGCTAGCGATATCGTCCAGTGTGACAGGCAGCAGCGATCAGGCCCCTGCTGGGAGATCGCTGGTCGGGGAAGAAAGTCCAGAACTTTATTTCGTCGCTGGACTCCCCGTAGACATCGCTGAATCGGCGTGTGTGACACCGATTCAGCGATGTCTTCGCTGGTAACCAGGGTAAACATCGGGTAACTAAGCGCAGGGCCGCGCTTAGTAACCCGATGTTTACCCTGGTTACCATCCTAAAAAGTAAAAAAACAAACAGTACATACTTACCTACAGCCGTCTGTCCTCCAGCGCTGTGCTCTGCTCTCCTCCTGCTCTGGCTGTGAGCGTCGGTCAGCCGGAAAGCAGAGCAGTGACGTCACCGCTCTGCTTTCTGGCTGCCCGGCGCTCACAGCCAGACCAGAGAAGCAGAGCGCCGAGGACAGACAGCGATAGGTAAGTATGTAGCGTTTGTTTTTTTACTTTTTAGGATGGTAACCAGGGTAAACATCGGGTTACTAAGCGCGGCCCTGCGCTTAGTTACCCGATGTTTACCCTGGTTACCGGGGACCTCGGGATCGTTGGTCGCTGGAGAGCTGTCTGTGTGACAGCTCTCCAGCGACCAAACAGCGACGCTGCAGCGATCCGGATCGTTGTCGGTATCGCTGCAGCGTCGCTATGTGTGACGGTACCTTTACCCTCTTGCTTGAGGGTGTCAATGATGGCCTTCTTGACATCTGTCAGGTCGCTAGTCTTACCCATGATGGGGGTTTTGAGTAATGAACCAGGCAGGGAGTTTATAAAAGCCTCAGGTATCTTTTGCATGTGTTTAGAGTTAATTAGTTGATTCAGAAGATTAGGGTAATAGGTCGTTTAGACTAGAGAACCTTTTCTTGATATGCTAATTTATTGAGACAGGTTTTTTGGGTTATCAGGAGTTGTATGCCAAAATCATCAGTATTAAAACAATAAAAGACCTGACAAATTTCAGTTGGTGGATAATGAATCTATAATATATGAAAGTTTAATTGTAATCATTACATTATGGTAAATAATGAAATTTAACACTATATGCTAATTTTTTGAGAAGGACCTGTACACGCAATTGAGACCTGTGGACATATCACTGGTTACCGTTTATGAGCAGTGCCACCCTTCTTTTTCTTTATATCTGGACATACATTACTGTGATTGGCTGCTCAGTGTAGTGAGTGCACACATGATCTGTGATCTATCACAATGTGCAGTCATAGAGACTGGGCATGGACAGTGGTGGATGGCTGAGGTGATGAGGCACTGGCAGCCATCTTAGGGCTCCTTCTCACTTGCGAGAAATACGTCCGAGTCTCGCAGGTTAAAACCAAGCTGTGGTGCCGGCACTTGGGAGTGGAGCGTGCGGCTCCATGTAGTGCTATGCAGCCGCACTCTCCGCTCCCAAGTGCCAGCGCCACAGCTTGGTTTTCACATGCGAAACTCGGACGTTTATCTCGCAAGTGGAAAGGAGCCCTTAGGTTAATAAAAGGAGGAGGATTTCTACCTCATTCATTTCTGTAGTTCCTGCTGCTCTACAGTGGGAAAGTAATGATATCAATCTGAGGCAGACAAAAACTGGACAGATCTGGGTATATGTAAAATAATAGTAGAATAAGTCAGCAGCACTGACTCAAACACATGGCCTCTAAGGCCTCTTTCACATTTCCGTCAGTACAGGTCCGTCGCTATGTGTCGGGCCGACCTACCGACGGACGTTGTGAAAATGTGCCACGATGTGGGCAGCGGATTTCAAAGCATCCGCTGCCCATTGTTAGGCTTTGTGCACACGTTCAGGATTTCTCGCAGAAAATTCCTGAGAAAAACCGGACATTTTCTGCAAGAAATCCGGAAGAAAACCGCATGCGTTTTTGCCGCGATTTTGCCGCATTTTTTTCTGGACATTCCCCAATGTATTTTGTAGTAGGAAATCCGCAAAAAAACGCAAAATTAATGAACATGCTGCGGTTTTTACCGTGATGCGTTTTTTTCACGGAAAAAACGCATCATGTGCACAAAACATGTGGAATTCATTCTAAATGATGGGATGCTTATTGTATGCGTTTTTTTTGCGGTTTTATAGCATTTGTATCGGGAAAAATCGCGAAAAAACCACAATGTGTGCACACAGCCTTAAGTCCAGGGAGGAGGGTGCGGAGTTTTGGCCGCGCATGCGCGGTCGAAAATGGCAGACGCGGCAGGCAAAAAACGTTACATTGAACATTGTTTTGTCCGTCGCGTCCACCAAAACACAATGGATCCATGATATTACACATATTGGCTGCTCTGTGCGCACAGGACTTGTGATGAGGTCACAGGATGGGAGGAGTCAGGGGTCACATGATCGGGAGGACCTCCGTGTACAGGACTCTGCTGGTTGTCATGGCGCTGGACAAGGGTAAGCATATGTGTGAGGTCAGGAGGTGTTTACAGTGTGGATGTAGCAGAGCCGTGTGTATACGAGGTGTATGGATTGGAGGAGCGTGTGAAAGGTGTATGGAGCGGAGTCGTGTGTGTAAGAGGTGTACGGAGTTGTGTGTATGAGGTGTACGGAGTGCAGCTGCGTGTGTACGAGGTCTACAGATCGGAGCAGCGTGTGAAAGGTGTATAGAGCGGAGTCGTGTGTGTAAGAGGTGTACGGAGCCGTGTGTATGAGGTGTACGGAGTGCAGCTGCGTGTGTACGAGGTCTACAGGTCGGAGCAGCGTGTGAAAGGTGTATAGAGCGGAGTCGTGTGTGTAAGAGGTGTACGGAGCCGTGTGTATGAGGTGTACGGAGTGCAGCCGCGTGTGTACGAGGTCTACGGATCGGAGCGGCATGTGAAAGGTATATGGAACGGAGTCTTGTGTGTAAGAGGTGTACAGAGCCGTGTGTATGAGGTGTATAGAGTGCAGCCGCGTGTGTACGAGGTCTACGGATCGGAGCAGCATGTGAAAGGTGTATGGAGCGGAGTCGTGTGTGTAAGAGGTGTACAGAGCGGAGCAGCGTGTGAAAGGTGTTTGGAGTGGAGTTGTGTGTGTACGAGGTGTACGGAGCAGAGCCACGTGTGTACGGAGCGGCGCCGTGTGTGTACAAGGTATACAGAGCGGAGCAGAGTGTGTAATGTGTATGGAGCGGAGTCGCGTGTGTACAAGGTGTAGGGAGTGGAGCCGTGTGTGTACGACATGTACGGAGTGGAGCCGCGTGTGTACGAAGTGGAGTCGTGTGTGTGTACGAGGTGTACGAAGCGGAGTCGTGTGTGTGTACGAGGTGTACGGAGTGGAGTCGTGTGTGTGTACGAGGTGTATGGAAAGGAGCCATGTGTGTATGAGGTGTGCGGAGTGCAGCCGTGTACGGAGCGGATCCGCATGTGCAAGATGTATGGAGCAGATTGGTGTGTGTACGAGGTGTACGGAGCGGACGCTGGCTGTGTCGGATCGGAGCAGATATTGCTCCTCGCTCTAACACTGGCACAGGAGACACGGAGAGGTCTTTATCAGTGGCATATCACAGCTGCAGTGACGTGAGCAGTCAGCGGCGCAGCTGGATGACATCATTCAGCGCCGCGGGAGTGGAAGCTGCGGCTGCTGCGAGGGAGCGCGGTGAAAGGTGTGTGTATGTAGTGATGGAGAAGGCAATGATGGGGGTGGGGTAACCATGTGTGGCCATTATACTGTACCCAGCATCATGTGGGACCATTATACTGTACAAAGCATCATGTGAGCCCATTATACTGTATGGACCATCACGTGGGGCCAGTATACTGTACGCAGCATCATTTGGGGCCATTATACAGTATGGAGCATAATGTGGCCATTATACAGTATGGAGCATCATGTGTGGCCATTATACAGTATGGAGTATCATGTGTGGCCATTATACAGTATGGAGCATCACGTGGGGCCAGTACACTGTACGCAGCATCATTTGGGGCCATTATACAGTATGGAGTATCATCTGTGGCCATTATACAGTATGGAGCATCATGTGTGGCCGTTATACAGTATGGAGCATCATGTGTGGCCATTATACAGTATGGAGCATCATGTGGAGCCATTATACAGTATGGAGCATCATGTGTGGCCATTATACAGTATGGAGCACCGTGTGGCCATATTTTTTTGTTTATAATTATTGTTTATGAAACATTGTGATCAGCAGTGCTAAATGGGTGTGGCTGGGGCGTAACTAGTTGTGAAATGGGTGTGGTCAAAGGCGTGGTGTCAAATGTGCGCGGCACGCACATCGCACCGCTGACTTTGTCCCTCTTTCCCTTCCTCAAAAGTTGGGAGGTATGGCATATGCGTCATGAAAGTCGGTTGCCAATCCAACCTGTGACGCATATGCTGTGTCACAGAATGATCGCGCTCCTGCAGGTCGGGTGAAAGAGTTAACTGTACTTTCACCCAACCTGCAGGGACAGGGTGAGTGGTACTCCAGCCCAGGGGGGGGTGGCTTCGCATCCCCCCAACCCCCCCTCCCCCCCCCCCCCGTGGCTACAATCGCTCTGTTTGGCTGTTGAAAGTGACACTTCACTTTCAATCAGAGCAATCGTAATATTTCACCAATGAAAATTCGTGAAATATTACAATCCAGCCATGCCTGATGCTGCAATATCATCGGCCATGGCGGGAAACCGCGATCTGCCACCACCACCGATCCACCCCCCCCCGTCCTCCGTGCTGTCTTCTGCTGTCCTCTGCTCCCCTCCGTCCTCCTGTCCGCTCCCCCCGCAGTCCGATCTCATCCCTCCATGGTCCAATCCCACCCCCGCATACTTACCGAGCTCCAGTGTCCTTCCATCTTCTCCATGGGCGCATACACGGTGTGCCTGCCGAATCTGCCGGCAGATTAATTCCAGGTACATTTTTATCGCTGTGATAGGTTCTATCACAGTGATCAAAATAAAAAAAAATAATAAATAACCCCCCTTTTATCACCCTCATAGGTAGGGAAGATAATAAAATAAAGAAAATATATGTACTTTTATTTTTCCACTAGGGTTAGAATGTAAGCCCGCAAGGGCAGGGTCCTCGCCACTCTGTATCAGTCTGTAATTGTTAGTTTGTTTACTGTAAGTGATATCTGTAACTTGTATGTAAAGGTGCCGTCACATTTAAGGCCCCGTCACACATAGCGACGCTGCAGCGATACCGACAACGATCCGGATCGCTGCAGCGTTGCTGTTTGGTCACTGGAGAGCTGTCACACAAACAGCTCTCCAGCGACCAACGATCCCGAGGTCCCCGGTAACCAGGGTAAACATCGGGTTACTAAGCGCGGCCCTGCGCTTAGTAACCCGATGTTTACCCTGGTTACCAGCGAAGACATCGCTGAATCGGCGTCACACACGCCGATTCAGCGATGTCAGCGGGACCTCAACGATCAAAAAATGGCCCAGGCCATTCCGACACGACCAGCGATCTCACAGCAGGGGCCTGATCGCTGGTACGTGTCACACATAGCGAGATCGCTACTGAGATCGCTGTTGCGTCACAAAACTTGTGACTCAGCAGCGATCTCGCTAGCGATCTCGCTGTGTGTGACGGGGCCTTTAGCGACGCTGCAGCGATCTAGACAATCGCTGCAGCGTCACTGTTTGGTCGCTGGAGAGCTGTCACACATACAGCTCTCCAGCGACCAACGATCCCGAAGTCCCCGGGTAACCAGGGTAAACATCGGGTTACTAAGCGCAGGGCCGCGCTTAGTAACCCGATGTTTACCCTGGCTACCATTGTAAAAGTAAAAAAAAAAAAAACACTACATACTTACATTCCTGTCGCGTCCCACAGCGTCAGCTTCCCGCACTGTGTAAGCGCGCTGGTCGGAAAGCAGAGCGGTGACGTCACCGCTGTGCTCTGCTTTACGGCCGGCCGGCGCTGACACTGGGGGACGCAGGGAAGCTGAAGCTGAGGAACGTGACAGGAATGTAAGTATGTAGTGTTTTTTTTTTACTTTTACAATGGTAACCAGGGTAAACATCGGGTTACTAAGCGCGGCCCTGGAATCAATGGTGCTATATAAATAAATAATAATAATAACTAGGGTTAGGGTTAGAACTAGGGTTAGGGTTGCAGTTAGGGTTAGGGTTGCAATTAGGGTCAGAGTTGCAATTAGGGTTAGGGGTGCAATTAGGGTTAGGGGTGCAATTAGGGTTAGGGTTGCAATTAGGATTAGGGTTGTAATTAGGGTTGAAGTAGCAATTAGGGTTAGAATTAGGGTTAGGGTTGCGGTTAGGGTTGCAATTAGGGTTAGGGTTAGAATTAGGGTTAGAATTGCGGATTGGCCACTGCGGATTCGTAGCAGTTTTCCATCACGTTTACAGTACCATGTAAACCTATGGAAAACCAAATCCGCTGTGCCCTTTGTGCGGAAGATCCCGCGCGGAAACGCTGCGTTGTATTTTCCGCAACATGTCAATTCTTTGTGCGGATTCTGCAGCGTTTTACACCTGTTCCTCAATAGGAATCCGCAGGTGAAATCCGCACAAAAAACTGGAAATACACGGTAAATCTGCAGGTAAAACGCAGCGCGTTTTACCTGCAGATTTTTCAAAAACTGTGCGGAAAAATCCTCACACAAATCCGCAACATGGGCACATAGCCTTAGGGTTAGGGTTGGAATCAGATTTAGGGTTGGAATTAGGGTTGGGATTGGAAATAGGGTTAAGATTAGGGTTAGGGGTGTGTTGGGGTTAGGGTTAGGCTTGTGGTTAGGGTTATGGTTAGGGTTGGGGTTAGGGTTGTGGTTAGGGGTGTGTTGGGGTTAGGGTTGTGATTAGGGTTATGGCTAGAGTTGGGATTAGGTTAGGGGTGTGTTGGGGTTAGTGTTGGAGTTAGAATTGAGGGGTTTCCACTGTTTAGGCACATCAGGGGTCTCTAAACGCGACATGGCGCCACAATTGATTGCAGCCAATCTTGCGTTTAAAAAGTCAAATGGTGCTCCCTCCCTTCCGAGCCCCGACGTGCGCCCAAACAGTGGTTTACCCAAACATATGGGGCATAAGCGTACTCAGGGAAAATTGCACAGCAACTTTGGGGGTCTAATTTCTCCTGTTACCCATGGGAAAATAACAAAATGGGGGCTAAAACTTATTTTTGTGGCAAAAAATTATTTTTTATTTTCACGGCTCTGCGTTATGAATTTCAGTGAAGCACTTGGGGGTTCAAAGTGCTCACCACACATCTAGATATGTTCCTTGGGGGGTCTAGTTTCCAAAATGGGGTCACTTGTGGGGGGTTTCTACTGTTTAGGTACATTAGGGGCTCTGCAAACGCAATGTGACGCCTGCAGACCATTCCATCAAAGTCTGCATTTCAAAACGTCACTACTTCCCTTCCGAGCCCTGACATGTGCCAAAACAGTGGTTCCTCCCCCCCCCCCACACATATAGGATATCAGCATACTCAGGACAAACAAGACAACAACTATTGGGGTCCAATTTCTCCTGTTACCCTTGTGAAAATAAAAAAATTGATTGCTAAAAAATAATTTTTTAGGAAAGAAAAATGATTTTTTATATTTACAGCTCTGCTTTATAAACTTTTATGAAGCACTTGGGGGTTCAAAGTGCTCACCACACATCTAGCTAAGTTCCTTGGGGGGTCTAGTTTCCTAAATGGGGTCACTTGTGGGGGGTTTCAACTGTTTAGGCACATCAGGGGCTCAGCAAACATAACATGACGCCCGCAGACCATTCCATCAAAGTCTGCATTCCAAAACGTCACTACTTCCCTTCCGATCCCTGACGTGTGCTCAAACAGTGGTTTACCCAAACATATGGGGTATCAGCATACTCAGGACAAGCTGGACAACAACTTTTGAGGTCCAATTTCTCCTGTTACCCTTGTGAAAATAAAAAATTGCGGGCTAAAAATTTATTTTTGAGGTAAGAAAAATGATTTTTTATTTTCACAGCTCTGTGCTATAAACTTCTATGAAGCACTTGGATGTTCAAAGTGCTCATCGCACATCTAGATTAGTTCCTTGGGTGGTCTAGTTTCCAAAATGGGGGTCACTTGTGGGGGAGCTCCAATGTTTAGGCACACAGGGGCTCTCCAAACGCGACATGGTGTCCGCTAACGATTGGAGCTAATATTTCATTCAAAAAGTCAAATGGCGCTCCTTTCCTTCCGAGCCCTGCCGTTCTCCTAAAAAGTGGTTTCTGACCACATATGAGGTATCAGTGTACTCAGGAGAAATTGCCCATCAAATTTTATGATCCATTTTATCATGTTACCCATGTAAAAATGTAAAAAATGAGGCTAAAAGAAATTTTTTGTGAACAAAAATGACTTTTTAATTTTTACGGATCAATTTGTGAAGCACCTGGGGGTTCAAAGTGCTCACTATCCATCTAGATAAGTTCCGTGGGGGGTCTGGTTTCCAAAATGGGGTCACTTGTGTGGGAGCTCCAATATTTAGGCACACAGGGGCTCTCCAAACGCGACATGGTGTCCGCTAAAGATTGGAGCCAATTTTTCATTCAAAAAGTCAAATGGCGCTCCTTCCCTTCCGAGCCCTGTCGTGCACCCAAACAGTGGTTCCTCCCCACATATGGAATATCGGCGTACTCAGGACAAATTCTACAATAACTTTTGGGGTCCAGTTTCTCTTTTTACCCTTGGAAAAATAAAAAAAAATGTTGCTAAAAGATCATTTTTGTGACTAAAAAGTGAAATGTTCATGTTTTCCTTCCATGTTGCTTCTGCTGCTGTGAGGCACCTGAAGGGTTAATCAACTTCTTGAATGTGGTTTTGAGCACCTTGAGGGGTGCAGTTTTTAGAATGGTGTCACTTTTGGTTTTTTTTCAGCCATATAGACCCCTCAAACTAACTTCAAATGTGAGGTGGTCCCTAAAAAAATGGTTTTGTAAATTTTGTTGTAAAAATGAGAAATCGCTGGTCAAATTTTAACCCTTATAACTTCCTAGCAAAAAAAAATTTTGTTTCCAAAATTGTGCTGATGTAAAGTAGACATGTGGGTAATGTTATTTATTAACTATTTTGTGTCACATAACTCTCTGGTTTAACAGTATAAAAATTCAAAATTTGGAAATTGCGACATTTTCAAAATTTTCGCCAAATTTCCATTTTTTTCACAAATAAACGCAAAAATTATCGGCCTAAATTTACTACTAACATGAATCCCAATATGCCACGAAAACACAGTCTCAGAATCGCTAGGATCCGTTGAAGCATTCCTGAGTTATTACCTCATAAAGGGACACTGGTCAGAATTGCAAAAAATGGCCAGGTCATTAAGGTCAAAATAGGCTGGGTCATGATGGGGTTAAATCACCCCACTTTCGCCCCATTCAAAATAAAACAATTAAAAAAAATCAATCATACACATATTTGGTATCGCCGTGTTCAGAATCGCCCGATCTATCAATTAAAAAAAGGATTAACCTGATCGCTAAACAGCGTAGCGAGAAAACAATTCAAAACGCCAGAATGACGCTTTTTTGGTCGCCGCGACATTGCATTAAAATGCAATAACGGGCGATCAAAAAAACGTATCTGCACAAAAGTGGTATCTTTAAAAATATCAGCTCGGCATGGAAAAAATAAGCCCTCACCTGATCCCAGATCCAAAAAATGGAAACGCTACGGGTATCGGAAAATTACGCTTTTTTTTTTCCAGCAAAGTTTGGAATTTTTTTTACCACTTAGATAAAAAGTAACCTAGATATGTTTGGTGTCTATGAACTCGTAATGACGTGGAGAATCACAATGGCAGGTCAGTTTTAGCATTTAGTGAACCCAGCAGAAAAGCCAAACAAAAAACAAGTGTGGGATTGCACTTTTTTTTGCAATTTCACCACACTTGAAATTTTTTTACCGTTTTCTAGTACAAGACATGGTAAAACCAATGGTGTCATTCAAAAGCACAACTCGTCCCTCAAAAAATAAGCCCTCACATGGCCATATTGAAGTTATGGCTCTGGGAAGGAGGGGAGCGAAAAACGAAAACGCAAAAACGAATAAGGGCTGCGTCTTGAAGGGGTTAATCACCACCCCCACTTTGACAGCTTCATATGGCCAGAGAAGGGTGGAGATAGATGGAAACCAAGCAGGGAAGGTGCAGATGTATGATTGGCCGCCATGGAGTCCGAGCTCCTCTACTTGGTTTGAGCAGTCATTCTTTGCTGACAGAGTACCTTTAAAGAGGTTGTCCACAAATTTAACATTGATAGCCTAGCCTTAGGATAGGTGATCAATGTCTGATCACTGGTGGTGCAACAATCGTCATACTCCCTGCCTTGCTGTTCTGCGTTGGCAGTCACTGTAAGTCCATGTTCACACTATGCGGTTTTTACTGCGGAACCGCGGCGATTTTGCCGCTGCGGGTCCGCAGCTGTTTTCCATGCAGGGTACAGTACAATGTTACCCTATGGAAAACAAAAACCGCAGTGCACATGATGCAGAAAAACACGAAAAAAAACGCGCTGAATTGCTGCGGAAAAAAAGAAAGACCATGTCACTTCTTTGTGCAGAATCGCAGCGATTCTGCACCCATAGAAATGCATTGATCCGCTTACTTCCCGCATGGGGCTATGCCCACCATGCGGGAAGTAAGCGGATAATGTGCGGGTTATACCCGGGTTGGAGGAGAGGAGACTCTCCTCCAGGCCCCGGGAACCATATTTGTGTTAAAAAAAAAGAATTAAAATAAAAAATAATGTTATACTCACCCCCGGAAGTCTCAGCGCTGCACGCGGCCGTCCGGTCTCAGGTTTGCTATGCGACCAGGACCTTCGGTGACGTCGCGGTCACATGACCGTGACGTCACCGAAGGTCCTGGTCGCACAGCATCTTTGGAACCGGACCGCTGCCTGCAGCGCCGAGGAGATCGGGACGTCAGAGGGTGAGTATATCATCATGATTTTATTATTTTTAACACTACTATTGATGCTGCATATTGCTGCATATGCAGCATCAATAGTAGGGGTAAATCCTGCAGCGGAACCCGCAGGACAAACCGCGATAAATCTGCAGGGATAACCGCAGCGGGTTTGCCCTGCAGATTTATCAAATCCGCTGCGGGAGAACCCGCAGGACAGAACGCAGAGTGTGAACATGGCCTAACTGTTGCATAACGATAATGCATATCGGCCTCCTATTAATATGAATAGTAGGCGGATGTGTTATACTTGACCACGGCCATTATACAGTAGACAGAGCAGCTCTGTGACTGGTCAGTTCTGGCCACCGCCAGCACAAAACAGCTGATCGGCAGGGGTGTCACATCACCACTGAACAGACATTGATCCTAAAGCTATCAATGTTAAAGTCATGGACATCTCTTTAACCCCTTAGTGACCGAGCCAAATTTTTGAAATCTGACCAGTGTCACTTTATGTGGTAATAACTCTGCAACGCTTCTACAAATCCCAGTGATTTTGAGATTGTTTTTTCGTGACACATTATACTTTATGATAATGGTAAATTTAGTTCAACATTTTTTGTGTTTATTTATAAAAAATATAAAAAATGTGAGAAAAATGTTAAAAAATTAGCAATTTTCTAAATTTGAATGATTATCCCTTTAATCCAGATAGTCATACAACAGCAAACCATTAATAAATAACATTTCCCTCATGTCGGCTTTACATCAGCACCATTTGTAAAATATTATTTTATTCTGTTAGCATTTTAGGAGGTTTAAAAATGTAGCAGCAATTTTTCATTTTTTCAAAGAAATTTACCACATTTATTTTTTTAGGGACTTATCCATGTTTAAAGTGACTTTAGGGGTCCCATATATTGGGAAACCCCCAAACGTGATACCATTTTAAAAACAGCATCCCTAGACATATTGAAAACTGCTGTCAGGTAGTTTATTAACCCTTCAGGTGCTTTACAGGAATTAATGCAAAATGGCATGACAGAAATGAAAATGTGTATTTTTACCACCTAAATGTTGCTAACTTCTAAACAGATTACTATAGCCGGCAGACTCTAAGGCCGCTATATGGTCATGAATTGCCATCGCAAACATCAGGACAACAAAATCATGATCTGAGGGCACCAATTGGGATAAAGAAGAAGCCCCCACACTCTGTTAACCATTTATAATGATGTAGTCACTATTGACAGCAGCATCTAAGGGGTTAAACAGATTTAGATGGCGCAAATACTGATCGTGGCTGATACAGCAAGTTGTCAGCTATAGTGTACAACCAACAGATGCTGGATTGTCATCTGTATGGGGAGGCTATTCTCTTATATCTCAGGTCAGTTAAAAGACGTATTGGCGGTCATTAAGGGGTTAAACCTGTTCTACATGCAATACTACCTCAATGATTATTACAATAACTTGACTGTAACTAAAATTAGAATGTCAACAGTGCTGCAGCCATATTCTGTTTGACATGCTGGGAATTGTAGTGCTGTGCACAACCAGCAGGAAAAGTTGGTAGCTTGTAGACATTTTTTTTCCAAGTTGAAATAAACTAATTTTACTATTTAATCTGCTTTGCTTCCATACTTTAAAGGGAACCTGTCACCTGAATTTGGCGGGACTGGTTTTGGGTCATATGGGCGGAGTTTTCGGGTGTTTGATTCACCCTTTCCTTACCCGCTTGCTGCATGCTGGCTGCAATATTGGATTGAAGTTCATTCTCTGTCCTCCATAGTGCACGCCTGTACAAGGCAAGATTGCTTTGCGCAGGCGTGTACTATGGATTACAGAGAATGAACTTCAATCCAATATTGCAGCCAGCATGCAGCCAGCGGGTAAGGAAAGGGTGAATCAAACACCCGAAAACTCCGCCCATATGACCCAAAACCAGTCCCGCCAAATTCAGGTGACAGAGTCCCTTTAACCCCTTCATGACCCAGCCTATTTTGACCTTAAAGACCTTGCCATTTTTTGCAATTCTGACCAGTGTCCCTTTATGAGGTAATAACTCGGGAACGCTTCAACGGATCCTAGCGATTCTGAGATTGTTTTCTCGTGACATATTGGGCTTCATGTTAGTGGTAAATTTAGGTCGATAATTTTTGCGTTTATGTGTGAAAAAATTGGAAATTTGGTAAAAATTTTGAAAATTTCGCAATTTTCAAATTTTGAATTTTTATTCTGTTAAACCAGAGAGATATGTGACACAAAATAGTTAATAAATAACATTTCCCACATGTCTACTTTACATCAGCACAATTTTGGAAACAATTTTTTTTTTGCCAGGAAGTTATAAGGGTTAAAATTTGACCAGCGATTTCTCATTTTTACAACGAAATTTACAAAACCATTTTTTTTAGGGACCACCTCACATTTGAAGTCAGTTTGAGGGGTCTATATGGCTGAAAATACCCAAAAGTGACACCATTCTAAAAACTGCACCCCTCAAGGTACTCAAAACCACATTCAAGAAGTTTATTAACCCTTCAGGTGCTTCACAGCAGCAGAAGCAACATGGAAGGAAACAATGAACATTTAACTTTTTAGTCACAAAAATGATCTTTCAGCAACAATTTTTTTATTTTCCCAATGGTAAAAGGAGAAACTGAACCACGAAAGTTGTTGTCCAATTTGTCCTGAGTACGCTGATACCTCATATGTGGGGGTAAACCACTGTTTGGGCGCATGGCAGGGCTTGAAAGGGAAGGAGCGCCATTTGACTTTTTGAATGAAAAATTGGCTGCACTCTTTAGCGGACACCATGTCACATTTGGAGAGCCCCCGTGTGCCTAAAAATTTGAGCTCCCCCACAAGTGACCCCATTTTGGAAACTAGACGCCCCAAGGAACTTATCTAGATGCATAGTGAGCACTTTGAACCCCCAGGTGCTTCACAAATTGATCCATAAAAATGAAAAAGTACTTTTTTTTCACAAAAAAATTTTTTAGCCTCAATTTTTTCATTTTCACATGGGCAACAGGATAAAATGGATCCTAAAATTTGTTGGGCAATTTCTCCTGAGTACACCGATACCTCATATGTGGGGGTAAACCACTGCTTGGGCACATGCTAAGGCTCGGAAGGGAAGGAGCGCCATTTGACTTTTTGAATGAAAAATTATCTCCATCGTTAGCGGACACCATGTCACGTTTGGAGAGCCGCCGTGTGCCTAAACATTGGAGCTCCCCCACAAGTGACCCCATTTTGGAAACTAGACCACCCAAGGAACTTATCTAGATGACTAGTGAGCACTTTGAACCCCCAGGTGCTTCACAAATTGATCCATAAAAATGAAAAAGTACTTTTTTTTCACAAAAATTTTATTTTAGCCTCAATTTTTTTCATTTTCACATGGGCATCAGGGTAAAATGGATGCTAAAATTTGTTGGGCAATATCTCCTGAGTACACCAATACCTCACATGTAGGCGTAAACCACTGTTTAGGCGCACGGCAAGGCTCGGAAGGGAAGGAGCGCCATTTCACTTTTTGAATGAAAAAATAGCTCCAATCTTTAGCGGACACCATGTCACGTTTGGAGAGCCGCCGTGTGCCTAAACATTGGAGCTCCCCCACATATGACCCCATTTTGGAAACTAGACCACCCAAGGAACTTATCTAGATGCATATTGAGCACTTTGAACCCCCAGGTGCTTCACAAATTGATCCATAAAAATGAAAAAGTACTTTTTTTTCACAAAAATTTTATTTTAGCCTCAATTTTTTTCATTTTCCCATGGGCATCAGGATAAAATGGATGCTAAAATTTGTTGGGCAATATCTCCTGAGTACACCGATACCTCACATGTAGGCGTAAACCACTGTTTAGGCGCACGGCAAGGCTCGGAAGGGAAGGAGCGCCATTTGACTTTTTGAATGAAAAAATAGCTCCAATCTTTAGCGGACACCATGTCACGTTTGGAGAGCCGCCGTGTGCCTAAACATTGGAGCTCCCCCACATATGACCCCATTTTGGAAACTAGACCACCCAAGGAACTTATCTAGATGCATATTGAGCACTTTGAACCCCCAGGTGCTTCACAAATTGATCCATAAAAATGAAAAAGTACTTTTTTTTCACAAAAATTTTATTTTAGCCTCAATTTTTTTCATTTTCACATGGGCATCAGGGTAAAATGGATGCTAAAATTTGTTGGGCAATATCTCCTGAGTACACCGATACCTCACATGTAGGCGTAAACCACTGTTTAGGCGCACGGCAAGGCTCGGAAGGGAAGGAGCGCCATTTGACTTTTTGAATGAAAAAATAGCTCCAATCTTTAGCGGACACCATGTCACGTTTGGAGAGCCGCCGTGTGCCTAAACATTGGAGCTCCCCCACATATGACCCCATTTTGGAAACTAGACCACCCAAGGAACTTATCTAGATGCATATTGAGCACTTTGAACCCCCAGGTGCTTCACAAATTGATCCATAAAAATGAAAAAGTACTTTTTTTTCACAAAAATTTTATTTTAGCCTCAATTTTTTTCATTTTCCCATGGGCATCAGGATAAAATGGATGCTAAAATTTGTTGGGCAATATCTCCTGAGTACACCGATACCTCACATGTAGGCGTAAACCACTGTTTAGGCGCACGGCAAGGCTCGGAAGGGAAGGAGCGCCATTTGACTTTTTGAATGAAAAAATAGCTCCAATCTTTAGCGGACACCATGTCACGTTTGGAGAGCCGCCGTGTGCCTAAACATTGGAGCTCCCCCACATATGACCCCATTTTGGAAACTAGACCACCCAAGGAACTTATCTAGATGCATATTGAGCACTTTGAACCCCCAGGTGCTTCACAAATTGATCCATAAAAATGAAAAAGTACTTTTTTTTCACAAAAATTTTATTTTAGCCTCAATTTTTTTCATTTTCACATGGGCATCAGGGTAAAATGGATGCTAAAATTTGTTGGGCAATATCTCCTGAGTACACCGATACCTCACATGTAGGCGTAAACCACTGTTTAGGCGCACGGCAAGGCTCGGAAGGGAAGGAGCGCCATTTGACTTTTTGAATGAAAAAATAGCTCCAATCTTTAGCGGACACCATGTCACGTTTGGAGAGCCGCCGTGTGCCTAAACATTGGAGCTCCCCCACATATGACCCCATTTTGGAAACTAGACCACCCAAGGAACTTATCTAGATGCATATTGAGCACTTTGAACCCCCAGGTGCTTCACAAATTGATCCATAAAAATGAAAAAGTACTTTTTTTTCACAAAAATGTTATTTTAGCCTCAATTTTTTTCATTTTCACATGGGCATCAGGATAAAATGGATGCTAAAATTTGTTGGGCAATATCTCCTGAGTACACCGATACCTCACATGTAGGCGTAAACCACTGTTTAGGCGCACGGCAAGGCTCGGAAGGGAAGGAGCGCCATTTCACTTTTTGAATGAAAAATTAGCTCCAATCGTTAGCGGACACTATGTTGTGTATGGAAGGTATGTAGTGTATGTCAGGTTGGTGTGTGTGTGGTGTAGTATTCACCACACACACACACACACACCTGACGTACACTATACCACACCACACCAAACTGACGTACACTACGCCATACACACCCTGACACTACGTCAGGTTGGGTTGTGTAGTGTTTGTTAGGTTGGGGTGAGGTGTAGTGTACGTCAGGTAGGTGTGTGTGGTGTAGTGTACACCACACACACACACACACCAACCTGACGTACACTATACCACACCACACACCAACCTGATGTACACAACGCCACACACACCAATCTGACACACTACGTCAGGTTGGTGTGTGTGGTATAGTGTATGTCAGGTTGGGGTGTGGTGTAGTGTACATCAGGTAGGTGTGTGTGGTGTACTGTACACCACACACACACACACACCAACCTGACGTACACTATACCACACCACACACCAACCTGATGTACACAATGCCACACACACCAATCTGACACACTACGTCAGGTTGGTGTGTGTGGTGTAGTGTATGTCAGGTTGGGGTGTGGTGTAGTGTACGTCAGGTAGGTGTGTGTGGTGTACTGTACAACACACACACACACCAACCTGACGTACACTATACCACACCACACACCAACCTGATGTACACTACGCCACACACACCAATCTGACACACTACGTCAGGTTGGTGTGTGTGGTGTATTGTATGTCAGGTTGGGGTGTGGTGTAGTGTATGTCAGGTAGGTGTGTGTGGTGTACTGTACACCACACACACACACCAACCTGACGTACACTATACCACACCACACACCAACCTGATGTACACTACGCCACACACACCAATCTGACACACTACGTCAGGTTGGTGTGTGTGGTGTAGTGTATGTCAGGTTGGGGTGTGGTGTAGTGTACGTCAGGTTAGTGTGTGTGTGTGGTGTTGTGTATATCAGCCTGGTGTGGGTGAGTTCTGTAGTGGAATATCAGGATGTGGCTAGTCCACGGACGTGTGATGAATTCTGAAGCATTCATTCAAACACAGTCCAGGTTTGTCGGGACACGTTTCACATTGGAAACGAGTTTCCCTTCTTATCCCCCTTTTATAGCACACCCGGCACCTTTTTTTTGCTCTCCCCTCACAGGGAAAATGTTGCACCGGTACCATACGGGAACCTTGAGTTCCAGCAGTGCTGGGGCCCGCTCCTTCCTCGTCTCCAAACATCAGGGCCTTTATCACCGCCTCCTGGAACTGAAGGAAGGTGTTGTTGGTCTGGCCTGCACATCGTGATAGCACGTATGCGTTATACAGTGCCATTTGTACGATGTGCACAGCCAGTTTTTTATACCACACCTTCGTTTTCCGCATGGCACTATAGGGCTGGAGGACTTGATCAGAAAGATCAACTCCCCCCATGTGTTTGTTGTACCCCAGGGCACAGTCCGGTTTGTGGACCTGTGCTGGGGTACCTCGAACAGTGCTGGCCGTGGTGCCGGGACCATGGATTGTTGTCAAGAAAAAGACGTCCCTTTTGTCTTTGAACTTGACCACAAGCATGTTGCCACTACATTGGGCCCGGCTCTCACCCTTTGGGAGAACCTGCTCAATTAGTGACAAAGGGAGACCCCTCTTGTTTCTGCGCACAGTACCGCAAGCAACGGTAGCTCTGGCAGAGAGGGACTGAAAGAGTGGGATGCTTGTATAAAAGTTATCAACGTACAGATGGTAACCTTTATCAAGCAGTGGGTGAACCAAATCCCACACTATTTTCCCACTCACCCCCAGAGCAGGTGGACAATCTGGGGGCTGGATACTGCTGTCCTTTCCTTGATAAACTCTAAAGCTGAGAGTGTACCCTGAGGTACTCTCACAGATCTTGTAGAGTTTTATCCCGTACCTCGCCCTTTTGCTTGGCAGGTACTGACGGAACTGAAGCCTCCCTTTGAAGTGGATGAGGGATTCATCCACACAAATTTCCCTTTGGGGAATGTACACTTCAGCAAACTTGTTGCTGAAGTGTTCGATGACCGGCCGAATTTTGAACAATCTATCAAAATTCGGGTCATCGCGAGGAAGGATGTCCGTATTGTCCCTAAAGTGGAGAAATTTATGAATCGCCTCAAAACGTTTGCGATTCATAACCATGCCAAATACTGGAGTTTGATATAAAATATCAGTACTCCAGAATTGGCGAAGTTCTGGTTTCTTCACAATTCCCATGTGAAGGACCAGTCCCCAATATTTCATCATTTCTACGGAGTCAACGGGCTTCCAAGTAGTAAATGATGAACTTGGGTTTTGGGCAAAAAATTGCAGGGCGTACAAATTTGTTTGCTCCACCATGAGACTGACGATTGACTCCGAGAAAAAGACTTTGAAAAAGTCTATCTCCCGGAGGTTGGCAGTCTCAAATTGGATTCCTGATTGGGGAATGAAATCAGGAATCCGTGGAGCAAAGTTTTCAGGGACGGGGGTCCAGACGGGGGCACTAGTGCTAGGTTGGGCGTCACTAGCACTAGGTTGGGGGTCACTTACACTTGGCTCCGACTCTCCTCCCCTGGGCTCCGGCTCCCCTCCCCTGGGCTCCGGACGATTTCTCGGCCTGCAACATCTTGGGGGTGGCGAGTCGGTGTCACTAGGGGAGGAAGAGTGGGAGGAGTACAGAAAAGTGGGGTCCTCTCCCTCACTATCAGCTTCGGAGGCAAGAAAGGAATATGCCTCCTCAACTGAGTACAGCCTTTGTGACTGGGATGACTGGGATGAGCGGGACATTGTGTGTGTGGTGCGTGTGCGTGTGTAAAAAAAAATCTAAACTTTATTATAGTGTTGCGTGTGCATGTGTATGTGCGAGTGTTTGGTGCAACTCTTCTGCAGGAGGAGGCTATCAGGTGCGGGGAGCTGTCAGACGCGTGTGGGGGCTGTCAGGCGCGTGGGGGCTGTCAGGCGCGGGGGGCTGTCAGGCACGGGGGGCTGTCAGGCGCGGGGGGCTGTCAGGCGCGGGGGGACAGGAGGGGGCTGAGGAGATGCAGCGTCAGATGGAGATGAAGCTGGCAGCAGCAGGTGATCAGGGGGGCAGGGGGTGATCAGGGGGGCAGGGGGTGATCAGTGGGTGATCAGGGGGGCCAGGGGGTGATTAGCGGTGATCACTGAAGAGGGTGATCACCAGGGCAGGAGGGGCTGACAGACACAGGGGCGGTAGCAGAGAAGAAAACGCAGCAGCAGCAGCAGGTGATAAAGGGGGGCAGAGGGGTGATCAGGTGGACGGGGGGGGGCAGGGAGTGATCGGGGGGGCAGGGGGTGATTAGCGGTGATCACTGAAGAGGGTGATCACCAGGGGAGGGGCTGACAGACGCAAACGCGGTAGGAGAGAAGAAAACACAGCAGCAGCAGCGGGTGATGAAGGGGGGCAGAGGGGTGATCAGGTGGACAGTGGGGGGGCAGGGGGTGATCAGGGGGGGTAGGGGGTGATCAGGGGGGGCAGGGGGTGATTAGCTGAAGATCACTGAAGAGGGTGATCACCAGGGGAGGAGGGGCTGACAGACGCAGGGGGCAGTAGGAGAGAAAACACAGCAGCAGCAGCAGGTGATAAAGGGGGGAAGGGGGTGATCAGGTGGACAGGGGGGGGGGGCAGGGGGTGATCGGGGGGGTAGGGGGTAATCAGGGGGGGGGCAGGGGGTGATTAGTGGTGATCACTGAGGAGGATGATCACCAGGGGAGGAGGGGCTAACAGATGCAGGGGGCGATAGGAGAAAAGAAAATAGAGCAGGAGCTGGTGATAAAGGGGGGCTGGGGGATGATCGGGGGGGCAGGGGGGAGGGAGCGGAGGTTGGGGGGAGTGGAGGACAGGAGAGGGGAGGTACCTGTCCTCAGCAGCAGCGGTGGTACTGGCGGTAGCAGTGGGGGAGGCGGCGGTGGCAGTGGGGGATACGGCGGCGGCGCTCTGAAGATGTGTGCGGCGGCTGCGGCGGCGATCGCGGAGTCTGGGGGGGCAGGTGAGCAGTCGGGCACCTCGCTCCTCAGCTTCCACGGATGGGATGAAGCTGAGGAGCGAGGCAGACGCTGTTTTTCTCCGCCCCTCCAGCTCTGATTGGAGTGCTAACGTCACATGGACGCTAGCTCCAATCAGAGCTGGAGGGGGTTAAAAAAAGGTCAGCAGCGGTGATCGTAGACCCGGGGGGGCAAAGCCACCCCCCCTGGGGTGAAGTACAGGTCCCCCTGCACCTGCGGGTACGGTGACATTTGAATGACCCCGGTCACCGGACCCGCAGGGAAGCATTCCCGCCATGACGCCACATAGGCGTCATGGGTCGGAATGGCACCGACTTTCATGACGCCTACGTGGCGTCATGGGTCGGGAAGGGGTTAATCTGCATGTGTGTGGTGCAGATATCAGAGTTAGGCCGGCTTCACACTTGCGAGTTTTATGGACGTAAGAGCGCAGAAACTACGTCCGTAAAACTCGCAAAAAATACGGCACAATTATTCTCTATGCCCCTGCTCCTATCTGCCGTATTAAACTGATCAGTATTATACGGCTTTCTACGGCCGTAGAAAATCGCAGCATGCTGCGTTTGTCACCGTATTGTGCAAATTAAACGTCAATGAAAGTCTATAAAAGCCCCCAAAATACGGATTACACACGGACCAGCAGTGTGACTTGCGAGAAATACGCAAAATACGCAAAAGAAAAGCCAGTAATTCATTGCGGTGTACAGTAAAATCACACTGACAGCTTCCAGTAATAGGTATATATATATATATATATATATATATATATATATAGATCACAAAAATAGGCAGCACTCCATATTCAAGAAATAATATGCAGGTGTTTATTGAGCCCACATCTCCATGCAACGTTTCGGCTCCAACTGAGCCTTTCTCAAGCAGTGAACATACATTTCTTACACATATATATAGGGATATAACCCTACCATCCCCAAAGTGCAGCCAATCAGTAAATCCCATTAAGTTACATATGATTACAATACAAGGTGTATTAATGCCAGCTGTGTACTATTAAAAACCTCATAGGACACCTCCTATACACAGGGACCTTCTATTATATATTATCATACCTTTGGAGAGACATTAATGGTGGAGACAGCGTGTAATCAGCGTACCCTTACCGCTAGTGCGCATGTCCAAGCGCTACTATGTGCATCACAGTCACATGTCCTACGGGAGGCCAATCACAGACGCTAATGTGCGTCTGACGTCATGGATGCACATGGATGATGGGAGGCCAATCAATAAATATGTCAATAAGCATTTTTCTGCTTCGATATGTCTTTTGTTATTGTGGATAGGGAGGCCAGAAGAGGCCAGTGGCAATATATTTATCTGTGTTTACAGTGTCTTAATCACCTGTGTTCATATTAGCCAGGACCAGAGTGCTACTGTTGTACAGGAGTCATGAGTGGAGGCGCTCTACCCGGAGGGGTGAAGCGCACCCTCTAGACACTGTATGATTGCCAGGTGGTTGTCTGAATTAAGGCTTCCCCTGGTGGGTCAAAGCAGGAATATGCACTATATATAGGAGTCCATATGGCATGTTAGAAGGAAATTGCCTTTGTGAACTATAAGGTGATATATAGATACTGTAGAAAAAAACATCATAATAAAAGACGTAAATACACACATGCTGGTTTATTAAAATAGGATGGTAGTATAGAGCGCTAATGTGCATGACGCCAAATGATGAGTGATGTTCCAGATTGGCTGTCTATTAGACATATGAGTGTATTTTACATAGAAGCGCTGGGGCATGCGCAGTAGCGCTGTGGCATGTTGAGATTCCCCAACCAAGATGGAAGTGTCGAGCGCTAGTGCGCAGGCGCATGACGTCAGACGCACATTAGCGTCTGTGATTGGCCTCCCGTAGGACATGTGACTGTGATGCACATAGTAGCGCTTGGACATGCGCACTAGCGGTAAGGGTACGCTGATTACACGCTGTCTCCACCATTAATGTCTCTCCAAAGGTATGATAATAGAAGGTCCCTGTGTATAGGAGGTGTCCTATGAGGTTTTTAATAGTACACAGCTGGCATTAATACACCTTGTATTGTAATCATAGGTAACTTAATGGGATTTACTGATTGGCTGCACTTTGGGGATGGTAGGGTTATATCCCTATATATATGTGTAAGAAATGTATGTTCACTGCTTGAGAAAGGCTCAGTTGGAGCCGAAACGTTGCATGGAGATGTGGGCTCAATAAACACCTGCATATTATTTCTTGAATATGGAGTGCTGCCTATTTTTGTGATCTATCTGGATTGGTATACAACCATTGGACGGGTTGTTTGGGCTGTGCACCCGAAGATAAGTATAGGATTTGTGCTGTTCCATTTTTTGTCTACTATATATATATATATATATATATATATATATATGTCAGTGAGACACATATATATATATAGCTTCAATTACCGGCTTTTGCTTTCTCCTTCCTAAAACCCGACATGATATGAGACATGGTTTACATACAGTAAACCATCTCATATCACCATTTGTTTTGCATATTCCACACTAGTAATGTTAGTAGTGTGTATGTGCAAAATTTGGCCGTTCTAGCTAGTAAATTAAGCTGAGGGCGCCCTCTTATGATCTCGAGCCAGGGAGCTTTCTAGGAAAGTTCCCACGATCTAGGAACAGCCAGCAGAGGGCGCCTCACCGCAAATGCAGGTAAATATAGGTCAATGACCTACTTTACCTACATTCTCCGGGGTTTTGCAGACATGAGCAACGTTGCATTAGCAAAGCTCGTGGCTGCAAAATATTTTAACCCTTTCAGATGGATTTACATCGTTGGACTTTACAGATCTGCGGAAGGTAAGGATATTGTTGGTTTATTATGTTTTTTTTGTTACAGAACGAGTGCTATCAAATGTCCATGTGGCCTTCTATACATTGGTGAAACAACTCAGCCTATTAGATCCCGCATTTCCAAGCATAAATCTACTATTCGTTGCCAGAATTTGTTATTGCCACTTCCATCTCATTTTGTTGCCAAGAGTCATAATATTTCACAACTTAGGTTCCAGGTTTTGGAGCACATCCCAGTACAAAGACGGGGTGGTAATAGGATCCACCTCCTGAAAAAGAAGGAGGCATTTTGGATTCACGAACTACAAACCTTAGCTCCCAAAGGTCTTAATAGAGACTATGACTCCTTGGCCTTTATCTAATATTGTCTATGCCCCATAGGTACCTTCTATTGGTATAATGTATTAGGTCATTTAGTGATTTATATATATATATATATATATACGTTATATACTAATACGTCTGTTCTTCTTCACAGAGTCGCCTTTATTGACACCCATCCTGCAAGTCACTGCCTGCCTCCTCTCCCTCCCTGGATTTTCCCTTCCTGTGTTCCCTACCCAGCTGCATATTTGTTCCCATGTTTATATCTACTTGTTACTCTTTTATACCTACACCGTATATACATCCACATATACTCTATTATACACATGGCCCCCTCCTTTTTATTGTATATCAGGTTATGCTCCGGTCTCTATGGCTACATCAGCATCGCACTTAGGTAGTTCAGGTTACTCCTTATGATGTTACTCTGGCCTTCACCGCTAACCGTACTACATTTCCCATTATACTTGGCGGCTTTATCTTAGCTACTTCCTTCTAGGTCTGCCCCTCGGGTTCTTGGCTCCGTAGGTAGTCCCGCCCCTCTGTTTTGCTAGTTCGCGTCATGTTCTATGACGCGCTTCCGGTTTCCTTTGCCTCCGGAACTACATTTCCCATAGTTCTCGGCGCCTTCTTCCTGGCCACACGCATATCCCCTTCTTATATGACGTACTTCCGGTTTTCGGCCTCGCAGCTAGTCCCGCCCTAGCATTATTTAAGCCGGTCTTTTTAGACATGGAGCATTCAACCAGCGGTGGACACCGCGTTGATGTACTCCCTCTGCCTGTCTTATTCCGGTAAGCGATATAAATATATCTTCTCTTAGCCCCCTTGGTTGTTTAGTGCCTTACTGACTTTTTGCCATTGTTTAGGAGCCCTCCTGTAGTGACAGTTTTCTATGGAACCCTATCCATATATCCTTGCGCATTAGGTGAGCTTGGTTTACCCCCTCCTCTGATTAGATCTCTCACCTGTCTATTATATTTTTACTTATATTATTTTCACTACTCAGGTCATCGCTGCTCCTATTCTATACTGTGGCTTAGACCACTTTACTCCAAGGTTAGAATCACTATGTTTTATAGAATTCCCCATTGCTATGACCGCTTTAGAATTATTTTCTCCTCTTCTTTTTATAGTCTATTGATTGGATTACATCCTATCTCTACATATACCAGAACTACCCTAGTGTTTCTTTCCTTTATACATTATAGGTGAGAGACCATTTTCTTTTTCTTTTTCTTTTTTCAAGGGTCTAGTACCAGGATCTCATTATCTACATTCCTTTGCATATTTTTCAGTTAATTTTTCTACATATCTAGTGTGGATGGTATATATACCTCTATTTTCATCTATTCGGTTAGTATATAAATATATTCCTTCTCCCATATATATGGCACATCCTTTTCTTATATCCTTCTCGCTATTTTAGGACATTGGCTCTTCCTTTGAGGTTCCAAATAGCTTCCAACATAAGGAGCCTCTTTACATATATCAGTGCCTTAAGCATCCACACATCAGCAGTCGGGTATGTAAAAATGTACCTTTTTCCCACCTCTCTTCCCTTCCTTCCCACCCATCACATATCCATATTGTGAGATTTAATTTTTGCTAATTTTTTGTTAATATCTTTTCGACATTGTAATTGTCATGTTATGTTATTTATGCAGCCTTACTGAAGAAGGTCTGATTATTTGACCGAAACGTTTATTTTGCTGGACTGCTACTCAAGTAATAAAAATATTTTCTTTATTATCACTATCCACTTGGTTGAGTGCCAAGTCATTTACTTACTATTTGATTACTGGTGTGGGAAACCTCTCTTGAGCACCGACACAGCTGTGCCACGATATACTCTATTACCTCAGACATTGTGCTCCTCCATTATCTACCTCATGTACTAGTGTAATGTCATCTACATCACATACAGAGGGAAGTTTTACCTCAGACATTGTGCTCCTCCATTATCTACCTCATGTACTAGTGTAGTGTCATCTACATCACATACAAAGGGAAGTTTTACCTTAGACATTGTGTTCCTCCATTATCTACCTCATGTGCTAGTGTACTGTCATCTACATCACATACAGAGGGAAGTTTTACCTCAGACATTGTGCTCCTCCATTATCTACTTCATGTACTAGTGTAATGTCATCTACATCACATACAGAGGGAAGTTTTACCTCAGACATTGTGTTCCTCCATTATCTACCTCATGTACTAGTGTACTGTCATCTACATCACATACAGAGGGAAGTTTTACCTCAGACATTGTGTTCCTCCATTATCTACCTCATGTACTAGTGTACTGTCATCTACATCACATACAGAGGGAAGTTTTACCTCAGACTTTGTGCTCCTCCATTATCTACCTCATGTACTAGTGTAGTGTCATCTACATCACACACAGAGGGAAGTTTTACCTCAGACTTTGTGCTCCTCCATTATCTACCTCATGTACTAGTGTAGTGTCATCTACATCACATACAGAGGGAAGTTTTACCTCAGACATTGTGCTCCTCCATTATCTACCTCATGTACTAGTGTAGTGTCATCTACATCACACACAGAGGGAAGTTTTACCTCAGACTTTGTGCTCCACCATTATCTACCTCATGTACTAGTGTACTGTCATCTACATCACACAGAGGGAAGTTTTACCTCAGACATTGTGCTCCTCCATTATCTACCTCATGTACTAGTGTAGTGTCATCTACATCACATACAAAGGGAAGTTTTACCTCAGATATTGTGTTCCTCCATTATCTACCTCATGTACTAGTGTAGTGTCATCTACATCACATACAGAGGGAAGTTTTACCTCAGACTTTGTGCTCCTCCATTATCTACCTCATGTACTAGTGTAGTGTCATCTACATCACACACAGAGGGAAGTTTTACCTCAGACTTTGTGCTCCTCCATTATCTACCTCATGTACTAGTGTAGTGTCATCTACATCACATACAGAGGGAAGTTTTACCTCAGACATTGTGTTCCTCCATTATCTACCTCATGTACTAGTGTAGTGTCATCTACATCACATACAGAGGAAAGTTTTACCTCAGACATTGTGCTCCTCCATTATCTACCTCATGTACTAGTGTACTGTCATCTACATCATGTACAGTGGGAATTTTTACCTCAGACATTGTGTTCCTCCATTATCTTAGCCCATGTACTAGTGTAGTGTCATCTACATCACATACAGAGGGAAATTTTACTTCATTGTTTTCCTCTGTTATCTTTCCTCATGTAACTGCCTCACACATTGCCCCGTATTCACACTGCAGACATAGCTGACATCTCATATAGTGATAGTATTATACCCCACATGTGATGTCTGCAGCTTCTCATAGTCACGGTGTGATGGTGACTGTGGGGAGTGTGTGAATAATGGGCCACATATAATGCTCCATACAGAATGGGCCTCATATAATCCTCCATACAGAATGGGGCCCATGTAATGCTCCATACAGAATGGGGCTCATATAATACTCCATATAGAATAATGGGCCGCATGTAATACTTCATACAGAATGAGCCCCATATAATGCTCCATACATAAATAATCAAATACTTGCCTCCTCGTTCCCCGCTGGCTGCTGCTCCAGTCTCCTCAGCATCTTCTGACTCTGCACTGCTTAGCAGAGGGCGCACTGTAGTGACATCAGCGCGCCCACTGCCCTGAGACGTCAGAAAATACGGAAAAGACCGGAGAAATGGAGAGGTAACTATTTCAGACAGTTTAAAGCAAAATGACGGCCTGATGCCAACGCCTGGGCTGGCACTGCCCCCTCCCATCCCCCCCTGACTCATGAGGTCGATAGTGTGCCAGTGTCCCTGACCACTTGCTCATGGCCCCGACACTTGCCCAGGTGGTGACACCAACCCTGCATGTATGATAAATTTGCGCACAAAATGGTAAAGAGCAGGCTTTAAAAAGTACCTGTGTAGATCTCCAAGGGCAGTCTATAAAGGGCTTAAGGTACCGTCACATTAAGCGACGCTGCAGCGATATAGACAACAATGCCGATCGCTGCAGCGTCGCTGTTTAGTCGTTGTGTGGTCGCTCGAGAGCTGTCACACAGACAGCTCTCCAGCGACCAACGATGCCGAAGTCCCCGGGTAACCAGGGTAAACATCGCCAGGGCCGCACTTGGTAACCCAATGTTTACCCTGGTTACCATTGTAAATTTAAAAAAAAACACTACATACTTACATTCCGGTGTCTGTCGCGTCCCCCGGCGTCACCGCTGTGCTCTGCTTTACGGCCGGCCGGCGCTGACACAGTGCAGGGAAGCTGATGCCAGGGGACGCGACAGACACCGGAATGTAAGTATGTAGTGTTTTTTTTTTTTACATTTACAATGCTAACCAGGGTAAACATCGGGTTACTAAGCGCTGCACTGCGCTTAGTAACCCGATGTTTACCCTGGTTACAAGTGAACACATCGCTGGATCGGCGTCACACACGCCGATTCAGCGATGTCAGCAGGTGATCCAGCGACGAAATAAAGTTCCAGACTTTCAGCTCCGACCAGCGATGTCACAGCAGGATCCTGATCGCTGCTGCGTGTCAAACACAACGATATCGCTATCCAAGACGCTGCAACGTCACGGATCGCTATCGTTATCGTTCTAAAGTTGCTCAGTGTGAAGGTACCTTTACGCTACAACGTTGGGACCCCCAGCAATTATATGTTTAACACCTATCCTGCAGAGAGTTGATATTTGTTTTTGTAAGATTAACCCTCTAACTGTAACATTTAGAACCAGCCTCACTATTTTCATTTGTCAGTATAATAAAGAGTGTGTACAGCGGCTAATATATATCATCTGAAATTCCTCTTTATTGTAGCAAATATTATGTGAGACAGTTCAGTTGCTCAAATTATCTAACAGTGCGCCCCCATTTTGTACAAACTGTAAATGAACAATTTTTTGCGTAAAAACGCATCCTGCGGGCACATTTCAGGATGCGTTTTTTGTCCAAAACGACGGATTGCAACGGATGCCACACGACGCAAGTGTGAAAGTAACCTAAGTTGTACCATTAAACCTCGGCACTCTTGGACTCCTAAGCAAAATATGTAACAGCCCACACATTAAACACAACATTTATAATACTAGAGTTTTATTATGTGGCAGAGTGGCCATTGGGCCTTCCGGGGCCCATGTGTGACTGTGCCATACCTCTTCATACCCTTCACGCCACTGGCCTCTACTGAAACACAATATACTCAAGTAGACACATGACAAAGTAGTAATTCTGAATTCTTTGTGCTAGGGTTGAGCAAAAAAATTTGCTGGACCCTGGTCCAAGAGCCACATCAGTAGTCTGTGGTTGTTGGACCCAATTCCTGTAAACCTATTCCTACCTGATCGGATCCCTGTGCCTTTCTTGATTAGTAGGCCTAGTGCAATGTCATGAGTCTCCAAAATTACCGTATGTTGCACCAGACTTACTATTCAGTAGAGGAATTAGACATTTCAGCAGATAGGAGGAGATACGCAGGGTCGGGACCTGGTCCATGTACTACCAACATGGTCATTGGACCAGGGTCCTACAAATGCATTTGCTCAACTCTAGTTTGTACACGTCAATTTGTCAATATAAGCAGTCATTAGGTTTTTTTGAGAAAAAGATATAACTAAGCAGACAATTTGTAATAGCTTGACAAGAGAACATAATACTAGATTTTTATTGAATTATTTTTTTTTCTTGATTTTAAGGGAAGATTCATGTTTTAATTAAAAAAAAATTATTATACAGAATAAAATAATTAAGGTCAGTATCAGTTCAGTAAGTGAGTGTCCAACATTTGGCATTTGAAGTTGCACAAACATTTTACAACTTTTGGCACTTTTACGCAAGCTTTGCCAAAGTGGGAGAAATATGGGTGGGATGGAGAAAGGCTAAGCCTGACTGTCTAGTTAAGACATTGTTCTGCCTCTTTAGTGACATCAATTTTGCCAGAAATGTGCTCCAGTTCCTGATTAGAATAACATTTTTGCCTGAGGTGCACGCCAGTTGTACGATGCGCCTAATTCATTAAGTGGAGTGCGCCTCTTAGTCATTTAGGCTCATCTCACTATTTGGTCATGAACATTAGGACTGTCATTCACAATGCTGGTATTAATTGGGCCCTTTGTTTTACTTAGGCCGGGATCACACATACGCGAGATACGGCTGAGTCTCGCAGGTGAAAACCCAGCTCTGGCACCGGTACTCCGGAGCGGAGCATGCAGTTCCATGTATTGCTGTGCGGCTGCACGCTCCGCTCCGGAGTGCCGGCACCAGAGCTGGGTTTTCACCTGCGAGACTCGGCCATATCTCGCGTATGTGTGATCCCGGCCTTCTGCTTGAGAAAGGCTTTTAGTAGCTGATACATGAAGTGACTGAGGATAATAGTAGCTCTTGAAAACATTTGAAGTCCAGGCTGTGTATTGTCTTTTTTTAGGTTCTTTACTCTATAGCAGTTTTTCCCAAACTCCAGTCCTCACGGCCCCCAACATGCCATGTTTTCAGGATTTCAATAGTGAGAGAATTCCTGATACCTTAATACTTCCATCACCTGTGCAAAACTAAGCAAAGCCTAAGAACATGACACGTTTGGGGCCTATAGGACTGGAGTTTGGGAAACACCACTCAGACTACCGATTGACCAAATGACAATATCGAAAAATATGTTCTCTACACTGTGCTGGTGTCTGTAATTAGACATTTGTAAATTGTTTGTGTATCTGCCTACTTGTCTCCTTCTGACAACTGGAAGCCAAAAGAGAAGTGAAGAAGCCAGAAGAAGAGAATAATGAAGAGGTAATAAGTACTTATGTATTTCATTTTTATGCCCCACTAATGCTTAACATACACTATGGAAAGCTCATGAGAAACTTGTTTTTACAAGAGATGTTTTTAGCTGCAGATTTTTAACCAGCTACCTACTTGAAGAAACCCAGATAATGGATCACCTACACATACTGCAGCATGAATGGGCTCGGAGAAGGTAGCAGTGAAGGTGTGTAAGTGTCTGATGGGGTCACACAGCTCATAAAAGGACAACTGCCCGGCCTCATAATCCAGACTTATCCTGACTCTATCACTGGAGATATTGTCAGGTAACCGGATCTCCGTCCTGTCATATATCACTGAATACTGATTGTTACATCTCCTCAAACACCAGGACTTGTTATTATCGCCAATGTATGATTCATCTCCCTTCCTATCTATACTGGGATAACACATCCCCACCATCCACCTCCCCGATCGTTTGCTCTCAACATCCCAGTGATGTCGCCCTGAGGTAAATCCCCTCCTACTCATCACCTGATAATCCTGGAATCTCCCTTCTGTTTCTGGACGATTCTGCTTTTTTTCTGACCATATTGCAGTTTTCAGGTCATCTGATATAAGGATATAATTAGCAGCTGTGTTTACATCCAGTAATATGTCTGCAGGACCCTCCACATAGATCCCGCTCCTTATACCTGTTACTACGTCACATAATGTGTATAATGTGTGTGAGATCACAGCCACATCCAGGTCATCTCCATCATGGAGCTGTTTATCATGTCCCCCTGTGTCCTCATCACCTCCCTCCTCCTCAGGATCACACAAGTCACCGGTGTCTGGTTCCTGTAAGACAGTCAGTGGATCCGTCATGTTACACAACTCCTCAATGTGTCTCATCTTCCTGGACAGCTCGTCCTTCTTTATTTCCAGCTGATGGATCAGAGCAGACAGTGGCAGTGACTCTTCCTTCTCCTGCCTGGAGATCTCACTCAGAAACCTCTTCTCTAGTTCATCCAGTCGTCTCCTGATGTCTGTACACAGGGCAGTGACTCTCTCAGCTTCTCCAGCTGCTTTTTCTTGAGCTTTTCTCTTGCGTTCCTCCAGACTCTGGACTCTTTCCTCAGTCTCTTCTCTCTTTGTGGTCAGTTTTTGCATAAGATTTTTCAGTTTCTTCTTCTTCTTCTCTAAGGCTTCACCAAGTATCTCCACCTCGTGTCCCCGATGTTCTCCTGCCGAACAATACACACAGATACAAGCAGCGTCCTCGAAACAGTAATACTCCAGGATCTTCTTATGGACAGAACATTTCCTTTTCTCTAGAGAAGTACTGGGATCAGACATGACGTGTTCTGGTGATTTACTGTGAGCTCTCAGGTGTTTATTACACAGAGAAACTTCACAGTGTAGACAGGATTTAACAGCACGAACAGGAGAGTCCACACAGTGAGTGCAGAAAATCCTGTTTTTTAGCTGTTTTGGTGGAGTAAACAGGAAATTCTCCATTATTTTACGCAGAGCTAAGTTCCTCATCAGTGCCGGCCGCTGATAAAAGATTTCTCTACATTCAGGACAGGAATAAACTCTAGACTTGTCCTGTGTATCCAGCGCCTGATCAATACAAACCCGGCAGAAATTGTATCCACATCTCAGCATTACAGGATCTGTATAAGTGCTCAGACAGATGGAGCAGTCCAGCTCGTCTCTCAAATCAGCAGACGCCATGGCTGATCTACTGTAAAAAGAAAGAAATGAAACTGAATGTGCATGACATTGTATAAATAGTAAAGTTGTAGTTACACTATATAAGGAACAAGCAGATGTCGACACTGGATCTTAAGGTGCCTAAACACATCAGGCCAAGGGTGTTGAAAATGGACAATTAAAAAAATTAGACATTGTTTGTGTGAAATTTTAAGTGTATATTCCACCAGGTTTTTACTTCCACGTATAAGAACAGCATAAAGTATAGATGAGAACCATGATTCCAATACTTACTTGCTGTAGTTTTGATAAAATTACTGTGTTATCTGCTGCAACTTTGCTAGTCTTCTCACTGGTGACCTCTATCTATTTATCCCCACACAACACTAAGGCTGGTTTCACATTTGCGTTTAAAAACGCAGCGCTTTAAACGCAAACGCATTTGGTGAAAAAACGCGTTTAAACGCGTTTAAACGCTGCGTTTTTTTAGGCGCATGCGTTTTTGCATGTTTTAACACAAACGCGGCGTTTTGACGCGTTTACAAGTGTTTTTTCCTGCGTTTGCGTTTTTGAAACGCATGATGAGAAGTGTGTGACAGCTGCCAATCATCAAAATCAATTAGAAAACCCACTAGAAACAGAAATACCTAGGGTTAGGGTTAGGATCCCTAGTAACCCTAGGGATCCTAACCCTAACCCTAAAACACAAACTCTAACCCAAACTCTAACCCTAACCCTAACACAAACTCTAACACAAACTCTAACACAAACTCTAACACAAACTCTAACCCTAACACAAACTCTAACCCTAACACAAACTCTAACCCTAACACAAACTCTAACCCTAACCCTAACACAAACTCTAACACAAACTCTAACCTTAACCCAAACTCTAACCCTAACACAAACTCTAACACAAACTCTAACACAAACTCTAACACAAACTCTAACCCTAACACAAACTCTAACACAAACTCTAACACAAACTCTAACCCTAACACAAACTCTAACCCTAACCCTAGGGATCCTAACCCTAACCCTAGGGATCCTAACCCTAACCCCTTAGGGTTAGGATCCCTAAGGGTTAGGATCCCTTAGGGTTAGGGTTGGGGGGTGGCTTATCAGTGTGTATTCTTGTGTTTTTCTATAAAAACGCATGCATTTAAAAACGCATGCAAACACATGTGCTTTAAAACGAATGCATTTACATAGACATCAATACGTTTTTTTGCTGTAAAAAAAAGCATGCGTTTTTTTTGCGGCAAAAAAAGCCGCTAAAATACTACATGTTGCATTTCTGCAACACAACGCATGCAGAGAAAAAACGCATGCATCGTCAAAACGCATGCAAAAAACGCATGCGTTTTTAATGTTAAGTATAGGGAAAAAAACGCATGCTTTTTTTGCGCAAAAACGCAAAAAAAAAAAAACGCAAATGTGAAACCAGCCTAACTGGCAGATTTATACCTACACTGTGCATAGACAGAAAATTGCCATTCAGTGGTGGTAGGAGGGACATAGGTGGTGCTCCTTGAAAACTCCTGACTGTATAGTTAATGTGAACTGTGGTTTTGTGTGTTTTATCCTTATGTAGGCTGCAAGTTTCTTGTGTGCAAGGGTGGACAGGGTTAACTGTATGGATAGCCCATAATTTGGGGAGGAGTAAGTGGGCACTTGGAGTTAGTTCCTGTTTTATAGCAGTTTAAGTTCGGCTACAGTGAAAAAATGACACCCTTAGTCGGTTCTAGCCATATTTGTGTATGCGAAGAGCAGACTTAGGCTACGTTCACATTTGCATTGTTGGGCGTTGCGTCGGCAACGCAATGCACAACGCATGCAAAACGCATGCAAAAACGCATTGTTTTGTGACGCATGCGTCCATTTTTGGCTTGATTTTGGATGCAAAAAAATGCAACTTGCTGCGTTCTCTGCACCCTGACACTTGCGCCAAAAATGACGCATGCATCACAAAACGCAAGAAAACGCATGTCCATGCGCCCCCATGTTAAATATAGGGGCGCATGACGCATGCGTCGCCGAACCTGCACCCGACGCAACGCAAATGTGAACGTAGCCTTACATGGTAGTACGTTTCAGCATTCAAGTAACAATGGCAGCAGTCCTACATACTACAGACAAGTGGCACCTAATGCAAGAGAATTTTAAAGCAAGTTTCTAGTGTTTGTCAGATCTGGAGGTTTTAGTGAAGAAATATGGGATCAGCCAAGCTTGGAACATCCGTAAGGTTCGGCAGCTGGAAAATCTTGTTTACGTATTCCACAGAGTATACTCTAGGAGGTGCATTGGTCACAGCAAAACACAACAATCCGTGTGGCCCTCTATTGGGAAGATGGAGGTCCTCAGCATAGTCTGGTGTTTGTTTGCAACGTTATACACAAGTAACGTGCCGCTGTCCGCAACCGCTAAGTGTGTACCTCTGTCATGCAATACAGATGAAAATGTTAAGCAATTTTCTTGCTATTTTTATATGTTAAAGACCAAGTAAACAAGAGTTTATTTTCTTAACCATGCCAATTTCCTTCATCATGGAGTTAGTCTTAGTATTTTACAAAATGTGGCAGAACATAATCCGAAGGTGTTATGAGATGTATCAGCAATATGTGTACACATCCAGGGACCCCAGATAGGGTGCTTTGGGGTGCAAAACTAAATATCAGCCAGTCTCGGCCATTGCACCTCAATTAATGTAGTCGGCAGTATGTGGTTTCCCTGCAGGAACATTTTTTTGGGAGAAGACATGTGGTGCAAGCAAGCTATGTGTCCTAAGATGGTGCCCGGATACGTGTGTCTTAAGATGGTAAATTATGGCCTTTTAGTAGGAGTGGAAGACACCAGGGAGCACGAAAGAATACCCAGTCCACTGGAAGACCAGCCCTGATGAGGAATTGCCCTGAATCGACACGAAGGCCAGAGGTGGGAGGAGCGTAGCAGAAGAGGGTGTGATGGAAGGGTGGAGCCTAGGGAAGAAATGTAAGGGACTGAATAAAGCTGCGCCATTATACTACTGCGTGAGAAGGGAAAAGCATGTACGTTCTAGCACAGAGATGGCATCTGATGCATTAAGCAGCAACAACGAGGAACTGCAGTAATCCACCTAGTGCAGATGAGGTGGAAGAGCTCCGACACATAATGACTCCTGGAGCTGTGGCGGGAATGAAGTCCGAAGAGGATGACAAGAAGTGCGCAACACACAATCAACTTCCTCTGCAGTGGTCGACCATTTCCCATCCAGAGGTAGGCCTACTGCTGCATGAGGTTCGGGCGTGGTGCTCGAGCTAGATGACTGAGGGCAGAGGAGCACCGAAGACCATCACTGCTACACTACTGCCACTCCAGCTACCACTGCTCTAGCTGCCACCACAGCCCCACAACCCTCTGATGCCCATGACCTAGAACCACATGGAAAAGGGAACACAAGAAAAGGGGGATAGTGAAGTGATAAGTAAGATGAACTCTCCAAAGCAGCATCCGTTGGAGGAAGACATAGATCTGTACAAAATGTCTCGGTTCCTGCTACTGCCTGGGAAAGACATGCACATCTTTGAAGTTAGGATGAAGTGTTGGAAGCAGAATGTGTTGAAAGACCAAAAGAGGGGCTAAATTCTGGGTTGGGGTAGGTGTCGGGGCAACAAAATTTTGAGATTGAGGACCAGTGTTCTATGGGCCGCATAACACGGTTTGATGTGGCCCATGGGTTCAGCATCCTCTAGGAGTTTGGGACCGGAGACGAGGTATATATCAGCTGAAATGTAGTGAAGAAGTGAAGTAACGAAGAAGTATCTACCTCCCTGTCTCCATAACCTGTATGTGGGAGAATTGATATCCTTCCTGAAGATGTGGTGCTGGAAGGGTAGTATGCAGCCAAAAGTGACCAGTCCAGTTACAGTAGCCGATGACGAGGAATGCGTACACGAAACTGCGAGGGCCAAGGAACAACATGAGAGGTATCAAGGCAAGCAGTCGGGGTTCCCCATCAGGGCCAAAGTAGCTCCGCTTCCCCCCCGGATGTGGGAAGCACCCCATCTGGATGCTTAAAGGGGTTACAGTAGTTAGACCAGCTCATATGCATCTGTATCTTAATACAGTGAAGGGATTGACAGAGAGAAGAGGCTGGGGAATAGCGGGGGGATAGGTGGACTAGTTGGGCAGCAGAGTTTAAGATACATTGGAGGGGAGGCCATAGAGCAGGAGTTTGCAATAGTCAAAATGGGAGATGATGAGGACATGCAATAGATTTTGCAGATTCTAGGTTGAGGAATGTTCGGATCCAGGAGATGTTTTTGAGTTGAAGTCGGCAGGAGGTGGAAAGGGCTTGGATATGTGGTTTGAAGGAGAGATCAGAGTCAAGGATTACACCGAGGCAGCGAGCTTGTGGTACTGGAGAGACTGGAGAGAGTGAGTAGCCATTTACTTTAATGGATTGGTTTGTTGGGACAGTCGAGTGAGATGGGGGAAAGATGATGAATTCTGTTTTGTCCATGTTAAGTTTTAGAAATCTAGCAGAGAAGAAGGATGAAATAGCGGACAGACATTGTGGAATTCTGGTTAGTAGGCAGTGATATCTGGTCCAGAGAGGTAGATCTGTGTGTCATCAGCATAATGGTGATACTGCAAGCCATGAGATTCTATGAGCTGTCCCAGTCTGAAGGTGTAAATGGAGAAGAGCAGGGGTCCTAGGACTGAACCTTGCGGGACTCAGACAAATAGGGGCGAGGTGAGGAAGTGGTGTGTGAGTGGGAGACGCTGAATGTCCAGTCTTTTAGGTATGATGCGATCCAAGATAGGGCCAAGTCTGTGATGCCAATAGATGAAAGGGTCTGTAGTAATAGGGAGTGGTCCACTGTGTCAAAGGCAGAGGACAGGTCTAGGAGAAGGAGGACAGAGTAGTGTCGCTTGGCATTGGCAGTCAGCAGGTAATTGGTGACTTTAGTTAGGGCAGTTTCAGTAGAGTGATACGGCCGGAAGCCAGATTGTAAGCGGTCGAAGAGGGAGCAGGAGGAGTGGTGGGAGGACAGTTCAAGATGGATGTGTTGTTCCAGTAGTTTTGAGGCATAGGGGATATTGGGTGATAGCTAGATACAGAGGATCGGTCAAGGGAGGACTTTTGAGGATAGGTGTGATTCAGGCATGTTTGAAGCATGAGGGGAAAACACCAGTTGTTATTGATAGGTTGAAGAGATGGGTTAGAGTTGGGATGAAGACTGTGGTAAGGTTTGGGAAGAAGTGGAATGGGATCGGTCAAGTGCACAGGTAGTGAGATGTGATCTTGAGAGTAGGGCGGAAAGTTAGTTAATCAGAATATATGAGTGTTCCATGGTGAACCTCGTTGGTCCAACTAAGGCCACAGACGAGTCAATGCAGATGAGGTACCCAGACCAGCCCTGGAAGTGGAAAAGATCACTTTCCCCTACCGGATGGAAGAGTTTTTATGGGAATGATAAGAAACTCTCTGGAAAACTGTAAGCAGTGAAATTGCTTTGACAGAACTGCACCTCGACACATCTAACTCCCGTTGTAGGCCGATAGGCCATATTGAATAAAAGGATAAAAAAATAAAACACTTTTTTGTTAAGTATATATTTCCACATGTGTTACTTCATAGTTTTGATGCCTTCAGTGTGAATGTACAATTTTCATAGTCATGAAAATACAGAAAAATCTTTAAATGAGGTGTGTCCAAACTTTTGCTCTGTACTGTATGTAAAGTTGTGAAAGGGGATCTCATATGCCTCTTCCTCTCTAAATAAATAGTGTTTGTACCAAGTATATGGTTTTATTGTATTTTTGTGACCGTAGTAATATCTGAATCTGCATAGTGTTTCATAGGCACTAATGTACTCAATTAATGTCATGACAAGATAGTGCTGGGAAACATACTGGGAGCATTATCTGTCATCCAACCGACCACCTGTTTCACTGTTCTGGCTTCAAGAGAATTTACCCTCATAGTATCCCTTTCCAAATCATGCTTCATAAGAGAACATGATTTTTCTCTATATCCTGCGTTCTTTTAGGATTACACTATATAGAACAGGCTATCGCAGAATTAAGTTCCCTTGAGAGAACTAAAAAGTAAACAATCAAAAAAAAGTTTGCATAATATAAAAAAAGTCTATAAAAATTCTGACTAATCCAAAAAAAGGAATTAAAAAAAGCATGTTTGGTGTCGCTGTGATTAAAATGAATTCATCCAATATTATTGGAGCCTTCTAAGTTAAGGGATCATATCGTACTATGGCTAAGAACATGACCGTTCAAAACACGTAAGGTTAGGTATATTCTTGGGAATAGTTTTTATTTTTTAGTTTTTGAATTTTAAATGTACTGAATAAATCTTTGTTTTAACTATTAATACCCTCGGATTTGCTGCTGGATAACCCAAACCAGGGTGGTCAACTGGATAACTTTGTCTGGACCACAATGCATGGAGTAGTCGCTGGTCTCCTGACTCCATCTTGATAGCCTCATATATGTATATGAGAGTATTAATTTCAGGTCGGGAGACATGCAGCTAGTCTGTGCATCCACGGTCCAAACTCAAAACTGTTTTTCACTGATGTCTGAATGTTACTTAAAGCTATGTTCACATTAAAATTTTTTGAGGAATTCTTTTTGGGGGAAATCCTCTCCAAAATCTTCAAAACCCATTGAAAAATCAGTTGAAAAACTCTCCCTATTCGCTACAACAGAAAACCAATTAACTGTTCATATAAGGAGAATTTTTTTAAAGCTTTTTTTCCTGAAAAAACTACCTGATGGAAGAAAAAGAGCATGTGAAGCAGTTGGAGAGTATTTGAAGCAGTTCCTGAAAAAAAAACTCTCCACGCACAGCATGATAAGTAAAAAATTGAATTCCTACCCACAATTTACCCTCACAGTATCCCTCGCCCCACAGTGTCCCGACAGTGCCCCCAACACAGTATGATGTCCCTACAGCAGATCGGGGAAAGTGCGGCCATATCTGGTCCTCTGGCTTTTCCAGTCCTGCCAGGATTGAGAAGACAGCCAAAGGGCTAAAATTAGTGGCCCATCCGCACCCTGTCTCTGCTGTCTCATCCACACTGACTGTATTGGTGGAGGAGGGTTCTCATTCTGGACATGGGGAGGCTATGGTGCTCTCTTGCTGGATATGGGGAGGTTATGTGGGTCTCTTGCTGCAAATGAGGAGGCTATGGGGGGCTCTTTCTAGACATGGGAAAGCTATGGGAGTCTCTTTCTGGACATGTGGATGCTATGGGGCTCTCATGCTGGACATGGGGAGACTGTGGGTCTTTCATGCTGGACATTGGGAAGCTATGGGGCTCTCATGCTGGATATGGGGAGGCTGTGGGACTCTCATGCTGGACATGAGGTTGTGGGGCTCTCATGCGAAACATGGGGAGGCTTTGGGGGTCTCTTGCTGGACATGGGGAGGTTATGGGAGTCTCTTGCTGCACGTGGAAAAGCTATGGGGCTCTCATGCTGGATAAGGGGAAGCTATGGTGCTTTCATGCTGGATATGGGGAGGCTATGGGGCTCTCATGATGGACATGGGTAGACTGTGTGGATCTCATGCTGGATATGGGGAGGCTGTTAGGGGCTCATGTTGTATATGGAGAGGTTGTGTGGGGCTCATCCTGTACATAGGAGGCTGTGTGGGGCTCATGCTGTAGATAGGAGGCTGTGTGGTGCTCATGCTGTATATGGGGAGGCTGTGTGGGGCTCATGCTTTAGATAGGAGGCTGTGTGGGGCTCAGGCTGTATGGGAAGGCTGTGTGGGGCTCATGCTGTAGATAGGAGGCTGTGTGGGGCTTATGCTGTAGATAGGAGGCTGTGCGGGGCTCATGCTATATATGGGGAGGCTGTGTGGGGCTCATGCTGTAGATAGGAGGCTGTGTGGGGCTCATGCTGTAGATAGAAGGCTGTGTGGGGCTCATGCTGTATATGGGGAGGCTGTGTGGGGCTAATGCTGTAGATAGGAGGCTGTGTGGGGCTTATGCTGTAGATAGGAGGCTGTGTGGGGCTTATGCTGTAGATAGGAGGCTGTGTGGGGCTCATGCTGTAGATAGAAGGCTGTGTGGGGCTCATGCTGTATATGAGGAGGCTGTGTGGGGCTAATGCTGTAGATAGGAGGCTGTGTGGGGCTTATGCTGTAGATAGGAGGCTGTGTGGGGCTTATGCTGTAGATAGGAGGCTGTGTGGGGCTTATGCTGTAGATAGGAGGTTGTGTGGGGCTCATGCCATATATGGGGAGGCTGTGTGGGGCTCATGCTGTAGATAGGAGGCTGTGTGGGGCTTATGCTGTATATAGGGAGGCTGTGTGAGGCTCATGCTGTATATGGGGAGGCTGTGTGGGGCTCATGCTGTATATAGGGAGGCTGTGTGGGGCTCATGCTGTATATAGGGAGGCTGTGTGGGGGCTTAAACGGTATATAAGGGGCTGTCTGGTTGGGCTCATACGATATATAGAAAGGGCTGTAACTTAATTCTGCACAATATTAAGTGATACAATTAATATAATTATTAATATAATAATTATTAATATGTTAATATTAATAGTGAGCAGAAGTAATTTCAACCTATTGGTTTGGCCTACACAACAGTCACGGTTTCTCGTATGGGCCCTCGGGAAAATTAATTGCCCACCCCTGCCCTACAGTGATTCACAACTCAGTATGATGTCAACAACATTCCCCCACCATCTTTCATAATGGCTCCCACAGTCATTCCTTATCCAGTATGATGCCCCTACATTTCCTTACACAGCCCCTAGCCCCTCACACAGTATGATAACTCCCCCCAGTATGATGAGCCACTTAGTATAATAACCCCATCAGGATGATGTGCACTTTGCCCGCTAAACAGTTTGATACCCCTACAGCTTCCCACAGAATATGATGTCCCTCACGCAGCATTATGGCTCCCACAGACAGTACATAACCTCCAAAACCCCACAAACACAGTATCATGGCCCCCAGACAGTACGCTGCCTCCAATACACATAGTTGGATGGTCTCCACAATCCCCTCAGATAATGTAATGGCCCCAATAGCCCTTAGGCCTTCTTTACATGTCCATTTTTTTATGTCCGTATACTGTCCATTTTTTAAGGACATACACACAACCATTGTATTCAATGATGGTGCACACATGGTAGGTTTTTCACTCGGACATGTATCCGTATGAAAAACCAGCGGACATGTCAGTTGTTTTTGCACAGCACGGACAAAATATGTGCTGCACACGTGGACACTGATGACATACGGATGACATCTGTGTGTCATCAGCATAACACGTACCGGCGCCTGGGAAAAAGTGATACAGTTCGTACTGATCCCAGGTGCCGGCTACCGAATGCAGCTCTCGTCATTGTCCCCTGGTTGCGCTGAGATCAGCGCAAGCAGGAGACAATGTTGGGAGTTGTATTTAGCACCCGATGTGTACATCCTGTGTAAAATAAATAATTACATTTTAAAAATGCCATGGAATCCCGCCTACGATTCATAACCAGCAGAGGGAAAGCAATGACGAGAGCTGCATTCAGCACCCGGTGACTGGGATCAGCGTGAACTGTACTGCTTTTCCTAGGCGCCGGTACGTGTCTCACGGACACACGTATGGCACATGGACACACGGATTTCACACGGATATCACATATGTACATACGGATGACACACGGACACCAGTACTGTTTTTTCGTGTACAGGAAGCACCACTACTGTGAAGGAGGCCTTGCACAGTATGATTACCCCATACATGGTATGATATCACCCATATTCCCCACAGACAGTATCATGGCACCCAAAACTTCCAACAGAGTATCATGGTCCCTACAATCCCCCCCCCCCCCCACTCAGTATCAAGGTTTCTATCCACAGTGTGGTACACCCACAAGTCCTCAACAAGTACTGACGACAAGTCCTGTACCTTCTTCTATGATGGACTCCAAGTTTTCTTTCCTTAGCTGGCTGCAAGCGTCTCAATATTTTTTGTTTTATGCTACTTCCTCCTTGGCCTCACGACAACTTCTCAGAAAGATGGATTCTCCAAAACGCAGTAAATGCTTCCTCCACATAAGCCTCTTTCTGCAAGATGTTGCCCAGATATTTAGTAGTCACCTGGGGAGACGTTTACACCACCACTCTCTCTGTTAACTCTCTCCCGGATCTCTCCACAGTTTCTTCCTGCAGACTCGCCCTCTCTGCTTTCCACAGTCCTATCTCCATCTGGGACTCATGCCAGGGCCCATCCTATCGCGCTATGTACCATGTGCACAGCAGTCTGAGCATTAAACCTTCAACCTTCACCTATTTACATAAGCCCTTAAAATCACAGAATTTTTTGTGCATTCCAAAAGTCATAACCGATTTAGTTTTAATCCATGCTGCAGCCGTAAGAGAGCCTTTTTTAGGAAGACTTTTATTTGTTATATCTAACAATTAAATTTACATTTGAATTACTTGTATTATTTTACCTTTTTTAGGGGGACTTCAATACTACTCTTTTTGTGGTTTGGTTTGTGGGTTGTTCACTAACGTTGAGCAAAAAGATTCATGCCGACACTTTCAGTTCATAGAATCATAGAATGTTAGAGTTGGAAGGGAGCTCGAAGGTCATCGTGTTCAACCTCCTGCTCAAGATGAGCTCCTCCAAGCACGGCTGGAGCAATCACAGGTGTAATTATGGTGGTCTTATCTCAATCTTTTTCAACCACAGACATCTGCTATTAGTATGTTATGCAATTCCCATCACTGACAGGAAGTCATCTATCAAAGGCATTGGATGTGCAGGTGTGATGATACATCATTTTATCTTAATTATCCAGACATCACAGCAGGCTTCCAAAATTTTCACCAAAATGGTGGGAGATGCACCTCGGATGTATCTTTGACTGATGATGGTGATTTTCAGCGTCCACTTCAACAGCATCATGGTTTCTGCAAGACCTGGTCTTCTTGCCCTATAAATATTTTTGCTATCAATTCACTGGAAATTCACCATACTTAATACCTCCTTAATCCTACATTTAATCCTTAATACGTCCTCCATACTTGTCCAGCCTGTACAGTATTCAGGATTTGAACCACAAATATCCCTTCTCGTTGCAATGCTGGTCTAGTGGCTCATTGCAATTCCTTACTAGGGCTCATGGTTCTGGCACTAGCACTTCATGTCCTAATGGTATTTAATGGGGGTGGGTACCTCCGCACATCCTGCATGCCTTGGTAGGTCCAATAGCACCTTCGATATTTGGCACTGAAGGACCAGATGGGATGGTTTCAGACAAAACTTTTGTTCTTAGTTCACGGCTCTATATTGAAACAACCACTTGTGTGACGTAAGTGAACATTTCAATATAGGGCCTTGAAGCTCCCACTATAACCACAAGCAGGATGTTTGCTGTTATAAGGTATACCCAGGATATGTTCTTCAAAAACGGTCTTGGTCATGGAGGTGACTTCACACCCAGCATACACTAAACAGGATTAGACCACTCTAATAACTTGGCTCTTTAAAACTGAAGAAGAGCTTCCATCAATACTATAGATTTAGGAATTTATGGCTTCTTCAGTTGGCCTCCTGACAACACCAAGAGACTTGGCGAAATGTAAACTCTGGACAATTTGGTGCTAGGAAATCTTGCAATAGATGTGTTATGTGAGTTAGGGTACCGTCACACAGTGGCATTTTGATCGCTACGACGGCACGATTTGTGACGTTCGAGCGATATATCCGTGACGTTCCAGCGATCTAGCTGTGTCTGACATGCTCCTGCGATCAGGGACCCCGCTGAGAATCGTACGTCGTAGCAGATCGTTTGAAACTTTCTTTCGTCGTCTAGTGTCCCGCTGTGGCGGCATGATTGCATGGTGTAACAAAGGTGTGCACGATATTGTACATGATGTGCGCATAGTAACCAACGGCTTCTACATCGCACATACGTCATGAAATTATCGCTCCAGCGTCGTACATTGCAAAGTGTGACAGCAGTCTACGACGCTGGAGCGATATTGTTACGACGCTGGAGCGTCACGGATCGTGCCGTCGTAGCGATCAAAATGTCACTGTGTGACGGTACCCTTAGATGAGAGCTTCTAACCATCAGTAAAGTCCTGTAAAATGGAGATAATTACATTAGTCTAGAGATCACAGCCCACAGGAAATTCAATCTTTTATCTGAGTGCTTTTTAATCTTTCAGGTGCTAACAAGTAGGTAAAGATGACTACCCCTAATGTGGACCATCTGTCTCAACTTAAATTACGGAGATATCATAGTTATATCTTGTCTAAATAAGTTGGTAAAAATATTATATTATGTCCAGAGGAGATTCCATTGGGAGTATATAACAAAAACTATAATTATGTCCTACTACCGTCCTCTTTTGCATGTAATTAGCCATTCTCCTCTCTCCTGGTCTGGTGGGGACCCTTTAAAATCTCTCATGCAAAGAAGCATCAGGTCAGACCTACTAGATGCAACCAAGCTTATAGAATTTTCCAAATTTTAGTTCTCCTCCACAGGAAAACAGGACCTCACATCGCTCGACTTAGGAAGAGGCATTTAATCATTGTTTTATCCCTATTTATTTTTTACAATTTTTTTGCCTTTTCTTTGTAGCACTTCATGGTTTTTGCAACTGCACTTGGGGACACTTTCAAAGTTTTCCCAATTTTTCGAACTGACTGACCTTCATTTCTTAAAGTAATGATGGCCACTCGTTTTTCTTTACTTAGGTGCTTTTTTCTTGCCATAATACAAATTCTAACAGTCTATTCAGTAGGACTATCAGCAGTGTATCCACCAGATTTCTGCACAACACAACTGATGGTCCCAACCCCATTTATAAGGCAAGAAATCCCACTTATTGAACCTGACAGGGCACACCTGTGAAGTGAAAACCATTCCCAATGACTACTTCTTGAAGCTTATCAAGAGAATGCCAAGAGTGTACAAAGCAGTCATCAAAGCAAAAGGTGGCTACTTTGAAGAACCTAGAATATAAGACATAATTTTAGTTGTTTCACACTTTTTTGTTAAGTATATAATTCCACATGTGTTAATTCATAGTTTTAATGCCTTCAGTGTGAATGTACAATTTTCATAGTCATGAAAATAGAGAAAAATCTTTAAATGAGAAGATGTGTCCAAACTTTTGGTCTGTACTGTATGTCCATAATTGTTTGTAACGTGTAAAATTAATATATTCGTTCCTTGCTGCTGTAAACCTACCTATAACTTCTAAGGTTACGTTCACAGAGGACGCTAAAATTATCAGACGGTGGCAGCTTTGTCTTCCCTTCTGCCATTCATATGCATTAGTCTTGTCCGATTTACTAGACTATTTTGCATTTTCACATGGATCCAGAGTCCATGTGAAAAATAATTCACATGAACTGGCACATAGACTATCATTGTCGGGACCAAAAAAAAACATTTACATGGTCTTCACGGATAGCACACGTACCTTTGAAAGTCTATAGCAATATTTGCCAAATTCCAGTCGTCACGGCCCCCAACATGTCTTGTTTTCAGGATTTCCTTAGTATTGCACAGGCGATGGAAGTATCACCAAGGTATCAGGAATGCTCTCACCTGTGCAATACTAAGGAAATACTGAAAACAAGAGTTTGGGAATCACTCGTCTATGGGGATATTCACATATCCGTGATTTTTCGCGAATCGGGTGGTCCACAAAAAAATCACGGAGACATGTCCGATGTTGATCTTAGGGTCAAATCAAAATAGTCAATGCAAGTCTATGGATCTGTGGAAAAATCGGACCACATGCAGATAACATCCGAGTACTGTCCGATTATCACTGACTGTCATAAAGGAGAAAGTGGAGAAACCATTTTTTTATTTCTCCATGTTCGAGAAAAATTGATCAAACTCTGATCAAAATTTTTTTCTCATGCTTTCGATTTTTGTGTGCGAAAAATCGGACATCTAAACAAGCCTTAACACGGTACCAGCTAAATAGATGAGATTGCAACTAATCTCATGTACTTGTTGCGGGAAAACATCTACACTGAAATATATTCCATTTTTTTGTGACAAATTTAAGGGTATGTCACACTACATTATGGAAAATCATGACAAAAAACATACACAGCTCAAACACATAATGTGAACAGACCCAAGGAGATGAAATTGAGCTAAATCCACAACAAAATCTGTAGCAAATTTTCAAAGTGTGAACATACAGCAAGATTCTAAAACTAATCTTCTGTCCCTTACTTCATCTTTTGGTCCTCCTCAGCCACCCACACAGATGGACATACACTAGACATGGTCTTCACCCGTCTCTGCTCTCTATCTAACTTCACCACCTCCCCTCTTCCTCTATCCGACCACCATATGCTCACTTTCTCATCCCTGTCCTCCTCACCGATCACCCATGTCCAACAAAATGCGCACCCCTGCAGAAACCTTGCACACCTAGACTCCCAAATGCTCTCTGACTCTATCCTACCACTGGCATCCATATCCTCACTCCATGACACAGACAGCGCCACTGCTTTCTACAATGCCACTCTCGCATCAGCTATTGACACGGTCGCCCCTCTCGTTCATGGCAGAGTGCGACGTATCAATAGACAACCCTGGCACAATAACACCACTAAAAGGCTCCAGCAACTGTCCAGGGTTGCAGAGCGGCATTGGAAGAAAACACATTCGCAAGACGACTTCACTGTATTCAAACAGACAACACTCGCTTTTAAATTAGCTCTCACCTCTGCTAAACAGGCCTACTTCACATCCCTTGTATCCTCCCTATCCTCCAACCCCAAACAGTTATTCAAAACCTTTAACTCCCTCCTCCGCCCCCACTGCCCCCCCCCAACCTCCCTCATCTCTGCTGAGGACTTTGCCACACACTTTAAAACTAAGATCGACCAAACAAGGCAAGTCTTCATTGTTCAACCACCACAACCCATTTGTATACCAGACCAATGCCCAAACCCCAAAACCTCCCTCTCCAAGATCACTGAAGGGGGGCTTAATTGTCTCCTCTCCAAATCGCACCTCACCACCTGCACTCGACCCCATCACATCCCACCTCCTCCCCAAGCTCGCCACCATTCTTATCCCATCCCTAAGCCACCTCTTCAACCTATCACTAACTTATGGCACCTTCCCTTCTGCTTTCAAACATGCCACAATCACGCTTATCCTTAAAAAGCAAACCCTCGATCCAACTGCTATGTCCAGCTATTGCCCAATATCGCTGCTCCCATTCGCTTCCAAACTCCTAGAGCAGCACGTCCACACTGAACTTTCCTCCCACCTCTCATCTAACTTGCTCTTTGACAATCTACAATCTGGTTTCTGCCCCCATCACTCAACTGAGACAGCCCTGACCAAAATCACTAACGACACCTACTTACAGCCAAAGCTAACGAACAATACTCTGTACTCCTCCTTCTAGACCTGTCCTCTGCTTTTGACACAGTTGACCACTGCTTCCAACTACAGATCCTCTCCTTCTTTTGGCATCAAAGACCTCGCCCTATCCTGGATCTCCTCATACCTTTCCAACTGCCCATTCAGTGTATCCCACTCCCACACTACCTCCTCATCCCACCATCTCTCTCTTGGAGTCCCCCATGGCTCTGTTCTAGGACCCCTACTCTTCTCAATCTATACACTTGGCCTGGGACAACTCATAAAGTCCCATGGATTCCAGTACCACCTTTATGCTGATGACACTCAGATTTACCTTTCTGGCCCAGACGTCACCTCTCTGCTGTTCAGAATCCCGGAGTGTCTATCAGCCATATCCTCCGTTTTCTCCTCTCGCTTCCTCAAACTCAATGTGAACAAATCTGAGCTCATCATCTTTCCTCCATCTCATAGATCTTCCATACCTAACCTATCTATCGCAATTAACGACATCACGCTTTCCCCCGTACTGGAAGTCTGCTGCCTCGGAGTGACCCTTGACTCTGCCCTGTCCTTCAAACCGCACATCCAAGCTCTTTCCACCTCCTGTCTCCTCCTGCTCAAAAATATCTCCAGAATCCGTCATTTCCTCAACTGTCAATCTACTAAAATGCTTCTGCATGCCCTCATCATCTCCCCCCTTGACTACTGCAACATCCTTTTCTGTGGCCTCACTGCTAACACCCTTTCATCTCTCCAGTCCATCCTTAACTCTGCTGCCCAACTAATTCATCTCTCTCCTTGCTACTCCTCCTCTCCCCCCTCTGCAAATCTCTTCACTGGCTCCCATTCCCTCAGCGTATCCAGTTCAAACTACTAATACTGACCTACAAAGCCATCCATAACCTGTCTCCTCCATAAATCTCTGAACTAATCTCCCGATATCTTCCCTCACGTAATCTCCAGTCCTCCCAAGACCTCCTTCTCTCCTCCACACTTATTCGCTCCTCACCCAACCGCCTCCAGGATTTCTCCAGAATATCCCCCATCCTCTGGAATTCCTTGCCCCAACACATCTGACTATCAACCACATTCGGATCCTTCAGACGGAACCTGAAAATCCACCTCTTCAGGAAAGCCTAAAGCCTGCACTGACCCCGCTGCTGCCTCATCACTACCGAAGCTACCGCCTCACCAACGTCGGAGCTCCTACAACCCTCAACCTACTGTCTCCATCCCTTCCATCCTGTAGAATGTAAGCCCGCAAGGGCAGGGTCCTCGCCCCTCTGTATCAGTCTGTCATTGTTAGTTTGCTTGCTGTAAACGATATCTGTAATTTGTATGTAACCCCTTCTCATGTACAGCACCATGGAATCAATGGTGCTATATAAATAAATAATAATAATAATAACCAATGCTGGGGGGGGGGCTATTGTTGCTTCACAACAGCAGACCACTGACCTAAACTGGTTGCTGAAATCAGCCGATTACCGTATTTCTATAAAAATTTGCTGGGACCAAAAATAAGGCGTTCATCTCAGTCCAAAAACAAGGTTTTGTTACTCAAAGATCTTATGATTCAGCTGAGGTTTGTGATCCCTTACAGGCCTCCAGCCCTCCTCCCGTGTGTCCTTGTTAGGAAGCTGACATGGTGCCCCCTGACCCATCCCCTTCCCTCACCCACTGCTCTATTGGTTAATGATAAGCTAGAGAGTATCTGTGTTTGGAATACAGGACAGTATGGAGGAGGGACCTGTGACCTCCCCCCTGCACTGTAAGAAGTATCCTGGGTTCCTGCAGGTAAGATTAGCCCCAAATCAGCCCCATAAGAGACCTGCCATATTGCCTTCATTCATTGTCCTCCTCCGCTATATGGGGAACTTCGCGTCGAAAACTTTTTGCATTTACTGGAAGTAAAGGTTTCACCATTGTAAACCAGAAAGTGTGATGCCATTTTTGCCCAATCTGTTGACCAGTTTTACCACTTTCTACGTTGTACCTAATCATCGGTGAACCCTGTAGATGACACTTACACTGGGATTATTGTTGGCACTTTTAGGATCAAGCGCACCAGAAACTGGACATGTGACTGGTAGAAGGGGGGACGCTCAATATCTATTATGGGGGTAGGATGGATTTATATGATAGGGTCCGGGGCACTGTCTATCGTGGCAATATGGATCGTTCTTACAGGTAGGTATCTATTATGGGGGCGTTATGGCCATCCATTATGGATTAATGGGGTTGTTTATTATGGGAGCACGATGTTAGCCTTTATTATTGGAAATTGTGGCACTCTATTGTGGCGTCCTTTAGTTGTCTTTTATGGGGTCTACTGGCAGTATATTATGGGGTCTTGTGGCAGTATATCATGGGGTCCTGTGGTTGTCTTTTATGGCGTTTTGTGGCAGTATATTATGGGGCACTGTGGTTGTCTTTTATGGGTTCTTGTGGCAGTAAATTATGGGGCACTGCGGTTGTCTTTTATGAGTTCTTGTGGCAGTAAATTATGGGGCACTGCGGTTGTATTTTATGGGTTCTTGTGGCAGTAAATTATGGGGCACTGTGTTTGTTTTTTATGGTGTCTTGTGGCAGTATATTATGGGGCTCTGTGGTTGTATTTATGGTGTCTTGTGGCAGTAGATTATGGGGCACTGTGGTTGTATTTATGGGTTCTTGTGGTAGTATATTATGGGGCTCTGTGGTTGTCCCATAAAAATGAACAGAAGAAGCCGTTAATGCTCAGTCACCTTCTTTCTGACATTGACTCACCGGTTTTGAGATATGTGATGATATCTGGTCCAGATATGGGTCTTGTGGACATGCCGTAAAAGTAAAATATGGGAATAACTTTTTAATGCCGGGTTCTTTAGGGCAAACTATGTTAGCATTAATTTTTTCCTCCAGCTCGTAGACAGGAGGCTGTTTTAGGTTAAGTGCACACAACAGCGTACTCCCATAATTTTTCAAGCAGAAGACGCTTCGAAAGACACATCGGTGGTATTTTCCCTGAAGAGTCTTTTCGAACGTCTTTTGCGGCTTTTTATTTAAATTCCATATATAACATAGTGGCGACTTTCAAGAAGAAACCGCCAGAAGAAAGGGCCAATCTCTCGTGGTCATGTTCATTCTTTCTGGTGTATATTCCCATGAGGATCCCTCGTTATCATCCGGGATCCCTCCGTATCACACTTTTCTGAATTTTTCTAGCATAAACCACAGCATGACGGCAACATCTGGATAAAGTCTAAAGGGACGCAGGTTCATAAAGACACTTTTACGTTTCTCACGATATTTTGTCCATTAGGCGCCAGTGGCAGTGTCATCTGTCCCAGTTCTCTGTCACTTTACATTGTGAGAGCAAGAAATATGGTGGATTTTTATGCGGCTTGTCTAGTTCTGTGCTTCTATTTCCTGCTTTATGCTTTCCGGAAGGAGATCACATCTTGCGCACTTCTTACAGTTGTGGTCGTAGATTGTTCTATCAGCAGGTTTGTTAATGATTCACTTTTTGGTGTTTGTAACTTTTGATGATTATTTTATAAAGGCTTTATACTTTATATAGGACGAGCAAACTTAGGACTGAAAGTACGGCTTTTTTAAGATAAGATTTGAGTGCTATAATTTACATATGGAGACCCATAGAGTCTCAGCCTATAGGTGAACGCTGTATCAGATTTTAATGTGAGAAGCGAACTTATAGACTCTAGGTGGATGTCGGAAGAGACACGACTCGTCCATATAGTCACCGGAGGACATCTGCATTGTAGATGCAGACCCAGCAGCTGCTCTTGCGCCCTCGAGTAATCCTATTTCTCTAATTTATGCAGTCCCAACAATCAGACATACTATTATGGCGCAGGCACGAGAGCTGTACCAGCACCATAACTTCTAAAAGTGCCAACTGTATTATAATGTTGACACCCTGCTTCAACAGAGTCCAATCCTGACATTTTAGCCCTTTAGATGCTATTGCCAATTTGAACCGTAGCATTTAAGTGGTTAGGCAGAAGAAGAGAGCCCAGGACTGGCGCAATTGTGGAGAACCGATGAATTTCTCTGGCAACCTGGGGTCTAACACTAGCCTCCAGGTTTACCATGTACAGAAGCCTAAAGGGCATGCCTTTCTACAGGCAGACACAACACTCTGCAATACTAGCAGTGTTATATGAGAATTTAGCCGATCACAGGTTCAATGAAGTTGAATACCACTTATGAAAACTACAAGGTGTTCTGCAAAATCGGTCACTAGTTCTAACACGAGTGCAAAATTTGTAGAAGACCCCCATTTTTCTCCAAAATATCACATTCTATTTATAATATCTGAGTTTTTATATATGGCAAATGAGCCCCTTTTGGCACCAAGGCCTAAACTGCAGCTGCTACCTCTGTACCCCCCTATAACTATGCTTCTGAGTACAGTTTTTCCATCATAGGGTTCTTGGAGTTGTACCACCTAAAGTATAATGATCAATGTTTTTCTATTAGATCAGATGAACTGCCATGCTGGTTTCTGCTGTGAGAAGATGTTCTACCGGAGTGCAAAATACAATGGTCCGGGTGGGGAGTGCCGTGGTCCACAGACGGTTGGATAGCCAAAGTAAGTTCCCACTTTAAGTTATTTAGGTTACTTGGGTGTAAATTATGAGCAAATTTGCAAAAATGTTACCAGAGAATTAAATTCTCATCAAATATATTAAATGTTATTTGAATGAACATTATTATGCGCTCTACACCCGGAACATAATGAACTCATGCTGAGTAAAAAGATTCACAAGAACCAAGTCGGTAGTTCATGGTCACCAGGCCAGAGCCTTGTGAATCTCTTCGGACCTTCTGACATCTCCTGGTCCTCTTTTGATAAGTTGGCCCAACGCAACATAATCACAGGTATCTCAGGCCAACTAGTCAAAAGAGGAGCCGTGATGTCGACAGGTAAGAGGAGTTTTGTTGGGGTCTTGTTTGACCCACATATGTCCGACCTCTGCGGTGCTACTCTGGCCCAGTTGTATTCTTCTGTATGATAATTTTTCCAATCGTAAACTTATGTAACAGGATTGTATTTTTAAGCCTTGACAGAAGAGATTACACTTAAATTCCGGGTCTAGGTTCCACATTCAGAATACATCCCAGTGTGGAGGAGGCACTGACAGAGGGTCGGCCGGTTGTGGCTCTGGAGAGCACCATTATTACACATGGGATGCCCTATCCACAAAATATCAGGTGAGGACTTATACCTTGCGTCATCTCTTCTTTATGCTTGTTTATGGTCTGTAACCACGGAGACAAACTGATCCGCCTCAAACGTTTTTCTGAAGTTTGTATGTGACTGTTTAAGTGAATTCATATATATGTATAATGACAGCATGGCCAGTCAAGTGGAGGAAATAGTCCGAGCCAACGGCTCAGTACCAGCGACAGTGGGCATCATAGAGGGCAAAGTGCACATTGGCCTCCGCGAAGAAGAAATCAAGTTTCTTGCCACCAGCAAAGACTGTGTGAAGGTGTCGAGGAGAGATCTGCCCTATGTGATCAGCCAGGTTTGTCATTAAGTATTAGATTACATCATAATATATTATACAATACTTGTATAGTTATAGTCTGACGTTAGACCACACGGCATATTTAAAGGGGTTCTTTTGTGTCGGTAAATAATGGTTATTTTTTAGTAAAATGCTAACTTATACAATTTGTCAATATACTTTCTGTATTGATTTATCACCATTTTTATGATTTTTGCTTGTTGTTATCCCATATGAACCTGGTCATGTGACGGACACAGGAGAGATCAGAGCTGTGTTTGGTAGGGAGTCGTGCACCTGTGTGTCCGTATGGGACATGTGATGGACACAGGAGAGATCAGAGCTGTGTCCGGTAGAGAGTCATGCACCTATGTGTCCGTATGGGGCATGTGATGGACACAGGAGAGATCAGAGCTGTGTCTGGTAGGGAGTCGTGCACCTGTGTTTGAGTCGCCCGCCATGGCCTTGGGGTACTCGGTACCGGGTCCTGAGTTTCACAGGGGGATGTCACGGTGGCGACCCGGTCCATGGCCCTGGGCGCCCATGTAAAATGGAAAGGTCTTTAAAGGGAATAAAGTTTATGTTTGTGACGCCACCTGTGGTATTCGGTCAGTGGGGACTGACGCTGATTTAAGGGGTCCGCTGGGGTGATGTTATGGCAGCTAGATGGTATAACTTCCCACAGGTGAAGTATGTCCCCAGGGCTCCCGGTGTTTAGATGGTAGATGGTGAAAGGCGCAGTAAAGAATGAGGACACAGGGTTGCAGTCTCTTTACTTTTACTGTTGACTTCAGGCAGCCACAGTCCAGGGCACCAGATCACAGGGCAGACAGGGTCCGGCAGGCTTGGAGGCAAGTTAGGAGTCCCCTTATCCAGGTGGAAATCAAAGCCTTCCTCTAGCGCCGTGGTGGTGTAGTCCCTTACTGCCTATGGCTTCACATAAGGTCCTCACAGATGTTATCTCTCACTCTGTCCCCCGGATAGGATAGGACATAACCCGTATGACTGGTGACTTGAGGCGGTTTATAGGGACTCTAGCACACCCCAGCCTCTAAGGGTGTCACCGTGCCTCCTGGGTATTAGGTTGGACAGGTAGCTTGGAGTTCAGATGTCCTGCCAGTCTCTGAGGTAAGTCATAGAGGTCCTTACAACCTCGGTGTTCTGGCTACCGGTCTCTGCACCTCAGAAGGAGGCAGCCTGCTCAGGGCTGGTCTCCCCCTGATATCCTCTCCTGTGCTTTGCTCTCCTGCACGTTCACTGCAATCAATTTGGCTTTCTGAATGTCGCTTTCCAGGAACTGCTGCACTGCGGCTACACAGCTCCGTAAACCCTCTGCTGCCCAGACTGGTCCAGTCTGTTTCCTGGCAAGAACTGATCTGCAGCTCTGACTGACTACTTTCCCTCCTAAACTACCTTATATATGGGGAGTCACCTAGTAAATAGGATCAAAAGCTCCCCCTGGTGGCCTGGAGTGTGAATGTGTTGCATGCTTGTGTTACCTGGTTGCAGTTATCCCTTCTTGCCTTCAAGCGTAACATCACTCTCCCCGTGAGGAAAGCAAGGTTACTGTGATGACCAGGACCTTGGGGCGCCATGTATGGGGCATGTGACGGACAGAGGAGAGTTCAGAGCTGTGTCTGGTAGGGAGTCGTACACCTGTGTGTCCTTATGGGGCATGTGACGGACGCAGGAGAGATCAGAGCTGCGTCTGGTAGGGAGTCGTGCACCTGTTTGTCCATACGGGGCAAGGATACGATCTTGGAGGCATTTTTTATACATGAGGCTCTAAAGTGCTATGATCTCTGCTTGTTATAGGGTCTTTCAGGAGGCAGCACCGTTTCTGGGACAATGGTGGCTGCACATCACGCTGGGATCCCTATCTTTGTGACCGGAGGGATCGGAGGAGTACACCGCGATGGAGAAAGCAGTACATTTTTTTTATTCCTTCATTTTATAGCGTTCTAGAACTATTTATAGTATTTGGTTAATTTAAAGGGTAACTCCATATTTTCCTCTTTGGCTTCAGCTATGGATGTCAGTGCAGATCTAACTGAACTTGGGAGAACACCAGTAGCTGTTATTTCAGCCGGGATAAAATCCATCCTGGACATTGGCCGCACTCTGGAGTATCTGGTGAGTGAGGCAAAAACTGTCTAAAAGAAAAACTGCCTTTGTTGCTTATAGCAAGCAGAGCTCAGCTTTCATTTTTAAAACGGCTCTGGTAAAATGAAAGCTGCACTGTGATTGGTTTATATGGGCAACAGACAGCTTTTAGACAGGTTTAATAAATCTGCCCCAGCATTTAACAGGCCTTATGGGCAGAACTCAAGCATGACTTGTTGCCGACAGTCCCGAATTTGTCGACAATGCCCCAATATTTTAGAAACAACCCCAGCAAATTCGGACATGTCCGATGCAAACTGCTCTGCATAAAACTGTTTCGGCCTAGTAGTCTTTATCTGAACAAGATACAAAGTCGTCTATGGACGTCTTAGACATCAGCTTGCCACCTCTTGAAGGGATTGTCCACTTTCTCTTGTTTCGCTCCTCACAAACTGACCAGCTGTTATGTCCATAAAATGGCCGTTGATAGAGGAACATGTGACTAGATCAGCCGATCAGTCTCCTCCAATAGAAAAGCAGTTTTTACTATTACAGGAGGCTGATCTGGTCACATGTTCCTTTATCGACGACCATTTTGTGAGAAAAGTGTGCAACCCCTTTAAGCCCTGCTTCCTTATCGCCCTAATAATAGGAGACCCAAGGAGTCTGCGTTTCCACATTTGGAGATTCCAGAGACTTCCCAGCTTTCTTCACCCCACGCAGCGGCTACAAGGCCCCATATCATGTCCAAAATGAGGAGGAGGCTGCAAGACTTATTGGTAGGATGGTAACACTTATGACGTGGTTTTAAAAGATTATGCTGAAATAAAACAAGATGGCTGCTTTCTTCCACAAACAGCTCCACACCCGTCTACAGGTTGTATGTGGTAAAGAAGCGTGGCACCCTTCACTTTAAGAGTTGAAGCAATACCAGACACAGCCTATCAATGGGTGTGGCGCTGTCCTCTTAGAAGGTGGCTGGAATGAGCAGTTGTCGGACATCACCGGTGCCAGTTATTGGGCATAGGGGATCAGTATGACAATCAAAAGATGGTAGATCTATTCAAGAACCAAAATCTAATTCGTGCTTGTGTGTTGGAAGGACGTGGAATGTAGACAAAATGGTATTTGGGTCACTATATGATATCACATCCTTCTCCCTCAGCCAGTTCTCTGGAGCTCGGACTGAACAGTGGTGTCCTGATCTCGGTCCCTATTCCTTTAGAGAATGCTTCATCTGGCCGGATGATAGAAGAAGCCATTCACCAAGCACTAGAGGAGGCCAGGTAATAAGGAGGACCAGGGACATGGGAAAGTTGACCCTGATGCCGAGTAGGCATCATGACATTTTGGATGGAGAGATGTGGGTCAACTTATAGGGTGGACATCTTAGCTTAGTTGGAGGCATGTGATGGAGCATTGTCCTGCATGAAAATCATGTTTTTCTTGAACGATACTGACTTCTTCCTGTACCACTGCTTGAAGAAATTGTCTTCCAGAAACTGGCAGTAGGTCTGGGAGTTGAGCTTCACTCCATCCTCAACCCGAAAAAGTCCCACAAGTTCATCTTTGATGATACCAAGCCCATACCAGTACCCCACCTCAACCTTGCTGGCGCCTGAGTCGCAGTGGAGCTCTCTGCCCTTTACTGATCCGGCCTCTGGCCAACCATCCATCTGGCCCATCAAGAGTCACTCTCATTTCATCAGTCCATATAACTTTCGAAAAGTCAGTCTTAAGATATTTCTTAGCCCAGTCTTGACATTTTATCTTATGTTTCTTGTTCAAAGGTGGTCGTTTTTCAGCCTTCCTTACCTTGGCCATGTCCCTGAGTATCACACACCTTGTGCTTTTTGTTACTCCAGTAAAGTTGCAGCTCTGAAATACGGCAAAACTGGTGGCAAATGGCATCTTGGCAGCTTCACGCTTGATTTTCCTCAATTCATGGGCAGTTATTTTGCGCCTTTTTTGCCCAACGCGCTTCTTGCGACCCTGTTGGCTATTTGCCATGAAACGCTTGATTGTTCGGTGATCACGCTTCAAAAGTTTGGCAATTTCAAGACTGCTGCATCCCTCTGCAAGACATCTCACAATTGTGGACTTTTCAGAGCCGTCAAATCTCTCTTCTGACCCATTTTGCCAAAGGAAAGGAAGTTGCCTAATAATTAAGCACACATTATATAGGGTTCTGATGTCATTAGACAACACCCCTCCTCATTACAGAGATGCACATCACCTGATTTACTTAATTGATAGTTGGCTCTCAGCCTGAACAGCTTGGAGTAGGGCAACATGTATAAAAATTATCATGTGATCAAAATACAACTTGCCGAATAATTCTGCACGCAGTGTAGTACTGTAACACGGTTTTATTTTCCGTATTTAAATCAGAAAGGAAGGCATTGTGGGAAAAGAGGTGACCCCGTTCCTGTTGAGCAGAGTAAATGAGAAAACCGGAGGGAAATCCCTAGATTCCAGTATCCTTATCTGCATTGGTACCAATTTTTGGCATATTGATCTTTACAGATTGACGTACACTGATCAGTCTGCAGCGCCTCCGCAGGAGAAATGATTAATTGCATGATAGCTACAGAAAACATACCATGAAATGACATTTTGGGGTCTTTACAGAGAGGGGCATTTTTTTTAAGCCACTTAAAATGGGTGAAGGTAATAATTCTATAAAATCAACTGCAAATATTTTGCTTTAAGAAAGGGTAAAGTTATTGTTAAGTTTTCTTAATGGAACTCAAGATATTGCTCTGATAAAGAATAATGCCGGAGTTGGGAGTCGCATCGCTGTGGCCCTGAGCAAGATCCAGAAACCTAAAGGAGGCGGAAGGAAGGAATTACGTCATCGCACGAAATCGGAGGAACAGATGTCGGATTCCAGGCCGGTGAGATAATTCTACAGTCAGAACTGCTTCTATCTAGATAGATGGAAACTAGATAAATCTATATATTATCTATTATCTATCTATTATCTATCATTTTATCTATCTTCTCTGATTTTCAGGTTGTTATTGGAGGTATTAATGTTGATTTCATTGCAAAAGCAGCTCGAGACAAGATGGAGGTACCGTTTGTGTGGATTCATTGTTGTTTTAAATGGCAGGATCCCTTTTAGTTGAAGTTTGTTCCAATACACATTCATGGATTGCAGAACGATTTTGTAGTCTGGATGCAACTGTAGCAAACATCCAGCTGTGAATGTTACTAATCTGTCTCTGGATGTAAATAAATACATAATCTTTCTGTTCACTGACAGTATACGGTGATCTTGAAAACTGCAAGCATTTAAAATACACTGTAGATTAGAAAGGTGCAGTTCCCCGAGTGTGCCACAGGGGGGCGAACAAGAGCTTCTACGTGTTTTCAGTCTTGTCTTTTGCATTCTGCATACAATTATGGGGAGCTCCACTTTCATGATATTTTTTTAATCATCAGCCCAATGGTGATCTGCAACAAATATCTAAAGATGGTCATAGACCAGTGACAAATTCTGATTTAGACAATTTTGTCTCTATTTCCCGATGTTCGGCCTTTTCCAAATCCATGCACAGTTCTGTTTTGATTAATTTCTTAAAAACAGCAATCTTTTTGTAACGCAGAGCCCCCAATTGCCTTCTGAGCGATATAACTAGATAATATAATTCAAGTGGCCACCACCAGAGGGAGCTCAGGAGCTTGCTGCAGACTGCTTATGTATAGAACTCAATAGTAACACTGTATGCAGTAAGCTCCCTCTAGTGGTGACTGCAGGAATTGAGAATTTTATTATTTAAACTTACATCTTTGCAGAGGAGCTCTGTATCATTATAAACTGTATCCCGCCTACTATAAAGATATATTACTAAATTAATCAGCAACGAAAGCTGGACCTAAAAACAACATGATGATGAAAGGTAAAGGTCCACTTTAAGTTTCCGTATTGGGAATTCATTTATATTACCCTGCTGTATGTTTCCAATTATAACTTGCAGTAACTAAATAGTTTTATTTTTTATTTTTAATGTAAAATCCACTCAACTCCACTGATCTCAGTTAAAAATCCCATAAATTTCCCACAAACTGTTACATAAAAATAGGAAACTAATATAAAATGATTGGAAACCTAAGAGACCAGCTAAGACGTTTATTTATAACACTCGGATGGCGTAGAATTCAGCTTTTTATGATGTGCTTTGCGACGTCAGCCTTATGGGCCCTAAAACGGGAAATCCAGAACATTGGTAATTTACGTGGCAGTATGGGAACTCAGAAATTCGCCTTTGAAAAGCCATTAATCCTATAAATTGTCTTATTTCCATCATGGTATAATGCTATTACTCTCTGTTATCAGCCATTTAGTTTATCATTCTGGTTTGTGGCTTACCATTGCAGTTTGGGGGACAAACAAATCCGGGTCAAGTCCACCAGTCCTTTGGAGGTGTTGGCAGGAACCTGGCAGGTATGTGATCTTTCATGGTTTCCTGATCCAAAGCTCCAAATTCCCTGAATAGGACGAGTTAGTTAATTTTTTTTATTACTTCCTGTAGTCATCACTAGGGGGAGCTCAGGAGCTGACTGCATACAGGTTTTGTATTGAGTTCTATGTATAAACCGTATGCAGTAACCTCACAAGCTCCCCCTAGTGGCAGCTAAAGGCAGCCAGAATGGGAAACTATAATTTAAGACAATTGGCCTTTTAATATTAGTATATTCTCTTCACCTTCAGATTGTTTGAGCCGTCTTGGTGTCAGACCTCTGTTCATCTCGGCTGTAGGGCAAGATGACCTCTCTGACTCAGTCTTCCGGTACTGTTCACACATGGTGAGTCCGGATATTACGCTTACCCTTGTCAGTGGGTCGTGCCTCTGCATAGTCTAGAACTGTCCAATCAGCCCTGACACTTCCAGACTCTTATCGACAGGGAGAAGGGTAAATTGTACATTTTCTGGAGGAACATCAGAGGGGCAGAGGTTTTGAAGACTCATATCTGGGAGGAGGGTTCGGCATCTTTTGGCCGTAGCTGCGCCCCTTTGCTGCCGTCACACCCCTTTTACATCTATTCCCCACCTCCATGAATGAAGGAACATCTTGGAATCATTGGTTTCTAGGAGCTTTCGGTCAGGTTCTGCAGGGCCCGAGAGATTTTCTGGTTCTCTAGGAGTTCCGGGAGGTCTCCTATTATTCCAGAAGAGATGGCTGATAGGATTTTTAGGTTTTATGGATATTGCCCTTTAATCAAGTGTATTCTTAAGTGGAAGTATACTTGTCTTGCAGGATATGAAAGGGGTGGCACATCTTAAGGGTCACAACACGGCCACATACTGTGCAGTCATCTCTGGCAGCGGAGAACTGATCCTTGGACTGGGAGACATGGAAATTCACCAACAGATAACAGAGAAACATGTGAGAATTTGTGGCTCCACTTATACTTGTGACCTACAGAAACTAAAAAAAAATGCTAATTTAAGCCACATGCCTTATAGTAAGCCACACCCCTTATACGAAGCCACACCCTTATGCTAAGCCACATCCCTTATTCTAAGCCACACCCCTTATAAAAGCCACACCCCTTATAGTAAGCCACACACCTTATATAGAGCCACACCCCTTATAATAAGCCACATCCCCTTATATTAAGCCACACCCCTTTATATTAAGTCACACCTTGTAGATCTGGATGAGCGGCATGGATAAAAGGCATTGGTGCAAACAGAAATGTGTAGCTGGATATGCTGGACAGCACCTGTATGGTATGACAGTGGAACAGCAGAGCTGAGGGTGCAGATAGTTCCTTAGATGTAGTACTGTAGGGCTGGATGTGATGGAATTCAAAAAAGATGTGAAACAGCAGAATTGATTTTGCTGGATGACACATGCTCGTGATAGAGCAGAGCTGAATATGCAGATAGCACTATGAAGGAACAGCAGAGCTGGGAATGAGGATGGCTCTAAGGATGTAGAACAGCAGAGCTGAGACTGAGGACGGTTTCTAGGGTGTGGAACAGTAGAGCTGAAAGAAAGGACGGTTTCAAGGAGGTGGAACAGCAAAGCTGAGACCGAAGACGGCTCCTAGGATGTGGGACCATAGAGCTGAGAGTAAAGACAGCACCTAGGATGTGGAACAGTAGAGCTGAGAGTAAAGATGGCACCTAGGATGTGGGACAGTAGAGCTGAGACTGAGGACGGGTTCTAGGATGTGGAACAGCAGAGCTGAGAGTAAAGATGGCTCCTAGGATGTGGAACAGCAGAGCTGAGAGTAAAGATGGCTCCTAGGATGTGGAACAGCAGAGCTGAGAGTAAAGACGGCACCTAGGATGTGGAACAGCAGAGCTGGGAGTGGGGATGGCTCCTAGAATGTAGAACAGCAGGGCTGAGACTGAGGACGGCTCCTAGGATGTGGAACTGCAGAGCTGAGAGTAAAGACGGCAACTAGGATGTGGAACAGTAGAGCTGAAACTGAGGACGGGTTCTAGGATGTGGAACAGCAGAGCTGAGAGTAAAGATGGCTCCTAGGATGTGGAACAGCAGAGCTGAGAGTAAAGACGGCACCTAGGATGTGGAACAGCAGAGCTGGGAGTGGGGATGGCTCCTAGAATGTAGAACAGCAGGGCTGAGACTGAGAACGGCTCCTAGGATGTGGGACAGTAGAGCTGAGAGTAAAGACAGCACCTAGGATGTGGAACAGCAGAGCTGGGAGTGGGGATGGCTCCTAGAATGTAGAACAGCAGGGCTGAGACTGAGAACGGCTCCTAGGATGTGGAACTGCAGAGCTAAGAGTGAGGACGGCTCCTAGGATGTGGATCAGCAGAGTTGAGAGTAAAGATGGCTCTTAGAATGTAGAACAGCAGGGCTGAGACTGAGGACGGCTCCTAGGATGTGGAACTGCAGAGCTAAGATTGAGGATGGCTCCTAGGATGTTGAACAGCAGAGCTGAGATTGAGGATGGCTTCTAGGGTGTGGAACAGCAGAGCTGAGAGTGAGGACGGCTCCAAGGATGTGGAACAGCAGAGCTGAGATTGAGCATGGCTCCTAGGATGTTGAACAGCAGAGCTGAGATTGAGGACGGCTCCTAGGGTGTGGAACAGCAGAGCTGAGAGTGAGGATGGCTCCTAGGATGTGGAACAGCAGATCTGAGAGTAAGGATGCCTCCTAGGGTGTGGAACAGCAGAGCTGAGATTGAGGATGACTCCTAGGAAGTGGAACTGCAGAGCTGAGAGTAAGGATGGCTCTTAGGGTGTGAAACAGCAGAGCTGAGATTGAGAACGGCTCCTAGGGTGTGGAACAGCAGAGCTGAGAGTAACCACGGCTCCAGCAGATCTTCAGTGAGGTTGGCGCATAACACGTAGAACAGGGCTGGATATGCTGAATGGCTCCCTGGTCTGGTAACAGCTGAGTCACATATGCAAACACCTTGGGATAGCAGAGCCCAGTGGTGTAGCAGAGGTAGTTGAGTTAGGAGGGAAGATAACTGAGTTTAGAAACATAGTAGTGGTGTGGATGCCTAACTATCTAAAGCTCAGGTGAGCGAGCCAGCCGATAAGACCATAGCATGTGACATCAGAGGTGCGCGCCGCATGGAGCAACACACATGGGTGGAGAGAACAGAGAGAACCATTCACTGGGAAAAGAGGACGCAAAGCCTGGTGCTGGAGCCGGGACATGTGAGTAACATAGCCCCAACACAAGTGCCTCATTAATTACCACATATTCTCTAAGAAACTAGCAGAACCAACTAACCATCAGCTCCATACTCATCAAAAAAGGTGTAGCCTATCTCAGGTTTTCAGGGGCTTGTTGACCTTCTTGCCCCGAGACCCTGATGGCCGATACCGTATCGTTATCTGACCTCCACGGTTACATTAGGCAGATTGCGCAGACATCAGATGGAGGAACATAAATAGTCACAGACCCTCAACAATAGTCGTGTTACTAAGAAGATTTCACTAAGTCTTCCGATGACAAGGTGATGCCGGGGGTTATTGTTACTCACACCGACAACATGGAAAGAGTGAGAACGGGGATCATGGAAGGTCAGGAGATCGGCGAGGATCAAAACAGGGCTTAACGGTATGAAAGAGAGAATTTAGGTTCCATGTCAAAGCACCAAATGGTTGGCCCGCCCGTGCCTTGTTACCACCAACAGTCCCTAGTAAAAATGTGTCCTAATGATGAAAAATTCAATATCAGCAAAATAGGGTTTACTTTGAAAAATCTGATTAAAAAAGCAAGTTGAGAAAAAAAGAAGATAGAGAGTAACAGCTTCCAATGGCTATTCTTTAGGTGCCTACTAGTGATGAGCGAATATACTCGTTACTCGAGATTTCCCGAGGACGCTCGGGGGTCCTGCGAGTATTTTTTAGTGCTCCGAGTTTTAGTTTTTAGCACCGCAGCTGAATGATTTACATCTGTTAGCCAACATAAGTACATGTGGGGATTCCCTAGCAACCAGGGGGAAGGGGAGAAGCAGAGGGACAGAGAAAGGCAGAATGTTCTGCAGCTTTCTTGTAAATGCCAATGCTGGATTCACAACTACCCTGCTGGGTACTGAGCTTCTGTATATGTGCTACATAGAGATAGGGGATATCAGGAGCTCCTCGTGTCTGTGTGTGCATAACAGGAGCTAGCCTCCTCCCACTAGCTCGGAGACAACTGAAAATTAGAGAGAAAGCAGGAATAAACCCCAATGCTGGATTCACAGCTACACCGCTCAGTACTGGACTTCTGTATATGTGCTCTATAGAGACAAGGGATATCAGGAGCTACTCATGTCTGTGTGTTCTGTGTATGGGAGACATAATAGGGGCTAGCCTCCTCCCACTTGCTCAGAGACAACTGAAAAATAGAGAGAACAGGTCGTAAAATGGTCGGATATTGTGTTTTTCCTCATGTACACACACGTGACAACTTATTCCGAACAGTCAAATTAATTTTAACGGATATAAATATATTTGACCACGCCCATTTAAATCCAAACCATGCCCATTTTTTACAGCAACCCGCTTTTCAAATATTCTCCTTTGAGGGACTCTCATTGGGTCAGAAACACTAATGTGAATATATAATTTATTATGTTATGTAATATATTATGCATTTTGTTTATTTTTATATCTGATAAGTAGAAAGACTTAGTTGCCGCGTACATTGAGTATCCTCTAGTAATACCTTTTCTCCCCACCAGGTGTCTCAGTTTGCAGGGCGTCTCCGCAGTTCTCGCCTATTGTGCATAGACGGGAATGTTCCTGTGTCAACCATTCAGTATGTGTGCGAAGTCGCGCGTCGGAGCGCTGTGCCAGGTCAGTGTGCCAACATATCTGTGCAATTAACACCTCTAAACCGCGCGAGCCGAGACTCGCGGCAAATTGTTTATTACATTTACTTGTCACAAAATATTAAATTATGATGTGAAGGTGTAAGGTCACATCTTAGTTACAAGTTCTGCAGTTTTCTTATATACTTGTTTCACTTTTTCCCCGAAATCTCTGCTTGCTGTTATCTCCAGGTTCCCTTTCATCTGGCCAAGTTTCTTAAAATCCCATTTTTTAGTATAAGAATCCCTTAACTTTTTCCGATATTATGATATCTTACTGTTAGGAATTCCTACAATGAACTGTAATCTATAAAGCAGCTCATCAACAAGTGTTCATTTCACCTACAGCATTCCCGCAGGTGAAATGAGGTATTGCACAGCTTCTATTGAAATCATTCTCTTCTTTGTGTAATAAATGGACAGGGTCCTCCAGTGAGACAGATACATTTTTGTAGCTAGTTTCTCTTCCAGATAAAAGAGCATTTGAAAATGATATACTAAACCAGACATCCCCTTTAAATATATCACAAAAAGACTTGATCACCCAGTGTAAGAAAAATAAGTGACATAGACTGAGGTACTAATAAAAACTAATAGTTTACTGAAAATCATTAAAAACAATGTATAAATACTACAAAGAAGAAAGGTATTGGACCTAAAAGGAGGGACACAAAAAAGCCATAGGCTACATCCAAATCGTGGACTAATTTAACATATACATATGATAATTACATCCATGCTACCTATATTCTATGTGCATCATGATATATGGTAAAACATCCCCTCATAGGAATGTGCCGATATAATCTATGTCATGCGGAGGCGGGCTAAACCCATCCTCTAATATGATACATGATTGTCACTAGCAGATATAGAGTTTTATATTAGAATGGGTATATTACCTTAAGGTCTGCCACGTGGATGTATGCCCCGGCGTCCCTCTGCCCCGACGCGCGTTTCGCACTGCTTCTTCGTACCAGACATCCCCTGTAAATGTAAAAGTTATTGTATAATGTTTTGCAGTTTGCTACGAACCCACAGATATAGACAAAGCATCTAAACCCTTCACCTCAAACAGCTGGACGGCTTTGACCTACCTCTCTCCAAACATAAAAGAGCTCCTAGCCATCAATAGGACCTTGGGATATGTAGAAGACATCGGTAAGCAACGCCAAGATGGTGGGTAGGTAGTTGGGTGACATAATGAATCTTAATTACCGTAGTTCACTTTCAATTATTCCCAATTTTTGGGAATCCGAGATCTCAAATTTGAGACTGTTTTAGCTGTTGAGGATTATGGAGGATTAGCGTTAGCCATCAGGGATTATGATTTATGATGTCCCATTGATATCTCAATACCTTTGTGAAATAAAAAAAACCCTTTCAAAATGGGCAAAACAGCATTTTATGCACAGGATAGTAACAACCCAAGACTGACAAACAACAACAAATACAAAATTAGACAGAAAACGTTATATTACCCCAATAGATTACAATTAAATTACACTCCTGTGAATTTTTTTTAAAAGAAAACATCACTTCCTTTAAATATGTAATTTTTTTTGCTTGGTGTAAATGCCGCCGTTCTCCTGATTCTGGCGATGTTTTTTTTTTTTGTTTCTGCGCCTCTCTGTTCCTGAGATATGGCCCTTTCTTGTTTAGCCAATTGGGATTGGTTCTCAAGATAACCACACCCATGAAGAGCTGAGGCCACACCCCCTAGGTAGCAAGCCTATATTTATATACAGGGAAAAAGAGGCCATATCTTAAGAACGGAGAAGCGTAGGAACAAAAGAAAAATATTGTCAGATTCAGGTGAATGGCAGTATTTACATCAGCTAAAATAACTTCATATTTATGGGAAGTGACAGGTCCCCTTTAATATTTCATCCAGTTGTTTCTGAATTTACTCTACCTCCTAAACAGGATATAAGTGCTGGGAGACTATTATCACTGCTAGCAATTATGATCCAAGGATGATTCCTGTCTGTCTGTGCTATATGGAAATATTGAGGTTAATGGTGCCGATGGTGGGGGTTGGGGATTCATATCTAGAATTGCGCAAATTTTTCAAAATTCGGTTCCAATTCTGATCGGGGGCAAATATTGTTTTTGCAATGCAGACGAACGTCATTGGAGTCAACGGGAATAGAAATGAGCGAATATATTCGGGAACGATCGTCAAACATAAATTTGGCACGAATAGGGTACCATTATGGCACGAATATGGCAAATTCAGATTCAGCGACCGATTCCGAACATATTCGCTCAACTCTATTCATAACTCGCACCAATGTTATCCAAAGTGGAGAACCTCTGCAAATGCATTTGGTGCTATGTAAGGCTCAAACTTCTTAGAATAGTCACCATGCAGTACCACTGTTCTCCACCAGTGGCCACTGCAGCTTTTCCTGATGATTACAGCAGCAGGACTGGTGGCGATCAGTTGATCGCCAACAGGTCCTCATCTAGAGAAGCGGTTTTAACTGACTCAATTAACTTTACATAGATTGTACGCACATATTGGGGAACTAGATGCAATGTTATGAGACTTCACTAGAAGATTTACATCCAGAGACATAAAATAGATGGATCACGTCAGATTCTAAAGGATAATGAGACACATTTTCCAGACATCGACTGTTGACCTTTCAGATGATTGACAGGTGTAAAGCTAAATTCTCAACATCTCTCATCACGGCTTCATCAATGAAAACAAGAGTAATACCACCGGTGAGGGTGGCGGTCCTTTACCTGACACGTACGTTGCGGTATGTTTCTTTCCATGACTCGTGTCTCCTTCCCTAGATATTCCGTGTAAATTAGAAGATATAGTAGATATGGCCATCAGCCTCTCGTTGCCTCTCCTGGAGAACATACATTGCGTCATAGTAACTCTGGGGGCCCACGGCGTCCTCTTGTGTGGCCACAGGCGTGACAGAACCGTATCCCTTCGTGCTGAAGACAAGGTATAGAATATCCATAATTGACAAGCATTGATTGTATGGATTTGAGGTAGATTCCACATTCTTAGGTCAAGATGTAGTGAAATATTTTCCAAGTTTTGTCGACTACAACCCGTCGGTCTGAACACGTCGTCCCATTATCATTTAAAGGGACCCATGCCTATAATACTTCATTCCTCCCCCTAATTATTTAGATTTTTCTTTATTTGGCATCTCCCATAAATAATCCCAATCCCAATCACCATTTTACGGTGGAATGAAGTAGAAAATTCGAAATTAATGGTTGATAGTAATGGAAAAACTTTTGAAAGACTGGAAACCAAAGAAAATTACCGATTGTTTAAATAGTTTTTTTTGGTGTTAAATGTATATATATATATATATATATATATATATATATATATATATATATATATTTATTTATATATATTATTTTGCAGTGTATTTTTTCCCATATCACAATTTGTATTAAAAATGGCAATTAGAAATCTTGCGGTTCTCATACTGGCCATTGGGTTTTTTTCGACTAACTTCCTGTTGTTTAATGGAATGCACACGTACATTAGCCGCAATGAACAGACTCCTCCCCTATCTGTTGTATTGAAGCATCTAATGAGCATGTGCAAAGGCCACTCTCTGTTAAGGGGAGGAGGTGAGCTGTGACATCACCTATTGTGAATCGTGGATCCTGTGTTATCTACTGTATATAGAGGTGTTATCAGTCATTGTACAGGAGGAGGAGGTGAGCTGTGACATCACCTATTGTGAATGTTGGATCCTGTGTTATCTACTGTATATAGAGGTGTTATCAGTCATTGTACAGGAGGAGGTGAGCTGTGATATCACCTATTGTGAATGGTGGATCCTGTGTTATCAGCTGTGTATAGAGGTGTTATCAGACATTGTACAGGAGGAGGTGAGCTGTGTCATCACCTATTGTGAATGGTGGATCCTGTGTTATCTACTGTATATACAGGTGTTATCAGTCATTGTACAGGAGGAGGAGGAGGTGATCTGTGACATCACCTATTGTGAATGGTGGATCCTGTGTTATCTACTGTATATAGAGGTGTTATCAGTCATTGTACAAGAGGAGGAGGTGAGCTGTGACATCACCTATTGTGAATGGTGGATCCTGTGTTGTCTACTGTATATAGAGGTGTTATCAGTCATTGTACAGGAGGAGGTGAGCTGTGACATCACCTATTGTGAATGGTGGATCCTGTGTTATCTACTGTATATAGAGGTGTTATCAGTCATTGTACAGGAGGAGGAAGTGAGCTGTGACATCACCTATTGTGAATGGTGGATCCTGTGTTATCTCATGTATATAGAGGTGTTATCAGTCATTGTATAGGAGGAGGAGGTGAGCTGTGACATCACCTATTGTGAATGGTGAAGCCTGTGTTATCTACTGTATATAGAGGTGTTATCAGTCATTGTACAGGAGGGGGAGGAGGTGAGCTGAGCTGTGACATCACCTATTGTGAATGGTGGATCATGTGTTATCTACTGTATATAGAGGTGTTATCAGTCATTGTACAGGAGGAGGAGGAGGAGGTGAGCTGTGACATCACCTATTGTGAATGGTGGATCCTGTGTTATCTACTGTATATAGAGGTGTTATCAGTCATTGTACAGGAGGAGGAGGTGAGCTGTGACATCACCTGTTATGATTGGTGGATCCTATGTTATCAGGTGTGTACAGAGTTGCTACTTAGTATTGTAATTCTGCCTTTGCTGATAAAAGTGATGAAAACTCTTCTTGAAAGGACAGAAAGTTAGAGTCTAAAAAAGCTCTAGTAATCAGTGTGAATATTGCAAGAAATTACTCTTTCTAATTTTTAATAAAGATCATGATATATAAATAAACACATTGCCAGTTTTTTAAATACATGTACCAGAAAAACCTGATTTAAATAAATAGGTAATTTTTTACGAAGGTGATGTGTATGTCTTCACGGCCTGAGATGAATATGAAACGTAAATAAAAAATCAAACTCCCTACCCCACTCCCCAAAAAATATCTATCTAGTGTGAACCAGTAAATTGTAGGCGTTGTGAGAGGGATTCAGCTGTAGTTTCTCTCTCTCTGAGACTGTGCGCTGTGAGAGGGGAGGAAGAGCTGCAGCAAGAGACAAGTCATTAGCTGGACACATCTCTGGCATTACAGGAAGAGCCTGTCTAATCAGAGGGAAGAAAAGAGACCCAAAATCTGTATTACATTGGGAGGATGTGGTTATATTTTATTTTTTTTGTAGAAATGTTTTGCCTTTTCATTCCTTTCGGGAATTATTGCCTCTCTCTCTGCTTCATTAGGTATTAAGGGATGATCTGTGCGCTGTACATTATCCAGCCGCTCCCATTCCTCCAGAGGAAATCATCAATGTTTCTGGAGCCGGAGACAGGTCTGTTATACTGAGACATTCCGGCAGTTTTATAGAAAACTCTTTTCTTTTTCACAGAATCCATTTATGAAATATATAAAGAATAGAGATGAGTGAAACTACAGATAAATTTTGTAGTGAATCTAAAGTGCTTCGAAGCCTTCAGTTGCCCTGAAAAAACTTGTATGACACTGAGGCCTCTTTTCTCTCTAAATCTGCATTATTCTCTTTCACTCAGACACCAATATTCTTCTTTGCTGTACAGTCTCCAGTATTTTATTGCTATTTCTCCTGATCTCTATGGCGAAGCTGTGCGTTGTGACGTTCTCTCACTATCCAGATTCACTGCAACATGGCTGCTGCATTCCTTGCCTCTGCTTTTATACTGGCTCTAATAGTCCCTCCTGATTGACTGTGTTATACTATGTGATATGATGGCTGCAAGACGTTATAGGGTCTTGTGATCAGTGTAAGAACTGGGGTGCCACCCGTAACATTGACTCTGGTTGCCCACTGTTCAGCTACATGCAAATCACATTACTTTAATTCATAAATATGCCAATGTTTCTCTATAATAATATACAGGGTAGTTTGTTAAATGAAGGTGGAGATTATGCCCTTGTCTGTACATAGTGAAACAAATTTATTGTGCCAACTACTTGTTATATAGGTGGAGTGGAGATCCAATTTCTGCATGGGGGGCCCACCAGAGGATTTTCCTGTTCTCCTGTCGGCCAGTCCGAGACTGCTTGTAATCCTTCTATGGCAGATGCAATTTTCTGCTATGTTTAAAATGGAGGTGGCCATTTTTAGCAATTGATACAAATCAAATCACATATTGTAATGTTCGGTGAATTCCTAAATAGTCAAAGTAAATTAAATTCCCATCGAATCGATTCATAAAGAGTGCATATATAATATATGTATCCCTGGAAGATCAGACATTTTCTTCTCCTCTTTCTTCCGCCTTCTGACTGGCTGTAAAGCAACTGACTGCAGCAGAAGCCCTTCCTGTAGTATGAGAGCAGGAATACTGAGCTATGTCCTCTTGGAAAAACATTATTTTTCGTGTAGTTTCACATAAAAAAAGGGTTTTTGATAATTTTCACTCAGAATTTAGAGTGTAAGATTGTAGGAAGCAACATGTAACCCGTTCTCTTTCTTCCTCGCAGCCTCATGGCAGGTCTCCTTACAGGGGTCCTAGCCGAATATGACACTGACACCTGTGTTAGGATGGGTCTCCTGGCCGCCCGTCTCTCCCTCCGTTCCCGCGGACCCATCTCTCAGCTCATCTCACCCATCAGCGTCAGCTTGCAGCAAGTAACGGAGAAGTGGCCACCTCCCAGAGTGTGGAGCGTCTCACCATCCAACGGGAAGACAATCCTTCAGACCAGACACTAGAACATTGTGTCCTAAACACCCCAATGAGCGTCTCACCATCCAACAGGAAGACTGTCCTCCAGACCAGACACTAGATAATTGTGTCCTAAACACCCCAATGAGCGTCTCACTATCCAACGAGAAGACTGTCCTCCAGACCAGACACTAGATAATTGTGTCCTAAACACCCCAATGAGCGTCTCACCATCCAACGGGAAGACTATCCTCCAGACCAGACACTAGATAATTGTGTCCTAAACACCCCATTGAGCGTCTGACCATCAAACGGGAAGACTGTCCTCCAGACCAGACACTAGGAGATTGCGTCCTAAACGCCCCAATGAGCATCTCACCATCCAACGAGAAGACAATCCTTCAGACCAGACACTAAAAGATTGTGTCCTAAACACCCCAATGAGCATCTCACCATCCAACGAGAAGACTATCCTCCAGACCAGACACTAAAAGATTGTGTCCTAAACACCCCAATGAGCATCTCACTACCCAACGAGAAGACTATCCTCCAGACCAGACACTAGATAATTGTGTCCTAAACATCCCATTGAGCGTCTCACCATCCAACGGGAAGACTATCCTCCAGACCAGACACTAAAAGATTGTGTCCTAAACACCCCAATGAGCATCTCACCATCCAACGAGAAGACTATCCTCCAGAACAGACACTAGATAATTGTGTCCTAAACACCCCAATGAGCGTCTCACCATACAACGGGAAGACTGTCCTCCAGGCCAGACACTAGATAATTGTGTCCCAAACACCCCAATGAGCATCTCACTATCCAACGAGAAGACTGTCCTCCAGACCAGACACTAGATAATTGTGTCCTAAACACCCCAATGAGCGTCTCACCATCCAATGGGAAGACTGTCCTCCAGACCAGACACTAGAAGATTGTGTCCTAAACACCCCAATGAGCATCTCACAATCCAACGGGAAGACTGTCCTCCAGACCAGACACTTGAAGATTGTGTCCTAAACACCCCAATCAGCGTCTCACCATCCAACGGGAAGACTGTCCTCCAGACCAGACACTAGAAGATTGTGTCCTAAACGCCCCAATGAGGGCCTCACCATCCAACGGGAAGACTAGCCTCCAGATCAGACACTAGAAGATTGTGTCCTAAACGCCCCAATGAGCGTCTCACCATCCAACGAGAAGACTATCCTCCAGACCAGACACTAGATAATTGTGTCCTAAACACCCCAATGAGTGTCTCACCATCCAACGGGACGACTGTCCTCCAGACCAGACACTAAAAGATTGTGTCCTAAACACCCCAATGAGCGTCTCACCATCCAACGGGAAGACTATCCTCCAGACCAGACACTAGAAGATTGTGTCCTAAACACCCCAATGAGCGTCTCACCATCCAACGGGAAGACTATCCTCCAGACCAGACACTAGATAATTGTGTCCTAAACACCCCATTGAGCATCTGACCATCAAACGGGAAGACTGTCCTCCAAACCAGACACTAGGAGATTGCGTCCTAAACGCCCCAATGAGCATCTCACCATCTAACGAGAAGACAATCCTTCAGACCAGACACTAAAAGATTGTGTCCTAAACACCCCAATGAGCATCTCACCATCCAACGAGAAGACTATCCTCCAGACCAGACACTAAAAGATTGTGTCCTAAACACCCCAATGAGCATCTCACTACCCAACGAGAAGACTATCCTCCAGACCAGACACTAGATAATTGTGTCCTAAACACCCCATTGAGCGTCTCACCATCCAACGGGAAGACTATCCTCCAGACCAGACACTAGATAATTGTGTCCTAAACACCCCATTGAGCGTCTGACCATCAAACGGGAAGACTGTCCTCCAGACCAGACACTAGGAGATTGCGTCCTAAATGCCCCAATGAGCATCTCACCATCTAACGAGAAGACAATCCTTCAGACCAGACACTAAAAGATTGTGTCCTAAACACCCCAATGAGCATCTCACCATCCATCGAGAAGACTATCCTCCAGACCAGACACTAAAAGATTGTGTCCTAAACACCCCAATGAGCATCTCACTACCCAACGAGAAGACTATCCTCCAGACCAGACACTAGATAATTGTGTCCTAAACACCCCAATGAGCATCTCACAATCCAACGGGAAGACTGTCCTCCAGACCAGACACTTGAAGATTGTGTCCTAAATGCCCCAATGAGGGCCTCACCATCCAACGGGAAGACTAGCCTCCAGATCAGACACTAGAAGATTGTGTCCTAAACGCCCCAATGAGCGTCTCACCATCCAACGAGAAGACTATCCTCCAGACCAGACACTAGATAATTGTGTCCTAAACACCCCAATGAGTGTCTCACCATCCAACGGCACGACTGTCCTCCAGACCAGACACTAAAAGATTGTGTCCTAAACACCCCAATGAGCGTCTCACCATCCAACGGGAAGACTATCCTCCAGACCAGACACTAAAAGATTGTGTCCTAAACACCCCAATGAGCATCTCACCATCCAACGAGAAGACTATCCTCCAGACCAGACACTAGATAATTGTGTCCTAAACACCCCAATGAGCGTCTCACCATCCAACGGGAAGACTATCCTCCAGACAAGACACTAAAAGATTGTGTACTAAACACCCCAATGAGCATCTCACTATCCAACGAGAAAACTATCCTCCAGACCAGACACTAGATAATTGTGTCCTAAACACCCCAATGAGCGTCTCACCATCCAACGGGAAGACTGTCCTCCAGACCAGACACTAGAAGATTGTGTCCTAAACACCCCAATGAGCGTCTCACCATCCAATGGGAAGACTATCCTCCAGACCAGACACTAGATAATTGTGTCCTAAACACCCCATTGAGCGTCTCACCATCCAACGGGAAGACTGTCCTCCAGACTAGACACTAAAAGATTGTGTCCTAAACACCCCAATGAGTGTCTCACCATCCAACGGGAAGACTATCCTCCAGACCAGACACTAGAAGATTGTGTCCTAAACACCCCAATGAGCATCTCACCATCCAACGGGAAGACTATCCTCCAGACCAGACACTAGCTAATTGTGTACTAAACACCCCAATGAGCGTCTCACCATCCAACGGGGAGACTATCCTCCAGACAAGACACTAAAAGATTGTGTCCTAAACACCCCAATGAGCGTCTCACCTTCCAACGGGAAGACTGTCCTCCAGACCAGACACTAGAAGATTGTGTCCTAAATACCCCAATGAGCGTCTCACCATCCAACGAGAAGACTATCCTCCAGACCAGACACTAGATAATTGTGTCCTAAACACCCCAATGAGCGTCTCACCATCCAACGGGAAGACTATCCTCCAGACCAGACACTAAAAGATTGTGTCCTAAACACCCCAATGAGCATCTCACCATCCAACGAGAAGACTATCCTCCAGACCAGACACTAGATAATTGTGTACTAAACACCCCAATGAGCGTCTCACCATCCAACGGGAAGACTATCCTCCAGACAAGACACTAAAAGATTGTGTCCTAAACACCCCAATGAGCGTCTCACCATCCAACGGGAAGACTATCCTCCAGACCAGACTCTAAAAGATTGTGTCCTAAACACCCCAATGAACGTCTCACCATCCAACGAGAAGACTATCCTCCAGACCAGACACTACATAATTGTGTCCTAAACACCCCAATGAGCGTCTCACCATCCAACGGGAAGACTGTCCTCCAGACCAGACACTAAAAGATTGTGTCCTAAACACCCCAATGAGCGTCTCACTATCCAACGAGAAGACTGTCCTCCAGACCAGACACTAGATAATTGTGTCCTAAACACCCCAATGAGCGTCTCACCATCCAACGGGAAGACTATCCTCCAGACCAGACACTAGATAATTGTGTCCTAAACACCCCAATGAGCGTCTCACCATCCAACGGGAAGACTATCTTCCAGACCAGACACTAAAAGATTGTGTCCTAAACACCCCAATGAACATCTCACCATCCAACGAGAAGACTATCCTCCAGACCAGACACTAGATAATTGTGTCCTAAACACCCCAATGAGCATCTCACCATCCAACGGGATGACTGTCCTCCAGACCAGACACTAGAAGATAGTGTCCTAAACGCCCCAATGAGCATCTCACCATCCAACGGGAAGACTATCCTCCAGACCAGACACTAGAAGATTGTGTCCTAAACACCCCAATCATGAAGAATACTAACAGAATTCACCGCGTGCCGAAAAGTTCCAACCTATTGTTTTTATTCTTCACCTCTGTCAAGATCTCTGCAATAATCTTTATATATTTATAACATTAAAGGGGTTGTCCAACTTTTGGAACCTTTATTTTAATTTATATACATATTTTTGGGACTAAATATCATTTTAACAACAATAAACAGTTTTTATTAAAAATGTTGCATCTTTTGCATTCTGTTGCCTCTGTGTTGCACTGGCTATTGCTGCCTGTAAAATGAGTTGACTGAGAATCCTTCAGTGAGCTTGTTCTGAGTTTGGAACTCTTGTCTATCATTTTTTTAAGCTCTTCTCAGCTGATTTATAACCACAGACCACAACAAAGTTGAAAGTGCCAGGAAGCAAAGAGCATCTAAAAACCAAAAGGTCAAATTTTTTTGATTGAAATCCAATTGCAAAAATATTTTTTTTTTAACACCAAATACAAGAATTAGTGTAAAAAAAATATTACCCAAAGGTGGACAACCCCTTTATCATCCTTTAAACTCAGAACGTGCATTGTCATCTTTTGTCCACCAGATGGCGCCATAGTTTTTAGCAGCTGTAGAGTCGCGTGATGTTAATCATTGATCGCTCTGACATCTGATCATTGTCATTTCCCTGAATAATGTGAAATGTGTTTTGTTTGACTTTTTTTTTTTACAAAACTTCCCCAAATGTTAAAAACGTACTGTCCTGTGACCCATTTGTTTAGTGTCAAAGAAATACCTGAGCCAATATGGCGGCCAATTTAAAGGAACAGTGCGCAACATAATAACTATACTGCAATAAATCCTTCTCCATCTGAAGACACCTACCAAGAGGTTCCTACATGGAAATCTCATTGGTGATGGTATCTGAAGATCTGGTAGGGTAGATACAACGTTCCTTTTCGATCTCTCCAATAGACCCCATTGACGTTACAAAAAAAAACAAAATAATAAAAATAATAATAATAATAATAATAATAAAAATAATAATTAAGAAAAAATACTGAATAATTCCTTTGATTTGATATGTGGACATCAGGAATTTAAGGTATGAAAATTTACCAGCAACAGTTTCCAGGATAAATAGACCGATTAGTCTCTTCGCTGATGATAGCCCGCCGCCCCCGCTGATCTCATCACATTGTTACCAGGTCTCAGATGTTCTTCAGACTTAATAGGTGGGGACAATCTCCTCGTAGACGTAGAGGAGGGGGGTAGAAGACAAGTCCTGGGATGTCGATTTTTTTTTTTTTTTTGGAAAGTTGATGTCACGACACGAGAAAAGTTTCCATCCAAGGGGCGTCAAAGGTGAGGAAGGCAGGGCAAGGAGGAAAGTGTTATTTAAGGGTTGAGCATCTTCAAGAAGCTGATGGTAAGTTCTCAAGAAGGTCCCCTGGAGGAAGGTCAACAGGAAGCAATGAATTTCTTATCTCGTACTTTACTTGCTATCTTGTTGGTTGGATCCGTGGTCTATGGTACCACTGGTGGAACCACAACGAGGACCCGGATAGTTCAGAAGACCAGACAAGGTCCCAGTGAAATGAGTACACTGGTGAAGCCGTTGGCTCCGTTCAAGATGAGGTCTCCTGAGAAGACCCTAGATGAGAGATTTCCATTCAATGTCTTCGATGGTAGAAGGAAACGTCAAGCCTTCCATGATGTGTCTGGAGATCCCGGTCTCGTGTTCTTCCACCACCTGAGTGAACACGGAAAGTTCAACCAGGACACGGTAAGATCTGACTGGGAAACTCATTGTTTTAAGACCTCCCCAGTGATCGGTGACCACTCCAGACCTCTATGTTATTCTGGAGATCCACCATTGTCAACCACTTTCACTGGAAGTTAGACAACATGTCAGTCCCAACTTGTCAGAAAGGACATCATGGCCATGATTAACGGCCAAGACAAGGGATAGGCAGAATAGGCAGCCGCCTAAGGTGCAACTGATCTTCTAAAGGAACAATCTACATCCTAGATTGTGTGGAAACAAGGAGAGAGGGTGACTGTATGGATGCACTCACTGTCTGGCACTGTATGTGGGGACACTTATTGACTAAGTCACTGTATATGGGAGCACTGTTGGGGTCACTATATGGGAGCACTGTCAGGGTCACTATATGGGGCACTGCCGGGGTCACTGTATATGGAGCACTGTCGGGGTCACTTGACATGGGGGTACTGTCGGAGTCACTGTATATGGGGCACTGTCGGGGTCAGTGTATATGGGGCATTGTCGGGGTCACTGTATATGGAGCACTGTCGGGGTCAGTGTATATGGGGCACTGTCGGGGTCACTGTATATGAGAGCACTGTCGGGGTCACTGTATATGGGGCACTGTCGGGGTCAGTGTATATGGGGCACTGTCGGGGTCACTGTATATGAGAGCACTGTCGGGGTCACTGTATATGGGGCACTGTCGGGGTCACTATATGGGGCACTGCCGGGGTCACTGTATATTGAGCACTGTCGGGGTCACTGTATATGAGAGCACTGTCGGGGTCACTGTATATGGGGCACTGTCGGGGTCACTATATGGGGCACTGCCGGGGTCACTGTATATTGAGCACTGTCGGGGTCACTTGACATGGGGGTACTGTCGGAGTCACTGTATATGGGGCACTGTCGGGGTCAGTGTATATGAGAGCACTGTCGGGGTCACTGTATATGGGGCACTCACAGTCTAGAGCACTATGTATTTGGTATACTGTAATTGTGGCACTGTATAGTGGAGTACTCTAGTGGGGGTACTGTGCTCTGGGGGATTCTCTGGTGGGGTCACTGCATTGAGTTAAAGGAGTAAATGATGAATATGACCCAATATATACAACGCCACAGCCGGAGCATCTCTCCATACTCAGCCAGACAGCACTCGTATACAGTGCCCTATCCAGAGTACTCCCATGCTCAGTGGCTGTGGCACTGTATATGGGTCACTCACTGAAAATGGCACTTTATCTGGGGGCACTTACAGTTGCACGCTATATGGGCCACTCTCTGACTGGGGCACTATATTTTCGGACGGTTCTAATTGGGGCACTGTATAGTAGAGTACTCTAGCAGGAGTACTGTGGCTGGGTCACTGTATATGGGGTCACTCACTGACTGTGGCACTGTATATGGGGTCACTCCCTGGCTGTGGCACTGTATATGGGGTCACTCCCTGGCTGTGGCACTGTATATGGGGTCACCCCCTGGCTGTGGCACTGTATATGGGGTCACTCCCTGGCTGTGGCACTGTACATGGGGTCACTCACTGACTGTGGCACTGTATATGGGGTCACTCCCTGGCTGTGGCACTGTATATGGGGTCACTCCCTGGCTGTGGCACTGTATATGGGGTCACCCCCTGGCTGTGGCACTGTATATGGGGTCACTCACTGACTGTGGCACTGTACATGGGGTCACTCACTGGCTCTGGCACTGTATATGGGGTCACTCCCTGGCTGTGGCACTGTACATGGGGTCACTCACTGGCTCTGGCACTGTATATGGGGTCACTCCCTGGCTGTGGCACTGTATATGGGGTCACTCCCTGGCTCTGGCACTGTATATGGGGTCACTCCCTGGCTGTGGCACTGTATATGGGGTCACTCCCTGGCTGTGGCACTGTATATGGAGTCACTCACTGGCTGTGGCACTGTATATGGGGTCACTCCCTGGCTGTGGCACTGTATATGGGGTCACTCCCTGGCTGTGGCACTGTATATGGGGTCACTCACTGGCTGTGGCACTGTATATGGGGTCACTCCCTGGCTGTGGCACTGTATATGGGGTCACTCCCTGGCTGTGGCACTGTATATGGGGGTCACTCACTGACTGTGGCACTGTATATGGAGTCACTCACTGGCTGTGGCACTGTATATGGGGTCACTCCCTGGCTCTGGCACTGTATACGGGGTCACTCCCTGGCTGTGGCACTGTATATGGAGTCACTCACTGGCTGTGGCACTGTATATGGGGTCACTCACTGACTGTGGCACTGTATATGGGGTCACTCCCTGGCTGTGGCACTGTATATGGAGTCACTCACTGGCTGTGGCACTGTATATGAGGGTCACTCACTGACTGTGGCACTGTATATGGGGTCACTCCCTGGCTGTGGCACTGTATATGGAGTCACTCACTGGCTGTGGCACTGTATATGGGGTCACTCACTGACTGTGGCACTGTATATGGGGTCACTCACTGGCTGTGGCACTGTATATGGGGTCACTCCCTGGCTGTGGCACTGTATATGGGGTCACTCACTGGCTGTGGCACTGTATATGGGGTCACTCACTGACTGTGGCACTGTATATGGAGTCATTCACTGGCTGTGGCACTGTATATAGGGTCACTCCCTTGCTGTGGCACTGTATATGGGGTCACTCCCTGGCTCTGGCACTGTATATGGGGTCACTCCCTAGCTGTGGCACTGTATATGGGGTCACTCCCTGGCTCTGGCACTGTATATGGGGTCACTCCCTGGCTGTGGCACTGTATATGGGGTCACTCCCTGGCTGTGGCACTGTATATGGGGTCACTCCCTGGCTGTGGCACTGTATATGGGGTCACTCCCTGGCTGTGGCACTGTATATGGGGTCACTCACTGGCTGTGGCACTGTATATGGGGTCACTCCCTGGCTGTGGCACTGTATATGGGGTCACTCCCTGGCTGTGGCACTGTATATGGGGTCACTCCCTGGCTGTGGCACTGTATATGGGGTCACTCCCTGGCTGTGGCACTGTATATGGGGTCACTCCCTGGCTCTGGCACTGTATATGGGGTCACTCCCTGGCTGTGGCAATGTATATGGGGTCACTCACTGACTATGGCACTGTATATGGAGTCACTGACTGTGGCACTGTATATGGGGTCACTCACTGACTGTGGCACTGTATATGGGGTCACTCCCTGGCTGTGGCACTGTATGAGGTCACTCCCTGGCTGTGGCACTGTATATGGAGTCACTCCTTGGCTGTGGCACTGTATATGGGGTCACTCACTGACTGTGGCACTGTATATGGGGTCACTCCCTGGCTGTGGCACTGTATATGGGGTCACTCACTGACTGTGGCACTGTATATGGGGTCACTCACTAGCTGTGGCACTGTATATGAGGTCACTCACTGGCTGTGGCACTGTATATGAAGTCACTCACTAGCTGTGGCACTGTATATGGGGTCACTCCCTGGCTGTGGCACTGTATATGAGGTCACTCACTGGCTGTGGCACTGTATATGGGGTCACTCCCTGGCTGTGGCACTGTATATGAGGTCACTCACTGGCTGTGGCACTGTATATAGGGTCACTTCCTGGCTGTGGCACTGTATATGGGGTCACTCCCTGGCTGTGGCACTGTATATGGAGTCACTCACTGGCTGTGGCACTGTATATGGGGTCACTCCCTGGCTGTGGCACTGTTTATGGGGTCACTCCCTGGCTGTGGCACTGTATATGGGGTCACTCACTGGCTGTGGCACTGTATATGGGGTCACTCCCTGGCTGTGGCACTGTATATGGGGTCACTCACTGGCTGTGGCACTGTATATGGGGTCACTCACTGGCTGTGGCACTGTATATGGAGTCATTCACTGGCTGTGGCACTGTATATAGGGTCACTCCCTGGCTGTGGCACTGTATATGGGGTCACTCCCTGGCTGTGGCACTGTATATGGAGTCACTCACTGGCTGTGGCACTGTATATGGGGTCACTCACTGACTGTGGCACTGTATATGGGGTCACTCCCTGGCTGTGGCAATGTATATGGGGTCACTCCCTGGCTGTGGCACTGTATATGGGGTCACTCACTGGCTGTGGCACTGTATATGGGGTCACTCCCTGGCTGTGGCACTGTATATGGGGTCACTCACTGACTGTGGCACTGTATATGGGGTCACTCCCTGGCTGTGGCACTGTATATGGGGTCACTCCCTGGCTGTGGCACTGTATATGGGGTCACTCACTGGCTGTGGCACTGTATATGGGGTCACTCCCTGGCTGTGGCACTGTATATGGGGTCACTCCCTGGCTGTGGCACTGTATATGGGGTCACTCACTGGCTGTGGCACTGTATATGGAGTCATTCACTGGCTGTGGCACTGTATATAGGGTCACTCCCTTGCTGTGGCACTGTATATGGGGTCACTCACTGGCTCTGGCACTGTATATGGGGTCACTCCCTGGCTGTGGCACTGTATATGGGGTCACTCCCTGGCTGTGGCACTGTATATGGGGTCACTCCCTGGCTCTGGCACTGTATATGGGGTCACTCCCTGGCTCTGGCACTGTATATGGGGTCACTCCCTGGCTGTGGCACTGTATATGGAGTGACTCACAGACTGGGTCACTCTATGAGTTCTTGTTTATGAGAACAGTCTCACTGAGGAACTACTGTATATCCATTTGTTGGGATTTTTTCTTTTATTTCTTGTCGGGAACTTTGGGTTCCATGAGTGATATCATTTCATTGTGCACAGGTGGAGGTGGGTTTAGTGCAGCAGAGTCCTTACTGTTTGCTATAACACCTTCCACATTTACTTTGCCCCCAGTGTACAATATAAGCACATGCGTAGATTCCAGGGATCAGCGACTCAGACCGGGGGCTTCAGGGTTATTCTTCTATTCCAGGTCCACCACATCGGGCCTATTCAATGGTATTTTGGCACTTGACAGATGTTGCTATGACATCACTTATAATAGACTAGCTGTTTCCAGCCAGCTAACGCTCGGCACGCTCATTGATATCTAATTAACGCTGCTGGTGATTATGCAATTAAATGTACGTTTACCTTGGCTGAAGTGGTTGAATTACATAGAAAGTGCTGCGTGTGGTAATGTGTGGGGACGAACCTCGTGTGGTAATGTGTGGGGACGCAGCCTCGTGTTGTAATGTGGGGGGAGGAGCCTCATGTGGTAATGTGTGGGGACGGAGCCTAGTGTGGTAATGTATGTGGACGGAGCCTCGTGTGGTAATGTGTGGGGACGGAACCTCATGTGGTAATGTGTGGGGACGCAGCCTCGTGTGGTAATGTGGGGGGACAGAGCCTCGTGTGGTAATGTGTGGGGACGGAGCCTCGTGTGGTAATGTGGGGGGACAGAGCCTCGTGTGGTAATGTGTGGGGACGGAGCCTCGTGTGCTAATTTGTGGGGACGGAGCCTCGTGTGGTAATGTGTGGGGACGGAGCCTCGTGTGGTAATGTGTGAGGACGGAGCATCGTGTGGTAATGTGTGGGGAAGGAGCCTCGTGTGGTAATGTGTGAGGATGGAGTATCGTGTGGTAATGTGGGGGGATGGAGCCTCGTGTGGTAATGTGTGAGGACGGAGCATCGTGTGGTAATGTGTGGGGACGGAGCCTCGTGTGGTAATGTGTGGGGACGGAGCCTCGTGTGGTAATGTGTGGGGACGGAGCCTCGTGTGGTAATGTGTGGGGACAGAGCCTCGTGTGGTAATGTGGGGGGATGGGATTATGTGTGGTAATGGGGTGGGGGTGGGATTATGTGTGGTGATGTGGTGGGGGGCGGAGCTACTGTGCAGGGGGCGGGATTAGCGAGTAATCATGATGCCTCTTATATATATGAGAGAGAAAACACCGTGTGTACAGCTATACTGTGGTGCTCAGACTAGGTTCCCAGACCTTCAATATAAATATAAAGAAGTCTAGCACTCAACTTAAGCGGCGATAGATTTGATAAATTTGATTTGATTTGATCAAATCTATCACCGCTTAAGTTTAGTGCTAGACTTCTTTATTCTTATATATATAAATGACATTACTAAGAACAGCATTCTCCTACATGTTATGCAAGTTTAAAAGCAGCGCCCCCCAGTGGCCAAATCATGGAATTTTCACCCTTTCTTATAATTTTTTTTAAAAACTATCTTTCTAGCATTCCTGTGAAGAAGTCATGTCCCATCCCTGTAAGAGACCATCTGACTGTCATGGCTGCCTTGGCTTATTTACATGCAAGATGCCACAGGGCAGGTGTGATTTCAAGAGTGTCTCCAAAAGGACAGGTAAACACATGGTCAAGAAAGCTTTTCTGACACAAAGCTCCAAATCCCCTGCATAGATATCAAGTTAGTGCACAATTTTCTTTGCCACCACTAGAGGGAGCTCTAACTGCCTTTGCATTAATAAAACAGCATGTAATGTGCTCCCTCTAGTGGTGACTGTAGGCAGCCAGAAATCATCTGTGTGCTGTCAGTGCACCTTTCTTCACACCCCAACTTTTTTTTCTTTTTTCCAATGGCAGGCAGGTTCTACCAAAGTTTACAGAAGGACGAGACGTCAGATGTACACGCGCCTTAAGGATTTACTACAAAGGATTCTGGGAGTTGTGCAAAGTTAAAGCCCCCCCGTGGCCCGAAGTCTGTGGTCCTGAAATATAAATAATATATTTATTCCTGAAATAATAATAATGAATATTAATGTATTTAATAAACAAAAATAAATAGATGATCTGATCATTGTGTATTATCTGATGCGTATTTAAAGGGGCGGCAGTGGCACCCGAGCCCCAGAGGGTGATAGTGCCCAAAGGCTGAGGGATGTACTTTCCCATAGGCAAGAACGTTACACCTCCAAAATTTCCGCTTCGGGGTGAGTACAGTAGATGACATTGTGCTTGCTGTCAGTGAATGGAAACATATACATGGCTTTAAAAATATTGACCTTCTCATATTGGCTAAAAATATCTTTTGGGACCCTCTAGGCTCAAAGGCCTAAGTGACAGCACAGGGTTTGTTACAATGGGACATAAGGAGCAGAAAACTAACTCAATGGCTAGCATCAGTAATATGATCCCCCCTCCAGTGACCTATGTAAAAAGATAAATAAAAATGAGTACCCCCTCCCTACTGTGATGCCAGGTCTTATTGTATATTTCACGTGGACAAATTTTCCTCCTAGTTCGTCCATATAAAAGAGTCCTGTTACCACCAAATAATAAAGGGTATATGACAAACCAGGTCTGCCACTATATTTATATCCCTACACCTCTTTCTACCTCTAAAATTAGGGCATCTTGATGGCATCCTATCAAAAATAAACTAGGAGGTGCAATTAAGGAGAGGCTTAAATTAGAAGGGAGGGGCTTATGTCTCACCTGTCAGAAGAATGTCCCTCCTCCCTTATAAACTCTTAGGAGAACAGAGTAGTAAAATGTGACTCTTGTGAGTGTATAAAGTAACCTGATTGTTAATCTATGGGGCAAAAAAAACAAAACTAGGAGGTGCAAATTAGGAGAGGCTTAAAGCAGCAAAAATAGAGGGGCTTAATTCTCACGAGTTAAAAGAAAGTTCCTCCTCTCTTATAAACTTTTAGGAGTACAGAGAAGTAAAATGTGACCCCCTTGAGAGTGTATAAAGCAGTCTGATTATTAAACAATGGGGCAAACAAAAAAACAAACAAACTAGGAGGTGCAGATAAGGAGAGGCTTAAGTCAATCAGAATAGAGGGGTTTACTTCTCCACAGTCAGAAGAATGTCCATCCTCCCTTATAAACTCTTAGGAGAACAGAGTAGTAAATTGTGAACCCCTTGAGAGTGTATAAAGTAACCTGATTGTTAATCTATGGGGCAAGAAAAAAACAAAAAACTAGGAGATGCAAATAAGGAAAAGCTTAAAGCAAAAAGAATAGAGGGGCTTACTTCTCACCAGTGAGAAGAAAGCCCCACCTCTCTTATAAACTTTTAGGAGCACAGAGAAGTAAAATGTGACCCCCTTGAGGGTGTACAAAGTAATCCAATTGTTAAACTATGGGGCAAACAAAAAAACAAACAAACTAGGAGGTGAAGATAAGGAGAGGCTTAAAGCAATCAGAATAGAGGGGCTTACTTCATACCAGTCAGAAGAAAGTCCATCCTCCCTTATAAACTTTAGGAGTACAGAGAAGTAAAATGTGAACCCCTTGAGAGTGTATAAAGTAACCTGATTATTAAACTGTGGCACAACCCTAAAAAAAACTAGGAGGTACATGTAAGGAGAGGCTTAAAGCAATAAGAATAGAAGAGCTTACTTCTCACATGTCAGAAGAAAGTCCCTCCTAAACTCTTGTACAAAGAAGTAAAATGTGACCCTTGAGGGTGTACAAAGTAATCCAATTGTTAAACCATGGAGCAAACAAAAATCAAACGAACTAGGAGGTGCAGATAAGGAGAGGCTTAAAGCAATCAGAATAGAGGGGCTTACTTCTCAACAGTCAGAAGAAAGTCCTTCCTCTCTTATAAACTTTAGGAGCACAGAGAAGTAAAATGTGAGCCCCTTGAGAGTGTATAAAGTAAAATGATTGTTAAACTATAGGGCAAAAAAAACAAACTAGGAGGTACAAATAAGGAGAGGCTTAAGGTACCTTCACACTCAGCGACGCTGCAGCGATACCGACAACGATGTCGATCGCTGCAGCATCGCTGTTTGGTCGCTGGAGAGCTGTCACACAGACCGCTCTCCAGCGACCAACTATGCCGGTAACCAGGGTAAACATCGGGTTACTAAGCGCAGGGCCGCGCTTAGTAACCCGATGTTTACCCTGGTTACCAGCGTAAAAGTAAAAAAAACAAACACTACATACTTACCTACCGCTGTCTGTCCTCCGGCGCTGTGCTCTGCGCTGGCTGTGAGCACAGCGGCCGGAAAGCAAAGCGGTGACGTCACCGCAGTGCAGGAAGCAGAGCGCCGGAGGACAGACAGCTGAAGGTAAATATGTAGTGTTTGTTTTTTTTACTTTTACACTGGTAACCAGGGTAAACATCGGGTTACTAAGTGCGGCCCTGCGCTTAGTAACCCGATGTTTACCCTGGTTACCAGTGAAGACATCGCTAGATCGGCGTCACACACGTCGATTCAGCGATGTCTGCAGGGAGTCCAGCGATGAAATAAAGTGCTGGACTTTCTGCAGCGACCAACGACATCACAGCAGGATCCTGATCGCTGCTGCGTGTCACACTGGACGATATCGCTAGCCAGGACGCTGCAACGTCACGGATCGCTAGCGATATCGTTCAGTGTGACGGTACCTTTAAAGCAATAAGAACAGAAAAGCTTACATCTCACATGTCAGAAGAAAGTCCTTCCTCTCTCATAAACTCTTAGGAGTAAAGAGAAGTAAAATGTGAACCCCTTGAGAGTGTACAAAGTAATCCGATTGTTAAACGTGGGGCAAAAAGAATAAACTAGGAGGTGCAAATAAGGAGAGGCTTAAAGCAATAAGAATAGAGGGGCTTACTTCATACCAGTCAGAAGAAAGTCCTTCCTCTCTTATAAACTGTTAAGAGTTCAGATGAGTAAAACGTGACCCTTGTGAGTGTATAAAGCAATCCGATTCTTAACCCATGGGACAAAAAAAATAAAGCTAAAAAAAGGAAAATGCAAAAATTAAATAACCCAGAAACAGATAAAATAATTAAAGAAATATTTATTTCTAAAATAGAAAAAAAAAATTAAATTGGAACAGATAAGAAATCTCAATATAAACCACAGGCTCATTTTATTGGAATTTTATACATTTTTTTATATATCATTATATTTTACCAGTTGTGCACAGCGTGACCCGCAGAGGGCGCTCTCTAGCTTTGTCTAACTTGATCACAGGCTTTTAGATTAGTGGTTTCAGTATTCCGCCGGCCCCACCGACTCATGGGGATCAGCCTTTGCCCTGCAGTCAATGACTTGTAAGACGTTTTTACAAGCTTTTTTTTTTCATTCTCCATCTTTGGTATCTTCCTAAGGCGCAGTCATCGCGAGCTGAAGGCATTAAGGCTTGTAGTGGGCAGGGATTACATTCCCCTCTACCCGTCCCCCTTAATGCCAAACATTCATGTACAAGATGCAAGAGTCCGACAGCTTCTTCATCGACCACATACAGCAATAAGACACATGTGGTTATAATCACTGGCAGTGGGGAAGAGGCACGACATCTGCTGCTTCTTACAGAACTTTGTGTCATGTCTCCGAATATTGCCCACAAGTCACATTGGAAGCAAAACTTTAAAAGGAAAACTTCACAAAAAGTTAGGGTGGAGTTTTTTTTTTGTTTTTAACAAAAGCGCGAAAGTCCCTTTGGTCTAGATCAGAAATAGCATGTAGTAAATTGAGAAAAAAAAAAGGTACTGCCCCTTTAAGAGGGTTAATGTCCACCTTGGATACAAGGTTCTTCTAATGATAAACTGGAAGACCCAGTGATCAGCTGTGATCTGTATGGGAACCTGAAAGCACGTTCATTTGCCTACAGCTCCCCCGCAGGGAAACTGTAGTATTACACAATATTAATGGAAATCAATAGGCTGTCCGTGTTGGGTCCTCCAAAGAGAGATGCTCTACACTTTAGAGGAAACATATGAAAATGTTTTTTTCTAAATTTGTCAACCTCTTAAAGGGTTATTCTCAAGTTTGATATGAGATACAGGATAATTTCCCGATCGCTGGGGGTCCGACCATTCGGAATCCCGAAAACCGGGGCTCTAAAGCGTGTTCTAATGGGAGTGCTGAAGACCAGCCATCGCCGGTGGTCACATTGAGAATGAATAGAGAGGCAGTTGTACATTATCGACCACCTCTCCATTCAGTTCTCGCGATTGGTGGGGGACCCAGCGTTTGGACCTCCAACAATCAGAAAGTTATCTCCTACCTTACATAACTTTAGAATACCCCTTTAAGACAGCCTATAAACTCGTGGAAAAAAGAAAGGTTGAGCTCCTGGTCTTCTCAACTTGGGAATAGTCAAGTTGGCAGGTCCAAATGAAATGTGTGGAGCCTAGCCTTCCCCCTCTCTAGTGCAGCCAGACCTGTAATGCATTTTACGCCCCACCTAATTCTCTGTTTTTTTTATGGAAGACCCCATCTAACAGATCTATATGTCTTACTAGGGAATATATATTTGTGGTCTACACAAAAATGACCCTCAAAGATTTGTTCTACTGAACCAGGCCATAGAAAGTTCTTGTAATGGACTGACAGTAGTCACGACTCCACCCATCCATGATTACGGCCATGGCAGGGACTTACATTGTTCCAACAAAGCAAAAAGTAACTCCATAAAACAACAACCAGAAGTGATTCAGAAAATATCACATATCAGATTGCTCTTCCCACTTGAAGAATCTTTCCATAACTTAAAATACTTAAGACTGGACATTTCATTTAAAGGCACTTCAAAATTGACAATTGGAGCTCAATCACATATTTTGGTTACAGTCCGGAATATAAACAGTATTAAAATGGTGCAAAGTAGCCATAAAGATGGACTATTCTTAAAGGGGAACTCTACCTTTAGCAATTTTTGCTCACATCACACAGGGCAAATTTTCTGATCTCTGATCAATCCATCCAGAAAGCACTTTTAGGCCCACTTAAAAGATACCAGGCACTTTATTTCTCCACTATGTTGCTGAAGCTCCTAAATGCAGACATCCCTTTTAGTTTTTTATTTAGTCTTATGTTTGGTAAAGAGAGTATCACCTTGGCTGATGTAAGTGCCGCTGTTCTCCTGAATCCGGCGTTGTTTTTCTTTTGTTCCTGCGCCTCTCCATTCCTGAGATATGGCCTTTTGTTACATCTAATCCTTTTTACCCAATTGGGAGTGGTGCTTAAGAACACGCCTACAGAGGGCTAAAGGCCAGATTTAAATACAGCAAAGAAGGGGTCATATCTCAGGAAGGGAGAGGTGCAGGAACAAAAGAAAAACAACGCTGAGTTCAGGAGAACAGCGGAATTTACACCAGGATCAAATATTATATATTTACGGAAAGTGACAAATCCCCTCTAAATGACTGTGCAAACAATGCATCTATGGAAGACACTAGGTGGGAACAAAAAGGGGTCAGAATATTTAGTTTGATCAAACTACTTTTGATTCTGGAACGCCAAATCTTAGGTAGACATTAGATATTAGGGTAATTTTCATGAAGGTTTATACATTTGATTTTCTAATATTTTCTACTTCTGGTGATTACAATCATTAAATATAGAACCAACGGTGCAATCTACCCTTTCAAAAAAAGCAAAAAAAAACACAAACATACAAAAGTTTTTCACACGGTCATCATAGATTATGCGCAGAACGCTGTAACTATAACAGTACCACAGATATCAAACGTCAGTCGACGCGATGGACCACGGGCAGGTGAATGACGAGGAGGTGTATCGTTATTCATCACAGTTTAAAGTTGCCAGGAAGGCGCCAAGATTTACGCCCCAAATAGGGATTAGGGGGTTAATTAGAGAAAAACTCCTCTAGGTCGAGGGTAATTAAGGACGAAAGTCTATGCGCACATCCCATAAGTCCTGACGATCGCCATCCGATCGGCCAACACTCCCCGTACACAGATTTCTTGGACAGTTAAATATCCCCAATCTTTCGAGGTGATAAATTCAGTCTTTCTTCTTTTACAGAATTTTAAAAAAAAATCCTATTATAAATAAAAGTTTTGCAAGAAAAGAAAAGAAAAAATCAACGATCGATCAATGATGATGATAAGGTGGCTTCAATGACAAGCTTATCCGAGATCTGTCCAGTGCATAATACAGAGGAGAGACCACCCAACTGTCCATTATAAGTCTCCACTGGGGGAGGGGCGGTCGACTCTTCACCACAAGGGAAAGATTTCTGTGTCGGCTCAAACTTCCTGCTTCCCTTCAGAAAACAGCAACAGGAGGGACAAATCCACGGCGACCAGAGAGTCAGACAGCTGGTTAATAAGTTAAAAAAACACGTCCATAGGGCTCGTCTTATCCCTGCGTTCTACTTTTTGTGTAAAAAACGCATTTTACTTCCTAGGAAACAAACAAGAAATATTTTTATAGGACACAGAAATGGTTAATATACAATTATTTACTAATATAGTGCAATATATCACATTACTGATCCTGAGTTACCTCCTGTATTATACCCCAGAGCTGCACTCACTATTCTGCTGGTGCAGTCACTGTGTACATACATTACATTACTGATCCTGAGTTACCTCCTGTATTATACTCCAGAGCTGCACTCACTATTCTGCTGGTGCAGTCACTGTGTACATACATTACATTACTGATCCTGAGTTACCTCCTGTATTATACCCCAGAGCTGCACTCACTATTCTGCTGGTGCAGTCACTGTGTACATACATTACATTACTGATCCTGAGTTACCTCCTGTATTATACTCCAGAGCTGCACTCACTATTCTGCTGGTGCAGTCACTGTGTACATACATTACATTACTGATCCTGAGTTACATTCTGTATTATACTCCAGAGCTGCACTCACTATTCTGCTGGTGCAGTCACTGTGTACATACATTACATTACTGATCCTGTGCACCAGCAGAATAGTGAGTGCAGCTCTGGGGTATAATGCAGGAGGTAACACAGGATCAGTAATGTAATGTATGTACACAGTGACTGCACCAGCAGAATAGTGAGTGCAGCTCTGGAGTATAATACAGAATGTAACTCAGGATCAGTAATGTAATGTATGTACACAGTGACTGCACCAGCAGAATAGTGAGTGCAGCTCTGGAGTATAATACAGGAGGTAACTCAGGATCAGTAATGTAATGTATGTACACAGTGACTGCACCAGCAGAATAGTGAGTGCAGCTCTGGGGTATAATGCAGGAGGTAACAGTCACTGTGTACATACATTACATTACTGATCCTGAGTTACATCCTGTATTATACCCCAAAGCTGCACTCACTATTCTGCTGGTGCAGTCACTGTGTACATACATTACATTACTGATCCTGAGTTACATCCTGTATTATACTCCAGAGCTGCACTCACTATTCTGCTGGTGCAGTCACTGTGTACATACATTACATTACTGATCCTGAGTTGCATCCTGTATTATACTCCAGATCAGCACTCACTATTCTGCTGGTGCAGTCACTGGGTACATACATTACATTACTGATCCTGAGTTGCATCCTGTATTATACTCCAGAGCTGCACTCACTATTCTGCTGGTGCAGTCACTGTGTACATAAATTACATTACTGATCCTGAGTTACATGCTGTATTATACCCCAGAGCTGCACTCGCTATTCTGCTGGTGCAGTCACTGTGTACATACATTACATTACTGATCCTGAGTTACATCCTGTATTATACTCCAGAGCTGCACTCACTATTCTGCTGGTGCAGTCACTGTGTACATACATTACATTACTGATCCTGAGTTACATCCTGCATTATACCCCAGAGCTGCACTCACTATTCTGCTGGTGCAGTCACTGTGTACATACATTACTGATCTTGAGTTACATCCTGTAGTATACCCCAGAGCTGCACTCACTATTCTGCTGGTGCAGTCACTGTGTACATACATTACATTACTGATCCTGAGTTACATCCTGTAGTATACCCCAGAGCTGCACTCACAATGATGACAAAGTTGAAATCTTGAGTACGCAGAATGTTGAATGCAGCTCTGGAGTATGATACAAATTATACGATGATGCTGACACTTGTAGTCTCAGGTTGCAGACTACTTTGATTGCAGTATATAGGAGCCCTCCATACTGGAGCATTACGGACACATTATAGAGTCGTTACATCTCACCTATCCTATTGAAAAACCTGTTGACACCGCTCTGCTCTGCGCCCGGCAGGGTCTCCAGATATTCCTGTGCTCGAACCTCAAAGAGACCTGTAGAGACAAACAACCAGTAGGGTCAGGGCCGGAGCTTCTTCCGCTCACACCCCAAGACTTTACAGTAGGGAATGTGCACAGCTGTGTGCGGGGGCTTCAGAGCAGAACTCCCAGCAGAGCAGAACAAAAACAGGGTGGAGAAAGCGGACAACACACACAGTACGCTCTCATCTATAAATCTATGGACAATATCGTCATCCTGTAGGGAAATCATCTTAAAGGGACAGCACAGGAGGCATCTAGTGCTGCCATTTTACCATTAGGGGGTGCTGCAACAAAATCCACCATTACATACAGTATATATACACAGGCCCGGTTGATGGCGGCCATATTTGGGATGCGTCATAGGTTGACTGACCTTTGTTGCCCTGTTTCCGCATCTCTCGCTCTTGGGTGAAGCCTCCAAACATTTGCGTTTCCATGAAAACCTCCAGGAAGCGGCGGACGCTCTTTGACGAGACAGATTTCCGGAAGGCATCACGGAGGAGAGTTCTCTCGTCTTGCTCCCCAGGAACCATAAACAAGGAGTAGTGGCCGACGATTTCCACAAAAAAGCGAACAAAGGCCTCCGATACTATATCATTCAAGGAGCTGGAGTCTGAGGGACACGAGACTAGGTCACAAAGAGTAAAAGTGCAGGGGGTTCATTTTTACCACGCTCTGTCCCTTTTGTGAATCTCAGGCTTTGGCATTTACCTTGCTGCCCGTTGGCAGAGCCCTGGATGATTTCTGCAGCCAATTCATTGCGCTGCTCCAAGATCTGCTCCAGAGCGGTCTGCAGTTTTCGAGGCAGGATAGAGTCCTCATCCTCCATCTAAGAGCAGAAGAGAGATGAAAAGTCATCCAAAGTTTTCAAGATTAGTCATACTGTATATGGTAAATGTGACTGACGCACTGAAATCTCCAATGTCGTTACCATATAATACTGCCATACAATGCATAAATAATACAAACAACAGGCAGCCCTGGATGACCAGCCTGGCCAAAGAACTGAGACGGGATTCCAGGGTCGCTGAGCAGAGATGGAAGAGATCCCGTTCTGCCGAGCACTTCATTGCATACAAGCATTCCCTCGCCAGCTTCAAGTCCATGCTCACTGCCGCCAAACAAACTTACTTCTCATCTCTCATATCCTTCCTGTCTCACAACCCTAAACAGCTTTTCAACACTTTCAATTCTCTACTCCGTCCCCCAGCACTTCCTCCTTCTCCTCTCATTTCTGCTGAAGACTTTGCCTCTTTCTTTAAACAGAAGACTGATACGATCAGAGAAAGCTTCGGCCCACAGCCTTCAATGCCCCTCTCAGCTGCTCAGCCCTGTTCCTCCAAAACCACCTTCTCCACCATGACCGAAGATCAGCTCTCCACCCTCCTGTCAAGATCACACCTCACCACGTGCACGCTTGATCCGCTCCCGTTTCACCTCATCCCTAACTTCACCACAGTCTTCATCCCAACCCTAACACACCTCTTCAACCTCTCACTTACAAATGGTGTCTTTCCCTCATCCTTCAAACATGCCAAGATCACACCCATCCTCAAAAAGCCCTCTCTTGACCCATCCTCTGTATCTAGCTATGTCCATCTTGAACTGTCCTCCCACCTCTTCTCCTGCTCCCTCTTTGACTGGTTACAATCTGGCGTCTGACCCCATCACTCAACTGAAACTGCCCTAACTAAAGTCACTAACGACTTACTAACTGCCAAGAGCAAGCGACACTACTCTGTCCTGGACACGTCTTCTGCCTTTGACACTGTGGACCATTCCCTCCTGCTATAGATCCTCTCATCTCTTGGCATCACAGACTTGGCCCTATCCTGGATCTTGTCATATCTAACAGACCGATCATTCAGTGTCTCCCTCCCCCACACCACCTCCTCACTTCGCCACTTGTCTGTCGGTGTTCCCCAAGGCTCTGTCTTAGGGCCTCTGCTCTTCTCCATCGACACCTTTGGCCTGGGACAGCTCATAGAATCCCACGGTTTGCAGTATCATCTCTACGCTGATGACACACAAATCTACCTATCCGGACCCGACCTCACCACCTTACTGACCAAAATCCCACAATGTCTGTCTGCTATTTCATATTTCTTTTCTGCTCGCTTTCTAAAACTGAACATGGAAAAAAACAGAATTCATCATCTTTCCCCCTTCTCACGCTACCCCTCCACAATCGCTTACAAGACTTCTCCCGTGCTTCCCCTATACTCTGGAACTCTCTACCCCAGCACATCAGACTCTCGCCTACCACGGAAACTTTCAAAAAGGACCTGAAGACCCACCTCTTCCGACAAGCCTACAGCCTGCAGTGATCCTCAGTCTACTGAACCGCCACACAACCAGCTCTACCCTCTCCTAGTGTATCCTCACCTATGCCCTGCAGACTGTGAGCCCTCGCGGGCAGGGTCTTTTCTCCTTCTGTACTTGTGTGTGCCTTGTTTTTGCTCATTTTTATTGTACTTGCCCCTTTTCACATGTAAAGCGCCATTGAAAAAATGTCGCCATAAAAATGTCTAATAATAATAATTTAAAAAAAATGCCAATATCCTGTGCTCATATAATACTGCCATATTATGCCTAAAAAAATACCACTATCCTGTGCTCATATAATACTGCCATACTATGCCTAAAAAATACCACTATCCTGTGCTCATATAATACTGACATACTATGCCTAAAAAATACTACTATCATATGTCTATATAATAATGTCATACAATGCCTAAATAATATCACTATCTTATGTCTATATAATACCGCCATACAATGCATTTAATTGTGCTGTATATTGTCTATTTAAAACTATGAAGGAAATCTAAAGCTGCTCCTTTAACCTATAGACACAAAAGAGAATAGTAAAACCAAAAACACTCAGTTTGAAAAAATGTTGCAGTAATCCGCAAGTGCTAGTAAAAGATGTAAAAACAGGGTATTTGGTTGATACGTTTTTTGCAAAAAATGTATACTAAGCTGCTCTACCAATCTTCACGGTATACCCTTATCAGAGCAGTCCTAACTAATGTATGCAATCCCTATCTGATGTATTTAAAAACCTGATCATCTGTATATAACCTGTGTGAACAGGGTTCAGAGAGGAAAAATCCATGTGTGCATACAGGGTAGAACAGCTTTTGTGCAGATAGCCCAAGAGGAGTGGTGGAACTCCCCAGTCTTGTAGACACAAGAGAACAATTATGGAAACAGGAACACATGGGCTACTTGCACAGTGAACAAGTCTGTATGATCATGTTCACACACCACCAAGAAACCTGAAGACACAAAAGAGAATAGTAAAACCAAAAACACTCAGTTTGAAAAAATGTTGCAGTAATCCGCAAGTGCTAGTAAAAGATGTAAAAAACAGGGTATTTGGTTGATACGTTTTTTGCAAAAAATGTATACTAAGCTGCTCTACCAATCTTCACGGTATACCCTTATCAGAGCAGTCCTAACTAATGTATGCAATCCCTATCTGATGTATTTAAAATGCACACATGGATTTTTTCCTCTCTGAACCCTGTTCACACAGGTTATATACAGATGATCAGGTTTTTAAATACATCAGATAGGGATTGCATACATTAGTTAGGACTGCTCTGATAAGGGTATACCGTGAAGATTGGTAGAGCAGCTTAGTATACATTTTTTGCAAAAAACGTATCAACCAAATACCCTGTTTTTTACATCTTTTACTAGCACTTGCGGATTACTGCAACATTTTTTCAAACTGAGTGTTTTTGGTTTTACTATTCTCTTTTGTGTCTTCAGGTTTCTTGGTGGTGTGTGAACATGATCATACAGACTTGTTCACTGTGCAAGTAGCCCATGTGTTCCTGTTTCCTTTAACCTGTAGCATTATGTCTATGAGCAGCTCATTAACCCTCGTGTCCCGTGTAGACACCATGATGGCGCGTCACTCACCTGCCTCAGGAGGCGATTATTACCCAGGTCGACCAGTAGAACCTGCAATGGGAGAAAAGATAATAAAGTCACCTCCTATTTCCTGGGGTATTTCCATGCCACGACCAGGGCCGACCTCCCTCCCGACCTTCCTCCCGGGCTCCCTCCCGACCTTCCTCCCGGCCTCCCTCCCGGCCTCCCTCCCGACCTCCATCCCGACCCTCCTCCCGGCCTCCCTCCCGACCTTCCTCCCAGGCTCCCTCCCGGTCTCCCTCCCGACCTTCCTCCCGACCTCCCTCCTGGCATTTCCAGATTGATTTACTTCTCCATTGTCATCACAAAACATTCAGGATCACGTCTGTTTTTTAAGGGCACAGAACAGAAAAATCATTTGGGTGACTAATGGAAAAAATTCTGGCTACCTACATCCACCACTAGGGGGAGCTCACTAAATACAGATTTATTTTTTAGCCTATTTTTGTTTTTCCTCCTTTTCTCCAATAGCCGTAACTTTTGTAATTTTCTGCCCACATATCCGTACGCGGGATTGTTTTTTACAGGACGAGTTGTAGTTTGGAATGGCACAATGTACTGTAAATGGGGAAAAAAACTGAAAATGCAGTGAATTTTTTTCATATGAAATTAATACAATAATAAAAATAATAATATAATATATTATTTTGTGCTACCATTTTCTGAGACCCGTAACTTTTTGATTTTCCATCTATGGAGCTGTGCGAGTGCTTGTTTTTCTGCATGTGGAGGTGATGTATTTATTGATACCGTTTTGGCGTACATATGATGTTTTGATTGCTTTTTATTCCATTTTTTGCAGCGATCAAAAAACAGCAATTCTAGCATTGTTGATTTATTTTTTTTGCTTTACAGCCTTTTTAGGTTTTTTTAAATTAAGGATTGGACTGAGATGGTGATGATACTACATAGGTTTATTTTTTTTGTTTTTAAATGGTAAATGGGTGATTATTTTTTATTGATTTTGTGATTATTATTTACTGTTCTTGTGATTAGCTTATTGTTTTTAGGATTATTAAATATTGCTTTTATGATTAATTTATATTCATTTTATTATTATTATTTGTATTGTTTTTAGGATTATTATTCGTTTTTATCATTTTTAGTATTATTATATATTGATTTTATTATTAGTTTTTAGGATTATTATTCGTTTTGATTGAATTTATGATTATTTATGATTATTATATATTGATTTTATTATTAGTTTTTATTGTTTTTCAGATTATTATTAGTTTTTGGGATTATAATATATTGCTTTTATTATTCGATTTTATTGCTTTTATTATTAGTTTATATTCATTTTATTATTATTATTTTTATAGTTTTAGGATTATTATTAGTTTTTATTGTTTTTAGGATTATTATATATTGCTTTTATTATTAGTTTGTAATGTTTTATGATTATTATTAGTTTGCATTGTTTTTAGGATTATTATATATTGCTTTTATTATTAGTTGTTATCGTATTTATGATTATTATATTTTGCTTTGATTTTTTTATTGTTTTTAGGATTATTATTAGTTTTTCTTGTTTTTAGAATTATTATATATTGGTTTTATTATTATTTTTGATTGCTTTGATTATTATTATTATTAGTTTTTATTGTTTTTCGAATTATTATATATTTTTCTATTATTAGTTTTTATGATTATTATTATTAGTTTTTATCATATCTAGGATTAGTATATATAGATTTATTATTTTTTATTGTTTTTTTAAATTAAATTGGAAATGTACACACTGTATACAGTGAGCGCCCCCTAGTGGTGACAGCAGGATACCAGAGTTTTACCTTTTAACTTTATGGTTGGGGATTTGGAGCTTTGTACTGGAGTTTTGACCCCTCTACTATTATTTGTCAGTGCAGAATATAAAATTTTGTTAGCGGACCCCTGAGAAAAAGAAGAACAAACCAAAAAAAGAAGAACAAACAAAAAAACAAAACAAACAAACTCACCTCCTCCACCGGCAGCTCTTTGAGGCGAGGGAGCGAGCTGGACAGGAGCCCGATGAGGAACGGGGTGGGGGAGCAGACAATGTCGATCATTGATGGCGGGAGCACAGGAATGTAGGTGTGCTGCCAGGCGAATGGGTAAATTAGCGCCACCATGGCATGGCAGCATTTGGACAAGGTGCTGAAAATAAAAAAGTAAATATAGGGTAAACTCTAAAAGGGGCACTGCCCAGAAATCAGCGAATAGAATGCCAGAGTTACAGTGCAGACTGACACTGTATAAAATATTGCATGTTTTCCTAGATGGCGGCATTAAATCTGCCAAAATAAACCCGTATTGGTCCCACATCTGCTCCCCGAGGCTTCGCGAGTCACTTGGGACGGAGACATTCCTGGCCCGCTGCCCAGATTCCGGCTGCCTCTACAACGCTCCATAATTACACGCCGGGTGACATCAGCGCCGAACGCCGTCGTGTTTACAACGGTCTCCGTGACAACACAACAGGAAAAGAACACAAAAAAAGGAATGCTGCGCGCTTAACCCTTTAATGATCAGGAAAAGGGACATGTCACAGGCAAAAAAAAAAATGTTACGTTTCTGCATAGAATATTTTTAGCGGTAATCAGGGTTAAACGCTGCTTCCATCCTACAAAAAAAATTGATAACATTTTGGGAAAATATTGGTCCTTCAGAAGCCACGCCCCTTCCCTCTGTCAGTTCCTCCTGGCAGTCAATGATGTCACATTTCTAAAGAGAAACAAAAGACCAGCGCTCCATCCGGGTGTAATATTCCAAAGTGCAAACTTTATTGGGCCATGTTATATCTGGGTTTCAGAGAGAATTACAGCTTGTGGTCAGTGATTCCCTTTCTATGGGACTCATTGACCATAAGCTGTCAGAATTTTTGATTGTTGATTTTCCAGTCACACCGGTAATATACGTGTTGCCCAAAATCCATAAGTGTTTATGTGAACCCCGGGTCGCCCGATTGTTTCGGGCCGGGGTTCATTGTTTAACAAAACAGCCATTTTTCTGGATCGGATATTACGTCCCTTTGCAATTTCAGCTAGGTCGTATGTGAAGGATACAAACGATTTTTTGGACAAGATCGAGGATGTTAATGTTACTGAGATGACTGTTCTGGCATCTTTTGATGTTGTATCGTTATACACATCCATAGAACACGAGAAGGGCTTGGATGCGGTCTCATGTATGCTATCGGGCTCTGACGTGGCCCCCGTGTGTGCACAGCTTGTCCTCACACTGTTGGAATTCGTCCTCAGGAGGAATTTTTTCCTCTTTGGGGACGATTTTTTCCTACAGTTGAGGGGCACCGCCATGGGGTCCAATGTGGCCCCCACGTATGCTAACATCTTCATGGCGGTGCTCGAGGACAAGTTTGTGTACAGTTCCATCCTCTGGCGCCACGTCAGAGCCTGGTGGCGTTATATTGACGATATTTTTGTCATTTGGGAAGGTAGTCTACAAGAATTACTTGATTTCCAGACTTATCTGAATCAGATACACTCTGAACTGCAATTTACCCTCACACATTCTATGACTCAGGTACAGTTCCTAGATACCTTAGTATACAAGGAAATGGGTAGGCTGAGAACTGATATTTTTGTTAAGGAAACTGACAGGAATAGCTTGCTGATGTTTGATAGCAACCACCCAAGGAGTATGGTAAATTCACTGCCATGGAGTCAGTTGTTACGGGTCCGGAGAATTGTGTCTGATGAGGATAAGGTTAATCAACGTCTGGATGAGATGTGCTCGAAGTTTTTACAGAGGGGGTACCCTGGTAGGGAGGTTGTGAGATTTAAGGAGAAAACCTTGAATTGCTCTCGCGAAAGTATTCGCAAAAAGACACGTGTGAAACGGGTGTGTGATCGGATCCCATTTGTGACTACTTATAATCCAGCAAGCAACCAGATTGGTAGAGTGATTAGGAAACACTGGTCACTTTTACAACGTGGTCTTCCATCGATCCCTAGTTTTGTGACTAAAGGTACCTTCACACATAACGATATTTGTGACGTAGCAACGATATCGTTAATGAAATCGTTATGTGTGACAGCGACCAACGATCAGGCCCCTGCTGGGAGATCGTTGGTCGCTGAAGAAAGTCCAGAACTTTATTTCGTCGCTGGATCGGCGTGTGTGACACCGTTCCAGCGATGTCTTCACTGGTAACCAGGGTAAACATCGGGTAACTAAGCGCAGGGCCGCGCTTAGTAACCCGATGTTTACCCTGGTTACCATGCTAAAAGTAAAAAAAAACAAACAGTACATACTTACCTACCGCTGTCTGTCCTCCAGCGCTGTGCTCTGCACTCCTCCTGTACTGGCTGTGAGCCGGAAAGCAGAGCGGTGACGTCACCGCTCTGCTTTCCGGCTCACAGCCAGTACAGGAGGAGAGCAGAGAAGCAGAGCGCAGCGCTGGAGGACAGACGGCTGTAGGTAAGTATGTAGTGTTTGTTTTTTTTTACTTTTAGCATGGTAACCAGGGTAAACATCAGGTTACTAAGCGCGGCCCTGCGCTTAGTTACCCGATGTTTACCCTGGTTACCGGCATCGTTGGTCGCTGGAGAGCGGTCTGTGTGACAGCTCTCCAGCGACCAAACAGCGACGCTGCAGCGATCCGGATCGTTGTCGGTATCGCTGCAGCGTCGCTTAATGTGAAGGGGCCTTTACCCACTGATGTCCTTTAGAAGGGGGTGTAATCTCAGGGACAGGTTGGTTCGTTCTGATGTAGGGACTTCGAAATCCTCGATTCAGAGAACTCTCAGTGTGGCCAAGCATGGGAATTTTCCGTGTTTAGGTTGCTCTTGCTGCAACAACATGTTAAAAGGTGAATTCTTTTGCCATCCCCATACTGGCAGAAGGATTTTCCTTAAAGAGAGGTACACTTGCACATCCAGTTGGGTTGTGTACATGATTGTATGTCCGTGTGGGCTCACCTATGTTGGTGAGACGACCATGGAGGTCAGAGCACGAATAATCAAACATAAGAGTACTGTGAGAACTGGCCTTGCTGAGTTGCCTGTTCCAAAACACTTCTTAGAACACAAGCATTCTGTCAATCAGCTGCGATTCAGGGTCATTGACAGTGTTCCGACCCTGAGGAGGGGTGGTGACAGACTGCAGTTGTTAAAACAGAAGGAGTTGAAGTGGATTTTCATGCTGGGATCTTTACAACCAGGTGGTTTGAACTTAGATTTTAATTTACAGACCTGTGTAGTATAGCTCTATCATATTGATGAGGTGCGTGCAGCTCGTATCGGTGTATTTTTAAATGTATCTTTAATATGTTCCACTCCGTGGTTTGTGTTTTATTTTTTATTTTTTATCTTTTATTTTTTCATAGGTGGTCATTTGTGTATAGTCATTGGGGACTGGATACACCATGGACGATGGATGACGGGATTGAAGTTTCTATTTAGATTATTTAATTCCACTATATTCTATATGATGTGAGAGGGATTTTATATCATGTATGGTTGGGCGTTTTTTTGTCCCCTATAGCTCTCCAGGGTGTCATAGTCATCTGGCTCCTGACTATAGTAAGGAGATTAGCGTTTGTTGCTCCTGATTGTGCCCTTACTGCGCCTCTGTTATCTGTGGAGGTGCACGCGCTGACCGGCGGGTTGCACTGCTCATGTAGCTGGGACTATCTGATAGGCTATTTGTATATTTAGGCGCCGTTTACAACAGTTAGGCATTGGTGGAGTCTGTTTTATCTATGATTGGTTCACATCTCTATAGCAACGATTGATGCATCTATCTTATTGGTGGATGTAAAGGTAAACAACTTATGTATTGTATATAATATAGATCTTTTCCATGTCTCCTCTATGGTGTTTGTATCTGCGGTGGTGGACTTTTATATGATATGTATCTGATGTGTGTTTTGTTATTTTTATGTGGTATTATAAGACAGGGGGCTGACCTGATGGTGATTGGTGCAATGTGTGGCATCCACGCTATTTAAGGCCGCTCCCCTGCATATCTAGATATGCTTGACAAAGACCTCCGGGTCGAAACGTTGCTGTAACATGGCCCAATAAAGTTTGCACTTTGGAATATTAAAAAAAAAAAAAAAAAAAGCTGTAACATGGCCCAATAAAGTTTGCACTTTGGAATATTACACCCGGATGGAGCGCTGGTCTTTTGTTTCTCTTTGGACTATGTGGATGATCCAGGAAGGTTCCCTGGATGTGGACCTGGCGCCCCAATAAGTGAGTGCTGTCAGTCTTCTTTTCCTTCCAATGATGTCACATTTCTGTCAACCCCTTAGGATTTTCAGGATCTCTGCTTGCTGTCAACAAATACACTGCTCAAAAGAATAAAGGGAACTCTAAAATCCCACATCCTAGATATCACTGAATGAAATATTCCAGTTGTAAATCTTTATTCATTACATAGTGGAATGTGTTGAGAGCAATAAAACCTAAAAGTTATCAACGTAAATCACAACTAATATCCCACGGAGGTCTGGAGTTGGAATGATGCTCAAAATCAAAGTGGAAAATGAAGTTGCAGGCTGATCGAACTTCAGTGGAAATGCCTCAAGACAAGGAAATGATGCTCAGTAGTGTGTGTGGCCTCCACGTGCCTGTACGATCTCCCTACAACGCCTGGGCATGCTCCTGATGAGGCGGCGGATGGTCTCCTGAGGGATCTTCTCACAGACCTGGACTAAAGCATCCGCCAACTCCTGGACAGTCTGTGGTGCAACGTGACGTGGGTGGATGGTGCGAGACATGATGTCCCAGATGTGTTCAATCGGATTCAGGTCTGGGGAACAGGCGGGCCAGTCCATAGCTTCAATGCCTTCATCTTGCAGGAACTGCTGACACACTCCAACCACATAAGGTCTGGCATTGTCCTGCATTAGGAGGAACCCAGGGCCAACCCCACCAGCTTATGGTCTCACAAGGGGTCTGAGGATCTCATCTCGGTACCTAATGACAGTCAGGCTACCTCTGGCGAGCACAAGGAGGGCTGTGGGGCCCTCCAAAGAAATGCCACCCCACACCATTACTGACCCACTGCCAAACCGGTCATGCTGAAGGATGTTGCAGGCAGCAGATCGCTCTCCACGGCATCTCCAGTCTCTGTCACGTCTGTCACATGTGCTCAGTGTGAACCTGCTTTCATCTGTGAAGAGCACAGGGCGCCAGTGGCGAATTTGCCAATCTTGGTGTTCTGTGGCAAATGCCAAGTGTCCTGCACAGTGTTGAGCTGTGAGCACAACCCCCCTCTGTGGACGTCGGGCACTCAGACCATCCTCATGGAGTCGGTTCCTAACCGTTTGCACAGACACACGCACATTTGTCTCCTGCTGGAGGTCATTTTGCAGGGCTCTGGCAGTGCTCCTCCTGTTTCTCCTTGCACAAAGGCTGAGGTAGCGGTCCTGCTGCTGGGTTGTTGCCCTCCTACGGCCCCCTCCACGTCTCCTGGTGTACTGGCCTGTCTCCTGGTAGCACCTCCAGCCTCTGGACACTACGCTGACAGACACAGCAAACCTTCCTGCCACAGCTCGCATTGATGTGCCATCCTGGATGAGCTGCAGTACCTCAGCCACTTGTGTGGGTTGTAGAGTCCGTCTCATGCTACCACGAGCGTGAAAGCACAACCAACATTCAAAAGTGACGAAAACATCAGCCAGAAAGCATTGGTACTGAGATGTGGTCTGTGATCCCCACCTGCAGAACCACTCCTTTATTGAATGTGTCTTGATAATTGCCAATAATTTCCATCTGTTGTCTGTTCCATTTGCACAACAGCATGTGAAATTGATTGTCAAACAGTGCTGCTTTGTAAGAGGACAGTTTGATTTCACAGACATTTGATTTACTTGGAGTTATATTCTGTTGTTTAAGTGCTCCCTTTATTTTTTTAAGCAGTGTTGTAACCTTCATTATTTTCTTTCTTTGAAGAGGTATTCCCATTTCCAAGATCCTCTCCCAGTATGTTGTAGGTGTGATTATAATAATATTATTAGTAAATACCTCCAATTATAAATGTAATATAGTTCTTCTAATTAGCTATGTCGCTTACCCCATATGCAGGGCATTGCAGTAGCTAAGGTATCCATGGTTATGACCACTTATATAGTGACAGTTAAGGTACCTTCACACTAAGCGACGCTGCAGCGATACCGACAACGATGTCGATCGCTGCAGCGTCGCTGTTTGGTCGCTGGAGAGCTGTCGCACAGACAGCTCTCCAGCGACCAACGATCACGAAGTCCCCTGGTAACCAGGGTAATCATCGGGTTACTAAGCGCAGGGCCGTGCTTAGTAACCCGATGTTTACCCTGGTCACAGTTGTAAATGTAAAAAAAAACAAACACTACATACTTACATTCCCGGTGTCTGGTCATGTCCCTCGCCTTCAGCTTCCCGCACTGACTGTGAGCGCCGGCCGTAAAGTACAGCGGTGACGTCACCGCTGTGCTCTGCTTTACGGCTAGCCGGCGCTCACCAGTCAGTGCGGGAAGCTGAAGGCGAGGGACGTGACCAGACACCGGGAATGTAAGTATGTAGTGTTTGTTTTTTTAAAATTTACAATGGTAACTAGGGTAAACATCGGGTTACTAAGCACGGCCCTGCGCTTAGTAACCCGATATTTACCCTGGTTACCAGTGAAGACATCGCTGAATCGGCGTCACACACGCCGATTCAGCGATGTCAGCGGGAGATCCAGCGACAAAATAAAGTGCTGGACTTTCCGCAGCGACCAACGATCTCCCAGCAGGGGCCTGATCGTTGGTCACTGTCACACATAACGATTTCGTTAACGATATCGTTGCTACGTCACAAAAAGCAACGATATCGTTAACGATATCATTATGTGTGACGGTACCTTAAGTTGTTAGTGGCTGTACCCATGGATACCTAAGCTAGTGCAATGCCCTGCACATGGGGTCAGAGACATAGCTAATCAGAATAACTATCCTACATTTCTAGTTGGGGGTATTTGCTAATATTGTTATTATTACACCTACTACATATTGTGATGGGATCTTGGAATTGGGAAATACCCCTATAAAAGGAGGATTTATCTTTGCAATAAACGGCAGGAGGCCTAAAGCGGTTCTTTGACTGGTGGACTGGGGGCCTCCCGACTCTCTCCTGACAGTGTAATAGGGGAAGATAAGCCGATGCCACATTTATCTGGAAACAACTTTCCTATCCTGCTCCCAACAATGCACTCTCAGCGGAACTGAGCATGCATGTACATGTGGGGTTAAGAGGAATAGATCTATTGAGAGCGTATGAGCACCTTTAATTAAAGGACTACAACGAACAAGAACCAATATTTATAGTAGGGATCTACCTGAGGGTGTCCGCCATGAAAATGACCCTTCTTTCCAAGAGGAGAGAGGCGAAGACCTGTATGAGGTGCCGTACGCCGAGCGTGGAGAAAAGGGCATCGAAGTCCACGTGCTCAAGCCGAGAGTCCAAGGGTCGACACAGCTCGATCACCTAGGAAGAAATCAGAATGAGGAAACAGCGCCACCCTAGTGCCTGTGGCCGGTACTGCAGCTCTTCCCCTAATAAAGTGAATTCTCAATGTCAATAAGGCATGCCCCGATACGCTCCGACGAGTATCACCGTTCTGTAAACCTCCTTATATTCCGTACCTCAGTCCCTGATCCCGGCAGGAAATTCTTCACCGAGATCTTCCGTCCCAGGGCTGGAAACGGGGCGTCTATGATGGCTCTCATGAACGGCTGTACCAGCGCTGGAGAGATGCCTCTTCTTTTCTCCACCTCATCCAGGATCTACAGAAATGTCATGATTTAATTTATTTTGTTGCATTTTTACTTCCCCTCATTAAATGGTTTGTTAATATAAAAAAAATGGCTGCTTTATTCCAAAACAGCGCCACCCCTATCCACAGGTGGAACGTTGTATTGCAGCTTATCTCCATTTAATTCAATAGAGCTGAGCTGCAATACTGGGCATTACCTGTGGGCAGGGGTGGTGCTATTTCTTTAAAAAAAAAAAAAAAAGTCACTTTTTTTAAACCCATAAATAATTTTTCAATAATCCTAACTCCGTTTGCTCTGATCATTACCTTGGAGAACAGATTAAAGCATCCCAGTCGGCTCACAATGCAGTACACCTCGGGGAGACGCTTCCCTTTACCACTAGGCTGGATGGAAAAAATATATAATTAGAATATTATTTTTTTTTTATATATATATATATATATTAGTATTTTTTGTATATATTTTTTATTATTACTTTATATAAACATATATTTTTTTTTATCTTGTTTCATTATATATATATATATGTATTTTACTTTATTATATAAGTATATATATATTTTATATATACTTTTTTAGTATTATGTTTTTCATTCTATTTTTTATTATTTATCACAGAAGTATATATATATATACATATATATTATATATAACATATATATATATATATATATATATATATTACAAGCGCTAGATGTGTGAATAAAAAGTTATGCACACAAATCATGTGAGGGTGTAGTTCACGTGACCGCCACTAGGCGTCACTATTACTGGCTAAAAAAAATTTAAATACATAAAAATAAAAAAAAAAATAATTCAAAATAAAATAAAAAAATAATAACAATAAGAAAAATTATTGACAATAGTATAAAAACTAATTTATTTGAAAGGCCCAAGACTATCTATTCATTATATAAGAATCAACCTTTATGCTTTAAAAAAAAAGAAGATAAATGTCGGCCCCCTTAAGGGTCTGTTAATTACCAGGAGTCGCCTACAGTAGCCGAAGCGCCGACTGCCATCCTCACCGGTCAGCACGAAGGAGAATGTCTCACTGCAAAGAAGAGAAATTCATAATTGTGGGCAAAAGTAAGTATATTTTTTAATAATTAAAGGGTTAAAAAAAAAAGGATTTTCAAGCGTGAATACTAGTAACAAACCCTCAGCTGCGAGGTCTGTAAAGATTTCCACCCTTTGGATATAAACAAGAATGTTTTTATTCGAGAACAGCAAGTGGAGATCTGATAAATAAAAGGCCAGATTTATCGCAGCGGTCTGAAAGTAAACCTGACTCTGTTGCCCGTAGCAACCAACCACAGAGCAGCTTTCATGTTTAAAAAGCACCAGAAGGAATGAAAGCTGCGCTGTGATTGGTTGCTATGGACAACATTAGAAGCCAGTTGAAATGTTGACTATCGTGACCCATTTTAATGCCCGAAATCTTATTGCGCACCAGTCCTGATGATATAATGGACGGACGGCTTTTTTTTCCCCTTACCTTTCGAACTCAGTGACAGGAGACCAGTCCTTGGCGTCCGGGAAGCAAAACTGGGGAATGGCTTTAAACTGGTCGCCGGCTTCTCGCATGAACTTGAAGGATCTTTCCAACTACGGCGAAAGATGAGAAGATTCAGAGCCGCGGGTCACCCGTTACAACAAACGAACCACTGCTCTGTAATTAACGCAGCTCCAGATAAAAGCGGTGGCAAATTATAGAAAAAAAGGACGATAAAAAGCAAAGTTCACGTATATATGGGATTGACATGGGATCGCTCCCCTCCCCCGCTTCCCTTTTATTACATTACAATGATTTAAAGGGATTCTCCACCTAAAATTTATTTTTTATAAAAATGTAACAAAAAGACAGATAAATGCCTTAAATTGAAGCTGCCAAATTTCCATACTTCTCATACACTCCTAACTCCGTGCAAATCGGCCTTGCACTGGGTATCTAAGACAAACTGGTTGCTAGGGACCTGACTTAAGTTGTTAGGAAATGTATCCCAGGCAACTAGACAGTCTCCAGGAAATAAAAATCCTGCACAAATTTAGTTTTCCTCTGCTATTCCCCCTAGAAATGTACGTATAAAAATCACCGTGTATAGGAGTAAATCTTCCCTTTAAGAGGGTAGTCCAATTTTTTTTTTTAACTTAAATGGACGCAATTGGGACAAAAAATAATTTTTGCTATTGGGTTTCATTAAAAATGTTGCAGTGTTTTGACTTTTACAGGCTTTTTGTTTCCCTGATGTGGTCATAAATCAGGAGGAGCTCAGAAAATTCCCCATTAGGTCGGTTTCACACGTCAGTGGCTCCGGTACGTGAGGTGACAGTTTCCTCACATACCGGAGACACTGACTCACGTAGACACATTGAAATCAATGTGTCTCTGCACATGTCAGCGTGTTTTCACGGACCGTGTGTCCGTGTGCAAAACACGGAGACATGTCAGTGTTCATGGGAGCGCACGGATTACACGGACCCAATAAAGTCAATGGGTCCGTGTAAAACACGTACCGCACACGGACGCTGTCCGTGTGCAGTCCGTGTGCCGTGCAGGAGACAGCGCTACAGTAAGCGCTGTCCCCCCCCCACGTGGTGCTGAAGCCGCCATTCATATCTTCTTTCCAGCAGCGTTCGCTGGCTAGAAGATATGAAAAATCCTTTTTTTAAATTTTTTTCCGTGTTTCAAATAAAGATCCCTGTCCCCATCCCCCTCCCACCCTCTGTGCGCCCGCCCGCTGTTAATAAAATACTCACCCGGCTCCCTCGCAGTGTCCTGTCCTCGCCGCACCTTCTCCTGTATGAGTGGTCACGTGGTGCCGCCGATTACAGTCATGAATATGCGGCTCCACCTCCCATAGCAAACGCTGCTGAAAAGAAGATATGAATGGCGGCTTCAGCACCAGATGCAGGGGACAGCGCTTACTTGTAGCGCTGTCTCCTGCACGGTCCGTGTGGTACCCAGTTGGCACACGGGCGGCACACGGCTACTGATGTTCACGGTAAGCACACGGACACGGATAATTCCGGTACCGGAATTATCTGGACGTGTGAGACTGGCCTTAGAATGAGCTCCCTGATGGATTCTCAGTTAACTCATTCTGCAAAGAGGCTGGAGAAGGTAAACAGCACAATTTTTTTTTATGAAACTCAATTACAAAAATATTTTTTAGCCAAAATATATGCATTTACAGAAAAAAAAGTCCTGAAAGGTTGAAGGTTGATCCCCCTCCCTTTAAGCATTTGGAGGCATAGTTAGGGAGCCCTATGAGCTTACGAATGGAAGTTTTGGAAGTATACCGTACCTTCAGAGGGAACTGTTGGGTGATCTCGGGTGCGTAGACGGTTCCTGACGGCTTCTTCTGTAGGGAGACCACCACAAAATACTCAAACAGTTGCCGCTCTTGGTACTCGATATGGTCGCGCTCGACGGTGTGATAGCGCGGAGTCAGGCTCATGCGGGATTTAACGTGTACCAGTCTCTCACTATGAGCTGGGAAGAAAAAGACACGGGGCCTTAACACTGCGGCTCATTTTTACATCAGAAAATTTACCCTTAAGAATATGTTATAAAAAAATAAAAACAAAAAAGTAATAAAAATCGAATAAAAAAAATTATAAAAATAAAAAATAATACAATAATTAATAAAATAAATAAAGTTGAACGAATTAGTGGAATCTGAGTGATGCCGGATTATCAAATATTCTGGATTTAAAGAAGTAAAAAAAAAAAATAAAGAAAAAAAAAAGTTACTAAAATAAAAAACCTAAGAAAAAAATAAGAGATTAAAGGGGTATTCTAATGATGGCATATTGCTTGAACCTGAGAATGAATGGCGTAGCGCCATGTATCCGGCGCAGCTGCGCTCCCGACTACCTGGCTGTTGGGGGCGCTGCTGCGTGGGAACCCCCCCCCACCCCCTCAGAATGAATGTCTGGATTATAAAATGGCAGATAATTGGAATTGTTACTACGAAGTCTAGACACGTTTGTACCTTTTAGTTTCTCCTCCGTGTCGCTGTCCGACTCGCTATTGTCATCTGTCACTGAAAGAGAGAGCAAATATTTATTCCTGTAATCATAATGGTAGTGACTCACAGAGCGAGGAGAGGGCGTGGGCGGCCATTCCTGAAATTATAAAACACGTCTACCCCCCCCCCCCCCCCGGCTTCCCTGAGAAAAGCGCCACTCCTGACCGCACGCTCTGCATGGTACTGCAGTTCCATTCAAGTAAATGAGCTGCAATACCAGACACAGCCAATAGATAGGGTGGCGCTCTAGAGCAGCCATGTTTCTCTAATGCTGCTCATCCCCTTTAAATATATTATGGCCTGATCTCGCCGCCTATTAATGTTCTCCTACCTCGTCCCGAGTTGTTGTCGGTGGCCTGTGACAGTCTCTTGACTCTCTTCTTACCCCGCCGGGCCTCGTAAATGGAATTAATCCTCATCACAAGCTGCGGGTAGTAAAAATATCAAGCTATAACCATTATTTTAAGTTTCTCAAATTTGGGCGATGATGGAAGAGACCCCCATTAAATATTTTTCCCCTTGATGACCCCATATGGATTTTGAAGCCGTCTGTAATTTTCTAAAGCAAAAAAATCCTATAGCTCCGCCCCCAAAGCCCCGCCCAACCAAAGGTCTGCCCCAAACAGTGACATGTGACCTAAATTCTGAGCTCCCACAATGCACGGCGCAATTTGTCTCTCGTTCGCGCAGCCCACCTTTGGGATTTTTTTCCTCCGTCGTCCATTCTGTTGGTCTCCCGTGCTGAAAAAGTTATCGTCCGGGCTACTTGGAGACGACGGGGGGCTAAGTTTACTGGGGGACGCCACGCCGTCCCTCCCCAGCTTCCTGAGGTCCGGCAGTTTGAAACTACGACGTTCAGAGTTATGCCTGAAGAACGGCTTCTGCTGCGCCTAAAAGGGACAGATATATAAAAATGGCAGCCTTAAAGGGGCGCTGAACTCGTCAGTCTGGAAAAGGTAGGTTCCAAATATGCAAATATGTGATCTGCTATCTTTAAAATTGGAAACAGCACCATTCTTATCTATAGGTTGTGTCTAGTATTGCAGCTCAGCTCAATTTATATGAATAGATGTAGGGTGCAATACCAGACATAACCACAAGGGTGGCGCTGTTTCATTAAAAAAAAAAACAAAAAAACCTATAAATCTCGACATATGCACGTACCTTGATTTGGGCTCCGGTTGCAGGTCCTATAGTGGCCGGGAAGGCAGGAACGCACTTCTTGCTTAGACACCGGCTGTCAGTCTCGATGTCTTCATAGGGATTTTCTTTTGATGGAGGATCTAGGATGGAAAAAAAAAAAGAACAAAAAAGTGACATTTATATTATACAAATATTAATAGTTATTAAATTTACTGAGAAAAAAAAGAAAAATTCTAGAACTGTAATTTTTCGTGAGGAGGCGCCTATGGCTTTCTGATCCTCTGCAACCAGTTCACTGAAGAGGCCTCCTCGCCGTAAGAAAGAGAAACGTAGGAGAATCGATCAAAGAGAACTGCCCCTTTAAGAAGTGCTCGAAGTGAACTGCCCCTTTAAGAAATCTGCAAAATGGCCAATCCTTCTAAAAAATGTTAAGCTCAATACACACAATTTAAAAAGTGCAATCCCTTTAAGAATGGACAAAAATGTAAAAAAACAAACAAAAATGCTCCACATAGGCACCTGGTGACATCTGAATCTTATGTCATTAATGCTTGTGTTAAGCTGCAGACAAACCCTTTAAGAGCTGTCGGAAGTAGACAAACCCTTTAAGAGCTGTCTGAAGCAGACAAACCCTTTAAGAGTTGTCGGAAGCAGACAAACCCTTTAAGAGCTGTCGGAAGCAGACAACCCCTTTAAGAGCTGACGGAAGCAGACAAACCCTTTAAGAGCTGTCTGAAGCAGACAAACCCTTTAAGAGCTGTCCATAGTCGACAACCCTTCCAGAAAAAAGTGGACAACCCCTATTAAACTATCCAACGTTCACAACCCCTTTAAGAACTTTCTAAAGCAGATAGCTGCTTTAACAACTATCTAAAGCAGACAACCCCTTTAAGAATTGTCCATAGTGGGCAACCCCTTTAAAAACCATGAAAAGTGGACAACACCTTTTAAAACTGTCCAAAGTCGACAAACCCTTTAAGAATTTTCTAAAGCAGGCAACTCCTTTCAGAACGGTCTGAAGCAGACAACCCCTTTAAGAGCTATATGAAGCAGACACTGTTTAGGAGCTATCCATAGTGGACAACCCTTTTAAAAAAAAACCATACAAAAAGTGGACATCCCTTTTATAACAGTCCAAAGTTAACAACCCCTTTAAGAACGTTCTAATGAAGATAACCCCTTTAAGAACTGTCAGAAGCAGGCAACCCCTTTCAAAAAAACTGTTCGAAGCATACAACCCCTTTAAGAACTGTCCATAGTGGACAACCCCTTTAAAAATCATAAAATAGTGTACAACCCCTAGATAACAGTCCAAAGTTGACAAACCGACTCCGCTCCTCCCCGGGGGTCACGCTTTTTTGCAGAAAACTTCTGCAGAACTTGTTTGGAAACGTTCAGCTGAACTTTCGCTTTGTGATCAGAAGCCATCGGAAGTGGCAGAAAGTGACACGAAGCGACAAACCCGGCAGAGAGCGGCTCAGCGAGGTCAGGAGGCGGCTGGTAAAGGCCCTCTAAAAATGTCGTGGTACCCCAACAGTTTTTCTAGCTCACCCTTCTTCCTCGCCATGGTGCACCTAATGCACGGGCTCGCCTCAATGTCACCTGATCAGGAAGTGAAAACGTGAAACGCTCAGGTAGGGAAATCAGCGGGGAGGGCCAAAGGGTTAATAATATTTGTAATGGAAGAAGGGGAGGGCGCAGCTCCGCATCCTGTTAGTACTAGGCAAAGGTAACCTGCAGCTTCCCATCTGTTCTCACACAGAAGGAGATTAACCCTAAACTTGGACTGTCCCATGGGGGTGCTGGGGGTCCGAATAAGCCCTCCCCCCCCGACCCAAAGATCAGCTCCAGGACGAGCAACGGTAGTTTAAACCCCCTGACGTGAAAAATTTGGATTTTAGTTGAATTCAATAACTTCAAAAAACATGCAAAATCATAATAAATAAGCGAAAAAAAATAAACAAAAAATAATAAAACAATAGTAGAATATAATAATAGAAAATATGTCTAAAAAACATTAGAATAATATAAATGGTAAAACAATATAAAAAAGTAACGATATAATAAATAATATAATCGTAAAAAGAGAACATAATAATATAACATAGATGCTAAAAAAATATAACAAAAATAAAATAATGGTAGAATATAGTAATAAAAACTATGTACAGAATAACAACAGAATAAAATAGTAAAATTATAAAAAAAAATGTCATGTGGTTGAAACTAATAATATACTGTAAATAGTATCATGTAAAAATATAATAAATAGAACGGTATATATTAATATAAAAAATATAAAATCAACGCAATAATGATAGATTATAGGAACATAAAAATAAGTATAAAATGAGCAATAGATTAGAACAATAAAAAAAGTAAAATGATGTAAAAATATGATATAAATAAAAAATACAATAGGGGTAAAAAGATATGATGTATATAGAATGTAAAAATATATATAAGAATATAAAATTAATATAAAACAAATAAAATAATGGTATAATAAAATACTGTAAATAGCTATAAAATTAAAAAAATATATAATATAAATGGTATGATACTAAAAATATATAAGACACACAAAAGTACGCTATAATGTAAATATAATAATGCTAAAACATATCGAATATATAATGTTTGAATATAAACATTAGTTAATAAAAAATATATATTGCATAAATTATATAATAATATAAAACTATAATAAACATGGACAGTATAATATTATCGGATTTAGGCCATAATAATAGAATAAACAAATATAATAGTATAATAAACAGCTACATAATAATGGTTTCAAATGATATAAAAATAATAAAAATATATAATAAATCTTTCCAATAAAAATCTTATATGATAATAAACATACAGGACTTTAAAGGGTTATTCACGAATTTTCAAAGAATGGTCCTAACTTTCTGATTGATGAAGATGCGACTGCTGGGGCCCTGAGGATGGGGCTCTGAAATACCCCACTAACATGAAGCAATGCCCCCCACACACACACACTGGGGGCCACTTCAGGTTCAGATTGTCATAGAGGAACATTTGAGTCAGCGCTCATTAGAAAACAACAGGATGTATGTCTGCAATCATCTGACTTCCAGCTATAGTAACCTCCTGACCTGCGTACGTTGTTGGGGAACCACAAGTCTCAGCATGTGACAATTGGGAGGAGGGGGGCATTGAGGGTGGACATGTGGCTATCAGGTTCCTGCAGGGGCACTGACATGAAAGGTAAAACTGAACAGGTAAAAGAATTTGTGTGGTTCGGTGAGGTCAAAACATAGAAATTCCTCCCTGAGGTTGAGACAAGTGTAGAATGGTCTGCACAATGCCAGGCTGCAGCTGCTGTCAGGAATAAAGCTTCACTACTCCAAGAGGAAAAAGTAAAAAAAAAAAATGTAAATACCAAACTAGAAACAGCACAATGGCGTAGAAATACCCTGGTACTAACCTGTGGGCACCACCATGATGCTCTACGGGCTTTACAGATACCAAATACCATCACAAAGAAAGCTTTATGGTGTAAGGAACATAATAGTGTCAGTACAATAATATAGTAGGCCCTTCTATCAGGTTGTACTGATGTATAGACACTACTATGTCACTGGCACTACCGTATATATACTGCTATGGGGCTGTAGTGATGTATAGACACTACTATGTCACTGGCACTACCGTATATATACTGCTATGGGGCTGTAGTGATGCATAGACACTACTATGTCACTGGCACTACCGTATATATACTGCTATGGGGCTGTAGTGATGTATAGACACTACTATGTCACTGGCACTACCGTATATACACTGCTATGTGCTGTACTGATGTATAGACACTACTATGTCACTGGCACTACCGTATATACACTGCTATGTGCTGTACTGATGTATAGACACTACTATGTCACTGGCACTACCGTATATATACTGCTATGGGGCTGAACTGATGTATAGACACTACTATGTCACTGGCACTACCGTATATACACTGCTATGGGGCTGTAGTGATGTATAGACACTACTATGTCACTGGCACTACCGTATATACACTGCTATGGGGCTGTAGTGATGTATAGACACTACTATGTCACTGGCACTACCGTATATACACTGCTATGGGGCTGTAGTGATGTATAGACACTACTATGTCACTGGCACTACCGTATATATACTGCTATGGGGCTGAACTGATGTATAGACACTACTATGTCACTGGCACTACCGTATATTACTGCTATGGGGCTGTACTGATGTATAGACACTACTATGTCACTGGCACTACCATATATATACTGCTATGGGGCTGTAGTGATGTATAGACACTACTATGTCACTGGCACTACCGTATATACACTGCTATGGGGCTGTAGTGATGTATAGACACTACTATGTCACTGGCACTACCGTATATACACTGCTATGGGGCTGTAGTGATGTATAGACACTACTATGTCACTGGCACTACCGTATATATACTGCTATGGGGCTGAACTGATGTATAGACACTACTATGTCACTGGCACTACCGTATATTACTGCTATGGGGCTGTACTGATGTATAGACACTACTATGTCACTGGCACTACCATATATATACTGCTATGGGGCTGTAGTGATGTATAGACACTACTATGTCACTGGCACTACCGTATATACACTGCTATGGGGCTGTAGTGATGTATAGACACTACTATGTCACTGGCACTACCGTATATACACTGCTATGGGGCTGTAGTGATGTATAGACACTACTATGTCACTGGCACTACCGTATATATACTGCTATGGGGCTGAACTGATGTATAGACACTACTATGTCACTGGCACTACCGTATATTACTGCTATGGGGCTGTACTGATGTATAGACACTACTATGTCACTGGCACTACCATATATATACTGCTATGGGGCTGTAGTGATGTATAAACACTACTATATCACTGGCACTACGTATATATACTGCTATGGGCTGTACTGATGTATAGACACAACTATGTCACTGGCACTACCGTATATACACTGCTATGGGGCTGTACTGATGTATAGACACTACTATGTCACTGGCACTACCGTATATATGCTGCTATGGGGCTGTAGTGATGTATAAACACTACTATATCACTGGCACTACCGTATATATACTGCTATGGGGCTGTACTGATGTATAGACACTACTATGTCACTGGCACTACCGTATATCCACTGCCATGGGCTGTACTGATGTATAGACACTACTATATCACTGGCACTACCGTATATCCACTGCTATGGGCTGTACTGATGTATAGACACTACTATGTCACTGGCACTACCGTATATACACTGCTATGTGCTGTACTGATGTATAGACACTACTATATCACTGGCACTACCGTATATACACTGCTATGGGCTGTACTGATGCATAGACACTACTATGTCACTGGCACTACCTTATATACACTGCTATGTGCTGTACTGATGTATAGACACTACTATGTCACTGGCACTACCTTATATACACTGCTATGTGCTGTACTGATGTATAGACACTACTATATCACTGGCACTACCGTATATATACTGCTATGTGCTGTACTGATGCATAGACACTACTATGTCACTGGCACTACCTTATATACACTGCTATGTGCTGTACTGATGTATAGACACTACTATATCACTGGCACTACCGTATATACACTGCTATGGGGCTGTAGTGATGTATAGACACTAATATGTCATTGGCACTACCGTATATATACTGCTATGGGCTGTACTGATGTATAGACAATACTATGTCACTGGCACTACCTTATATACACTGCTATGTGCTGTACTGATGTATAGACACTACTATATCACTGGCACTACCGTATATATACTGCTATGTGCTGTACTGATGCATAGACACTACTATGTCACTGGCACTACCGTATATACACTGCTATGGGCTGTACTGATGTATAGACACTACTATGTCACTGGCACTACCTTATATACACTGCTATGTGCTGTACTGATGTATAGACACTACTATATCACTGGCACTACCGTATATATACTGCTATGTGCTGTACTGATGCATAGACACTACTATGTCACTGGCACTACCTTATATACACTGCTATGTGCTGTACTGATGTATAGACACTACTATATCACTGGCACTACCGTATATACACTGCTATGGGGCTGTAGTGATGTATAGACACTAATATGTCATTGGCACTACCGTATATATACTGCTATGGGCTGTACTGATGTATAGACAATACTATGTCACTGGCACTACCGTATATACACTGCTATGGGCTGTACTGATGTATAGACAATACTATGTCACTGGCACTACCTTATATACACTGCTATGTGCTGTACTGATGTATAGACACTACTATATCACTGGCACTACCGTATATATACTGCTATGTGCTGTACTGATGCATAGACACTACTATGTCACTGGCACTACCGTATATACACTGCTATGGGCTGTACTGATGTATAGACACTACTATGTCACTGGCACTACCTTATATACACTGCTATGTGCTGTACTGATGTATAGACACTACTATATCACTGGCACTACCGTATATATACTGCTATGTGCTGTACTGATGCATAGACACTACTATGTCACTGGCACTACCTTATATACACTGCTATGTGCTGTACTGATGTATAGACACTACTATATCACTGGCACTACCGTATATACACTGCTATGGGGCTGTAGTGATGTATAGACACTAATATGTCATTGGCACTACCGTATATATACTGCTATGGGCTGTACTGATGTATAGACAATACTATGTCACTGGCACTACCGTATATACACTGCTATGGGCTGTACTGATGTATAGACACAACTATGTCACTGGCACTACAGTATATACACTGCTATGGGCTGTACTGATGTATAGACACTACTATGTCACTGGCACTACCGTATATACACTGCTATGGGCTGTACTGATGTATAGACACTACTATGTCACTGGCACTACCGTATATACACTGCTATGGGCTGTACTGATGTATAGACACTACTATGTCACTGGCACTACCGTATATACACTGCTATGGGCTGTACTGATGTATAGACACTACTATGTAATTGGCACTACCGTATATACACTGCTATGGGGCTGTACTGATGTATAGACACTACTATGTCACTGGCACTACCGTATATACACTGCTATGGGCTGTACTGATGTATAGACACAACTATGTCACTGGCACTACCGTATATACACTGCTATGTGCTGTACTGATGTATAGACACTACTATGTCACTGGCACTACCGTATATACACTGCTATGTGCTGTACTGATGTATAGACACTACTATGTCACTGGCACTACCGTATATACACTGCTATGGGCTGTACTGATGTATAGACACAACTATGTCACTGGCACTACCGTATATACACTGCTATGTGCTGTACTGATGTATAGACACTACTATGTCACTGGCACTACCGTATATACACTGCTATGGGCTGTACTGATGTATAGACACTACTATGTCACTGGCACTACCGTATATACACTGCTATGGGCTGTACTGATGTATAGACACTACTATGTCACTGGCACTACCGTATATACACTGCTATGGGCTGTACTGATGTATAGACACTACTATGTAATTGGCACTACAGTATATACACTGCTATGGGCTGTACTGATGTATAGACACTACTATGTCACTGGCACTACCGTATATACACTGCTATGGGGCTGTACTGATGTATAGACACTACTATGTCATTGGCACTACAGTATATACACTGCTATGGGCTGTACTGATGTATAGACACTACTATGTCACTGGCACTACCGTATATACACTGCTATGGGCTGTACTGATGTATAGACACTACTATGTCATTGGCACTACCGTATATACACTGCTATGGGCTGTACTGATGTATAGACACTACTATGTCATTGGCACTACCGTATATATACTGCTATGGGCTGTACTGATGTATAGACACTACTATGTCACTGGCACTACCGTATATACACTGCTATGTGCTGTACTGATGTATAGACACTACTATGTCACTGGCACTACCGTATATACACTGCTATGGGCTGTACTGATGTATAGACACTACTATGTCACTGGCACTACCGTATATACACTGCTATGGGCTGTACTGATGTATAGACACTACTATGTAATTGGCACTACAGTATATACACTGCTATGTGCTGTACTGATGTATAGACACTACTATATCACTGGCACTACCGTATATACACTGCTATGGGCTGTACTGATGTATAGACACTACTATATCACTGGCACTACCGTATATACACTGCTATGTGCTGTACTGATGTATAGACACTACTATGTCACTGGCACTACCGTATATATACTGCTATGTGCTGTACTGATGCATAGACACTACTATGTCACTGGCACTACCTTATATACACTGCTATGTGCTGTACTGATGTATAGACACTACTATATCACTGGCACTACCGTATATACACTGCTATGGGGCTGTAGTGATGTATAGACACTAATATGTCATTGGCACTACCGTATATATACTGCTATGGGCTGTACTGATGTATAGACACTACTATGTCACTGGCACTACTGTATATACACTGCTATGGGGCTATACTGATGTATAGACACAACTATGTCACTGGCACTACAGTATATACACTGCTATGGGCTGTACTGATGTATAGACACTACTATGTCACTGGCACTACCGTATATACACTGCTATGGGCTGTACTGATGTATAGACACTACTATGTAATTGGCACTACCGTATATACACTGCTATGGGCTGTACTGATGTATAGACACTACTATGTCACTGGCACTACCGTATATATACTGCCATGGGCTGTACTGATGTATAGACACTACTATGTAATTGGCACTACCGTATATACACTGCTATGGGCTGTACTGATGTATAGACACTACTATGTCACTGGCACTACAGTATATATACTGCCATGGGCTGTACTGATGTATAGACAATACTATGTCACTGGCACTACCGTATATACACTGCTATGGGCTGTACTGATGTATAGACACAACTATGTCACTGGCACTACCGTATATACACTGCTATGGGCTGTACTGATGTATAGACACTACTATGTAATTGGCACTACCGTATATACACTGCTATGGGCTGTACTGATGTATAGACACTACTATGTAATTGGCACTACCGTATATACACTGCTATGGGCTGTACTGATGTATAGACACTACTATGTCACTGGCACTACCGTATATACACTGCTATGGGCTGTACTGATGTATAGACACTACTATGTCACTGGCACTACAGTATATATACTGCCATGGGCTGTACTGATGTATAGACAATACTATGTCACTGGCACTACCGTATATACACTGCTATGGGCTGTACTGATGTATAGACACAACTATGTCACTGGCACTACAGTATATACACTGCTATGGGCTGTACTGATGTATAGACACTACTATGTCACTGGCACTACCGTATATACACTGCTATGGGCTGTACTGATGTATAGACACTACTATGTAATTGGCACTACCGTATATACACTGCTATGGGCTGTACTGATGTATAGACACTACTATGTCACTGGCACTACCGTATATACACTGCTATGGGCTGTACTGATGTATAGACACTACTATGTCACTGGCACTACCGTATATACACTGCTATGGGCTGTACTGATGTATAGACACTACTATGTAATTGGCACTACCGTATATACACTGCTATGGGCTGTACTGATGTATAGACACTACTATGTCACTGGCACTACCGTATATACACTGCTATGTGCTGTACTGATGTATAGACACTACTATGTCACTGGCACTACCGTATATACACTGCTATGGGCTGTACTGATGTATAGACACTACTATGTCACTGGCACTACCGTATATACACTGCTATGGGCTGTACTGATGTATAGACACAACTATGTCACTGGCACTACCGTATATACACTGCTATGTGCTGTACTGATGTATAGACACTACTATGTCACTGGCACTACCGTATATACACTGCTATGGGCTGTACTGATGTATAGACACTACTATGTCACTGGCACTACCGTATATACACTGCTATGGGCTGTACTGATGTATAGACACTACTATGTAATTGGCACTACAGTATATACACTGCTATGGGCTGTACTGATGTATAGACACTACTATGTCACTGGCACTACCGTATATACACTGCTATGGGGCTGTACTGATGTATAGACACTACTATGTCATTGGCACTACAGTATATACACTGCTATGTGCTGTACTGATGTATAGACACTACTATGTCACTGGCACTACCGTATATACACTGCTATGGGCTGTACTGATGTATAGACACTACTATGTCATTGGCACTACCGTATATACACTGCTATGTGCTGTACTGATGTATAGACACTACTATGTCATTGGCACTACCGTATATATACTGCTATGGGCTGTACTGATGTATAGACACTACTATGTCACTGGCACTACCGTATATACACTGCTATGGGCTGTACTGATGTATAGACACTACTATGTCACTGGCACTACCGTATATACACTGCTATGGGCTGTACTGATGTATAGACACTACTATGTCACTGGCACTACCGTATATACACTGCTATGGGCTGTACTGATGTATAGACACTACTATGTAATTGGCACTACAGTATATACACTGCTATGGGCTGTACTGATGTATAGACACTACTATGTCACTGGCACTACCGTATATATACTGCTATGGGGCTGTACTGATGTATAGACACTACTATGTCATTGGCACTACAGTATATACACTGCTATGTGCTGTACTGATGTATAGACACTACTATGTCACTGGCACTACCGTATATACACTGCTATGGGGCTGTACTGATGTATAGACACTACTATGTCATTGGCACTACAGTATATACACTGCTATGTGCTGTACTGATGTATAGACACTACTATGTCACTGGCACTACCGTATATACACTGCTATGGGCTGTACTGATGTATAGACACTACTATGTCATTGGCACTACCGTATATACACTGCTATGTGCTGTACTGATGTATAGACACTACTATGTCATTGGCACTACCGTATATACACTGCTATGGGCTGTACTGATGTATAGACACTACTATGTCACTGGCACTACCGTATATATACTGCTATGGGCTGTACTGATGTATAGACACTACTATGTCACTGGCACTACCGTATATACACTGCTATGGGCTGTACTGATGTATAGACACTACTATGTCACTGGCACTACCGTATATACACTGCTATGGGCTGTACTGATGTATAGACACTACTATGTCACTGGCACTACCATATATATACTGCTATGGGGCTGTAGTGATGTATAGACACTACTATGTCACTGGCACTACCGTATATACACTGCTATGTGCTGTACTGATGTATAGACACTACTATGTAATTGGCACTACCGTATATACACTGCTGTGGGCTGTACTGATGTATAGACACTACTATGTCACTGGCACTACCGTATATATACTGCTATGGGGCTGTAGTGATGTATAGACACTACTATGTCACTGGCACTACCGTATATACACTGCTATGGGGCTGTAGTGATGTATAGACACTACTATGTCACTGGCACTACCATATATACACTGCTATGGGCTGTACTGATGTATAGACACTACTATGTCATTGGCACTACCGTATATACACTGCTATGTGCTGTACTGATGTATAGACACTACTATGTCATTGGCACTACCGTATATATACTGCTATGGGCTGTACTGATGTATAGACACTACTATGTCACTGGCACTACCGTATATACACTGCTATGGGCTGTACTGATGTATAGACACTACTATGTCACTGGCACTACCGTATATACACTGCTATGGGCTGTACTGATGTATAGACACTACTATGTAATTGGCACTACCGTATATACACTGCTATGGGGCTGTACTGATGTATAGACACTACTATGTCACTGGCACTACCGTATATACACTGCTATGGGCTGTACTGATGTATAGACACTACTATGTCATTGGCACTACCGTATATACACTGCTATGTGCTGTACTGATGTATAGACACTACTATGTCATTGGCACTACCGTATATACACTGCTATGGGCTGTACTGATGTATAGACACTACTATGTCATTGGCACTACCGTATATACACTGCTATGTGCTGTACCGATGTATAGACACTACTATGTCACTGGCACTACCGTATATACACTGCTATGGGGCTGTACTGATGTGTAGACACTACTATGTCATTGGCACTACAGTATATACACTGCTATGTGCTGTACTGATGTATAGACACTACTATGTCATTGGCACTACCGTATATACACTGCTATGTGCTGTACTGATGTATAGACACTACTATGTCACTGGCACTACCGTATATACACTGCTATGGGCTGTACTGATGTATAGACACTGGCACTACTTTACGGACACAGTCATGTTGCTGGCTTTACTTTATGTGACCTTCTATGTGACTGTCCTAATGTGTGACTATATATATATATATATTATGTAGCCGGCACTGTGCTGCCATGTAGTATTATTGTGATATAGGCCCTGCTATTTTCCTACCATTACTTTAAGCTGCCACTATCTGATTTCACACTTCTGTGTTACTGATATTGCTCCATTATTGCATACTGTTGAGAGGATACATTTCATCATTACAGTTCAAGCACACTCTCCAAACATTACATAACTTGAAGAGGGGAAAAAGTTAAGCAGAACTTAAAAAAAGCAATATATGTTAAGCCCCGCCCATATTTGTATAAGGTCCTCCCCTTTGTTAAACTTCTCCCTTTGAAAAAAAAAAAAAAAAGAAATAATAGCACCATGCCCGCCCTTTGGTTGAGTCTGGTATTGCATCTCAGCTGCATTAAAGTGAATTTGGATGAGCTGCAGTACCACACAGAACCTGTGGGCAGGGGTAGCGCCATTTTTTTTTCTATTAAAGGAAGCATGCTTTTCTTATTCTTGGCATTCCTTTTAAAACTTGTTGAACAAGTAGATGTTTCAGTAATAAGACATTGCTGAATAATTAATGACAATTAAGGAAAGTACAGGACGTCTAAAAATAAATTACGGTAAAGGGGATTTCCACTTTTAATAACCGTGAGACTATTTCACATAAGTGTTTAAAGAAGTTTCCATTGTAATCTTTGCTGATGGCAAGTTGTACACATACAGGTCAAGGCACATAGCTTGTCATGAGAGCTGCATACACTTATGTAGACATATAAACAAGCACTGATCTGCCTCCAGGGTCCTTGGTTATTGAAAGTGTACTTCTCTTTTAAATCTAACAATGCTGATGAAGGCCACCAGTCCTCACCTAAGATGTCTTCGTAGACGTTCTCCTCGGATAAAGTGCGAGTAAGGGCCAACTTGGTCTGTGCGTACCAGTCTACTCGACCGTTCTCCGACGACTGTAAGAGATCTTCGAATTCGTAGGATTTCCTGTAAGGAAACAGAAAATGGTGAAACCCAGTGAGGTAACAGATGAACGTCAAGTCTTCTGATACCAGAGAAAAAGGAAATGGAACTAGTCCTACAAGGAGGACTAGGGTGGGATCCCACCGATCAGAGTCTGATGTTCCATCCTAAAGATAGTCCCTTACGGTAATATCCTGGAAAACCACTTTAATCCGGACAGTTTTCTTATTGTGAACCTCTATCTACACTAGCTATCTCTTAAAGGGGATCTGTCACCAGGTCAAAAATATTCAGTTGTTGCTCCTATTTTTTTCTTGCTGCTCCCCTGAGTATGCTGCTTTTTATTTTTCTTGAATCCGCCTTACGGTTCCAGAGATATGGACCTTTTTATTTGGTGCAAGTTTTTAAGGTCTTTACAAGGAGGCGTGGCTCACAGGGTAACACTGCAAAGCAACCAAACGACCCGCCCCCGATACTCCAGTGAGTCACACCCCCTTGAGAAAGACCATAAAAACTACCACCAAATAGAAAGGTCCATATCTCTGGAACCGTGTAGCGGATTCAAGAAAAATAAAAAGCGGCATACTCAGGAGAGTAAGAAGAATAAACTAAGAACAATAACTTGACATTTTTTACCTGGTGAAAGGTCCCCTTTAAGTTATAGATAACATAGCTAGAGGTTCAGCCTCTGGGGTGTATCTTCAGGCTGTTTTGCATTACTATCCTGTGAGCTACGCCTCCTTGGATAAGACCATAAAAAGTAGCACTAAATAAAAATGCCCATATCTCAGGACCTCTGTGGCGGATTTACAAAAAAATGTAAAAAAATATAATTTAAAACAATCTGATTAATATAGAAAATGAAAACAAATAATGGCACGAGCTGAATGCTGCCAAGTTGCATTTCAATTTCTCTGTTTTCCTAAGCCACCAGTTTTCCAGACTCAAGGATAAATTAATGCTAAGTTAGGAAGGTTGCAAGTATTGAAACCCAGATTTTTTCTTGAATTATATTTGCATTTTTAATCAGAATTTTGTAAAAAAAAGGAGTTGGATTGTTAGAGGATACAGATGTTTGGTCAAAATAAATCCCAGATTCATTAATTGTGTATTTGTAGAATAGGTGTCAACGATGAACCCTCAACCTTCCTCCATTCATTTGTATTTGCCTTATTAATTAGATTAATGTAAAAAATATATTGTAAGAACACACAAGGATGTAATATAAAAACAAACAACAAAAAAAAACAACAATAAATTTCATTATGGCCTTGTACTTTTTTTTGAAGCATTGAAAGATCCCCACCCTTCCTTCTTGACTGGTATATTCTAGACGTTGTAACATCTATTTGACTCATAAATCAAATTAATAAAAAAAAAATATATGTATTGTCAGAACACATAGATGTAAGGTTAGAAAAAAGGCCAAAACCTAAAAAAATAAAAATAATATATAAAAAAGTACATTTTATTTTGGTCTTGTAGATCTGAAAGCCATTAATCTTCCTTCCTGTCTGGTTCTGGAGCTTGGAACTTTTATCGCCTTTAGAATCAGATTTACTGAATGTAAAAAAAAACACTGATTCCAAGAACTCAAAGGTAAAGTAAAAAACAAACAAACAAAGAAACAATACAGCTCATTGTGGCCTTGTAGATTAAGAAGCCTTCAACCTTCCTTCCTAGAGCTTGTATCTTCTGTTTGCTATATAAATCAGATTTACTTTGCGCAAAAAAATATAGATTATGAGAAAATAAAGGTATAAAGTAAAAAAACAAAGAACAACAAACATCAACAACAAATAAAAAAAAAACAATACAGTTCATTGCGGCCTCGTAGATTAGGGAGCAACAAGAAGCCTTCAACATTTCTTCCTGACTGGTTCTAGAGCTTAGATCTTTTAATTGCCTTATACATTAGATTTATTGTATGTAAAAATAAGAATTAGATTCAGAAAACACAGATTTAAAGTAAAAAAAACAAACAAACAACTATATAAGGGGCGTGGCTATGTAAGCCAAGAGAGAAGACGCACCTTTTGGAGGCTCCCATTATCCTGATCTGAATCCGGCCATTTATCCCCCTGAACTGCAGCTGCACCGGCTGAGGCGGTGCTCTGAAAGCTCGGGAGACCGGCGACCCCCCCGGGTGGCGGCGGTGGAACGCTGGAGAGCCGATATCTGTGGCGGCCTGGAGGAGCGGCGAGGTCCCTGGGCTGCGGCGGCCATCTTTGAGCGCGGCTCCGACGGGCGGGACGCAGTGCCGGCGGCGGCTGAAGCCGGGTGGATCCCCCGGGGGGCACGGCAGGCACTTACATACAGCGGGGACGCTGTGGAACATCGAGGAGCAGGAGACAGGTGCCGGGTCTGGAGCGGCGGGCGGGCCCTGGGAGACGGCGGCCATTACCACAGCGCACTCTCCAGCAGCAAGGAGAGAGGCGCTATATAGCAAGACTGCGGTGCATTCAGGAGGTGAGCTACCGGCCTGAAACACTAAAAGGGGCAGAGCGGTGTGCGCCCTGGAAAATTGGGCCCTGCACTCCCCTTATCAAAACCCCTGCTTGCACCATTACTTTGGAGGGATCGTTCCCCCCTCCCTGCTGTTCTTCCTGGGGAACTGTGGCTGCTCTGGGACACGGTGCCTGGGCAAACTCCTAAGTTGATACATTTGCAGATATCTGAGACTCTTTGCTTGGTTTGCTGCCTCTCGGGGGTGCATCCCGGTGTTTGGCCCTGTCCGGTCTGCTAGTGGAGAATAGACTGCCATAATAATAAATTTGGTCATTTGGTGGGGATCTTCTGCCAATCACCATGCATCATCCTAAAGGAGCGGGGGCTGCTGACAAGTTGAGGAAATATGCCAGAGAAGATGCCCCAGATAATACACGCTCTCTCAGAAATAATCCCACGCAGAGTCAACGCAAAAATCGTCTTTCTGACAGCAATGAGGAGGGAGAACAAGACGAACTGACTCTTAAACAAGCATCTGAGCAGTTGATGCAGGCTATATCTCTCACCAGGTCCTCTCTCACTGAGAAAATAGAAGACGTGCATACTGAAGTGGGCCGTCTGCGACAAGATATACAAACTATGAGAGGGCGTATTTCAGAGGTTGAAACAAGGGTGTCTCAGATAGAGGACACCATTGCCCCAATGGAGGCTAAGTTATCAAAGGCCACTGGCTCTGTGAATGCCTGGAAGCAAAAGGCAGATGACCTGGAAAACAGGCTGCGCCGTAATAATATCCGAATTATTGGCCTACCAGAACGCTCGGAGGGTCAGCAACCTGAGCAATTTCTAGAGGACTGGCTTAAAACCTCCCTGGGAGACGGATTCTCCTCAACATTTTCTGTGGAAAGGGCCCATAGGGTCCCAACGAGACCTCTTCCTCCTGGAACTCCGCCCCGACCCTTTCTGGCACGTCTCCTTAACTGCAGAGACAGGGATGCAATTCTTCGCTTGGCAAGGCAGAAGGCCCCTATTAAATTCAATAACGCCACTATATCAATCTTCCCGGACTTCTCTATGGAACTTCAAAAGCAGCGAGTTCGATTTATGGAAGTCAAAAAGCAGCTCAGGGATAAAAACATCATTTACTCCATGCTTTATCCAGCTCGACTCCGTATTCTTCATGAAGGCTCCTCCCTGTTCTTTACTGACCCGGCGGAGGCGGTCGAATGGTTACGGTCATACAAGGGGCCTAGTACCCCGGACTCTTGAGTAGCTCTTTCTATCTGATGGCAACACAATCTAGAGCTCTCTATGTGGGTGCTGAGTTTGTCAACTATACCGGACGCTGATTCTAGTGAGGGTATCCCCTATTCTACTCAACTATAGGAGTGTAGGATTACACTCCTCCACTGTTCAAATGTTGTTTGGTTTGGTATTTTACACCAGTTTCAATTGTTTGTTATGTTTATTAGTCGCCAGTGATAACCTTATGCTCTGTATGATGTTCCTGATTCCCGCCCAGGCTGTGGTGTATGTTATGCCTTTTCCCGAACGTAGATATGGGATCTGAGATTGTATGTATGACGTGGAACATACGGGGTATTAAGACTCCTCGAAAGAAAATTAGGGTATTTTCACAAATTAAAAGGTATCATCCACATATTGTAGCACTTGTGGAGACGCATTTGACCAGAGACACAGCTAAGTGTACGCAAAAGCCGTGGGTGCAGTGGTCCCTTCACGCATTTCACACCAGTTACTCCAGAGGGGTCTCCCTGTTGGTACATAGGAATGTCAGGTGGGAGGCTAGAGAGTCACGACGCGATCCCGAAGGTCGCTTTGTTTTTGTTCATGCCTTTATTAATATGAAGGAATATGTGATATTATGTGTTTATAACCCACCCCCGGCCGGCATATCGGTTCTCCGCATGGCACTGGGTTTCTCCCTAAATTATCCTAATGCTAGTGTTATCTGTATGGGAGACTTTAATTTAGTCATGGATAATCTTAAAGACAGACTGAGACTAGACGGCGAGATGTCAAGGGGGCCCCTTTCTCAATCTCCCTCTCAATTGGCATCATTTATGAACGGTAGCGGATGGTTAGACCTATGGAGAACACGTCACCCTGAGATAAAGGAATATACTTGTCATTCTTCAACTAGACAGTCTCTATCCCGTATAGATTACATATTTGGATCTAGCGACCTAGCGCTGTGGGTGAATAGTGTCGAACATGGTAACAGGGGGATATCAGATCACAGCCCAATTGTTCTCAAACTTAAATACGGTCAGTCAAATAATAATATACCTTGGAAATTGAATCCCTTCTGGCTGAAACTAATAGATGCTAGTGATAGAACGGTTGATCAGTTAAACTGCTTTGTCTCTACTCACCCAGACCCCTCGAATCTCAATCTGTTCTGGGACACTCTAAAGGCATATTTGAGGGGATGTCTGTCCTCTACAATCTCCTATATAAAGAGGGTGACGGCGGGGGAGGATGACGAGATTGAGCGACGGCTGAAGGACTCGGAAGCCGCCTATGTGGCCAATCAAACTAACGGCAACAGGGTGGAGTGGCTCACTTCCCAAAGATTATACACCCAAAATATAGACACTAAATCAAAACGTAAATTATTTTTTACCCGTCAGTCTTATTTTGAAATGGGGAATCAGGCCAGTAAACTCCTAGCTTTTTTGGTACGTCAGCATAACACCTCCAACACGGTACTACAGATTCGGACACTCGATGGTTCGTTGGTATCCTCCACCGAGGAAATTCTTCAAAGTTTTTGTAATTACTATAAGTCACTGTACAAATCGGGTAGTGGTCTTGGGGTCCCTGAATGTATAGACTATCTATCAGACATGGCATTCCCCTTACTGAGCCCAACCCAGCAAGCTTTTATGGAAGCCGAGTTTACTCTGGAGGAGGTGGAACAGGCTATAATGGATATGGCCACCGGGAAGGCCCCTGGACCTGACGGGTTTCCCGTTGAGTTCTATAAAAAATATCGGGACCACCTGGCACCACTCTTATTGAAGGTGCTTCAGAATATATGGGAGGGAGAAATTATGCCTGAAACATTTTATGATGCAAATATCATTGTACTTAAGAAGGAGGGAAAGGACCCCTTGGAATGTGGATCATATCGCCCCATATCATTGGTGAACGTAGATTATAAAATCTTCACTAAAATATTGGCCACTAGACTAAATACAATCATATTAGATCTTATACACCCAGATCAAACAGGCTTTATGCCTGGGAAAAGTACCTCTATTAATATTCGGCGGGTCCAATCAGTGATTCAATATAGCTCCCTAGAATTGGATAATAACTGGGCTCTGGCATCCCTAGACACAGCTAAAGCGTTTGACTCCCTTGAATGGCCTTTTCTTTCTGCATGTCTGCAGAAATACGGTTTTGGAGATAAATTTATTAGAGGGATAGATACACTATATAGGAATCCTAGGGCACGGGTAATTGTGAATAATTCTATCTCTGATTCCTTTACTTTACATAGGGGAACCCGTCAGGGATGTCCTCTGTCCCCGGCCCTCTTTGCCCTCGCGATAGAAGCATTGGCAATACGCATAAGGTCTTCCACGGATATCAAGGGAATAAGTATTGCGGATCGTGTAGATACCATCGGTCTATATGCTGATGATATGATCATATTTATGGGTAAAACAGAAGAAACACTACCGCGAGTAATAACGACTATAGATAATTTTAGCAAATTCTCTGGTCTCTATATCAATTGGGATAAGTCTGCTCTGATGCCTCTGTCTCATGCGCCGATGCCCCGTCTCGAAAATCTCTCGTCACTACCTGTAGTCTCCAATTTCAAATATCTAGGAATACATATGTCTCAATATAGTCAGCTGGACCTACGACTTAATATTTATCCACTATTGGACCTGGCCAAATCTAAATTCATAGCTTGGAGCAAACTCCCTCTCTCCGTTGCAGGTCGCATTAATTTAGTTAAGATGATATTGCTCCCCAAATTTAATTATTGTCTCCAACATAGTGCTGTGCCAATACCCAAATCTTTCTTTGCAAACTTAAACTCCCTGACCACGTCCTTTATATGGGGGAAGACTAGACCCAAACTCAAGCTATCTACTCTACAGAGACCGACAAGGGGGGGAGGGGCAGCCTTACCAGACTTTTATCTATATTATCTTGCTGGGCAGGCTAGGGCGATAAGCAAATGGATGCCTAGCAACTCCCTACCTAATTCAGAAAGCCATATAATCCATTCTGCCCGTATTGACTGTCCACTGGGTTTTTTGGAAATGGAGAAAGTCAGTGCTCCCCGTTTGCTGCCATTGCTTCGACAAGCGAGATTAATATGGAGACAAATTAAAAAAGTTATTAAATATACAGATATAATAGCCGAAATGCCACTGTGGTATAATAGTTATTTTCCAGAATTACTAAATCACCCGTCTACTGAGTTCTGGATCTCATGTGGTGTTCTCTCGGTAGGTAATTTATATAACCAGGATGTTTTTGTGTCCTTTGAACAATTGCGGGATACCTGCAATATCCCAAGATCTCAATTCTTCCGTTATTTACAGCTGAGGTCAGCTTTCCAGTCACATATGCGAAATGCAGGTGCAGGTCGAGCAATTTCATCTTTACCCCTTATAGGCATTCTCAAATCACAGGGTCCTCAGGGACTCATTTCCTCTTTATACACATACCTATTATCCGTGGGAGATGGGCTCACTATTAACTCCTTAAAAAAGAAATGGGAGGGACTCCTTCCCGATACACTGGGAGAGGAGTGGGAAGATATTTTGGAATCTCCAACTAAAGTTTCTCCCTCAGTTAACAATAGGATGACCCAGCTATATATTACATATCAGACTTATCTGACTCCGACACGACTTTTTAAAATGGGCCGCCTTCAGACGTCAGACTGCTTACGGTGTCACGCACATGATGCGGATTTTACCCACATGATATGGCGGTGCCCGGTAATCCTTCATTATTGGAAAGAAGTCACGACATTGTTAACGTCTTTATTGTTAATCCCTGTCCCACTTGAACCATTGACTTGCCTATTTGGGGTGTGGGATACAGAGACCTGGGATCACCATACTGGGATCTTCCTTCGAGAAACGCTCTTCTTAGCACGAAAGGTACTGGCATTAAGGTGGATGGGTAGCTCCTCCCCGTCTCTCAGAGCTTGGATTGACCTGGTGAACTCGGTTATCCCATATGAGAGAACACTGTACCATAATAGAGGATGCCCAGGTAAATTCGAAAAAATTTGGGGTAGATGGAACTCATCTCATCATACTCTGTAGTCTGCGTGGATTAGATATATGCACGGGGAGGAGGGCATGGGGTTTGGGGACATCGTTGCAGAGCAAACTTGAATCTGTTTTCTTTTGGCGACTTATTACTAAAGGTTAAAGTTGTTTAAGTTGTATAGTAGGTATTTTGTAGGTACTAGTGATTCAACATGCACAGTCTATTGCCTCTGAACTTTGGATGCGATGATGTTTGTAATCATTTGTATCTGATGGTATGTTTAATAATGATAAATGTAATATGTGCAATGTTTGTCTATTCTGAAATTAATAAATGAATTTAAAAAAAAAAAAAACAACTATATAAAGAAACCGTACAGTTTGTGGTGACCTCACAGATTAAGAAGCTAAGAAGCAATGAGAAGCCTTCAACCTTTCTTCCTGACTAGCGTATTCTAGAGTTTGTATGTTCTGTTTGCCTTAATATATCAGATTTACTGTATGTAAAAAAATTGATTATCATAAAATAGAGATGTCAGGTAAAAAAAACAACCAAACAAAAAAACAAACAAACGATACACTTCATTGTGGCCTCGTAGATTAGGAAGCTACGAGAAGCCTTCAAACTTCCTTCCTGACTGGTATATCCTAGAGCTTGTCTATTGTTTTTGTGTTCTAAATCCGATTTATGTAAAAAAAATAGATTGTCAGATGACACTGATGTGAGGTCAAACAAAGACAAAACCAAAACAATACAATTCATTATGACCTCATAAAATAGGAAGCAACGAGAAGTCCTCAACTTTCCTTCCTGACTTTTGTATTCTAGATCTTCTACTAATAGTTCTAAAACCAGTTAAAAATAAAATAAATTACCTATGGTCTCCGTTATTTCTGTGTTTGCTATTCCAAAGTCTTCTGCTCACGGCTGATGGTGGAGGAGATGTGGGCAGAGGAGGTGGAGGTATACAAGGAAGTGGAGGTAAATCCCTTTTCCGAAGACCGGCTCTAACCGGTCCCACCTCTCCTTCATGTCGGAAAGTCCTCCTCGGTTTGGGTAAAGGGTTGATAGGTAATGTCTTCTCAGGTGCCCCAGGTTCCGTATATACATTGTCCACATTGCTGGTCCTTCTAGACGTTCTCCCCTCTCCCACCACCCCAAAAATCGGCTCGGTGTTCTCGGAATCCGACCCCCATTTTGTCTTTGACCCCAGTTTGTTCTCTTGGTTTTCAGAATCTAATAAACATTGTGGTGAATAATAAGTTCCTGGCAATTGTGGCAGCCCTTCCACCGGACCGTCTTTCTTTGAACGCTCAAACTTTTTCACTTGGCTCAATACCGTAGCTTGGTCCTTCTTGGCACTAATGACTTGCTCCTTAGTTTCCACACTCAGGCTAGTCTCTTTCTCAGCTTTCTTGTCTAATTTTATGGAGTCTTTTCGTTCATTGTCCATTTCCCAACTGAACATTCTCTTAAAGCTGCCTTTCTGACGGTTCTTGATATCGTCCACATTCGTGTCTCCAAAAGTAGTACCAAAGGAATCCTGTCTCTTCACCTGTATGGACTCCTTCCGGCTGAGAAGAGGGGACTGCGTCTCTCGTTTTCCTTCCCACTCAGAGATTTTATCTTTGATGCTCGATGTTTTCTTCAAGGCGATCTTTTGGGGCAATGGGGAAGACTTAGTATTCGATAACTGTTTCTTTAGCAGAAGGTCTGGATCTTTGACGTTGATCTCCATCATTGGGTCATGGATGGTCATTTTGTTGCTGAGCATGTTCTGCCGTAAACCTTTTATACTTCTTGGCTGGTTCTCCAGACCTTTTAGAGGACTTCTTCCCAGATTAACGTCTTGGTTATAGTTTACCGAGTCAGATTTAATGACAGTTTGACTTTTTACACTCAAGTGAAGCTGAGGAAGTTCAAGTTTTTTCCGAGTCCAATAGTTTTCTTTATCTGTTGGCGTCACCCTGGTGAGACAAGACACAAAGCACCATTACTGTCATTGAAGCCATCAATTTTCAGGCAATGGACGCTAATTGTTTCGGGATCACTGCGGAGCCTAATAACTGCATTAAATAGGTCTTTAAGGGACGACGATAGGGATGAGTCTCAAATAATTACGGTCACACTCCATAAAACAAAGTTTCCTTGTAATACCGTCAAATGGAGAAGAAACTGTAGTTGACATGTAAAAAGATGGTTCTAAGTAGCCACTGAAGGACATCGGACTCGAAACTAACCCCATATGGTCTGTTTTTATACATTTCATTGGCTGGAAAAAAATCTTTAAAGGGAATCTGTTACCCATTTTTTTGCTATGTAATCTGACAGCAGCATGATGTAGGAGCTGAGACCCCAATTCCAGTGATGTGTCACTTACTGGGCTGCTTGCTGTCATTTTGATGTGATCACAGCTTTCTCTGCTGCAGATCTAGCAGAGCTTGAATGCTGAGCCTTGTATAACCCCACCTACACCACTTATTGTACATTGACAGGAAGCTCCCAATCAGTGGTGGGGGCGGAGCTATACAATGCAGAATGACTAGAAGGCATGAGACACCTAGTCCTGTAGTGATAATCTCCTGCTGATAAAACATTATTTTTTTATTGAAATAGCCTATTAAGTGACACATTGCTGGAATCACGGTCTCAGCCCCTCCTTCATACTGCTCTCGGATTATATAGGACACATCTGCTGAAACATTCCCTTTAAGGACTCTAATTTCTGAAAATACAACATCAGTACATCCCAAACGTAGACACAAACAGCATTAACAAAGCCAACAGAGTTAAAATAATTATATTTTTGAACCCCTTATCTTGGGACCAGTAAATAAGAATGAGGACCTGTCCATTGCCATAAAATTGTTCTTTTTTTTCTTGGAGTAAATACCACTGTTCTCTGGTATTTTTTGTTGCTGCACCTCTCTGTCCATGAGATACGGCTCCTTCTCTTCATATAAATCTAGCCTTGATGGCCAACTGGGCGTGGTCCTAGAGAAGATTTTTGTGGGTCACACCCACTTGCCTAACAAGACTAGTTTTACTTACAGAGAAGAGAGGACCATATCTCAGGAATGGAGAGGCGCAGGAACAAAAGAAAAACAACGCCGGATTCAGGAGAACAGCGGCATTCACACCAAAAATTACAAATTTTGGCAAGTTATAACCCCCCTTTTACGCAACCTTCTCCAGAAATATGTCTAATGCTTATCCAATAAAGAAAAAAGTAAAGTTCCAGCTCTTGGATAAAACGACCACTTTATTGAAGTGCTTTAAAATCCACTTCAAAATCCAATCCAAAAAAGTACATGGCAGAAGAAGAAAAAGCTACGCGTTTCGAACGCTATCCGGCATTCTTTTTCCAAACCTCGATGCTTATCCAATGCATTGTTTGAAAAAAAAAGCCAAAAACGTAAAACACTCTAGACTTCTTAACCACCACTAGTTCCACCCTTTCATAATATGGCCACAACACCTGTACCACCAGGGTTCAAGAAGACCGACCCCAGATCACCACTTCACTTTTATGGTGGTCAATCCATCAGAAGTTTAATGGGTTCTGAGAGCCAAAAACTCTCCAGTAATGTTCAAGAACCACTTACATACTGGTTTCTATATGTTCCACCTACGTGAGTGACAGCTTAAACTCTCTACGAGACGTCTTTGCCTGAGGGTCTGAAGGGCATAGGTCAACCACCCCTTGGGAATGTCATATTTTACTGTCTCATAGTCAGACCTCATAGATCACATATTCAGTCTTAGTCATGAATTTACAGTTATTGACTCTTTGCTTTCCAAAACTTGAAGTTCTTCTTCAACATACACACTGCTCCACCGTCAAGTCGTAGAAGAAAAGAAGTCTTCCTTTTTTTTTTCGGGTGAGGCCCGTTTTTTCCTCTCCTCAGCAAGGTGCTACAAGTCATAAAGACTTTTAAACAAGGTGGAAGGTGCTATGGAGGCTTCACCTTCAGGAGTTCTGGTCCCACCTAGGGTCAACCTTATTCATATGGACTTCATAACAAAAAAGGAGGTAACGGCTGGAGGGAAGTGCCCCCTTCTAAAGGTATTGGACAAGGGTAAGAGAGCAACTTTTGCCCTCTGTATGCCAATGGTAAACCTTAGATCCCTTTTCGAGGGCATCTAAAATACCATGGCTTTTCGGCACTCAAAGGACTTGCTCGGTGGCCTCCACCCCATGCTATGCCCTATTCATAGACTTTTGATATAAAGGGTTAATGAGCTTTTCTAAACATCTACTTTTATCACTTCCTGCGGTTCGACCAAGCAGAGAAAGCTGAGAAAACACAAAACGGGTCGGCAGCAGATCCAATTCTTTAATATGTGTGCAAGTCAGCAAACGGACAAAGCTAAAGAAACCGCTGTAAACTCTCACATCTCCTGGCTCCAAACTGTAAGAGCACAGTGGAAAAATAAAAAATAAAGTGAAAACCCTGACTCGGTGAGGTCGAGAAACCACAAGCCACAACCGCGGTGGTGGATGGGAGGAAGAGCAGATCAACAAAAGGGCACGGACACACGACTCGTAATCTACACTGGCGGCACAGGATGGACCATACCATTGGTGCAGTAACTTGGGGGGATTAGATATCGTCTAAGCCATGTTCACACCATGGAAATAAATATGCAGTGTATTATGGTATCAGATGGAGTTGAGTGGCAATATTTGCTCAACAACCTTTGCTTTTGAGGTTCTCATCCTCGGGCCCAAAACACGGAGTATAACCAAAAAATGTGACTTGATGACTCCAAGGCGCCTCAATGGAGAGAGGTGCGCATGTGTGGTTAGTTCTCCTCTTATAGTGGGGTCCAATCGCTAGAACCTACATCTATAGTTATGGCGTATCAAGGAAAGGTCATCAATGTCAGAGATGGACAACCCCTTTAAGTGAATTAATTATATATACCACATATACTGTATCTATCAGCAAATACATTTTCAGGTTGGCGATTTCGCAATTTTACTATTAACCCCACCCTACCTAAAAATGCCAAAGACAAGACGAAACCCGTCCGTGATATAGCCGGTCCAAACGTCAGTGCTCCTGTAATAAGACACTGCCATATCCTGTATTACTATAGGTGCCAGGTATTACCGCTCCACTCCCTGTACGGGGGGCGGCATAGATAACAATTCCTTAAAATACCATTTCTGTCGTCATTTTTTACTACTTTTTATACTAAAAAGTTCTGCTAACTTCACTAATTCACTCCTAACCAATTACAATATATCTGCTTGCTGTGAGCCAGTCTTTATCTAGAGTTTATACTTCTCGCAGCAGGGGGTTTATCACTTATCCAGGATTAGGTTTGTATAAAGGTACCTTCACACTCAACGATATCGCTAGCGATCCGTGACGTTGCAGCGTCCTGGATAGTGATATCGTTGAGTTTGACAGGCAGCAGCGATCAGGATCCTGCTGTGCCATCGTTGGTCGGAGCAAAAAGTCCAGAACTTTATTTCGTCGCTGGATCTCCCGCAGACATCGCTGAATCGGCGTGTGTGACGCCGATTCAGCGATGTCTTCACTGGTAACCAGGGTAAACATCGGGTTACTAAGCGCAAGGGCCACACTTAGTAACCCGATGTTTACCCTGGTTACCAGCGTAAACGTAAAAAAAAAAAAAAACACTACATACTTACATTCCGGTGTCTGTCCCCCGGCGTTCTGCTTCTCTGCACTGTCAGCGCCGGCCGGCCGGAAAGCAGAGCACAGCGGTGACGTCACCGCAGTGCTTTCCGGCTGGCACTCACAGTCAGTGCAGAGAAGCACAGCGCCGGGGGACAGGCACCGGAATGTAAGTATGTAGTGTTTGTTTTTTTTAAAGTTTACGCTGGTAACCAGGGTAAACATCGGGTTACTAAGCGCGGCCCTGTGAAGTCCACTAGTTACCAGGGGACTTCGCATAGTTGGTCGCTGGAGAGCTGTCTGTGTGACAGCTCTCCAGCGACCACACAGCGACGCTGCAGCGGTACCTTTAGGGTTTAGACTTTGACTGTAATAATGAATGTCGCCATTCAGTGACACCAAGCAGAGTGTTAAGGTACCGTCACACATAACGATTTCGTTAACGATATCGTTGCTTTTTGTGATGTAGCAACAATATCGTTAACGAAATCGTTATGTGTGACAGCGACCAACGATCAGGCCCCTGCTGGGAGATCGTTGGTCGCTGCGAATGATCAGGACCTTTATTTGGTCGCTGATCACCCGCTGTCTTCGCTGGATCGGCGTGTGTGATGCCGATCCAGCGATGTGCTCACTGGAAACCAGGGTAAATATCGATGTTTACCCTGGTTACCACTGTAAATGTTAAAAAAAAAAACACTACATACTTACATTCCGGTGTCTGTCGCGTCCCCCAGCGTCAGCTTCCCGCACTGACTGAGCACCGGCCGGCCCTAAAGCAGAGCACAGCGGTGACGTCACCGCTCTGCTTTACGGCCGGCGCTTACACAGTGCAGGGAAGCTGACGCCGGGGGACGCGACAGACACATACTTACAGAATGTAAGTATGTAGTGTTTTTTTTTTTTACATTTACAATGGTAACCAGGGTAAACAGGGTAACCAGGGTAAACATCGGGTTACTAAGCGCGGCCCTGCGCTTAGTAACCCGATGGTTACCCGGGGACTTCGGCATCGTTGGTCGCTGGAGAGCTGTCTGTGTGACAGCTCTCCAGCGACCACACAACGACTTACCAACGATCACGGCCAGGTCGTATCGCTGGTCGTGATCGTTGGTAAATCGTTTAGTGTAACGGTACCTTTACTCACCTGCCTCAACCCCAGCGCCGGGCTCCTCGCTAGTCTCATGTTCTGTCGGCTCCTTTTGTTCCATAACCTTATAGGCCACCTTAAGTGGTGGCAAAACACCTGACTATACAGGCAGCCGTGCCACTACTTGGGGCTTCACTGGACTCAGAAATACTTACCGTAACTCTGCTACATTGCTACTAGTCTCCTTATTTACTCAAATCTGCTATATTGCTGTGCTGTGCTACATCATTACAGTGGGTCTCTGTCACGCACAGTGTAGGAAAGACTAAGTGCAACATGAAGAGATGAGGGGAAGGCAGCCCAACACAAGGGAAGGGGGGAGTGGAGACCCCTAGGCAGATCTAAAGTCACCCTGTCTGCCCTACACATCCCTATATAGGTTCTGCACCTATCGCCGGGCAGGAACCTAATCCCTGCCTGACCCTGGCGATAAGCACTATTTAGGGAATTACAGGATGCGCACTAGTCGATCCCCACTACCACTAAAGACAGCTGGGATAGATGAACAAGGAGAACACTTATCTTGAGTAGAGTCAGAGACGTAACACAGGCGTCCTCCAGCAACACCTAAGAGGAAGATAGCCGACTGCTATAGCGCCAAGCCTCAACAGGGGAAAATGAAAATATCACCGGCAATTCCTGGGAGTCTATAAACACCCAGGTCCAGGTGTGTCCCTTAGAGCCGGAGAAAGTTTGCTACTGGGTCAAAGAGTCAGAAGGGTTAAGAAGGTGTCTGCAAAGCCAAACGCAGAGACCTTCTGCAACTAGATGCAGTGCGACTGTCTGCAGCCTCTGACATACCCGTGACAGTCTCCTGACCTACTCCGCTACATTGCAGGTCTCTGCTACAATGTTACTTCAATCATTTGATCTACTTTGCTGGGCTTTGCTACACGCTATTGCCCTCCTTACTTACTCAAGTTTGCTACATTGCTGGGTTTTGTTACATCGCTACCAGTCTCATTACTTACACAACTCAGCTAGGCTGGGCTACATCACTACAATGAGTCTCATAACCTACTCTGCTATGTTGCTGGGCTCTACTACAATGTTACTTCAAGTCATCTGAAGTACTTAACTCTGCTACATTGCTTGTCTCTGCTACAATGTTACTTTAAGTACTTAATTCTGCTGCATCGCTACTGGAGTCCTTACTTAGTCAACTCTGCTACATTGCTGGGCTGTTCTACACCATTACAGTGAGTCTCCTAACCTACTCTGCTACGTTGCTGGGATCTACTACAATGTTACTTCAAGTCATCTGAAGTACTTAACTCTGCTACATTGCTGGGTTTCGTTACATCGCTACTGGTCTCCTTACTTACTCAACTCTGCTACATTGCTGGGCTGTTTTACATCATTACAGTGAGTCTCCTGACCTACGCTGCTACATTGCTTGGCTCTGCTACAATGTTACTTCAAGTCCTTAACTCTGCTGCATCGCTACCGGTGTCCTTACATACTCAACTCTGCTACATTGCTGGGCTGTGCTACATCATTACAATAAGTCTCATAACCTTCTTGGTTACATTGCTGGGCTCTGCTGCATTGTTACTTCAAGTCAATTGATGTACTTAACTCTGCTACATTGCTGGACTTTGCTACATCGCCACCGGCGAGTCTCCTTAGTTGCTCAACTCTGCTGCATCACTGGGCTGTGCTACATCATTAAAGCAAGTTTCCTGAGCTACTCAGCTCTGCATAATCGCTGGTCTCTGCTACATCGCTGGTTTATGCTACAAGTGGTAGTGATGTCTCTGCGACATGCTCTACTGCTGTGCCATTATTACCACTCTGCTTCATCGCTCTCCCTTTGCTGAATTTTCACTTTCCCTCTGGTCGACCGATCTACCTCATCAGGTGAGACGTAACAGGGCAATTTATATGACTTATGGATAGATTTCTCAATAATCAGGGCAACTGCAACAAACCTTCAGCTGTGAGAAGTATTACATCTGTACCACCCTCCTTCATGCCACATATCACTCACAGGACTTACCTGTGGCCTGATAGATGCACAGCGTGATTCTTATTCCTGGTCACCTCAGCAGCCCGTCTCACAGTCATGGTGTCAGCACGTGACGTTACACCCGCTCCCCTGTAATAATACAAAGATCCAATGTTATCCTCCTGGTGTAAGTCAATTCATGTTATGTTTTTTGCTCAAAAGTTCACAAAAAGCAACAAATAGGAGCAGAAGTTGTTCAATACAATCAGTGTTTTATCAGCAGGAGATTATCAGTACAGGACTAGGTGGCTCGTGCCTCCTAGTCCACAGCTCTGTGTAACTCCGCCCCACCACTGATTTGCAGCTTTCGGTCAATGTACAGTGTACACAGAAAGCTGTCAATCAGTGGTGTAAGCGGGACTACACAGGGCTCAGCATTCTGAGCTCTGCAGCAGAGAAAACTATGAATGAATCAAAATTACAGTAAACAGACCAGCGAGTGACACATTGCTGGAATCAGGGCCTCTGCCCCTACATCATGCTGCTCTCAGATTACATAGCAAACACCTGGTCACACAGATTCCATTTAAAGGGTTACTTCTGTCTACCCATGCTGAAAAGATAAAAATTGCTAGATTTGGGTGGGACCAAGATTTGCGACCCCCATTGATAGGAAGATGGTCGCAGGACCGTCCGCAACCAGGAGTTGAAAGAAGTGAAGATTGCGCAGGCTCCATACTGCTCTGTTCCAAGTCTATGGCACTGACAAAGATAGCCATTCTTCATATCACTGGCGCATGCACATGTGCTTCAATGCCGCCTGACCTTAGTCTTGCGGCCTGAGGTGTAAGGGAGACTTGGGCACATGCGAAACCTGTAGCTCCTTTTTAAAGTCTAAGGCCCTGGCAAAGATAGTCAAAGAAAGATGGACACATGTGCATGCGCCCTACACGGACGAAGACATCCGATCTTCATATCACTGGCGCATGTGCTTGAGCTCCTCCTGTCCTTGGTCTAGTGCCCAGAAGAGAAAGATGGACACACGCGCATGCGCCCTACACGGACGAAGATAGCCGATCTTCATATCACCAGCATATGTGCTTGAGCTTATTCTGACCTTGGTCTGGTGCAAGGAGGAGAAAGATGGACACATGCATGCGTCCTACACTGACGAAGATAGCCGATCTTCATATCACCGGCGCATGTGCTTGAGCTACCCCTGACCTTGGTCTGGTGTCCAGAGGAGAAAGATGGACACATGCGCATACACCCTACGCAGATGAAGATAGCCGATCTTCATATCACCAGCGCATATGCTTGAGCTACCCCTGACCTTGGTCTGGTGTCCAGAGGAGAAAGATGGACACATGCGCATTCGCCCTACACAGATGAAGATAGCCGATCTTCATATCACCAGCGTATGTGCCTGAGCTCCTCCTGAGCTTGGTCTGGGGCCCAGCGGAGAAATATGGACACATGCGCATGTACCCAACACAGACGAAGATAGCTGATCTTCATATCACCGGCGCATGTACGTGAGGTACTCCTGACCTTGGTCTGGTGCACAGAGGACACAGATGAACACATGTGAGTGCGTCCTACACGTACGAAGATAGCCGATCTTCATATCACCCACATATGTGTTTGAGCTCCACCTGACCTTGATCTGGTGCTCGTAGGAGAAAAATGGATGCATGCGCCCTACACTGATGAAGATAGCCGATCTTCATATCACCGGCGCATGTGCTTGAGCTCCTCCTGACCTTGGCCTGGTGCGCAGAGGAGAAAATGGGACATGTGTAAGTGGTATACCATTTCATTCAAAGCCCGACAATCTTGCCATCACCAGCGCATGTGCTTGAGGTCCTCCTCACCTTGGTCTGGTGCGCAGAGGAGAAAGTTGAACACATGCGCAAGCGCCCTGCTGCTCCGTTCAATGTCGTTGACCCAGACAACGAAAGCTGATCTTCACACCACCAGCATATGTGCTTCATCTCCTCCTGACCCTAGTCTTGTGGCCGGACGCATGCGCGCGCACCCTGTTCAAAGTCTGTGAAACAGGCAAAGATAGCCAATCTTCAGATCACCGGCGCATGCATTTCAGATCCATGGTCTGAAGATCGGAGGAGAAAGGGAGGGACATGGGCAATTGACTTTCCGCTCGTTCAAAATTTGCCGCAGTTGAGGTTACTGAGGATCCCAAAAGTCGGCCCCTCATCGATCTAACACTTAGGACCTATCTGGTTAGGTGACCCCCTCATCGATCTAACACTTAGCACCTAACCGGTTAGGTGACCCCCTCATCGATCTAACACTTAGCACCTATCCGGTTAGGTGACCCCCTCATCGATCTAACACTTAGCACCTATCCGGTTAGGTGACCCCCTCATCGATCTAACACTTAGCACCTATCCGGTTAGGTGACCCCCTCATCAATCTAACACTTAGCACCTATCCGGTTAGGTGACCACTTGTGTAGAGCGGTAGACGCCTTTCGTATACTTGCGTGATGCAGTTACACGTACCGGTCAACCCAAGTTTTAATATGCGTCAATTATTTGACCCCATGTCCTCAGCTCAGGAATAAAATACGCTAACCCTATAACTCAGCAGTAATAAAACACATAGAGCGCTCCGGTTACAGCCGGGATTCCTGAGTGACCTCAGCTTCCAGCTGGGTACACGGCTTCTGCCAAATGGATCTTCCTGCTCTGCTGCACCGTTCCACCCAATTAAGTGTTGCAAGGCAAAGCTCAATCGTGCCACTTCAGTGCCTCCTGGTTACATAATCAGAGCCCTAAGCCTTATATTGATATACTGGATTGTTACACCGAGGGCACAAAAAAAAGTAATGGGGGAGAGGGGGATAAATAAAAAGATCAAGAAATCCGCAAACGTTGGAGTGCGAGGACAGAAGACGAAAACAGAAGTTTAAGACTCGACAGCTTGGAAATAATAAGGGACGACTGTAGCATTACACAGCTACTTGGCTAACGAAGACCTTCAAAGTACGACATGACTCTCCGCAAACCGCATAAACGGAATTTCCACCAAGTCCTTTCTTTGGTCTTGTATTCGGCGCTGATTCAGAAATCTTCACAGTCACCAAAAATATAAATTTTGTGCAATATTGTAGATAGAAGAGAGTGAGGAAGGGGGTAGGAGGGAGATGCAGCTGAAGATTCTCAGGAAAACTGCATGGGAGGAAGGAGAGAAGAGGAGGAGCAGTCAGGGGAGGCGTGATTGGGTGAGAGCAGACAGAACAACTCTGACATCATACCGGTAGAGCCACCAGTAGGGGGAGCTCACTATATACAGATGTAATAATGAATTCAATGGAAGCGATATAAATCTGTCTGTAGTAAGCTCCCCCTTACTAGGTAGAGGATTTGGAACTCTGTATCCGGAAAGTGGACTGATTCAGAAATCTTCTCAGTCACAAAAACATAATTTAGTATAATAGTGTAGATAGAAGAGAGAGAGAGAGACAGGTGGGGGAGGAGGGAGATGCAGCTGAAGATTCAATCTGCCTGTAGTAAGCTCCCCCTTACTAGGCAGAGGATTTGGAACTCTGTATACAGAAAGTGGACTGAATCAGAAATCTTCTCAGATGCCAAAAATATAATTTAGTGTTATACTGTAGATAGAAGAGAGTGAGGAAGAGGGGTAGGAGGGCGATGCAGCTGATTATTCTCCAAGAAACTGCATGGGAGAGAGGGACAAGTGAGGAGCAGAAGGGAGAGACGTGATTTGTTGAGAGCACACAGAACAGCTCTGACATCGCACCAGTAGAGCCACCACTAGGGGGAGCTCACTATATCCAGATGTAGTATTGCCTTCAATGGAAGCTGTATAAATCTGTCTGCAGTAATCTTCCCCTTATTAGGCCGAGGTTTTTGAACTCTGTTCAGGAAAGTGGACTGATTCAGAAATCGTCTCAGACGTCACATGTATAATTTAGTCTAATATTGTAAATAGAAAAGAATGAGGGGTAGGAGGGAGATGCAGCTGAAAATTCTTGAGGAAACTGTATAGGTGGGAGGAGGAGCAGCAGGGGGAGACGGGATTGGTTGAGAGCACACAGAACAGCTCTGACATCACAGCAGAAGAGCCACCACTAGGGGGAGCTCACTATATACAGATTTAGTATTGAGTTTAATGGGAGCTTCCCAGTAGTGTAGCTACCGGGGAGAGGTCTGAAGGTGCGGACGCCTCGGACCTGGTGCTCTGAGGGGGCCCACCCGGAGCTACGCCACTGTAACTGTATCGGTGCGCGCAGCGCGGCTCAGTATTGGGGTATCAGGGTCAGTAATAGGGACACATACGGCAGCAGTGGCTCAGTATTGGGTTGTCAGGGTCAGTAATAGGGACACATACGGCAGCAGTGGCTCAGTATTGGGGTATCAGGAGCAGTAATAGGGACACATACGGCAGCAGTGGCTCAGTATTGGGGTATCAGGGGCAGTAATAGGGACACATACGGCAGCAGTGGCTCAGTATTGGGGTGTCAGGGTCAGTAATAGGGACACATACGGCAGCAGTGGCTCAGTATTGGGGTATCAGGGGCAGTAATAGGGACACATACGGCAGCAGTGGCTCAGTATTGGGGTGTCAGGGTCAGTAATAGGGACACATACGGCAGCAGTGGCTCAGTATTGGGGTATCAGGAGCAGTAATAGGGACACATACGGCAGCAGCGGCTCAGTATTGGAGTATCAGGGGCAGTAATAGGGACACATACGGCAGCAGCGGCTCAGTATTGGGGTATCAGGGGCAGTAATAGGGACACATACGGCAGCAGTGGCTCAGTATTGGGGTATCAGGGGCAGTAATAGGGACACATACGGCAGCAGTGGCTCAGTATTGGGGTATCAGGGGCAGTAATAGGGACACATACGGCAGCAGCGGCTCAGTATTGGAGTATCAGGGGCAGTAATAGGGACACATATGGCAGCAGTGGCTCAGTATTGGGGTATCAGGGGCAGTAATAGGGACACATATGGCAGCAGAGGCTCAGTATTGGATATCAGGTGCAGTAATAGGGACACATACGGCAGCAGCGACTCAGTATTGGGGTATCAGGTGCAGTAATAGGGACACATACGGCAGCAGCGGCTCAGTATTGGGGTATACGGTGCAGTAATAGGGACACATACGGCAGCAGAGGCTCAGTATTGGATATCAGGTGCAGTAATAGGGACACATACGGCAGCAGCGGCTCAGTATTGGGGTATCAGGTGCAGTAATAGGGACACATACGGCAGCAGCGACTCAGTATTGGGGTATACGGTGCAGTAATAGGGACACATACGGCAGCAGCGGCTCAGTATTGGGGTATCAGGAGCAGTAATAGGGACACATATGGCAGCAGCGGCTCAGTATTGGATATCATGTGCAGTAATATGGTCACATACGGCAGCAGCGGCTCAGTATTGGGGTATCAGGGGCAGTAATAGGGACACATATGGCAGCAGCGGCTCAGTATTGGGGTATCAGGAGCAGTAATAGGGACACATACGGCAGCAGTGGCTCAGTATTGGGATATCAGGGGCAGTAATAGGGACACATACGGCAGCAGTGGCTCAGTATTGGGGTATCAGGTGCAGTAATAGGGACACATACGGCAGCAGTGGCTCAGTATTGGGGTATCAGGGGCAGTAATAGGGACACATACGGCAGCAGCGGCTCAGTATTGGGGTATCAGGTGCAGTAATAGGGACACATACGGCAGCAGCGGCTCAGTATTGGGGTATCAGGGGCAGTAATAGGGTCACATACAGCAGCAGCGGCTCAGTATTGGGGTATCAGCAGGATGAGGAGTTTGTGCAGGTTGGAGATAGATGGTGATGGGGCTGGAATGTGAGAAGTGAAATGTGTCTTTGTTGTATTCTCTGCAGACGAGTTGTAGCTGGAAGAAGTTGTCATGTCGGTCTGGGCCAGATGGAAAAGACGGGAAAAGTAAACGATTCCATCAGAAAGAAAGTCAGCGGTAAGACATTATCTGTAACTGTGCAGTGATCTCTTATATGCTCTTTAGGGCTGGTATCTACCACTGACCATATGGTGGTAATATCCATGTTGGTCGTTACATAGAGACTAGATGGTGGCCCGATTCTAACACATCGGGTATTCTAGAATCTGTTTTTCCATGTAGTATATTGCCCGTCCACGTAGTATATTGCCCAGCCACGTAGTATATTGCCCAGTCACGTAGTATATTTCCCAGTCGCGTAGTATATTGCCCAGTCGCGTAGTATATTGCCCAGCCACGTAGTATATTGCCCAGCCACGTAGTATATTGCCCAGCCACGTAGTATATTGCCCAGCCACGTAGTATATTGCCCAGCCACGTAGTATATTGCCCAGCCACGTAGTATATTGCCCAGCCACGTAGTATATTGCCCAGTCACGTAGTATATTGCCCAGCCACGTAGTATATTGCCCAGCCACGTAGTATATTGCCCAGTCGCGTAGTATATTGCCCAGTCGCGTAGTATATTGCCCAGCCCCGTAGTATATTGCCCAGCCACGTAGTATATTGCCCAGCCACGTAGTATATTGCCCAGCCACGTAGTATATTGCCCAGCCACGTAGTATATTGCCCAGTCACGTAGTATATTGCCCAGTCGCGTAGTATATTGCCCAGCCGCGTAGTATATTGCCCAGCCACGTAGTATATTGCCCAGCCACGTAGTATATTGCCCAGCCACGTAGTATATTGCCCAGCCACGTAGTATATTGCCCAGCCACATAGTATATTGCCCAGTCACGTAGTATATTGCCCAGTCGCGTAGTATATTGCCCAGTCACGTAGTATACAGCACAGAGCCACGTAGTATATTGCCCAGCCACGTAGTATATTACCCAGCCGCGTAGTATATTACCCAGGCGCGTAGTACATTGCCCAGCTACGAAGTATATTGTCCAGTCACGTAGTATATTGCACAGCGAGGGAATATACAGCACAGAGCCAAGTAGTATAGAAACTTAAAATAATAAATAAACATATACTCACCTTCCGAAGGCCCGTTGAAGTCCTGCTATACTCACCCTCCGTCGCCTTTCCAGCTCATCCCGATGCTCCGGTGACCGCTCCATTGCAAGCGGCAGCTTCCGGTGTCAAGGATGGTATGAGCGCAGGACCTGTGATGACGTCATGGTCACATGACTGTGACATCATGGCAGGTCCTTGCCGCATACAATCCTTGACACTGGAACCTGCCGCTTGCATGGAGCGGTCACCTGAGCGTCGGGAGGAGCCTTAAAGGTGACAGAGGGTGAGTATAGCAGGTTTTTTTTTTTCTTTATTATTTTTAACATGACATACTTTTACTATAGATGCCTACGCAGCATCAATAGTACAGGGTTAATACCAGCGGTAACGGTGCGCGTTACACCGCAGCCTGTTACCGCTGACATTAACCCTTTGTGAGCGGTGACTGCGGGGAGTATGGAGCGGGCGCCGGGCACTGACTGCAGGGGAATAGGGGAGCGACTAATCGGACTGTGCCCGTCGCTGATTGGTCGCGGCAGCCATGACAGGCAGCTGCCGAGACCAATCAGCAACACGGGATTTCCGTTACGGAAGTTGCCGACAGAAGGACCCCTTAGACAATTATGTATATAGATTATCTTCAGTAACAGCGCGGTCACCTGCTGAGGTTTTCCTCCCCTATTAGGGGGCGTCACCGAGTTGTAATGAAGGTTACCTGGTTAGGAGCCCACTCGGAAGTTTCGCCCCCCTGAACCAACCCTGGCTACGCCTCTGGAGCTTCCCCTAATCCTAAGCAGAGGATTTGGAACTCTGTGTCAGGAAGAGAAATGCTATGAACAGCCCCATTTTTCTCGGGTTCCTCCTGTGTCCCTCACACCCCCGGACTCTGGTATCAGGCCCGGTTTACACATACGGTTTTCAGGCCAATGCCCCTGAACTGCAGCCTCCAACTAAAGGAGGAGGAAAAATCGCCACATTACAGCCACTTGACTTCCCAGGAGAAATGACTTGGGTTTTGTTCTATGAGGAGGCGCAGTCCGCCCATTAACCCCCGAGCTGCCGTCCTATTATGTAACGGGATGATCATGTCACAGCTGAGGTTACAGAAGGTGATTGCGGTACCCAGACGCCAAAAACGGTGGGCGCCCCGTGTCCTCGTGGACGGTCATAAACCGTTACCGTCTGCCGGGACCGGACGAAAGGGCAGAGACGTGAACGCGAGGGGCCGAGAGTGATAACACGACGTGAGAGTATTATAAGGCGATTACGGGTCAGAGGATCATGTGATCAACGCAGAAGTATCCGAACTGCGGTACATTCCCTTCTAATATCAAGTATTCAGTCTGTGGTTGGCGAAGTATGGAGGATCTCATGGGCCGCACATTCCTGGAGACAGCGCAGCTCAGCTGTGTATCTAAGCCCATACTGTGTGATCACTGCTGCTTAGATCCTGCATCTAAGCCTGTCCTATGTGATCACTTCTGCTTAGATCCTGTATCTAAGCCCGCACTGTGTGATCACTTCTGCTTAGCTGTGTATCTAAGCCTGTCCTGTGTGATCACTGCTGCTTAGATCCTGTATCTAAGCCTGTCCTATGTGATCACTTCTGCTTAGATCCTGTATCTAAGCCTGTCCTGTGTGATCACTTCTGCTTAGATCCTGTATCTAAGCCTGTCCTATGTGATCACTTCTGCTTAGATCCTGTATCTAAGCCTGTCCTATGTGATCACTTCTGCTTAGATTCTGTATCTAAGCCTGTCCTGTGTGATCACTTCTGCTTAGATCCTGTATCTAAGCCTGTCCTATGTGATCACTTCTGCTTAGATCCTGTATCTAAGCCTGTCCTATGTGATCACTTCTGCTTAGATCCTGTATCTAAGCCTGTCCTATGTGATCACTTCTGCTTAGATCCTGTATCTAAGCCTGTCCTATGTGATCACTTCTGCTTAGATCCTGTATATAAGCCCGCACTGTGTGATCACTTCTGCTTAGCTGTGTATCTAAGCCTGTCCTGTGTGATCACTGCTGCTTAGATCCTGTATCTAAGCCTGTCCTATGTGATCACTTCTGCTTAGATCCTGTATCTAAGCCTGTCCTGTGTGATCACTTCTGCTTAGATCCTGTATCTAAGCCTGTACTGTGTGATCACTTCTGCTTAGATCCTGTATCTAAGCCTGTCCTATGTGATCACTTCTGCTTAGATCCTGTATCTAAGCCTGTCCTATGTGATCACTTCTGCTTAGATCCTGTATCTAAGCCTGTCCTGTGTGATCACTTCTGCTTAGATCCTGTATCTATCTAAGTCTGTCCTATGCGATCACTTCTGCTTAGATCCTGTATCTAAGCCTGTCCTGTGTGATCACTTCTGCTTAGATCCTGTATCTAAGCCTGTCCTGTGTGATCACTTCTGCTTAGATCCTGTATCTAAGCCTGTCCTGTGTGATCACTTCTGCTTAGATCCTGTATCTAAGCCTGTCCTATGTGATCACTTCTGCTTAGATCCTGTATCTAAGCCTGTCCTATGTGATCACTTCTGCTTAGATCCTGTATCTAAGCCTGTCCTGTGTGATCACTTCTGCTTAGATCCTGTATCTAAGCCTGTCCTATGTGATCACTTCTGCTTAGATCCTGTATCTAAGCCTGTCCTGTGTGATCACTTCTGCTTAGATCCTGTATCTATCTAAGTCTGTCCTATGTGATCACTTCTGCTTAGATCCTGTATCTAAGCCTGTCCTGTGTGATCACTTCTGCTTAGATCCTGTATCTAAGCCTGTACTGTGTGATCACTTCTGCTTAGATCCTGTATCTAAGCCTGTCCTGTGTGATCACTTCTGCTAAGCTGTGTATCTAAGCCTGTCCTGTGTGATCACTTCTGCTAAGCTGTGTATCTAAGCCTATCCTGTGTGATTACTTCTGCTGAGCTACTGTATCTAAGCTAATTCTATACAATACTGTCAGTTTAGCTGATGTATCTAATCTTCTGTGTGATACAGTCTGTTGATCGGGTGTATCCAATCCTATCCACAATTTCTCCAGACACAATGCAATTTATTGGTGTATCTAAGCCTACCATGTGACGTACTGTTTGTTCAGATAATGTATCTAAGCCTGCTATGTGTAGTATTCTGTTGACCTAATGTATCTAAGCTTATCCTGTGTGATAATTTTTGCTTAGCTCCTGTATCTAAGTCTGTCATGTGTGACACTGTCTGCTAAGTTGATGTATTTAGACATGTCCAGTATTTTCCTGTCTGTGGAATTAGTGTATCCAAGCCTTTCCTGTGTGATACAGTGCTCTGACCTGTTGTATCTAAGCTAATCCTACATACAGTATGATGACATGGTGTATCTGAGCTGTTCCTGTGTGATACTGGAGGCCGAGCTCTTTTTATAGCAGTTTTATATGAGCACAAGTAGATAACGTATAACAGTATTATATGAGCACTGTATGACACCATTATGATGATACCATATAGCAGTATTATACGAGCACTGTATGACACCATTATGATGATACCATATAGCAGTATTATATGAGCACTGTATGACACCATTATGATGATACCATATAGCAGTATTATATGAGCACTGTATGACACCATTATGATGATACCATATAGCAGTATTATACGAGCACAGTATGCCACCATTATGAAGATACCATATAGCAGTATTATACGAGCACAGTATGACACCATTATGATGATACCATATAGCAGTATTATACGAGCACAGTATGACACCATTATGATGATACCATATAGCAGTATTATATGAGCACTGTATGACACCATTATGATGATACCATATAGCAGTATTATACGAGCACAGTATGCCACCATTATGAAGATACCATATAGCAGTATTATACGAGCACAGTATGCCACCATTATGATGATACCATATAGCAGTATTATACGAGCACAGTATGACACCATTATGATGATACCATATAGCAGTATTATACGAGCACTGTATGACACCATTATGATGATACCATATAGCAGTATTATATTAGCACTGTATGACACCATTATGATGATACCATATAGCAGTATTATACGAGCACTGTAAGACACCATTATGATGATACCATATAGCAGTATTATACGAGCACAGTATGCCACCATTATGAAGATACCATATAGCAGTATTATACGAGCACAGTATGCCACCATTATGAAGATACCATATAGCAGTATTATACGAGCACAGTATGCCACCATTATGAAGATACCATATAGCAGTATTATACGAGCACAGTATGCCACCATTATGAAGATACCATATAGCAGTATTATACGAGCACAGTATGACACCATTATGATGATACCATATAGCAGTATTATACGAGCACTGTATGACACCATTATGATGATACCATATAGCAGTATTATATTAGCACTGTATGACACCATTATGATGATACCATATAGCAGTATTATACGAGCACTGTAAGACACCATTATGATGATACCATATAGCAGTATTATACGAGCACAGTATGCCACCATTATGAAGATACCATATAGCAGTATTATACGAGCACAGTATGACACCATTATGATGATACCATATAGCAGTATTATACGAGCACAGTATGCCACCATTATGAAGATACCATATAGCAGTATTATACGAGCACAGTATGCCACCATTATGAAGATACCATATAGCAGTATTATACGAGCACAGTATGACACCATTATGATGATACCATATAGCAGTATTATACGAGCACTGTATGACACCATTATGATGATACCATATAGCAGTATTATACGAGCACTGTATGACACCATTATGATGATACCATATAGCAGTATTATATTAGCACTGTATGACACCATTATGATGATACCATATAGCAGTATTATACGAGCACTGTATGACACCATTATGAAGATACCATATAGCAGTATTATACGAGCACAGTATGCCACCATTATGAGGATACCATATAGCAGTATTATACGAGCACAGTATGCCACCATTATGAGGATACCATATAGCAGTATTATACGAGCACAGTATGCCACCATTATGATGATACCATATAGCAGTATTATACGAGCACTGTATGACATCATTATGAAGATACCATATAGCAGTATTATACGAGCACTGTATGACACCATTATGATGATACCATATAGCAGTATTATACGAGCACTGTAAGACACCATTATGATGATACCATATAGCAGTATTATATGAGCACTGTATGACACCATTATGAAGATACCATATAGCAGTATTATACGAGCACTGTATGACACCATTATGATGATACCATATAGCAGTATTATACGAGCACTGTATGACACCATTATGATGATACCATATAGCAGTATTATATTAGCACTGTATGACACCATTATGATGATACCATATAGTAGTATTATACGAGCACTGTATGACACCATTATGATGATACCATATAGCAGTATTATACGAGCACTGTATGACACCATTATGATGATACCATATAGCAGTATTATACGAGCACAGTATGACACCATTATGAGGATACCACATAGCAGTATTATATTAGCACTGTATGACACCATTATGATGATACCATATAGCAGTATTATACGAGCACTGTATGACACCATTATGATGATACCATATAGCAGTATTATACGAGCACTGTATGACACCATTATGATGATACCATATAGCAGTATTATACGAGCACTGTATGACACCATTATGATGATACCATATAGCAGTATTATACGAGCACTGTATGACACCATTATGAAGATACCATATAGCAGTATTATACGAGCACTGTATGACACCATTATGATGATACCATATAGCAGTATTATACGAGCACTGTATGACACCATTATGATGATACCATATAGCAGTATTATATTAGCACTGTATGACACCATTATGAGGATACCATATAGCAGTATTATACGAGCACAGTATGACACCATTATGATGATACCATATAGCAGTATTATACGAGCACAGTATGACACCATTATGAGGATACCACATAGCAGTATTATATTAGCACTGTATGACACCATTATGATGATACCATATAGCAGTATTATACGAGCACTGTATGACACCATTATGATGATACCATATAGCAGTATTATACGAGCACTGTATGACACCATTATGATGATACCATATAGAAGTATTATACGAGCACTGTATGACACCATTATGATGATACCATATAGCAGTATTATACGAGCACTGTATGACACCATTATGATGATACCATATAGCAGTATTATACGAGCACTGTATGACACCATTATGATGATACCATATAGCAGTATTATATGAGCACTGTATGACACCATTTTGAAGATACCATATAGCAGTATTATACGAGCACTGTATGACACCATTATGATGATACCATATAGCAGTATTATACGAGCACTGTATGACACCATTATGATGATACCATATAGCAGTATTATACGAGCACTGTATGACACCATTATGATGATACCATATAGCAGTATTATATTAGCACTGTATGACACCATTATGAGGATACCATATAGCAGTATTATATTAGCACTGTATGACACCATTATGAAGATACCATATAGCAGTATTATACGAGCACTGTATGACACCATTATGATGATACCATATAGCAGTATTATATTAGCACTGTATGACACCATTATGAGGATACCATATAGCAGTATTATATTAGCACTGTATGACACCATTATGAAGATACCATATAGCAGTATGATCCCTGTGTGGCCTATTTATAAAAAAAAAAAAAAAAAATCAGGTTCCTCGCATCATGTTCTCATACACTTTATGCAGTATTAGCCCTCTGTGTCTGTACTGCTACATACTTAGGCAGTTAACTGGTTCATGCAGCTTTACATGAACACCTGAGCCTTACACTATAGCTGGTCCGAATAACTAAAACAATTGTTACCATCCACCTCTCGTGTCTCCCCTTTTCCCCATAGTTTGTAGCTTGCGAGCAGCAGGGCCCTCATTCCTCCTGGTATCTGTTTTGAACTGTATTTCTGTTATGCTGTAAGGTCTATTGTCTGTACAAGTCCCCTCTATAATTTGTAAAGCGCTGCGGAATATGTTGGCGCTATATAAATAAAAATTATTATTATTATTATTATTATTATTATACGAGAACTGTATGACACCATTATGAGGATACCATATAGCAGTATTATACGAGAACTGTATGACACCATTATGAGGATACCATATAGCAGTATTATACGAGCACAGTATGACACCATTATGAAGATACCACATAGCAGTATTATACGAGCACAGTATGACACCATTATGAGGATACCACATAGCAGTATTATATGAGCACTGTATGACACCATTATGAGGATACCACATAGCAGTATTATATGAGCACAGTATGACACCATTATGAGGATACCATATAGCAGTATTGTACGAGAACAGTATGACACCATTATGAGGATACCATATAGCAGTATTATATGAGCACAGTATGACACCATTATGAGGATACCACATAGCAGTATTATATGAGCACAGTATGACACCATTATGAAGATACCATATAGCAGTATTGTACGAGAACAGTATGACACCATTATGAGGATACCATATAGCAGTATTATATGAGCACAGTATGACACCATTATGAGGATACCATATAGCAGTATTATACGAGCACAGTATGACACCATTATGAAGATACCACATAGCAGTATTATATGAGCACAGCATGACACCATTATGAAGATACCATATAGCAGTATTATATAAGCACAGTATGACACCATTATGAAGATACCATATAGCAGTATTATATTAGCACTGTATGACACCATTATGAAGATACCATATAGCAGTATTATATGAGCACAGTATGACACCATTATGAAGATACCATATAGCAGTATTATATGAGCACAGTATGACACCATTATGAAGATACCATATAGCAGTATTATATGAGCACAGTATGACACCATTATGAAGATACCATATAGCAGTATTATATGAGCACAGTATGACTCCATTATGATGATACCATATAGCAGTATTATACGAGCACTGTATGACACCATTATGAGGATACCATATAGCAGAATTATATGAGCACAGTATGACATCATTATGAAGATACCATATAGCAGTATTATATGAGCACAGCATGACACCATTATGAAGATACCACATAGCAGTATTATATGAGCACAGCATGACACCATTATGAGTATACCACATAGCAGTATTATATGAGCACTGTATGACACCATTATGAAGATATCATATAGCAGTATTATACGAGAACTGTATGACACCATTATGAGGATACCACATAGCAGTATTATATGAGCACAGTATGACACCATTATGAGGATACCACATAGCAGTATTATATGAGCACTGTATGCCACCATTATGAGGATACCACATAGCAGTATTATATGAGCACAGTATGACACCATTATGAAGATACCATATAGCAGTATTGTACGAGAACAGTATGACACCATTATGAGTATACCATATAGCAGTATTATATGAGCACAGTATGACACCATTATGAGGATACCATATAGCAGTATTATATGAGCACAGTATGACACCATTATGAGGATACCATATAGCAGTATTATACGAGCACAGTATGACACCATTATGAAGATACCACATAGCAGTATTATATGAGCACAGCATGACACCATTATGAAGATACCATATAGCAGTATTATATAAGCACAGTATGACACCATTATGAAGATACCATATAGCAGTATTATATGAGCACAGTATGACACCATTATGAAGATACCATATAGCAGTATTATATGAGCACAGTATGACTCCATTATGATGATACCATATAGCAGTATTATATGAGCACACTATGACACCATTATGAGGATACCATATAGCAGTATTATATGAGCACAGTATGACACCATTATGAAGATACCACATAGCAGTATTATATGAGCACTGTATGACACCATTATGAGGATACCATATAGCAGAATTATACGAGCACAGTATGACACCATTATGAAGATACCACATAGCAGTATTATATGAGCACAGCATGACACCATTATGAAGATACCACATAGCAGTATTATATGAGCACAGCATGACACCATTATGATGATACCATATAGCAGTATTATACGAGTACTGTATGACACCATTATGAAGATACCACATAGCAGTATTATATGAGCACTGTATGACACCATTATGAGGATACCATATAGCAGAATTATACGAGCACAGTATGACACCATTATGAAGATATCACATAGCAGTATTATATGAGCACAGCATGACACCATTATGAGGATACCACATAGCAGTATTATATGAGCACAGTATGACACCATTATGAAGATACCATATAGCAGTATTGTACGAGAACAGTATGACACCATTATGAGGATACCATATAGCAGTATTATATGAGCACAGTATGACACCATTATGAGGATACCATATAGCAGTATTATATGAGCACAGTATGACACCATTATGAGGATACCATATAGCAGTATTATACGAGCACAGTATGACACCATTATGAAGATACCACATAGCAGTATTATATGAGCACAGCATGACACCATTATGAAGATACCATATAGCAGTATTATATAAGCACAGTATGACACCATTATGAAGATACCATATAGCAGTATTATATTAGCACTGTATGACACCATTATGAAGATACCATATAGCAGTATTATATGAGCACAGTATGACACCATTATGAAGATACCATATAGCAGTATTATATGAGCACAGTATGACTCCATTATGATGATACCATATAGCAGTATTATATGAGCACACTATGACACCATTATGAGGATACCATATAGCAGTATTATATGAGCACAGTATGACACCATTATGAAGATACCACATAGCAGTATTATATGAGCACTGTATGACACCATTATGAGGATACCATATAGCAGAATTATACGAGCACAGTATGACACCATTATGAAGATACCACATAGCAGTATTATATGAGCACAGCATGACACCATTATGAAGATACCACATAGCAGTATTATATGAGCACAGCATGACACCATTATGATGATACCATATAGCAGTATTATACGAGTACTGTATGACACCATTATGAAGATACCACATAGCAGTATTATATGAGCACTGTATGACACCATTATGAGGATACCATATAGCAGAATTATACGAGCACAGTATGACACCATTATGAAGATATCACATAGCAGTATTATATGAGCACAGCATGACACCATTATGAAGATACCACATAGCAGTATTATATGAGCACAGCATGACACCATTATGATGATACCATATAGCAGTATTATACGAGTACTGTATGACACCATTATGAAGATACCATATAGCAGTATTATATGAGCACAGTATGACACCATTATGAAGATACCATATAGCAGTATTATATGAGCACAGTATGACACCATTATGAAGATACCATATAGCAGTATTATATGAGCACTCTATGACACCATTATGAAGATACCATATAGCAGTATTATACGAGCACTGTATGACACCATTATGAAGATACCATATAGCAGTATTATATGAGCACAGTATGACACCATTATGATGATAGCATATAGCAGTATTATATGAGCACAGTATGACACCATTATGAGGATACCATATAGCAGTATTATACGAGTACAGTATGACACCATTATGAAGATACCACATAGCAGTATTATATGAGCACAGCATGACACCATTATGAAGATACCATATAGCAGTATTATATAAGCACAGTATGACACCATTATGAAGATACCATATAGCAGTATTATATTAGCACTGTATGACACCATTATGAAGATACCACATAGCAGTATTATATGAGCACTGTATGACACCATTATGAGGATACCATATAGCAGAATTATACGAGCACAGTATGACACCATTATGAAGATACCACATAGCAGTATTATATGAGCACAGCATGACACCATTATGAAGATACCATATAGCAGTATTATATGAGCAAAGTATGACACCATTATGATGATACCATATAGCAGTATTATACGAGCACTGTATGACACCATTATGAAGATACCATATAGCAGTATTATACGAGCACTGTATGACACCATTATGATGATACCATATAGCAGTATTATATGAGCACTGTATGACACCATTATGAAGATACCATATAGCAGTATTATATGAGCACAGTATGACACCATTATGATGATACCATATAGCAGTATTATATTAGCACTGTATGACACCATTATGAAGATACCATATAGCAGTATTATATGAGCACTCTATGACACCATTATGAAGTTTACCTGCAGCTACCACCGATCGACCAAACCGCTGCATGACCATCTCTACCCTCACCTACTGTATTCTCACCCATCCCTTGTAGATTGTGAGCCCTCGCGGGCAGGGTCCTCATTCCTCCTGTACCAGTTATGACTTGTATTGTTTAAGATTATTGTACTTGTTTTTATTATGTATACCCCTCCTCACATGTAAAGCGCCATGGAATAAATGGCGCTATAACAATAAATAATAATAATAATAATAATACCATATAGCAGTATTATACGAGCACTGTATGACACCATTATGAGGATACCATATAGCAGTATTATACGAGCACAGTATGACATGTAGGTACTGTATAACACTTTTCCTTTGCGCACTGTATGGCACTATTATTTATTTTGTCAGTATTATAATCTCATGGCCCCTTTACTACTATTATTCCCACCTCCGAGTATGGGCCGCAGTGCACGGACCGGCTGTGGTCTCCTGACCTGAACCTGACTGTTCATGCGGTTGTGACGATGAGGTCAGGCGGCGGCCGGTCCCTGAATCACGGTCTGTAGCTGGATTGCGAAACACTGATGTGTGAACGGGGCTTTACTCAGTGTCACTCATTCTACGGAGGCGGTAATGGGAACCACGTGTCTTTTTTTTTTTTTTTAAAGGGGCCAATGAGCAAAAACTAGAAGTTGTTTTTTTTCGTGAAGTTGTTTTTTTCATGACAGTGAGTCCAAAAATTGTATTTCCCTTTTCCACTTCCCAAATCTTATTTCTAGAAATGGTAACTCTCCAAAAACATCTGAGCGGGACCGCCGGGTCAGGGGGGTCACACTGTAGAGCTTAAAGACATCTGCCCCCACGGAGGACAAATTAGGGAACCAGTAGCTTGTGTTTGGGCAGATCCCCATACTCCTATGATGGAGCATGTTTCCATACCATGAGTTGGATGACAACGTTGTCAAGCATTTTTTTTTTTTTTTTTTTGGGGGGGTTACTTTATCAACCATTACAAAAATCTGTCATTTTGTGTGTCCAGCTCTTATTCAAAGGTATACATCTCCATGGTAACAGACTACAAACAAACGCAGTGTAGTCAGATGTACTCTCTGTTTCCTCTTCTTTCTACCATCACACCTTGCCAACAGTCCTGAGTTTGCGGGTACCTGGAGGCTCAAGCGGGATGGTGCTTCCTCAAAAGTGGGGGGTCTTGCGTGGGGCTGTAATGGCGTTCCTGGGGGTATCAGCTAAACTAAGACATATAGGAAATGGCGGGCAGCCAGTGCTAGACTGGGTGGGGGGGAGGTGAGTAGTACTGTAATTTTTACAATTATTTGAGGACCACTGTTTGGAAAGTGGAAAGCCCCTTTAAGCCATAAGAGGAATGATAACTATAAAGGACGCCGCTGTTATGAGTACGGTACACCATGGTGACACGCGGTGATATTTGACGAGTGCGTGACAGTCGAATTATAAACTTTGTGCGCTGCTGGCACGGGTAGCGGCTGTGAAGAGGGAGGGGGCTACATCCCAAACATGAAGCCTCCTTGTTTATTTTGCTGATACCAGACGTGGGTATTTCTCCCAGCAGGAGACGGCTCGGGGATGAGAGCGCCATTGTGGGTCCGAGAGACTATGAGATATAGTTTACAGGGGTCCGATAGGGTTTCCAGCTGATCGAGGAGGATAAAGGGGGGAGTGAGGGTCTGACAAGGGACTGAGGTCCGGGTTGGGGATGTTTGCTGGGATTCTGGGATCTTGTACTGAATATCAATGCAATGGATGAAAGGAGCTGCTGGGCACAGATGCCCAAAAAACAAGTGTAACCAGCTGTGAGAGCAGAAATGAACGAGAGTGCGGCTCCCCACCCCAGCGAGAGTGCGGCTCTTCCCTCAGCAAGAGTGCGGCTCCCCACCCCAGCGAGAGTGCAGCTCTCCCCCAGCAAGAGTGCGGCTCCCCCCCAGCAAGAGTGCGGCTCCCCCCTCAGCAAGAGTGCAACTCCCCCCTCAGCAAGAGTGCGGCTCCCCCCCAGCGAGAGTGCGGCTCCCCCCAGCAAGAGTGCGGCTCCCCCCAGCGAGAGTGCGGCTCCCCCAGGGAGAGTGCGGCTCACCCCAAGCGAGAGTGCGGCTCCCCCCAGCGAGTGTGCGGCTCCCCCCAGCAAGAGTGCGGCTCCCCCAGCGAGAGTGCGGCTCCCCCCAGCGAGAGTGCGGCTCCCCCCAGCGAGAGTGCGGCTCCCCCCCAGGGAGACTGCGGCTCTCCCCCAGCGAGAGTGCGGCTCCCCCCAAGCGAGAGTGCGGCTCCCCCCAAGCGAGAGTGCGGCTCCCCCCAGCGAGGGTGCGGCTCCCCCCAGCGAGGGTGCGGCTCCCCCCAGCGAGAGTGCGGCTCTCCCCTAGCGAGAGTGTGGCTCTCCCCCAGCGAGAGTGCGGCTCCCCACCAGGGAGAGTGCAGCTCCCCCCCCCAGCGAGACTGCGGCTCTCCCCCAGCAAGAGTGCGGCTCCCCACCAGGGAGAGTGCAGCTCCCCCCCCCCCCAGCGAGACTGCGGCTCTCCCCCAGCAAGAGTGCGGCTCCTCCCAGCGAGAGTGCGGCTCCCTCCCCAGCGAGACTGCGGCTCTCCCCCAGCAAGAGTGCGACTCCCCCCAGCGAGAGTGCAGCTCCCTCCCCAGTGAGAGTGCGGCTCCCCCCAGTGAGAGTGCGGCTCCCCCCTAGCGAGAGTGCGGCTCCCCCCAGCGAGAGTGCGGCACCCCCCCAGTGAGAGTGCGGCTCCCTCCAGCGAGAGTGCGGCTCCCCCCAGTGAGAGTGCGGCTCCCTCCAGCGAGAGTGCGGCTCTCCCCCAGCGAGAGTGCGGCTCCCCACCAGTGAGAGTGCGGCTCCCTCCTCAGCAAGAGTGCGGCTCTCCCCCCAGCAAGAGTGCGGCTCCCCCCAGAGAGAGTGCGGCTCCCCCCAGTGAGAGTGCGGCTCCCTCCAGCGAGAGTGCGGCTCCCCACCAGTGAGAGTGCGGCTCCCTCCTCAGCAAGAGTACGGCTCCCCTCAGCAAGAGTGCGGCTCCCCCCAGCGAGAGTGCGGCTCCCCCCAGTGAGAGTGCGGCTCCCTCCAGTGAGAGTGTGGCTCCCCCCAGCGAGAGTGCGGCTCCCCACCAGGGAGAGTGCGGCTCCCTCCTCAGCAAGAGTGCGGCTCTCCCCCCAGCAAGAGTGCGGCTCCCCCCCAGTGAGAGTGCGGATCCCCCCAGCGAGAGTGCGGCTCCCCCCAGTGAGAGTGCGGCTCCCTCCAGTGAGAGTGTGGCTCCCTCCAGTGAGAGTGTGGCTCCCCCCAGTGAGAGTGCGGCTCCCTCCAGCGAGAATGCGGCTCTCCCCCCAGCAAGAGTGCGGCTCCCCCCAGTGAGAGTGCGGATCCCCCCAGCGAGAGTGCGGCTCCCCCCAGTGAGAGTGCGGCTCCCTCCAGTGAGAGTGTGGCTCCCCCCAGCGAGAGTGCGGCTCCCCACCAGTGAGAGTGCGGCTCCCTCCTCAGCAAGAGTGCGGCTCCCCCCAGCAAGAGTGCGGCTCCCCCCAGTGAGAGTGCGGATCCCCCCAGCGAGAGTGCGGCTCCCCCCAGTGAGAGTGCGGCTCCCTCCAGTGAGAGTGTGGCTCCCCCCAGTGAGAGTGCGGCTCCCTCCAGTGAGAGTGCGGCTCTCCCCCAGCGAGAGTGCGGCTCCCCACCAGTGAGAGTGCGGCTCCCTCCTCAGCAAGAGTGCGGCTCTCCCCCCAGCAAGAGTGCGGCTACCCCCAGTGAGAATGCGGCTCCCTCCAGCGAGAGTGCGGCTCCCCCCCGGCGAGAGTGCAGCTCCCCCCCGGCGAGAGTGCAGCTCCCCCCAGTGAGAGTGCGGCTCCCCCCCAGCGAGAGTGCGGTTCCCCCCCAGCGAGAGTGCGGTTCCCCCCCAGCGAGAGTGCAGCTCCCCCCCCGGCGAGAGTGCAGCTCCCCCCAGTGAGAGTGCGGCTCCCCCCCAGCGAGAGTGCGGCTCCCCCCCAGCGAGAGTGCGGTTCCCCCCCAGCGAGAGTGCAGCTCCACCCCCACAGCGACAGTGCGGCTCCCCCCAGTGAGAGTGCGGCTCCCTCCAGCAAGAGTGCGGCTCCCCCCAGCGAGAGTGCAACTCCACCCCCACAGTGAGAGTGCGGCTCCACCCCCACAGTGAGAGTGCAGCTCCCCCCCCGCTAGAGTGCGGCTCCCCCCAGTGAGAGTGCGGCTCCCCCCAGTGAGAGTGCAGCTCCACCCCAGCGAGAGTGCGGCTCCCCCCCAGCGAGAGTGCGGCTCCCCCCCAGCGAGAGTGCGGCTCCCCCCCAGCGAGAGTGCGGCTCCCCCCCAGCGAGAGTGCAGCTCCCCACCAGGGAGAGTGCGGCTCCCCCAAGCGAGAGTGCGGCTCCCCCCAGTGAGAGTGCGGCTCCCTCCAGTGAGAGTGCGGCTCCCCCAGTGAGAGTGCGGCTCCCTCCAGCGAGAGTGCGGCTCCCCCCAGTGAGAGTGCGGTTCCCCCCCAGCGAGAGTGCAGCTCCACCCCCACAGTGAGAGTGCGGCTCCACCCCCACAGTGAGAGTGCGGCTCCCCCCAGCGAGAGTGCAGCTCCACCCCCACAGTGAGAGTGCAGCTCCACCCCCACAGTGAGAGTGCGGCTCCACCCCCACAGTGAGAGTGCGGCTCCCCCCTCAGCGTGGCGAACAATACCAGCGCTGATTAAATATTTCACCCTAAGGACCTGCATAAAAAGTGGCAGAAATGTACCCCAGTCTGATTCCAGTACTCCTTTTCCCCCTTCATCGACTCTGGCGTACAAAATTCCAGTTTTGATGAATCATGGTTTAATTTTTCTGCTTGCTCCGGGACTCTAAGATTGATGGCCTATCCTTTTCTGCGTGCTGTCAGTCAATGAGAACATTCTTAAAGGGGATGTTTAGGACTTTAGCATCGATGGCCTATCTTTAGCTGATCGGCGGGTGCACCGGATGTCGCCCCCCCACCAATCAGCTAAGGATAAAGCATCAATTTTAAAGTCCCAGACAACCCTTTTAAGAATATTCTCATTGACTGACAGCAAGCAGAAAAGGATAGGCCATCAATCTTAAAGTCCCGGACAACCCCTTTAAGTATAGTTATGAGCCTCAGGCTCCGTTAGGCGTTGTAGTACGGCGCCGCCCTGCATCTTGAAGATGTCACTTGTGTCTGTGCGGCCCTGACCTGGCGGCTTCCTGTCCGCTCTCTGTATAGGATTGTGTACATTCAGCTCCTCACGTAAGCGGAAACATGGCTGGTTTTTTAGGGCAAAACCCTGAAAATAGGAGTAAGATCTCTAGAGGAACATGAGTCAAAGGGGGACAGGGTGGAATTTTAACCCTTGCGTACACTAGGCCTCATTTCTCTGTGTTTCCCGTAGCAACTAATCACCGCTCAGCTTTCATTTTTAAAACCTTCAAGATCCTCTCCCAATATGTAGGTGTAATAATATTAGCAAATACCTCCAATTAAAAATGTTGTATAGTTCTTCTGATTAGCTATGTGGTTTACCCCATGTGCAGGGCATTGCAGTAGCTTAGGTATCCATGGTTACAGCCACTGATATAGTGACAGTTAATTGTTAGTGGTTGTAACCATGGATACCTAAGCTACTGCAATGCCCTGCACATGGGGTAAACCACATAGCTAATCAGAAGAACTATACAATATTTTTAATTGGAGGTATTTGCTAATATTATTATTATTATACCTACTACATATTGGGATAGGATCTTGGAGATTGGAGCATCCTTTAACTGTGGTCAAATTTAAAGGGGTTGTCCACTACTTAGTTTCTCATGAACTATACTCAGGATAGGTAACAAATATCAGATTGGTGGTGGCGGCCGTATGTAAGCGGTGAACTCCACGGCTCCATCCACTGTGTACTGGCAGTTTTTGGTACTGCAGCTCAGCTCCTATGGAAGTGAACGTAATCTGAGCTGCAGTACCTGAGAACGGCCACAACACAGAGTATGGCGCTGTTTACACTCCTTACATACAGCCATTTCCATATTCTCCATAGTAAAGATCTCCGCTTGCTGTCAGTGACTAAGAACATTGACTGTTTCCATTTAGAGGCAGCCTAATACAGACCTATTTCTTCTCACAGCTGAGGGTTTGTTACAGTGGTTTAGAGCCTAAAATTCTTTATAGCGAAACCTCAACACGCTTTTTATATTGCTTGCGTAACCCTAGGCCAAATGTGAAAAAGAATGTTCACATTCACCGACAGTAAGCAAAGATCTTGGAATTGGAAAATAAGGAATTAATAGATAGGAACTGAAAAATAAAGGATATTAGGTAGTTGAAGAATATGTAAAGGGTTCTTCCCCTCTCCAAGATCCAAAATATGTAGTATGTGTAATAATAATAATATTAGCACTTACCTCCAATTTGAAATATAGGATAGTTCTTCTAATTAGCTACGCGCAGGGCATTGCGGTAGCTTAGGTATCCATAATTATGACCACTAACAGCCAACTAAGAAGCTGTCACAATATGAGTGGTCGTAAGGATTCCTAAGCTACTGCAATGCCCTGCACATGGGATAAGCGACACAGCTAATCAGAAGAACTATACTTCACAATTTATAATTGGAGGTATTTGCTCATATTATTATTACATCTACTACATATTGGAATAGGATCTCCGTTTCTCCACACACAACATATGATCATGTTTTGCTCATCCTGACATAACCGTGCTCTTCCTCGGCGACCTCTAATTGTGACTTTCACCCACACGCCGGACGTGATGCTTTTTCTCACGCTGAAGCACAGGAAGTGACAGTGTTAATAACAGGAAGTGACACAGACGAAGAAACGCTGCAAAGATGTGTGAAAATAGTAAAAACACTCAGGCGAAGCTATAGGGGGCGCAGAGATGGCAGACACACCCGGGTCCTGGTGATGAACGGCCCGCGACCATGTCGGAGGACAATGGCACAGAATTTCCATTAGGATCCAAGAGCCTCATGTTTCGCCTCCGTGTTACTCTTAGTCCCATAGACAATGAATGGAGCAGTACTGCCAGAGGTGTAACACTGCGGTCACAGAGATCGAGACCGCCGCCCGCCAACGCCAGAACTTTCAGCAGAAGCGTATTACGGCACAGAGACCCGTCGGGTCAGTACACTGCAATATATGATGACAGCCAATCAGAGGCCAGCAGCTGACGTCGATGTGCACGTGACAGAGGGCGCATGGCAGTGATGTCGCTTTTACGCTGATGTCAGCTGCCGGCTTCAGAAAAGGATGGTGTGCGGTGGGGGAGTGGAGGAAAGGTGAGTATAATTGTTTATTTTTTTCTATGCATTTAAGAACAGGGACAGAAAGTGGGACATATACCAGGATGGGGGATATATACTGTATACCAGGATGGGGGATATATACCAGGATGGGGGATATATATACCAGGATGGGAGATATATATAACAGGATGGGAGATATATATCAGGATGGGGGATATATACCAGGATGGGGGATACATATAACAGGATGGGGGCATATATACCAGGATGGGAGATATATATCAGGATGGGGGACATATACCAGGATGGGGGATATATACTGTATACCAGGATGGGTGATATATACCGTATACCAGGATGGGGGATATATATACCAGGATGGGGATATATATACCAGGATGGGGGACATATATAACAGGATGGGGGCATATATACCAGGATGGGAGATATATATCAGGATGGGGGATATATACCAGGATGGGGGGTATATATATAACAGGATGGGGTACATATATACCAGGATGGGGGACATATATAACAGGATGGGGGACATATATACCAGGATGGGAGATATATATCAGGATGGGGGATATATACCAGGATGGGGGATATATATACCAGGATGGGGGACATATATACCAGGATGGGGGACATATATAACAGGATGGGGGCATATATACCAGGATGGGGGCATATATACCAGGATGGGGGATATACAGTGGGGCAAAAAAGTATTTAGTCAGTCAGCAATAGTGCAAGTTCCACCACTTAAAAAGATGAGAGGCGTCTGTAATTTACATCATAGGTAGACCTCAACTATGGGAGAAAAACTGAGAAAAAAAAATCCTGAAAATCACATTGTCTGTTTTTTTAACATTTTATTTGCATATTATGGTGGAAAATAAGTATTTGGTCAGAAACAAAATTTCATCTCAATACTTTGTAATATATCCTTTGTTGGCAATGACAGAGGTCAAACGTTTTCTGTAAGTCTTCACAAGGTTGCCACACACTGTTGTTGGTATGTTGGCCCATTCCTCCATGCAGATCTCCTCTAGAGCAGTGATGTTTTTGGCTTTTCGCTTGGCAACACGGACTTTCAACTCCCTCCAAAGGTTTTCTATAGGGTTGAGATCTGGAGACTGGCTAGGCCACTCCAGGACCTTGAAATGCTTCTTACGAAGCCACTCCTTCGTTGCCCTGGCGGTGTGCTTTGGATCATTGTCATGTTGAAAGACCCAGCCACGTTTCATCTTCAATGCCCTTGCTGATGGAAGGAGGTTTGCACTCAAAATCTCACGATACATGGCCCCATTCATTCTTTCATGTACCCGGTTCAGTCGTCCTGGCCCCTTTGCAGAGAAACAGCCCCAAAGCATGATGTTTCCACCACCATGCTTTACAGTAGGTATGGTGTTTGATGGATGCAACTCAGTATTCTTTTTCCTCCAAACACAACAAGTTGTGTTTCTACCAAACAGTTCCAGTTTGGTTTCATCAGACCATAGGACATTCTCCCAAAACTCCTCTGGATCATCCAAATGCTCTCTAGCAAACTTCAGACGGGCCCGGACATGTACTTGCTTAAGCAGTGGGACACGTCTGGCACTGCAGGATCTGAGTCCATGGTGGCGTAGTGTGTTACTTATGGTAGGCCTTGTTACATTGGTCCCAGCTCTCTGCAGTTCATTCACTAGGTCCCCCGCGTGGTTCTGGGATTTTTGCTCACCGTTCTTGTGATCATTCTGACCCCACGGGGTGGGATTTTGCGTGGAGCCCCAGATCGAGGGAGATTATCAGTGGTCTTGTATGTCTTCCATTTTCTAATTATTGCTCCCACTGTTGATTTCTTCACTCCAAGCTGGTTGGCTATTGCAGATTCAGTCTTCCCAGCCTGGTGCAGGGCTACAATTTTGTTTCTGGTGTCCTTTGACAGCTCTTTGGTCTTCACCATAGTGGAGTTTGGAGTCAGACTGTTTGAGGGTGTGCACAGGTGTCTTTTTATACTGATAACAAGTTTAAACAGGCGCCATTACTACAGGTAATGAGTGGAGGAAAGAGGAGACTCTTAAAGAAGAAGTTACAGGTCTGTGAGAGCCAGAAATCTTGATTGTTTGTTTCTGACCAAATACTTATTTTCCACCATAATATGCAAATAAAATGTTAAAAAAACAGACAATGTGATTTTCTGGATTTTTTTTTCTCAGCTTGTCTCCCATAGTTGAGGTCTACCTATGATGTAAATTACAGACGCCTCTCATCTTTTTAAGTGGTGGAACTTGCACTATTGCTGACTGACTAAATACTTTTTTGCCCCACTGTATATATACTAGGATGGGGGATATATATACCAGGATGGGGGACATATATAACAGGATGGGGGCATATATACCAGGATGGGAGATATATATCAGGATGGGGGATATATATACCAGGATGGGGGATATATATACCAGGATGGGAGATATATATCAGGATGGGGGATATATACCAGGATGGGGGATATATATACCAGGATGGGGGATTTATATATCAGGATGGGGGACATATATACCAGGATGAGGGGTATATATATAACAGGATGGGGGACATATATACCATAATAGGGGATATATATACCTGGATGGAGGACATATATACCAGTATGGGGGACATATATACCATGATGGGGGATATATATACCAGGATGGGGGGCATATATACCAGGATGGGGGATATATATACCAGGATGGGGGATATGTATACCAGGATGGGGGATATATATAACAGGATGGGGGGCATATATACCAGAATGGGGGACATATATACCAGGATAGATGGGAATACATACCAGAATAGGGGACATATATATCAGGATGGGGGACATATATACCAGAATAGGGGACATATATACCAGGATGGGGGATATATATACCAGGATGGGGCCCAGGATAATGGTAGGTGAGGGCCCTGGTTACACAATTTCCGTTAAGGCCAAGGAGCCTTATGTTACGCCTCTGTATGAATGGTGCCATGGCCACACATGCGCACACAGTGCCATAGACAACAAATAGAGCGGTGTTGCACATGCTCAAACATCATGTCATTCAAAGAGGGCACTTCAAAGCTCCGACCTGAGGATCGATGCGGTGCGACCCCCAGCAAGTAATCACAGTTCCTGTGGATAGGTTGGGATGAAACTCTTAAAGAGGTAAGGGTGTATCTTTATATAGCTATGAAGATATGCTATTCTGGATCAGGAAAGCTGGGTGACTGCCAAAATATATTATGCTATTATTTCTTCAGTAGTCAGAGCTCCGCTTTTCAGATACAGAAAGATGAATGATAAAATTATGTCTCCCTGCAGCCACCACTAGAGGGAGCTTAGTGTATGCGATTTTATTATTGATTTCTCTGTATAAACAGTAGGCAGCTTCAAGGGGTGACAGAAGGGGATTGTAATATGGGGGTTACCTGGGGTCACATATGTAGTTTCCAGATAAAGTAAGATTTAAAACTTAAAAGAAACAAAGCTAAACTTTTATAGTGTGTTTTTTTTCTAAAACAAGACATGCTCTTAGAATCCCTCGATGATGACCGCCCCCTTGACTTTCCACTGGGCATAACACAGCCTAAAAATTTGGAATAGTTTGTCCTTTTAAGAAAACCAAACTAATGTAGATTTTAGCACTTGTGATCAGCTCTGCATTCAAGGCCTCAACTCTAATACACCCAACTCCTCCCCCACGCTCATTAGTGTATGACGGCATACTTCCCCATCTGGACTGGAGCCAGGATGTGTGTATGGACACAAGCAGCTCCCATAGACAGTGCTCCTTAGATTCCCTGGACTAATATAAACAGTGTCCTTATTCCAAGAGACCCGTGAGAATAGACGAGTCTGCAGCTGGCCCTTGCCTTAGCGAATCCATTGCTCCATTATCTACACTTAATGCCTTTCCAGATACCTGCTGAGTTGGCATCACTTAAAGGGCAGTTCTATTCACAATTGATATTAATATCAATGGCACAGAAAATATTCGCTAGTCATGTAGGCAAAATATTATAAAAAAAATTGATAAATGTTTAATTTTTATTCTTAAAATCCCTTCTCTATAATATGGGTATAGCTGTTTCCTATGTTCATTATTGCCTCGACTAAGAATCCCACTGTATATGAACTGTGGATGAGTTTGGGCCTCTAACCATGTGTGATCTTAATGCATCGATCGAAATTATCTCAGCAGGGTCACGCTTACCAACATTTATCATATGACAGTTAAAGCTCCTATTATTCCATTAGGGAATGCTCCCTAAAATATAAATTATCATAACTCACAGCCCATTTACAAACAGATTTGCAAACTGTGCTATGAAAATCAGAACTTTTAATAAGATAACAAAAAAAGGGTACCGCGATGGGTCTCCACTTCAGGCCTCATAGAAAAAGTCTCTGTCTACAGTGGTGCAAGCCATGTTGGTGACCACCAAATGGCTCGGGCATCCATCTGAATGGAATAGAGCTGCACATACGCCTCACCACAAGGGTTAATACCAAAATCCTTAAGGATTGCTACATCAGATTGACCAAAATAGAAACCACCTGGGAAATTTCACAATCGCAAAAAAGAAAAACCTGGAAACTGGAGATATTTATCACTAATCCTGAAAAACCGTAAACAGTCGACGACATTGGCCAAGGTGGAAGAGGACTATTATAATTATACAGACCCCAGATGAAAACCTATTGAACTAATATTGGTCTAAGGCTTAATTCTGACCCCAGACCAGACCTCTGTCCGCTGCAGACTCCAGGAACAAGGAGAGGTAAGAGTTTGACCCAAGCTATATTGGCTTTTGGTGTATGGTCTATATATTTAGCCATATGTACCCCAGACCTTAAAAATTATTATAGGCCCCCCAGACCGGACCCCCTACATAAATAGTTGCAAAGCACATCCCTAAACAGTTACAGACTAAAGACCCCTTAAATACAGACTCCAGGCCAGACTCCTGTATGCTGCAGTGCTCAGGAATGAAATATAGACCAAGGACCATACCTCCAAAATATATACAGCTGCAGAGCTGATCCCTAAACAGTTACAGACCCTAGATCATACTGCTTACATAAACGCAGAACCCAGACCAAAACTCTCTACACACATACAGAAGCCAAAAAGGAAAAAAATAGAACTTCAACTAGACCCTCTAAAATATACAGACACAGGCTAGATCCCTAAAAAGTTACCAACATATAATCCATAGGTGACTTAAATACAGACTTCCTAAGAAAATACAATTCCCAGACGAGACTATAAAGGAAAGGTAAAATAAAAATGAAAATAAACAACCCGGTTGACTGTCATAGTCCATCACTTAGAAACTATAAGGCATCCCATCAGCTGTTGAGCATGATGACCACTAATGAATCCACATCTGAACCACTGATTGACAGAAGATTCTCCGGTAAAATCCTCCAGAGCTGCGCTCCTCTGTATTTTTCCCACCATTTAACTCAAAACATATGATTTACTAGGCGGCCTGTGGTTACCAAACAAACCACGAAGTGACCACAGTACGTCGGTCCGGGCGCATAACAAGCAGTCATCACTGGGAACCTCTGATGGCCGGATACCAACTAGCTGGCAATATGGCTGCCAAGCTGATGGATCCAGCCATACCTGAAACTATTGTTCACTGGTGTCAACCATAAACCGATCGCAGACTTTTCTGAAAAGCTCAGCCAAACTGGTAAGTAATAAGGAGGGATCAGTACTTTGTGCAGCACAGTGGCACCATCAGTTCATCAACGGGGGGTTCCAAGAGTCGGACCTCCACTGATCTGAAACTTTGCAGTCCCAGATAACGATTTTTAGCACTGATGTTATGTGACTACAGTATAGAATAAACAAGGCGTTAATGGTGGTCTCCAGCAGAAAAGACCCCCTAAAACGTATACAGATAGTTCTCAGGATTCTTTATAGGGCAGGAACTCCAGGTTTTAGATACAAAATTAACAATCTACTTAAATGGAAAAAATATGCCTGCCTCCAGCCACCACTAGAGGGAGCTCAATGCATAATGATATATATTGCTTCCATTGGTCTCAATAATAAACCTGTATGCAGTGAGCTCCCCCTATTGGTGACAGAGAGAATTGTATTATTTCATTAGTGAACCGGTCACAAAAAGTTACAGGGTTGTACGAACCCCCATAAATGTACTACTGAGAATAAAAAACGTGTTTTAAGGTCAGTCTGGTAGAACGGAGGGCCCCGGGTGTTGGGAGCATAAGATGGACACCAAAATGCAGCCTAAATACCATCACGGCAAAGCATTTAGATGACATTAGATGCAGTATTGCAGATGGTTCCATATGGAAAGCCCCCGTCACGGTCCATTTCTTCACTTACACCATTTCATTTGGTTATAAATTAACAGGATCCTGGCAACAACACATCACATCACTGATTCTTATTCACCAACCATGTATAAAAAATGCCTGATGTGGGTCAGGAGCATGAACCATAGCCTATAAATTATGTCACCTCTGCTCCTGTCTCTTTAATAAAAGATCTGCGCCTGTTTCTTTAATAAAATGTATGTCCCTGTCTCTTTAAGAAAAAATGATTAAAAGGGAAAACACTATTTTATTATCTTTTAGAGAATCTATGAACACTTAAAGGAACATGCACGAGTCACGTGATACATTGTCTTATACCAAGTGGGGGGCCGGAGGGGGAGGATCAAGATTTATATATCACCAGTATCGGGCTGTGAGTTGTGCTCCGCCCCCTCCGTCCCCGCATTAGGTATAGCACAGTGGGGGCACCTGTCAGTTTATTGATAGATTTTCTGGAACATGGCTTCTTAAAGTGAAAGCTGCAGTTTTCTGGGCAGAAAATAAAAATTCAATGGGGGAAATCTGTGTAATTTCCACAAAGAAGAGATCTGTGAGATCAGTCCTGTGTAGACGTCAATTTATAATTTGGAAAAGTTATACCACAGTATAGATAGATAGATAGATAGATAATAGATAGATAATAGATATATGATAGATAGATAGATAGATAGATACAGTGCCTACAAGTAGTATTGAACCCCCTGCAGATTTAGCAGGTTTACACATTTGGAATTAACTTGGCATTGTGACATTTGGACTGTAGATCAGCCTGGAAGTGTGAAATGCACTGCAGCAAAAAAGAATGTTATTTCTTTGTTTATTTTTTTTTAAATTGTGAAAAGTCTTTTCAGAGGGTCATTTATTATTCAACCCCTCAACCCACCAGAATTCTGTTTGGTTCCCCTAAAGTATTAAGAAGTAGTTCAGGCACAAAGAGCAATGAGCTTCACATGTTTGGATTAATTATCTCTTTTTCCAGGCTTTTCTGACTATTTAAGACCCTCCCCAAACTTGTGAACAGCACTCACACATAGTCAACATGGGAAAGACAAAGGAGCATTCCAAGGCCATCAGAGACAAGATCGTGGAGGGTCACAAGGCTGGCAAGGGGTACAAAACCCTTTCCAAGGAGTTGGGCCTACCTGTCTCCTCTGTTGGGAGCATCATCCGGAAGTGGAAGGCTTATGGAACTACTGTTAGCCTGGACAGCCTTTGAAAGTTTCCTCCCGTGCCGAGGCCAGGCTTGTCCGAAGAGTCAAGGCTAACCCAAGGACAACAAGGAAAGAGCTCCGGGAAGATCTCATGGCAGTGGGGACATTGGTTTCAGTCAATACAATAAGTAACGTACTCCACCGCAATGGTCTCCGTTCCAGACGAGCCCGTAAGGTACCTTTACTTTCAAAGCGTCATGTCAAGGCTCGTCTACAGTTTGCTCATGATCACTTGGAGGACTCTGAGACTGACTGGTTCAAGGTTCTCTGGTCTGATGAGACCAAGATCGAGATCTTTGGTGCCAACCACACACGTGACGTTTGGAGACTGGATGGCACTGCATACGACCCCAAGAATACCATCCCTACAGTCAAGCATGGTGGTGGCAGCATCATGCTGTGGGGCTGTTTCTCAGCCAAGGGGCCTGGCCATCTGGTCCGCATCCATGGGAAGATGGATAGCACGGCCTACCTGGAGATTTTGGCCAAGAACCTCCGCTCCTCCATCAAGGATCTTAAGATGGGTCGTCATTTCATCTTCCAACAAGACAACGACCCAAAGCACACAGCCAAGAAAACCAAGGCCTGGTTCAAGAGGCAAAAAATCAAGGTGTTGCAGTGGCCTAGTCAGTCTCCTGACCTTAACCCAATTGAAAACTTGTGGAAGGAGCTCAAGATTAAAGTCCACATGAGACACCCAAAGAACCTAGATAACTTGGAGAAGATCTGCATGGAGGAGTGGGCCAAGATAACTCCAGAGACCTGTGCCGGCCTGATCAGGTCTTATAAAAGACGATTATTAGCTGTAATTGCAAACAAAGGTTATTCCACAAAATATTAAACCTAGGGGTTGAATAATAATTGACCCACACTTTTATGTTTAAAATTTATAAAAATTTAACTGAGCAACAAAACTTTTTGGTTTGTAAGATTTATGCATCTGTTAATAAATCCTGCTCTTGTTTGAAGTTTGAAGGCTCTAACTTATTTGCATCTTATTAAACCTGCTAAATCTGCAGGGGGTTGAATACTACTTGTAGGTACTGTAGATAGATAGATAGAGATAGATAGATGATTGATAGATAATAGATAGATGGATAATAGATAGATAATAGATAGATAAGTAATAGATAGATGATAATTAGATAATAGAAAGATAATAGATAGATAATAGATAGATGATAGATAGATGTTAGGGGGGGGCACGCTTGCACCCCTTATTCCTGTCCTACACGTTAACCCTTTACTCTCAGGACAGACATGGGTGCGGAGCGGTTGCACATCTGCCTGTACCTGACTCTGTCCTCTCTTGTCTCTGGATTCCCGAGACCCCTGGAATGCGCTCGCAGCATCAGATTACCACCTTCCAGGGGACTTAACAAAAAAAAAGGAAAGAAAAAAAAAAAACTAAAAAAAAAGAGCAACCTATATTTTGGGCTGAATTTATTACCCCCTCCTCATCTCCTCCCTCGTTCCTGGAAGAGATTTGGCCTTCCTTGGGTTTTCCACTTGGGATACTAGTTCTTGGAAAACCTGCAGGTCTTCAATCAGTCCTAAAAACAGTTCCAGATTTTTTTTTCCCCCTTTGCAGGAGCCTGAGAGGAGAGTGGGAGTGGGGGGCGATTAACCCTTCACAGGACCACACGTTGATCGAAATGGCCCATCTAACTAGGCAACTTCTAACTTTCTAAGAATGTAATGAAAGAAGATCCCATTACTGGCGAGAACCGTCTCCTTAGTAAATATCTAGGTCCCCAGGAAACAACGATCCCATTAGGACCATTTCTCAGTAGTCACAAAGCCTCCCTCCATTGTTCTTCCTGTCAATGTATAGATAGATTGATAATTGGGAGCCACCATTATCCTTGTCCCTTCTAAACAAATCCTCCGGATCTCGCAGTGTGAAGAACATCCTGAGTTTCCTACATTTCCAGGAGGAATAACAGAGGATCGACCATTCGGAATACCTCGTGTCTCAGCCTGATAATATGGACATGTGGACAATATAAAAAGATAATACAGGAACCATTTTCCATCACTGTGGGACTTTTACGTGTCTTTGTCATGATCGCCTCCTTTACAGCATCCCCACTTCCGGAACGTTTCCTGTCCCATTATGTCGCGGCGGGGGGATGCACATTTTATTGTCTTGTGATACTTTTTTAGCTGTTGGGAGCGTAAAATGGGTGTAAATATAGAAACCAAATGAGACGATCAACAAGGATGATCCACTACCGGGTAGCCCGAATAGTTGTGAGAACGCGGAGGCGATTATGACTATTTACGAAGGCAGGCATAAAGACCATATCAGATATCACCAAGCTTTCCCAGACACGTGAATGGCAGATATGTTTTTTTTTATTATTATGTATACCCCTCCTCACATGTAAAGCGCCATGGAATAAATGGCGCTATAATAATAAATAATAATTTTCAATTCTTTACGGACTGCACTAGCGGGCACAACCTATGGTTCAAAGTGGCGCTGTTTTTAAAAAATGTATTATTTTAATTCACATCAAGGGGACACAGACCTTCCATGACTTTCCGCCACTCCTGAACTCGGATCTATTCAGCTCAGGAAATCTATCAGTTTACCGCTATTTCTCTAAATCCAGCCAATAGGAAGTCACCTTTGTGAATCCGGTGAAGTCACAGCGTTTGGCAGGCATTTCTAATTAGCGCTGAAAGGTTTGTAACATACGGCAGATCGAGTTCCATAGGGAAGAATTTTGATCTGCTTCTCATTACGTAATGTATTTCCTCTTCTGGGGAACCAAATATAAAAGAACCCTGCCATATATATACACTAAGTATTCGGCCAAAAGTATGTAGACACCTGACCACCTGCGTGAGCTTGTTGGACATCCTACTACAAGTCCATGAGTGTCAGAGTGGCCTCTGTAAGAGCCTCCACTTCCCTGGGATGACTATCCACAGGATAGGGTATATAGGTCTTATGATATGGGGTACGGTAGGCAATGAGCAGAGTAGCAGTGCGCATGCGCGGGCTACCCTCAATTTATATAGATGGCAAAAGCCAACTTGGGAATATATCATATGACTAGGTGATACGTTTCTGATCATGTGGAGACCATCTTATCTCCATCAGTCTCATTGACAATGAGCAGAGCACCAGTGCGCATGCGCAACGTATTGTCCATTCATATAGCTGATGGAAGAACCCCACCTGATCAGAATAGGTGACACATTTCTAATCATGTGGGGGTAAAACTTATCACCTAATCATATAACATGATACATAAGTTTTAGATCATGGTGCTTCCATCTCATCTATCAATTGTGGGGTCCATCCTATCTCAATCAGTCCCATAGGCATGCGCGACCGACCCTCAATTAATATAGGGGATGGAAGACACTACCTGATCAGAATAGGTGATACATTCCCGATCATCTGGGGTAAAACCTATCACCTATCCATATAAAATGATCCCTAGGTTTTTGATGATGGGGCTTCCTTCCATCCCAGTTATGAATTGTGTGCAGGTTGCGCATGCGCATTACTGCTATACTTTGAAAAAGAATGTCTGAATCCGAGCAATCAGAAATGTATCACCTATTTATATAACATAATTCATAAGTTTGTAATCGAGGGGATGTCCAACCAATGGGACCCCCAGCAATCACAAGAACGGAGGTCCATGGTCCTTCTTATGAACATAGTGCGCAGGCTTCTCTAGTCATCGCCTATGAGACTGACAGAGATAAGTTTCTGATAATGTCTGGTCCATTTTTTCTCCATCAGTCTCAAAGGCAATGAATAGAGAAGCAGCGCGCATGCGCAACCTGCACTTAGCTCATAGGAAGGACCAAGGACCTCCATTCTTGTGACTCCTGGTGGTCTGAATGGTTGGATACCTCCAAAATAAAGAAACGTATGAATCATATTATACGCATAGGTGATAAATTTCTGAAAGAAAAAGGTCTGATCTTAACTCATGAAGGGGACTCAACTGGAGGTCCCAATGATTGAACCAAAGACAATCAGAGACTTATGGATAGGTGATACGTTTTTGATCGTGTGGGATAGGACCTATTTCTGTCAGTCTCAAATACAATGAGAAAAGCAGCAGAGAGCTTGCCCAACCTGCGCTCCATTCATGTGTGGTCTCAGGATCTCCATTTTTGTAATTCCTGGGGGTTCCAGTTGACGGACCCTTCACAATCAGAAACTTTTGGACCATATCATATGGTTAGGTGGTAAGGTTCTGATTGTGCGGAATCCACCTGATATCTATCTGTCCCATAGGCAACGGATAGAGTTGGAGTGCCCATGAGCAACCTGCGCTCCATTCATAAAGGGGTTTCGTGACCTCTTTCTTGTAATCATTAGGAGTCCTCGTGTTTAGACCCTCCATAATCAGAAACTTAGGAATCATATCTCATAGATCGGTCAAAAGTTTCTCACTGCATGGGGCTGGACCTCTCTCTCCATGAGCCCCATAGAAAATGAGCATTGAGTCATCTACTTCACAAGCATAGCACTTACAGGAGACTGGGGTAATAAGTCCAGCAGATCAGGACTATTACGAACTGACTAGTGGATAAGATGGCATCCTAAAACCGCGCAATAGTTTCCGACAGCTTGTCCGACAGATGTACTTCCGATCCTGTGCTCCACAACATCAAGAATTTCCCGTGTAAGCATGGCTGATTGCTTGTTTCAATAACTAAGCCAGAACCCTTCTCTGTCTATGTATTGGCTGATGAAGGGGGCTGGCTGATATACTTATGACCATTTGGTGAACATACAATAAGTACAGGCTAAGTAGGTGGCACCATATAGAACTAGAGCAAGAAGCTTGATAAGAGACCTTCTAAGAACATTGAGAAGATCAGAAGTTTATCTCATGGTGAGGACCAATATGAGGGCACTGTATCTGTTGTGGATCCAAAGACTCCACCTTCCCCTGCTCAGGAGATGAAGATCCCCCTTCTCAACTACATCCATAACCTTCCAGTTTTGCAATATGACAACGAGACCCACAGGGCGATAGATCCAATTGCAAGGCTAGACCAACCATCTCTTCTACAAGGGTTGGTAAGGCTGCTCCAAGATGGAAGGACATGGAGGTATAAATCAGCACCAGGTGGTCCCTAACTGGTTTTGTTTTTTGGTGCCCCACCTGGCCATGTAAGCTCCACCTCTATGTTTGGCGTTGACCACCTGTAGAGTCTCCATGTTGAAGAGATCTTCCTGATGTTTAACACGAGAACTCAAGAGATGGGTCATACTGGGCCCGTTGTCCAACCCATCCAATGCTTAATAACCATACAGAATGTCAATCCAGGTTGGTAAAGGCCCGTCCATGCCCTGTGGCACCTGTCCAGTGTTGCCTAGTTGTGAAATGGGACTTTCGAGAACCTATCTACTTTCACCACAGACACAAAATACAGGTCAGTTATTGAAACGGGTCTTTCATACATAGTTTTGTCGAGTTGGTCTCACTCCCAATCACTCACACTCCTGGGTGGCAAATCGTAATAATTACCTTGACACGTGGTAAAAGGGGACATATCAGTGAATAAACAGATTTTTAATTTAGGAGTCCTTGACTCATAGATATTCACCCAGCTCTTCAAGGGCTTTTCCCACAACAAACCATTGGAGAGGTGATAAATGTATCACCACTGGGGGTTCAACTGATGATGAGAACGGGGTAAGTGTCCCCAAAGTCTCCTGTGTACATGCGCCACCACCAATCCATTCACTTCTATGAGACTTTTGGAGATAGTTGAGCCACCGGTCCCATAAAAGTGAATGGAATCCCATATAAGTGAATGGTCGGCATGTTCATTTAGGACCTCCGTTATCGGGACTGGTGATGGTTCCAGTGGGAAAATCCCTTTAATATGTATTAATATCTATACTATGATACACTTTTTTCAATACTTCACTGTGTGACTGTAAAAGGTACAAGTATACTTAAGGCAAAGGTAAGAAAAGTGAGCCAAGTCCTATGTCCACAGCCTGTCTGCCAGGGGATTATACACTGGGCCACAAAAACACACACAGGATGTTCTCCAGCGTCATCAGTCAGAAAAGAAGAGTCTAGTAAACGCGACTCTGCCCAATTTCAGCTAAGTTCCCGACATGTGATGCAACTCATATCTTAACACTATAAAGCCTTAAAGGGGAACTCGACAGAAAATCTTTAGGTTTTCACTTTTTTTTTTACAAAATTAATTGACTTCTTTCTCTGTCCAGGGTGGTGTGGGTCGTAAGAGCCAGGAGTTAGTGTAGTAGCGATTCTGACTCCTGGGCAACAGGTAAGTGCAAAACAGAGTAAAGTAATCAGGCTATTTGTGGGACCACCAAACTATGTGGAGGGCTATTTATGAAGCCAGCATACTATGCGGAGGGCTATTTGTGGGGCCATCATACTATGTGGAGGGCTATTTGTGGGGCCATCATATTATGTGGAGGGCTATTTATGAAGCCATCATACTATGTGGAGGGCTATTTGTGGGGCCATCAAACTACATGAAGGGCTATTTGTGGGGCCACCATACTATGTGGCGGGCTATTTGTGGGCCCATGATACTCTGTGGAGGGCTATTTATGAAGCCATCATACTATGTGGAGGGCTATTTGTGGGGCCATCATATTATGTGGATGGCTATTTGTGAGGCCATCATACTACATGAAGGGCTATTTGTGGGGCGATCACACTATGTGGAGGGCTATTTGTGGGGCCATCATATTATGTGGAGGGCTATTTGTGGGCCCATGATACTCTGTGGAGGGCTATCTATGAAGCCATCATACTATGTGGAGGGCTATTTGTGGGGCCATCATATTATGTGGAGGGCTATTTGTGAGGCGATCACACTATGTGGAGGACTATTTGTGGGGCGATCATACTATTTAGAGGGCTATATGTGGGGTTATCATACTATGTAGAGAGCTATTTATGGGGCCATCATACTAAGTGGAGGACTATTTGTGGGGCCATCATACTATGTGGAGAGCTATTTATGGGGCCACCATACTATGTGGAGGACTATTTGTGGGGTTATCATACTATGTGGAGAGCTATTTATGGGGCAATTATAGGATGTGGATAGCTATTTGTGGGGCGATCATACTATATGGAGGACTATTTGTGGGGCCATCATACCATGTGGAGGACTATTTCTGGGTCGATCATACTATTTACAGGGCTATTTGTGCGGTTATCATACCATGTGGAGAGCTATTTATGGGGCCATCATGCTATGTGGAGGACTATTTATAGGGCCATCATACTATGTGGAGGACTATTTGTGGGGCCATCATACTATGTGGAGGACTATTTGTGGGGCCATCATACTATGTGGAGGACTATATGTTGGGCCATCATACTATGTGGAGGACTATTTGTGGGGCGATCATACTATTTAGAGGGCTATTTGTGGGGCCATCATACTATGTGGAGAGCTATTTATGGGGCCATCATGCTATGTGGAGGACTATTTGTGGGGCCATCATACTATGTGGAGGACTATTTATGGGGCCATCATACTATGTGGAGGACTATTTGTGGGGCCATCATACTATGTGGAGGACTATTTGTGGGGCCATCATACTATGTGGAGGACTATTTGTGGGGCGATCATTCTATTTAGAGGGCTGTTTGTGAGGTTATCATACTATGTGGAGAGATATTTATGGGGCCTTCATACTATGTGGAGGACTATTTATGGGGCCTTCATACTATGTGGAGAGCTATTTATGGGGCCATCATACTATGTGGTGGACTATTTGTGGGGCGATCATACTAAGTGGAGGACTATATGTGGGGCCATCATACTATTTACAGGGCTATTTGTGGGTGTTATCATACTATGTGGAGGACTATTTATGGGGCCATCATATTATGTGGAGGACTATTTGTGGGACCACCAGACTATGTGGAGGGCTATTTGTGGGGCCATCATACTATGTGGAGGACTATTTGTGGGGTTATCATACTATGCGGAGGACTATTTGTGGGGTCATCATGCTATGTGGAGGACTATTTGTGGGGTCATCATGCTATGTGGAGGACTATTTGTGGGGTCATCATGCTATGTGGAGAACTATTTGTGGGGTCATTATGTAGCAGACCACTATTGCGCCCCCTATGGTATAGAAAATGCCAGAGCTCATTTTCAATTGGTCGCTCCTCTAAGCAGGTGGCCACATAATCCCGACCCTGTCAGCTACAGTGGGGCAAAAAAGTATTTAGTCAGTCAGCAATAGTGCAAGTTCCACCACTTAAAAAGATGAGAGGCGTCTGTAATTTACATCATAGGTAGACCTCAACTATGGGAGACAAACTGAGAAAAAAAAATCCAGAAAATCACATTGTCTGTTTTTTTAACATTTTATTTGCATATTATGGTGGAAAATAAGTATTTGGTCAGAAACAAACAATCAAGATTTCTGGCTCTCACAGACCTGTAACTTCTTCTTTAAGAGTCTCCTCTTTCCTCCACTCATTACCTGTAGTAATGGCACCTGTTTAAACTTGTTATCAGTATAAAAAGACACCTGTGCACACCCTCAAACAGTCTGACTCCAAACTCCACTATGGTGAAGACCAAAGAGCTGTCAAAGGACACCAGAAACAAAATTATAGCCCTGCACCAGGCTGGGAAGACTGAATCTGCAATAGCCAACCAGCTTGGAGTGAAGAAATCAACAGTGGGAGCAATAATTAGAAAATGGAAGACATACAAGACCACTGATAATCTCCCTCGATCTGGGGCTCCACGCAAAATCCCACCCCGTGGGGTCAGAATGATCACAAGAACGGTGAGCAAAAATCCCAGAACCACGCGGGTGGACCTAGTGAATGAACTGCAGAGAGCTGGGACCAATGTAACAAGGCCTACCATAAGTAACACACTACGCCACCATGGACTCAGATCCTGCAGTGCCAGACGTGTCCCACTGCTTAAGCCAGTACATGTCCGGGCCCGTCTGAAGTTTGCTAGAGAGCATTTGGATGATCCAGAGGAGTTTTGGGAGAATGTCCTATGGTCTGATGAAACCAAACTGGAACTGTTTGGTAGAAACACAACTTGTCGTGTTTGGAGGAAAAAGAATACTGAGTTGCATCCATCAAACACCATACCTACTGTAAAGCATGGTGGTGGAAACATCATGCTTTGGGGCTGTTTCTCTGCAAAGGGGCCAGGACGACTGATCCGGGTACATGAAAGAATGAATTGGGCCATGTATCATGAGATTTTGAGTGCAAACCTCCTTCCATCAGCAAGGGCATTGAAGATGAAACGTGGCTGGGTCTTTCAACATGACAATGATCCAAAGCACACCGCCAGGGCAACGAAGGAGTGGCTTCGTAAGAAGCATTTCAAGGTCCTGGAGTGGCCTAGCCAGTCTCCAGATCTCAACCCTATAGAAAACCTTTGGAGGGAGTTGAAAGTCCGTGTTGCCAAGCGAAAAGCCAAAAACATCACTGCTCTAGAGGAGATCTGCATGGAGGAATGGGCCAACATACCAACAACAGTGTGTGGCAACCTTGTGAAGACTTACAGAAAACGTTTGACCTCTGTCATTGCCAACAAAGGATATATTACAAAGTATTGAGATGAAATTTTGTTTCTGACCAAATACTTATTTTCCACCATAATATGCAAATAAAATGTTAAAAAAACAGACAATGTGATTTTCTGGATTTTTTTTTCTCAGTTTGTCTCCCATAGTTGAGGTCTACCTATGATGTAAATTACAGATGCCTCTCATCTTTTTAAGTGGTGGAACTTGCACTATTGCTGACTGACTAAATACTTTTTTGCCCCACTGTATATAACCATGACCATCACATGCAATAAGAAGGTAACACAGGTCCTTGACTTCTATTTGTATACATTTACAACAATGTAGCAGATCTACGACTGTCAGATGTAGTATTGGGATTGTATGATGGAGGATGTATGAAGTTGCTGATACAATACACAAGTTTCAAAGTATGCAGTTAGAAGATGGGTGTAGCAGAGCTGAGGTTGTCAGATGGGTCATCAGGTAAGGGCCGCTGAGCAGATATAAGACAGAGTAGTCTGGAGACTCTCAGGTCGAGCAGTTATAGGTTACATGTAGAAAAGCAAAGCCTGTCTGATCGAGACAGTCATCTGGAAGGATGGTGAGATGTAGAAGAGCTGGGATTGGTGGAACAGATCTACGATTATCAGATGGAGCAGAGGATGCAGTACATATTTACGATTATCAGATGTAGCAGAGCTGGGACTGATGAAGCAGATCTACAATTATCACATGTAGCAGAGCTGGGACTGATGGAGCAGATCTGCGATTATCAGATGTAGCAGAGCTGAGATTGTTGGAGCAGATCTATGATTATCAGATGTAGCAGAGGATGGAGTAGATATATATGAAATGCAGCAGAGCTGGGAGTGATGGAGCAGATCTACGATTATTAGATGTAACAGAGCTGAGATTGATAGAGCAGATCTGATTATCAGATGTAGCAGAGCTGAGATTGATGGAGCAGATCTACGATTATTAGATGTAACAGAGCTGAGATTGATAGAGCAGATCTGATTATCAGATGTAGCAGAGCTGAGATTGATGGAGCAGATCTATGATTATCAGATGTAGCAGAGCTGACATTGATGGATCAGATCTATGATTATCAGATGTAGCAGAGCTGACATTGATGGAGCAGACCTACGATTATCAGATGTAGCAGAGCTGAGATTGATGGAGCAGATCTATGATTATCAGATGTAGCAGAGCTGAGATTGATGGAACAGATCTACGATTATCAGATATAGCAAAGCTGAGATTGATGGAGCAGATCTACGATTATCAGATGTAGCAGAGCTGAGATTGATGGAGCAGATCTACGATTATCAGATGTAGCAAAGCTGAGATTGATGGAGCAGATCTACGATTATCAGATGTAGCAGAGCTGAGAGTACTGTAGAGCTGAGATTGATGGAGCAGATCTACGATTATCAGATGTAGCAGAGCTGACATTGATGGAGCAGACCTACAATTATCAGATGTAGCAGAGCTGACATTGATGGAGCAGATCTATGATTATCAGATGTAGCAGAGCTGAGAGTACTGTAGAGCTGAGATTGATGGAGCAGATCTACGATTATCAGATGTAGCAGAGCTGACATTGATGGAGCAGACCTACAATTATCAGATGTAGCAGAGCTGACATTGATGGAGCAGATCTATGATTATCAGATGTAGCAGAGCTGAGAGTACTGTAGAGCTGAGATTGATGGAGCAGATCTACGATTATCAGATGTAGCAGAGCTGACATTGATGGAGCAGACCTACAATTATCAGATGTAGCAGAGCTGACATTGATGGAGCAGATCTATGATTATCAAATGTAGCAGAGCTGAGAGTACTGTAGAGCTGAGATTGATGGAGCAGATCTACGATTATCAGATGTAGCAGAGCTGACATTGATGGAGCAGACCTACAATTATCAGATGTAGCAGAGCTGACATTGATGGAGCAGATCTATGATTATCAAATGTAGCAGAGCTGAGAGTACTGTAGAGCTGAGATTGTCAAAAACCTAATCTGTTACGGGACTGTCAGTTGTAGAAGGCTTGAGATTTTCCTGAAGTAGCAATTATGAGAATGTCAGATGTAGCAGAGCCGAGATTGTCAGAAATAACAGAAATAATAACGACAGAGCTGAATGAGTCACCAGAAATCAATTCCAACACTTAAAGTTACGATAATAACTCACCTGCAGTCCTATGTAACCCCAAAATCCTCCTATTTAACACAATCCCACCAGATTTTGACCCAATTTTCCTTGTTCCCACACGACCGACAAACTTTTCCCCAACTTTCCCTTCAATTTTTTAACTCCTCATGCATAAAAGAGACACAAAAACCATAAAAAGGAAACACAATAAGAAACAACACAAAATAATGAAAGCGTAAAAAAAAACAAAAAAGAACAATAAAAAACAGCAGAAATACCTCTGTTAAAACCCAGGGAGCCGCTTCCTTCTCTTCCTCCCTCATCTTGTGTAACTTGAGAAAATAGCAGGGATGGGAATCTGCATCTGGAGCCATCTCCCCCTCCTCCTCCTCCTCCTCCTCCTCCTCTTCTTCTTCGTCCCTTTTGTTAAACTTCCAAATCCTCTTAGAAGACGGAAAAAACTTTCCCCCTGCCCTGAAATCTTCTCCTTCTCCTTCAGGGTAATGGCTGCTGATCCCTACTCTTCTTCCCCTGCGGCCTCCCCTCCTCCAGACATCCTGTAGCCTTTATTTCCCTGTTGATAATGGATATTTTTTTTTCCCTCTGTGATTGCTGGAAATTCTTCTGCTCTCTCTGCCTCTGTCTCTGTTTCCTCCTCTCTCCTCCTCCTCCTCCTCCTGCTTCCCACCCTGCAGGCCTGACCCATTCTGACTCCTTCATCTGCAGCTGGCTGGGGAAAGGTTCTATCTCCATGGCAACCGGTAGCCCCCAGAATGCAGGATTGGCCATACAGTTGTGGAAGGGGTAAATTAACCATTTTTAATCCATTGGGGGGCACTACAAAGAAAAAAAAACAGTCGGGGTCATCCTTGGGAGATAATGGCATTTTTATATTATTATTATATATTATTTTTTTAACTTTGGGACCCTAGGGAGTAGTTAGAAAATGATTTCACTATTTTTTATCTAATGGGAGCACTCACCCAAAAGAATAATCAGGGTCATCCCTGGGAGATAATGGCGTTTATATATATACTAGATGGTGGCCTGATTCTAACGCATTGGGTATTCTAGAATATGCATGTCCACGTAATATATTGCCCAGTCACGTAGTATATTGCCCAGTCACATAGTATATTGCCCAGCCACGTAGTATATTGCCCAGTCACGTAGTATATTGCCCAGTCACGTAGTATATTGCCCAGCCACGTAGTATATTGCCCAGCCACATAGTATATTGCCCAGTCACGTAGTATATTGCCCAGCCACGTAGTATATTGCCCAGCCACGTAGAATATTGCCCAGCCACGTAGTATATTGCCCAGCCACGTAGTATATTGCCCAGTCACGTAGTATATTGCCCAGTCACGTAGTATATTGCCCAGCCACGTAGTATATTGCCCGGCCACGTAGTATATTGCCCGGCCACGTAGTATATTGCCCAGTCACGTAGTATATTGCCCAGTCACGTAGTATATTGCCCAGCCACGTAGTATATTGCCCAGCCACGTAGTATATTGCCCAGCCACGTAGTATATTGCCCAGCCACGTAGAATATTGCCCAGTCACGTAGTATATTGCCCAGTCACGTAGTATATTGCCCGGCCACGTAGTATATTGCCCAGCCACGTAGTATATTGCCCAGCCACGTAGTATATTGCCCAGCCACGTAGTATATTGCCCAGTCACGTAGTATATTGCCCAGTCACGTAGTATATTGCCCAGCCACGTAGTATATTGCCCAGCCACGTAGTATATTGCCCAGCCACGTAGTATATTGCCCAGCCACGTAGTATATTGCACAGTCACGTAGTATATTGCCCAGCCACATAGAATATTGCCCAGCCACGTAGTATATTGCCCAGTCACGTAGTATATTGCCCAGTCACTTAGTATATTGCCCAGTCACGTAGTATATTGCCCAGCCACGTAGTATATTGCCCAGCCACGTAGTATATTGCCCGGCCACGTAGTATATTGCCCAGCCACGTAGTATATTGCCCAGTCATGTAGTATATTGCCCAGCCACGCAGTATATTGCCCAGCCACGTAGTATATTGCCCAGCCACGTAGTATATTGCCCAGCCACGTAGAATATTGCCCAGCCACGTAGTATATTGCCCAGTCACGTAGTATATTGCCCGGCCACGTAGTATATTGCCCAGTCACGTAGTATATTGCCCGGCCACGTAGTATATTGCCCAGTCACGTAGTATATTGCCCAGCCACCTTTAAATGAGAAGGTGTGTCCAAACTTTTTGTCTGTACTGTACATATATATATTTATTATTTTTTATGGGGGGAATGGTTTACAGGACTCTATGGGGTGGTTAGAAATTGATATAACTTATTTTTATTCAATGGGGGCACTACAAAAAAAAACAGTCGGGGTCATCCCTGGGAGATAATGGCAATATATATTTGTATTACTTTTTTCTTTATTTGGGGGATGGGTTAGAGGACCCTAGGGGGTGGTTAGAAAATGATTTAGCTGTTTTCTATCCAATGGGGCACTACAAAAAAACAGTCATCGCTTGTAGATAATGGCATTTTATATATATATGTACAGACCAAAAGTTTGGACACACCTTCTCATTTAAAGATTTTTAAGAGATGGTGGAACTTTTTTATGGGGGTTCTGGGATGTAATCTGACAGTGATACCATCATCCTCTACCAAAAAATGGAAAATCTCTGCTGACCCCTAGTGGCAATATCCAGAACTACCTCAACCAACATTGCCTCCCCCAGTCATTAGGGAGGAGACAGTGTATCCAATATTAATAGCAGGGACCTGCTGCTCCTGAGGGGGATTCTACACCTGGTGCAACCATAGGGACGAGCGGAGCCCAGATCAGCAGCATGTATGGGGGACAGGAGCACCAGCAGTCTGCCACGGGCCGTCCTTATAGGAAGTATTCAGTAAGAGTAAATATTTTAATGTCTGCTCATGTTCTGTTAAAACGTCCTATAAAAAGTCACAAGACAATCCCTTTAAGTGCATCATTTACATATATGTATATATCTGCATAAATAGCCCCATCATTAACATTCTTCACTAGATCAACACAGCACTACAGAGCCCTCTAGTGGCTAATATTGGGAATTATTTTCAGAACATCTTTATTAATAATAATAATAATAATAATAATAATCTTTATTTATATAGCGCCAACATATTCCGCAGCACTTTACAGTTTAACAATTTCAAACACAACAGTCATAAGTAACAATGTTAATAATAGAATAATTAAAGCAAAATAAGACGACAGTTTGTATATTAAATAAAATGAGTGCAGCTCTGGAGTATAATACAGGATGTAACTCAGGATCAGTAATGTAATGTATCTACACAGTGACTGCACCATCAGGATAGTGAGTGCAGCTCTGGAGTATAATACAGGATGTAACTCAGGATCAGTAATGTAATGTATCTACACAGTGACTGCACCAGCAGAATAGTGAGTGCAGCTCTGGGGTGTAATGCAGGATGTAACTCAGGATCAGTAATGTAATGTATGTACACGGTGACTGCACCAGCAGAATAGTGAGTGCAGCTCTGGAGTATAATACAGGATGTAACTAAGGATCAGTAATGTAATGTATGTACACAGTGACTGCACCAGGAGAATAGTGAGTGCAGCTCTGGAGTATAATACAGGATGTAACTCAGGATCAGTAATGTAATGTATGTACACAGTGACTGCACCAGCAGAATAGTGAGTACAGCTCTGGAGTATAATACAGGATGTAACTCAGGATCAGTAATGTAATGTATGTACACAGTGACTGCACCAGCAGAATAGTGAGTGCAGCTCTGGAGTATAATACAGGATGTAACTCAGGATCAGTAATGTAATGTATCTACACAGTGACTGCACCAGCAGAATAGTGAGTGCAGCTCTGGGGCATAATACAGGATGTAACTCAGGATCAGTAATGTATGTACACAGTGACTGCACCAGCAGAATAGTGAGTGCAGCTCTGGAGTATAATACAGGATGTAACTCAGGATCAGTAATGTAATGTATGTACACAGTGACTGCACCAGCAGAATAGTGAGTGCAGGTCTGGGGTATAATACAGGATGTAACTCAGGATCAGTAATGTAATGTATGTACACAGTGACTGCACCAGCAGAATAGTGAGTGCAGCTCTGGAGTATAATACAGGATGTAACTCAGGAGCAGCAATGTAATGTATGTACACAGTGACTGCACCAGCAGAATAGTGAGTGCAGCTGTGGAGTATTTTATAGGACATAACTTAGGAATAGTATAACTGGTATACTGTATATATGGAGAGTTGGTCACATGCTCGGTAATGCTTTATTCACACAGGACTTTGGTACCCCATTTTTGGATCACTTGGGGTCTCATTTGCCAAACTTATGGCAATCCTGCACTCTCCCGCACATAGGAGGTCTAGATTATAGGATGACACCTTTGTAGTGATCTGACCGGGGTCTGTTATGAACAGGTAATTCAGAACCACAATGGACCTTGAAGTTCAGAGCACACAAGGTGACCTGACATTTACCAAAAACATAGGACAAGCTCTGAGACGTGGAAACTCTGCTGACCGCAATCCCTAATCCTAACACACCACACTAGAGGTAGCCGTGGATTGCGCCTAACGCTCCCTATGCAACTCGGCACAGCCTGAGAAACTAACTAGCCCTGAAGATAGAAAAATAAGCCTACCTTGCCTCAGAGAAATTCCCCAAAGGAAAAGGCAGCCCCCCACATATAATGACTGTGAGTAAAGATGAAATACAAACACAGAGATGAAATAGATTTAGCAAAGTGAGGCCCGACTTACTGAATAGACCGAGGATAGGAAAGATAGCTTTGCGGTCAACACAAAAACCTACAAACAACCACGCAGAGGGGCAAAAAGACCCTCCGCACCGACTAACGGTACGGAGGTGCTCCCTCTGCGTCTCAGAGCTTCCAGCAAGCAAGAAAAAACCAATATAGCAAGCTGGACAGAAAATATAGCAAACAAAAATAACACAAGCATAACTTAGCTTATGCAGGATAGAGAGGCCACAGGAACGATCCAGGAGGAAGCAAAACCAATACTAGAACATTGACTGGAGGCCAGGATCAAAGCACCAGGTGGAGTTAAATAGAGCAGCACCTAACGACTTAACCTCATCACCTGAGGAAGGAAACTCAGAAGCCGCAGTACCACTCTCATCCACCAAAGGAAGCTTATAGACAGAACCAGCCGCAGTACCACTCACGACCACAGGAGGGAGCTTGGCCACAGAATTCACAACAGTACCCCCCCCTTGAGGAGGGGTCACCGAACCCTCACCAGAGCCCCCAGGCCGACCAGGATGAGCCACATGAAAGGCACGAACCAGATCGGCAGCATGGACATCAGAGGCAAAGACCCAGGAATTATCTTCCTGACCATAACCTTTCCACTTAACCAGAAACTAGAGTTTCCGTCTCGAAACACGAGAATCCAAAATCTTCTCCAAAATATACTCCAATTCCCCTTCAACCAAAACCGGAGCAGGAGGATCAATAGATGGAACCACAGGTGCCACGTATCTCCGCAAGAATGACCTATGGAACACGTTATGGATGGAAAAAGAAGCCGGAAGAGTCAAACGAAAAGACACAGGATTAAGAACCTCAGAAATCCTATATGGACCAATGAAACGAGGCTTAAATTTAGGAGAGGAAACCTTCATAGGAATATAACGAGATGACAACCAAACCAAATCCCCAACACGAAGTCGGGGACCCACACAGCGCCTGCGGTTAGCGAAACGTTGAGCCTTCTCCTGGGACAAAGTCAAATTGTCCACTACATGAGTCCAAATCTGCTGCAACCTGTCCACCACAGTATCCACACCAGGACAGTCCGAAGACTCAACCTGCCCTGAAGAGAAACGAGGGTGGAACCCAGAATTGCAGAAAAACGGCGAAACCAAAGTAGCCGAGCTGGCCCGATTATTAAGGGCGAACTCAGCCAAAGGCAAAAAGGACACCCAATCATCCTGATCAGCAGAAACAAAACATCTCAGATATGTTTCCAAGGTCTGATTGGTTCGTTCAGTCTGGCCATTTGTCTGAGGATGGAAAGCCGAGGAAAAAGACAAATCAATGCCCATCCTAGCACAAAAGGCTCGCCAAAACCTCGAAACAAACTGGGAACCTCTGTCAGAAACGATGTTCTCTGGAATGCCATGTAAACGAACCACATGCTGAAAAAACAATGGCACCAAATCAGAGGAGGAAGGCAATTTAGACAAGGGCACCAAATGGACCATCTTAGAGAAGCGATCACAAACCACCCAAATGACCGACATTCTTTGAGAGACGGGGAGATCCGAAATAAAATCCATAGAGATATGTGTCCAAGGCCTCTTCGGGACCGGCAAGGGCAAAAGCAACCCACTGGCACGAGAACAGCAGGGCTTAGCTCGAGCACAAATCCCACAGGACTGCACAAAAGAACGCACATCCCGCGACAGAGACGGCCACCAAAAGGATCTAGCCACCAAATCTCTGGTACCAAAGATTCCAGGATGACCAGCCAACACCGAACAACGAACCTCAGAGATAACTTTATTCGTCCACCTATCAGGGACAAACAGTTTCTCCGCTGGGCAACGGTCAGGTCTATTAGCCTGAAATTTTTGCAGCACCCGCTGCAAATCAGGGGAGATGACAGACAAAATTACCCCCTCTTTGAGAATACCCGCCGGCTCAGACAAACCCGGAGAATCGGGCACAAAACTCCTAGACAGGGCATCCGCCTTCACATTTTTAGAGCCCGGAAGGTACGAAACCACAAAGTCAAAACTGGAGAAAAACAGCGACCAACGAGCCTGTCTAGGATTCAACCATTTGGCAGACTCGAGATAAATCAAGTTCTTGTGATCAGTCAAGACCACCACGCGATGCTTAGCTCCTTCAAGCCAATGACGCCACTCCTCGAATGCCCACTTCATGGCTAGCAACTCTCGATTGCCAACATCATAATTTCGCTCAGCAGGCGAAAATTTCCTGGAAAAGAAGGCGCATGGTTTCATCACCGAGCAATCAGAACTTCTCTGCGACAAAACAGCCCCTGCTCCAATTTCGGAAGCATCAACCTCGACCTGGAACGGAAGTGAAACATCTGGTTGGCACAACACAGGGGCAGAGGAAAAACGACGCTTCAACTCCTGAAAAGCTTCCACAGCAGCAGAAGACCAATTGACCCCTTCACAAACAAAGAATTAGCACGCAGGACCTGGAACACCATTCTGCCCTGCTTCACATGAGACTCCCAATCATCCGAGAAGACCAAAATATCATCCAAGTATACAATCAGGAATTTATCCAGGTACTCTCGGAAGATGTCATGCATAAAGGACTGAAACACTGATGGAGCATTAGAAAGTCCGAATGGCATAACCAGGTACTCAAAATGGCCTTCGGGCGTATTAAATGCTGTTTTCCATTCATCGCCCCGTTTGATACGCACAAGATTATACGCACCACGAAGATCTATCTTGGTGAACCAACTAGCCCCCTTAATCCGAGCGAACAAATCAGACAGCAGCGGCAAGGGGTACTGAAATGTGACCGTAATTTTATTTAGAAGGCGGTAATCAATACAAGGTCTCAGCGAACCATCCTTCTTGGCCACAAAAAAGAAACCCGCTCCCAATGGCGACGATGACAGGCGAATATGACCCTTCTCCAAAGACTCCTTCACGTAACTCCGCATAGCGGCGTGCTCAGGTACAGATAAATTAAACAGTCGACCCTTAGGAAACTTACTACCAGGAATCAAATCGATAGCACAATCACAATCCCTATGCGGAGGTAGGGCATTGGACTTGGGCTCATCGAATACATCCCGGTAATCAGACAAGAACTCTGGGACCTCAGAAGGGGTCGATGATGAGATAGACAAAAATGGAACATCACCATGTACCCCCTGACAACCCCAGCTGGACACAGACATAGATTTCCAATCTAATACTGGGTTATGGACTTGTAGCCATGGCAACCCCAACACGACCACATCATGCAGATTATGCAACACCAGAAAGCGAATATCCTCCTGGTGCGCAGGAGCCATGCACATGGTCAGCTGGGTCCAGTATTGAGGCTTATTCTTGGCCAAAGGCGTAGCATCAATTCCTCTCAATGGAATAGGACACTGCAAGGGCTCCAAGACAAACCCACAGCGCCTAGCATACTCCAAGTCCATCAAATTCAGGGCAGCGCCTGAATCCACAAATGCCATGACAGAATAGGAAGACAAAGAGCAGATCAAAGTAACGGACAAAAGAAATTTCGACTGTACCGTACCAATGGTGGCAGACCTAGCGAACCGCTTAGTGCGCTTAGGACAATCGGAGATAGCATGAGTGGAATCACCACAGTAGAAACACAGCTCATTCTGACGTCTGTGTTCTTGCCTTTCAGCTCTGGTCAAAGTCCTATCGCACTGCATTGGCTCAGGTTTATGCTCAGATAATACCGCCAAATGGTGCACAGATTTACGCTCGCGCAAGCGTCGACCGATCTGAATAGCCAAAGACATAGACTCATTCAGACCAGCAGGCATAGGAAATCCCACCATGACATCCTTAATGGCTTCAGAGAGACCCTTTCTGAAAATAGCTGCCAGCGCACATTCATTCCATTGAGTGAGCACGGACCACTTTCTAAACTTCTGACAATAAATCTCTATCTCATCCTGACCCTGACTCAGAGCCAGCAAATTTTTCTCTGCCTGATCCACTGAATTAGGTTCGTCGTACAGCAATCCGAGCGCCAGAAAAAACGCATCAATATTACATAATGCAGGATCTCCTGGCGCAAGGGAAAATGCCCAGTCTTGAGGGTCGCCACGTAATAAAGAAATAATGATTTTAACTTGTTGAACTGGGTCACCAGAGGAGCGGGGTTTCAAAGCCAGAAACAGTTTACAATTATTTTTAAAATTCAAAAATTTAGCTCTATCTCCGGAAAATAACTCAGGAATAGGAATTTTAGGTTCTAACATAGGATTCTGAACCACTAAATCTTGAATGTTCTGTACTCTTATAGTGAGATTATCCATCAAAGAGGACAGACCCTGAATATCCATGTCCACACCTGTGTTCTGAACCACCCTGATGTAAAGGGGAAAAGAAAGACAGAACACAGTGCAAAGAAAAAAAAAATGGTCTCAGAACTTCTCTTTTCCCTCTATTGAGAAGCATTAGTACTTTGGGCATCCAGTACTGTTATGAACAGGTAATTCAGAACCACAATGGACCTTGAAGTTCAGAGCACACAAGGTGACCTGACATATACCAAAAACATAGGACAAGCTCTGAGACGTGGAAACTCTGCTGACCGCAATCCCTAATCCTAACACACCACACTAGAGGTAGCCGTGGATTGCGCCTAACGCTCCCTATGCAACTCGGCACAGCCTGAGAAACTAACTAGCCCTGAAGATAGAAAAATAAGCCTACCTTGCCTCAGAGAAATTCCCCAAAGGAAAAGGCAGCCCCCCACATATAATGACTGTGAGTAAAGATGAAATACAAACACAGAGATTAAATAGATTTAGCAAAGTGAGGCCCGACTTACTGAATAGACCGAGGATAGGAAAGATAGCTTTGCGGTCAACACAAAAACCTACAAACAACCACGCAGAGGGGCAAAAAGACCCTCCGCACCGACTAACGGTACGGAGGTGCTCCCTCTGCGTCTCAGAGCTTCCAGCAAGCAAGAAAAAACCAATATAGCAAGCTGGACAGAAAATATAGCAAACAAAAATAACACAAGCATAACTTAGCTTATGCAGGATAGAGAGGCCACAGGAACGATCCAGGAGGAAGCAAAACCAATACTAGAACATTGACTGGAGGCCAGGATCAAAGCACCAGGTGGAGTTAAATAGAGCAGCACCTAACGACTTAACCTCATCACCTGAGGAAGGAAACTCAGAAGCCGCAGTACCACTCTCATCCACCAAAGGAAGCTTATAGACAGAACCAGCCGCAGTACCACTCACGACCACAGGAGGGAGCTTGGCCACAGAATTCACAACAGTACCCCCCCCTTGAGGAGGGGTCACCGAACAATCACCAGAGCCCCCAGGCCGACCAGGATGAGCCACATGAAAGGCACGAACCAGATCGGCAGCATGGACATCAGAGGCAAAGACCCAGGAATTATCTTCCTGACCATAACCTTTCCACTTAACCAGAAACTAGAGTTTCCGTCTCGAAACACGAGAATCCAAAATCTTCTCCAAAATATACTCCAATTCCCCTTCAACCAAAACCGGAGCAGGAGGATCAATAGATGGAACCACAGGTGCCACGTATCTCCGCAAGAATGACCTATGGAACACGTTATGGATGGAAAAAGAAGCCGGAAGAGTCAAACGAAAAGACACAGGATTAAGAACCTCAGAAATCCTATATGGACCAATGAAACGAGGCTTAAATTTAGGAGAGGAAACCTTCATAGGAATATAACGAGATGACAACCAAACCAAATCCCCAACACGAAGTCGGGGACCCACACAGCGCCTGCGGTTAGCGAAACGTTGAGCCTTCTCCTGGGACAAAGTCAAATTGTCCACTACATGAGTCCAAATCTGCTGCAACCTGTCCACCACAGTATCCACACCAGGACAGTCCGAAGACTCAACCTGCCCTGAAGAGAAACGAGGGTGGAACCCAGAATTGCAGAAAAACGGCGAAACCAAAGTAGCCGAGCTGGCCCGATTATTAAGGGCGAACTCAGCCAAAGGCAAAAAGGACACCCAATCATCCTGATCAGCAGAAACAAAACATCTCAGATATGTTTCCAAGGTCTGATTGGTTCGTTCAGTCTGGCCATTTGTCTGAGGATGGAAAGCCGAGGAAAAAGACAAATCAATGCCCATCCTAGCACAAAAGGCTCGCCAAAACCTCGAAACAAACTGGGAACCTCTGTCAGAAACGATGTTCTCTGGAATGCCATGTAAACGAACCACATGCTGAAAAAACAATGGCACCAAATCAGAGGAGGAAGGCAATTTAGACAAGGGCACCAAATGGACCATCTTAGAGAAGCGATCACAAACCACCCAAATGACCGACATTCTTTGAGAGACGGGGAGATCCGAAATAAAATCCATAGAGATATGTGTCCAAGGCCTCTTCGGGACCGGCAAGGGCAAAAGCAACCCACTGGCACGAGAACAGCAGGGCTTAGCTCGAGCACAAATCCCACAGGACTGCACAAAAGAACGCACATCCCGCGACAGAGACGGCCACCAAAAGGATCTAGCCACCAAATCTCTGGTACCAAAGATTCCAGGATGACCAGCCAACACCGAACAACGAACCTCAGAGATAACTTTATTCGTCCACCTATCAGGGACAAACAGTTTCTCCGCTGGGCAACGGTCAGGTCTATTAGCCTGAAATTTTTGCAGCACCCGCTGCAAATCAGGGGAGATGACAGACAAAATTACCCCCTCTTTGAGAATACCCGCCGGCTCAGACAAACCCGGAGAATCGGGCACAAAACTCCTAGACAGGGCATCCGCCTTCACATTTTTAGAGCCCGGAAGGTACGAAACCACAAAGTCAAAACTGGAGAAAAACAGCGACCAACGAGCCTGTCTAGGATTCAACCATTTGGCAGACTCGAGATAAGTCAAGTTCTTGTGATCAGTCAAGACCACCACGCGATGCTTAGCTCCTTCAAGCCAATGACGCCACTCCTCGAATGCCCACTTCATGGCTAGCAACTCTCGATTGCCAACATCATAATTTCGCTCAGCAGGCGAAAATTTCCTGGAAAAGAAGGCGCATGGTTTCATCACCGAGCAATCAGAACTTCTCTGCGACAAAACAGCCCCTGCTCCAATTTCGGAAGCATCAACCTCGACCTGGAACGGAAGCGAAATATCTGGTTGGCACAACACAGGGGCAGAGGAAAAACGACGCTTCAACTCCTGAAAAGCTTCCACAGCAGCAGAAGACCAATTGACCCCTTCACAAACAAAGAATTAGCACGCAGGACCCGGAACACCATTCTGCCCTGCTTCACATGAGACTCCCAATCATCCGAGAAGACCAAAATATCATCCAAGTATACAATCAGGAATTTATCCAGGTACTCTCGGAAGATGTCATGCATAAAGGACTGAAACACTGATGGAGCATTAGAAAGTCCGAATGGCATAACCAGGTACTCAAAATGGCCTTCGGGCGTATTAAATGCTGTTTTCCATTCATCGCCCCGTTTGATACGCACAAGATTATACGCACCACGAAGATCTATCTTGGTGAACCAACTAGCCCCCTTAATCCGAGCGAACAAATCAGACAGCAGCGGCAAGGGGTACTGAAATGTGACCGTAATTTTATTTAGAAGGCGGTAATCAATACAAGGTCTCAGCGAACCATCCTTCTTGGCCACAAAAAAGAAACCCGCTCCCAATGGCGACGATGACAGGCGAATATGACCCTTCTCCAAAGACTCCTTCACGTAACTCCGCATAGCGGCGTGCTCAGGTACAGATAAATTAAACAGTCGACCCTTAGGAAACTTACTACCAGGAATCAAATCGATAGCACAATCACAATCCCTATGCGGAGGTAGGGCATTGGACTTGGGCTCATCGAATACATCCCGGTAATCAGACAAGAACTCTGGGACCTCAGAAGGGGTCGATGATGAGATAGACAAAAATGGAACATCACCATGTACCCCCTGACAACCCCAGCTGGACACAGACATAGATTTCCAATCTAATACTGGGTTATGGACTTGTAGCCATGGCAACCCCAACACGACCACATCATGCAGATTATGCAACACCAGAAAGCGAATATCCTCCTGGTGCGCAGGAGCCATGCACATGGTCAGCTGGGTCCAGTATTGAGGCTTATTCTTGGCCAAAGGCGTAGCATCAATTCCTCTCAATGGAATAGGACACTGCAAGGGCTCTAAGAGAAACCCACAACGCTTAGCATACTCCAAGTCCATCAAATTCAGGGCAGCGCCTGAATCCACAAATGCCATGACAGAATAGGAAGACAAAGAGCAGATCAAAGTAACGGACAAAAGAAATTTCGACTGTACCGTACCAATGGTGGCAGACCTAGCGAACCGCTTAGTGCGCTTAGGACAATCGGAGATAGCATGAGTGGAATCACCACAGTAGAAACACAGCTCATTCTGACGTCTGTGTTCTTGCCTTTCAGCTCTGGTCAAAGTCCTATCGCACTGCATTGGCTCAGGTTTATGCTCAGATAATACCGCCAAATGGTGCACAGATTTACGCTCGCGCAAGCATCGACCGATCTGAATAGCCAAAGACATAGACTCATTCAGACCAGCAGGCATAGGAAATCCCACCATGACATCCTTAATGGCTTCAGAGAGACCCTTTCTGAAAATAGCTGCCAGCGCACATTCATTCCATTGAGTGAGCACGGACCACTTTCTAAACTTCTGACAATAAATCTCTATCTCATCCTGACCCTGACTCAGAGCCAGCAAATTTTTCTCTGCCTGATCCACTGAATTAGGTTCGTCGTACAGCAATCCGAGCGCCAGAAAAAACGCATCAATATTACATAATGCAGGATCTCCTGGCGCAAGGGAAAATGCCCAGTCTTGAGGGTCGCCACGTAATAAAGAAATAATGATTTTAACTTGTTGAACTGGGTCACCAGAGGAGCGGGGTTTCAAAGCCAGAAACAGTTTACAATTATTTTTAAAATTCAAAAATTTAGCTCTATCTCCAGAAAATAACTCAGGAATAGGAATTTTAGGTTCTAACATAGGATTCTGAACCACTAAATCTTGAATGTTCTGTACTCTTATAGTGAGATTATCCATCAAAGAGGACAGACCCTTAATATCCATGTCCACACCTGTGTTCTGAACCACCCTGATGTAAAGGGGAAAAGAAAGACAGAACACAGTGCAAAGAAAAAAAAATGGTCTCAGAACTTCTCTTTTCTCTCTATTGAGAAGCATTAGTACTTTGGGCCTCCAGTACTGTTATGAACAGGTAATTCAGAACCACAATGGACCTTGAAGTTCAGAGCACACAAGGTGACCTGACATATACCAAAAACATAGGACAAGCTCTGAGACGTGGAAACTCTGCTGACCGCAATCCCTAATCCTAACACACCACACTAGAGGTAGCCGTGGATTGCGCCTAACGCTCCCTATGCAACTGGGCACAGCCTGAGAAACTAACTAGCCCTGAAGATAGAAAAATAAGCCTACCTTGCCTCAGAGAAATTCCCCAAAGGAAAAGGCAGCCCCCCACATATAATGACTGTGAGTAAAGATGAAATACAAACACAGAGATGAAATAGATTTAGCAAAGTGAGGCCCGACTTACTGAATAGACCGAAGATAGGAAAGATAGCTTTGCGGTCAACACAAAAACCTACAAACAACCACGCAGAGGGGCAAAAAGACCCTCCGCACCGACTAACGGTACGGAGGTGCTCCCTCTGTGTCTCAGAGCTTCCAGCAAGCAAGAAAAAAACAATATAGCAAGCTGGACAGAAAATATAGCAAACAAAAATAACACAAGCAGAACTTAGCTTATGCAGGATAGAGAGGCCACAGGAACGATCCAGGAGGAAGCAAGACCAATACTAGAACATTGACTGGAGGCCAGGATCAAAGCACCAGGTGGAGTTAAATAGAGCAGCACCTAACGACTTAACCTCATCACCTGAGGAAGGAAACTCAGAAGCCGCAGTACCACTCTCATCCACCAAAGGAAGCTTATAGACAGAACCAGCCACAGTACCACTCACGACCACAGGAGGGAGCTTGGCCACAGAATTCACAACAGGGGTCATTTCTGGAGGCCACAGATTTACCAGCTGATCTAATGCACCTCATAATCTAATGTGACCACTTGTAATTTCCATTCATTCCCTTGACATTGTATATACCCTGCACCGACCACTCTGAAGACCACCTATTGTGTCCCCCCATTTCCTTGTAGATTGTAAGCTTGCGAGCAGGGACCTCACCCCTAATGTCACTGTTTAAATTGTCTTAACTTGTATTGAATTTATTGTCTGTACATGTCCCCGCTTAATTGTAAAGTGCTGCGGAATATGTTGGCTCTATATAAATAAAAAATTATCATTATTATTATTACTGCGATAGCTGCACCCACTCCACAATATGGCGTCTGTGGTGCCCTGAGCTCACCAGAAAGACTGGATGAGAGTGAGAGAGAGAAGAAAGGAGAGAAAAGAGGAGAGAAGAAAGGAGAGAAGAGAGAGGAGAGGGAACAGAGGAGAGAGAGAAGGAACAGGAGAGGAGAGAGAAGAAAGGAGAGGGAACAGAGGAGAGAGAGAAGGAACAGGAGAGGAGAGAGAAGAAAGGAGAGGGAAAAGAGGAAGAAGAAAGGAGGGAAGGAAGGAAAGGAGAGAGAAGTGATGAGAGAGAGGAGAGGAAAGAGAAGAGAGGAAAGGAGAGAGAGAAGAGAGGGAACAGAGGAGTGAGCGAGAGAAAAGAGGGAAGAGAAGGAGAGAAGAAAGGAGAGGAGAGAGGTGTTGAGAGAGAAGAGGAAAGAGAAGAGAGGAAAGGAGAGAGAGAAGAGACAGAAGAGAGGGAACAGAGCAGGAGAGGAGAGAAGAAAGGAGAGAAAAGAGGAGAGAAGAAAGGAGAGAAAAGAGGAGAGAAGAAAGGAGAGAGAGAAGTGATGAGAGAAAAGAGAGAAGAGAGGAAAGGAGAGGGAACAGAGGAGTGAGAGAGAGAAGAGAGGGAACAGGAGAGGAGAGAGAAGAAAGGAGAGAGAGAAAAGAGGAGAGAAAAGGAAAGGAGAGGTGATGAGAGAGAAGAGGAAAGAGAAGAGAGGAAAAGAGAGGAGACAGAAGAGAGGGAACAGAGCAGGAGGAGAGAAGAAATGAGAGAAAAGAGGAGAGAAGAGAGAGAGGTGATGAGAGGAGAGGAGAGAGAGGAGAGAGGAGGAGAGAAAAGAGGAAGAAAGGAGAAAAGAGATGAGAGAGAATAGACAGAGGGAGCATAATATACAGAGACGGATGGAGGAGAGAGCAGAGGCCGGGGCTCCTGTACAGGACAATATTTGGGCCCCCAGTCCGCAGCCCCTCATTACTCCCAGCTGCTCTGGAGGCGCCTGTGGCCCCTTACACTTGTCGGCCCCTGTGCTTGCACCCATAGTATGTGGCCCCTGGATATATGCATTACATACACAGCTCCTCACACAGACCCTGCAGCCCCCGGCTCTCATTAGTGGGGTCCACACTACTCTTGTCCAGCACTATTGATGGCTGACAGAAGCGGTTATGGGGCTGCCGGTCATTAAGATTCGGCTCCTGAGCGCCCCCTGGTGTCGCCTCCGCCTTCCTGTACACAGAGCTGGAGACTTATTTCCTGCACCAGAGTTAATAGGAGCACTCTGGCAACGTTAGGGTTAATGGCCGCTCTGACGTCACCGGGAAGGGGCGTGCCCGGGCTCCTGTACTCCGCTGGCGCTCTCAGAACGTTGTGTTGCCGGATTGTCGGTCACGTGATCCGCGCTCTTGGCTGACAGCCGGGGGGATCTCAGGTCGCTTCTGTCCTGCGGATCTATCGATCTGATCGTACGTGCTCAGGGTTGCTGATGACAATGGAGCCTGGAGAGGAGGCAGAGCCGCTGCCGCTCATCTGACCTGTGTGTACTTGGTCCTATAATGTCGCAGTGCTTCTATCTGAGAGCAGGAGCCTCTTTTTGCTCCAGGATTCGCTTTTGCAGGAGATCCAGGGATCTGACTAAATGGAGGGACCTGGCAGCTCGGAGACTCAGGTGTACAAGTGTCAGGACCCTGTCCAGGATCACCTTCTGGTGCTTGGGTGTTAGATATGTGACAACCAATGGGCAATGTGAGCGGCTGGTCCAGGAGGAAGACCCAGGTGAGAAGCTCCTGCGCTTAGGACCTTCAGACAGTCCACAGAAGCCACCAGAGACGTTCCTGAAGAAGATCGACTTTGTTGTCCGAGTGGGGGTCCGCGCTTTCATCCTATTTTGCAAATTCGGACCCCTATTAATCGTGTATCCCCTCACCTACCTTTCGGGAAGTCTGAATTCTCTTTGGCTTTGTCTTTTGTTGAAGGCCACGGAGACATCAGGACCGGCGTGCATCAAGCTTGGCCAATGGGCTAGCACTCGACGAGATCTCTTCTCGGAGGAATTCTGCCATCTGTTTTCCAAATTACATGTTAAAGTGTCTCCGCACCCCTGGGAATACACTGACCTCTGTCTGAGAAGAGCCTTCGGGGACAACTACGCTCATGTGTTGAGGTTCTCCAGCAGAGATCCTGTAGGATCTGGTTGTGTGGCCCAGGTATATAAGGCCCATGCCGACCTATCAGGGATTCACAATGTGGAGTCCCAATCTCTGGTAGAGAGTATGGAGCAGGGTTGGGCGTATGAAGCATGGGAGGTGCTGGGACTTCATGGAATTATTGGACGTCTTAGGAACTGGAGGCAACTTGGCCAAGGTTCTCCAAAGGACCCTAAACCATTACATTCTCCAATAAGAGGATCAGAGGAAGATTCCGATCACCTTGTCCCCGTGGCGGTAAAAGTAAGATATCCATTAAGGTCAGTGGAAGCTGTATGAGGCTTCCGGAACTTGAAGGCCCCTATTATAACCCAATGGACCTAAGTAAGTTGATGTTCCTCTTGTGACTGTTCCTGTAATTCCATCATTCTCAGTTTCCTTCTCCCATGAAAGAACAGTAAACTTGAGTTGTAAACTCTTCCTAAACCCTTAGGAGCTGTCTCCCTCTAATTTTGACTCAAGGTGACCAGAATTTTAGCATTTGAAGGGCGTCCATCAAATTTCATACTAGTAGGCCAATATCAATGCTGGGTAGTCCACCTAAAGGGGTTTTCCACTTTTAAGAATACTTCCTCTAATGTAAAGTAAAATCAGATATTATTAACCCTCCGTGACTCCAACACCAGTCTTTCTCAGTGACTGGCTGCAGTGGTGACCTTACATCCACAGTGGTCTCAGTAGCTCATGCCATTTACATCTGACAGATTGGAGCTATCGGTCATGTCAGCTGTCAACGTGAGGTCACCACTGATGCCTAAACACAAACCAGTGCACAACAAGGGAGAGCAGGCGCTGGAGACCAGGACGGTGGATACTTTCATTACAGGACTGACATGGGGAGATGCTTCAGTACCACCTGGTGATGATATCATACATGGGTCCGGTTCTAGGTCATCAGTTGTGTATGATACTCTCCAGAGGTTACCCAGCAGGTAACATTTTTTACCAATGGTGTAAAATGAGTAAAAAAAAAGTAAGATTGAATCCTCCGATCTTCTGTGGCTCATGTTCCCGTACTATTGTGGTCTTCAGCCATTCTCTATTGCCTTGTCTTGCCTCAAGAAAGGTTAGAAAATGCTTTCTTGGCCAATTACTGGTCGGGTCTTAGCTACTAGTTGGCTTAGTGGCTTTTATTAGTGTCTCCTAAATGTTGAGATGGCACTATTAAGTAGAGACTGGTGGGACCAGATGTCTTTGATGTAGGAGGGATTAGTTCTCATCCAATCAACCACTACCCTGCCATGTACTGATGAGGAGCAAAATCTTTGTAGATGGTTCTGGGCTTGGCTAGTCTGAGTCGATTTTCTTACTTCTGAACCTAGGCTACTTTGCATACTTTATTTCCCATAGATCATTGCCTGTAAGTTTCTTTAACTAGGTCCCTCACCCCAGAGCAATGATCTTCTGTTCTATTTTGCTGGTGTGCTTTTTTGTAAAGGTTCTTTAACATCTAGTGACATGTCAGAAGATTACTTAAAGTGGTTGTCTCGTATGGCCTGTTATATAGAGAGGAGTCTCCTCAGGAGTCATACAGGGGAAAATGTCATCACCGTCAGAGATGAATCTCTGTCGCCCACTTGGCCTTCTCATAACTTAGAAAAGCTAATTTTTTTCCCAAGGGTGATGAAAAAATAAAAAATAAAATGTTTTATTCATCTCAACAGCCACTATTCCATGATTTGGCCAGTTTAGCATGCTAGAAACTGGTGATCGGGGTCCACTTTAAGTCTCAACTTGTTACTAGGTCCTTCATCCAGGTCTTGGCCAGCAAGTGAAGATGGACCTTCTCATCATGAAGACCTGGAGCAGACTTGTTAGTCTGATCCCCGGATTCAGGTGGTTGAGTCTGACGGAGATTGTGGAGGAGTTTGGGAAATTAATGACCCAACAAGTAAGTATATTATACTACATTTTCTGTGTAATCTGCGACTTTGATAGATATGGGTCTCAATTTGTATTAAGCCTGGTTGGCCAGGTGACCAGAGAAGTCTTCTCACAGTCTTCAGTATAAAACACTCTTTCATTATTTCTTTTGGGAGAATCATTCATTGCTGAGGACCAACCATATACCCAAACCAAAAATTCTCACAGTAGTTTTTCTTTTTTGGCAGATAGATCTGCGTTTTGAAGCCAGGAACTTGGAAACATTTCAAGAAAAATTTGAGAAAATGGATTTTATAAAGTTTCCCACTCCTCTACGACCCTTTGTGACGAGGAACATCATGGTGGAGACCTTCGAGGTGGGCAGTCATTGGGGGTCATGTATCAGTTGTGGCATTTTTACTACACGTTTGGTATTGAAAATGGTGATATCTGTGTATCTGTAGAAATCAAAAGTGAAAGTTGGTTGACTCCAGTGAGATCCGTTCATGGCTCCCACGAGTTAGAAAAAGCAGATACAAAAAGTGCCTTGCCTTGATGGATCTACCATGTTTGTGTATCACATGGACAGTCCATTAATTCTAAGGAGCACTGTATAATACTTCTCTTCCCCTCCAGTAGTGGTGTAGAAAAGTTGATCATGTCTGACCACTGGAGGTTCCAATATCAGGACACCATTAAAGAGGTTCTCCATTTTGGACACCATACTAACTTTCTTGTTTAGAAGTTTTCCTTGACAAGCTGAGATCAGGGTGTCCCGCTGGTGTAAACTCCGGTAATCTATGTGACATCTCAGTGGCAAGTGGTCAGTTTCCCTCTCGTGCCTCCAAAGGAGAAGTGGAGGATTACACCCATTGGTGTCCTCCTGAGGAAGACATTCTTAGAAGCTGTGGACCATACGGGGCGGGGAGGGAATTGAAAATAAGTTTAGATGGTTGTTGAGTTATGTTCCTGGATTCTTTGTTTTTATCCATTAGGACGGAGAACCGTTGTCTCTTTATCTGCAGGAGGCTGGGTCTTCTGAGATCAAACATCGGATCGCAGCAATGGGAATGGACATGTTACTGAAGATGGTAGGAACTGTCTTCAGTGGTAATTCTGGGATCTCTACTCTTTGAAGTTTGTGTAGCCAGTATTCTCAATATGTGCTAATAATGTGATCATTGGATGGAACAAGGGTCAAGTCTGGCAGAGATCAGTCATAAATGGAGGTCAGGCAAAGGCAGCTGGCAGAACGAGGACTAGAAAATCATGTGAGCTGCAGGAACGAACGTATATCAACATAGACTGCAGCCAAATGGACCTCCTTACTCAGGCACAGAGCGCTATGGAAGGAACCTTACGAAACTTGGGGCACATTGGCACTGACTGGATTCAGTGATTTAGCAATCACTGGCCCTTTTAAGAGGCTGTTTATTTTCTAGGAGGTTGTAAGGCATGCAACTAAAGGGGGGTGTTACAGTACAGATGGTACAAGTGATAGATATGGACAGGGACATATGGCAAGGGTATCTGCATAGCAAGGCCACTGGCAAGGAGATAGTTACATGATAAGATTCTGTGACTCTGCTGCCACCACTAGGGGGAGCTCACTGCAGACAGCTTTGTAACTGAACACACTGTATAAACAGTATGCAGTTAGCTCCCTCTAGTGTTGACTGCAGATACATGATCAAATCCAAGCTTACTTTATGAGTATGCTGAGGATTTGGAGCTCTATAACAGAAAAATGGCTGTAAAGATGGTCCCAAAGGTGGAAATTAATTATTGGTACATTGAAATTAAGGTGGTGACTTCTGTAGTTAGAAAAAATTTGAGATATGATAATCCACCCACGATCCAACAATTGTATGATTTGCTTGAGATAAGATGACTTGAAATTTCGACATCTCACAATGCTGCCTCTGGTGGCCAGGATGATAATCGCAGGAATGGTTAGAGTATGGATTCTAACTCATCCCGTAATCTTTCCTTTCAGGTATTTGTGGATAATTTTGTCCACGCTGATCTCCATCCTGGTAATATCCTTGTTCAGGGGGTTCTGGAGTTCTCCCCTGCCCACAGTGATCTGACCACCCTAGTGGACATGTGTGACACCCTGATTGTCAATGTCCGGCCCAGCCGTTGCCCTCTTAGGTTGGTCTTGCTGGATGCCGGCATTGTGGCTGAGCTACAGGAGAATGATCTTGAAAACTTCCGCTCCGTCTTTACTGCGGTAGTTCTAGGGCAGGTGAGCGGGATGTTGTACACGATTATGACCAGTTTGCTTCTTTTCTGTAGAGTTTCACTTTATCACATCTTCTCCTTTCACCAAGACTAGTGGTCAATGAAAGGCAAAATTTTAATTTGGTGGGCTCTGATCGGTTCCCGCAGGGAGAGAAGGTGGCCGAGTTGATCCTACATCACGCCAGAGCCAATCAGTGTGTTGACGTGCAAAGCTTCAAGTCACAGATGGCGGAGTTGGTGAACGAGGCCAGGACAAATACGGTATCGCTTGGGAAGGTGAGGACATAATGACTTTCAGCAATCAGTTATGATCAGCGGAAGAAGCTGGGAGAAGGTATTGAATTTCTCTGCAGCTCCTCCGCAGGAGAAATACGGCATTACACTCATCAATAATGTGTTGGATCCTCCAGAGGGAGAGATGCTGTTTATGGCCTTTTTCTAGATGAAGACTTTAAACGTTGATCACCTTGTATTCCTAAAAGGGTGTCTCTAAACCAGGCATCCCCTTAAAGGGACTGTGTTCTAGAGCCATCATCTCCCTGTTTTTACCATTTACATGCCTTTGTCAGTCACTGACCGCAGCATTAGTCCTTGGTTTTGGACAGTTGATGGGTTGCCTTAACCATACTGAGGGCTTCCATCATTATGATTTTGGTTTTCCCATAAATAAAAATATCAATATTTATCTTGTGCAGTAGACACAATAAAGCAAAAAAATTGTAGTGTAAGAATTGCCATTTTTCAGATCACTGCACTTCCCTCAAAAATTACAATGGAACGTGATCGATACAACAGTGTCATGTCCAATAGTGTTGTCAACCTTGAAATTGTTCCCAGAAAATTATTGCAATTTAACAACATAAATAAAAGATATCACACACAACCCCCCAAAATGGGCCGGACAAAATTGTTGGCACCCTCAACTTAATATTTGGTTAAACACTTTTGGGAATAAACAACTGCAATCAATCCCTTCCTATAACCATCAACAAGCTTCTTACATCTCTCAACTGGAAACCTGTCCCTTCATCTCCAGAGAAACTTGAAGATACACCTGATTCAGAACATGGAGACCAGGATTCTGACAAAGATTTTCATGTTAGTCCCAACGAGTCACAGCTTTTTTTAACAGCTCAAATTAAATTATTTAGTCAGGGACTTGGACCTTCCTAAACATTCTCCAGAAATTTTAGGCTCTAGACTAAAGGAAAAGAACCTTCTAGCTCTTGGTACCAGTTTTTCATGGTACAGAAGCAGAGAAAAGGAATTCCTTCCATACTTTTCTCAAGATGGCGATCTAGTGTATTGCAGTGATGTTCCTGAGCTGATGGAAAAATGTAACGTTGAGTACAATGTGAGAGAGTGGAGACTCGTTATTGATTCATTAAAAAAATGTGAACGCTGTGCTACTGCACAATGACAGCGAGTATGCTTCAGTCAGTTCCTGTAGGACATTATGGGCCCTTGAAGAAAAGCTATGAGAATTTAGACTTTATTCTTAGTCCATGCTCTTTGTGTGAATGGGACAACAAGGATAGTACTCATCACTGGAGCCAAAAAAGTTGGGCAACGAGAACGTCTTTGCAACCTGGACTCAAGAACATAGTTACGGAAAGTTTTAGTTGATCCCAATAAAGTTCTCCTGCTATCACTCCACATTAAGCTTGGACTTGTGCACTCCACATTAAGCTGTTTGTGAAAGCTGTACCGAAAGAAGGAAAGACTTTTAAGAGCCCGTGTATCAAGTTTCAGGGACTGTCCAAAGCAAAACTGAAGGAAGGCATTTTTGTGGGTCCGTATATTCAAAAACTCTCGAAGGATGATGTGCTCAAAACAAAAAATGGAAGCTATTGAGAAAAGGGCTTGAAATTCTTTTAAAGGAGTCATGAAGAAATTTCTAAGTAACAACAAAGATCCAAAATGTAAATCCATCGTGGAGAACATGCTGAAACATTTCAAAGCCTTGGGTTGTCTGATGAACTTCAAGTTACATTTGTTTACATTCCCATTTGGACCCTTTGCTGAAAACCTTGGTGCTGTTGTCGAAGATCAAGGAGAAAGATTTCATCAAGATATCAAGGAGATGGAACGTGAACATGATGGGGGACTACTGCTAGACGCTTCACAGAGAAGATCCGCAAACCTCCCTTAAGAGAAAAGGTTTCAAGAGAAGCTTTGAAGAGAAAAGGAAAAGGCGCAAGAATTAATTTCCAATACAGTTAGTTGAATGTTCAATACATTTTTATATGTTGTCTTCAATAAAGATTTTTCTTGTTCATCTCCCTTGTACATAATTTCACTCGTGTTTAGTGCAAAATCCATACTTGATGATTAAAAATAGACGTGTTTTGGGTTTTTTTAAATCGGGGTATAAGAAAACAAAAATTAGTAATTGGATTTGATATAAATGTCCTAAAGCCAAATTTTGCATGTCTGTGTAATCAGTGGGAGGTTATATACTAATAGTGGAAGGAAAATAATATTCTAGTATTTCAGGAGATAAGGGAGTCTAAACTGTGGAATTAAGGAATTTATTGAGGATTTATAAAATTAATATATTTTACTTTTTTTTTTTTTTCATCAACTCTCAGCTCCAGGTTGCAACTTTGCTCTCTCGGGTCTTCCATCTTCTGATGACACATAAGGTACAGTGCTTACTTACATTACTTATTCCATGTTCTTCTGCGTTCAGCATTCATCTCCCCAGACACATAAGACTGCATCCTGAGCGTTAACAGGAAGTCAGCAGGATGTTGTATGGAGCTCAGAATGTGATTGGAGTAAAATTATATTTTTCTTTATTTTATTTCCAGGTGAAGCTTGAGAGTAACTTTGCCTCCATCGTCTTTGCCATTTTGGTTTTGGAAGGACTTGGCCGCTCGCTGGACCCGGAGATCGATATACTGGAGGCAGCCAAGCCTCTGCTGGTAAAGAGTGCTGCGTCTCTGATCTAAACAAGACCCGGACGCTAGAGACGTCTGGAGATTCTTATTCCTTCCTTAGATGGCTGACACAAAGGAAGTTTTTCTAACTCATGATGATTGTTTCAATAAAAAAAAAAAACAGTGAAACAAAACCGGCATCAGACTTAATTGTGAGCATTACAGAACAGATTCACAGTCTTTTGTTGGTTCATCCAGAGTTCTCTGGTTTATAAGCCGAAAACCAAAATTACAGTAATGTAAAACACTCTGGAAGATCGGTCAGCGAGACGTAGCAAACACTAAGGGGCCCTCGCTGAATATAGACCTACAGTCGCCTCCTATTTTATTGTGTTGACTAGAGATGAGCTGATCAGACAACATTCGAAATCTCCTCTTCGTGTGAATTTTCCCGAGACGTTTGATTTTCGGAGAAGTTATTCTCCACAAATGGAATACCCCTTATTATGTTATAAGTTTTTTTCAGATAAAATCCTTTATGCTCACTTCTCCAGGCCATCTGCTCTTCACCGTCACCTGTCCGGTTCTCTCCACATCTTCAGATCACTACTGTTAAAGATCTAATATGGATAGGACCAGACGGGAAAGTGGTGGGACCGGAGAGGGGAGAAGTGAGAAAAATGCTGGCCAGTGGAAGTCATTGTTATGCTGATGACACTCAGATCTACCTCTTTGGCCCAGACGTCACCTCTCTGCTGTCCAAGATCCCAGAGTGTCTATCAGCCATATCCTCCTTTTCCTCTCACTTCCTCAAACTCAATGTGGACAAATCTGAACTCCTCTTTCCTCCATCTCATAGATCTTCATTATCTGACCTATCGCAATTAACAACATCACTCTTTCCCCCGTACCGTAAGTCCGCTGCCTCGGAGTAACACTTGACTCTGCCCTGTCCTTCAAACCACATATCCAAGCTCTTTCCACCTCCTGTCGCCTCCAGCTCAAAAATATCTCCAGAATCTGTCCATTCCTCAACCGTCAATCTACTAAAATGCTTGTGCATGCCCTCATCATCTTCCGCCTCAACTACTGCAACGTCCTTTTCTGTTGCCTCCCTGCTAACACCCTTGCACCTCTCCAGTCCATCCTTAACTCTGCTGCCCAACTAATTCATCTCTCTCCTCGCTACTCCTCCGCTTCCCCCTCTGCAAATCTTTTCACTGGCTCCAATTCCCTCAGCGTATCCAGTTCAAATTACTAATACTGACCTATAAAGCCATCCATAACCTGTCTCCTCCATATATATCTAAACTAATCTCCCGATATCTTCCCTCACGTAATCTCCGGTCCTCCCAAGACCTCCTTTTCTCCTCCACACTTATTCGCTCTTTACCCAACTGCCTCCAAGACTTCTCCCGAATATCCCCTATCCTCTCGAAATCTTTACCCCAACACGTCCGACTATCAACCACATTCGGATCCTTCAGATGGAACCTGAAAACCCACCTGTCACGGATCCCTCTCCGTGCTGTCACTAATTCGTCCCGTGTCCGCTCAGCACGTGACTTGGGGTTGGACCTACAAGGGTTAATCTATCTCCCCACTCTCAGTCCAGCATTCAACTTTTGTCCTATGATGTAATGGGAGCATAAATCACACACCGACCCAGGCCACACACCCGCTCATACATGCTGCCACCACTCACCGAACACACGGGCGATGAGTTACGGAAATATTACTACTGTCTACCACTCATAGGCTCACACACCTTAGGCAATGGATTCTTTAGAACATACAAGGTTCAACTGTTAAAGTTTTATGCTTTAATACAAAAAGGTTCAGTGCTTAAAGTAAGAAAAAAGGTATAAAAATATAATAAAAAGACATACAGGTATGCAAAACGGTATAACACAAACAGGAGAAACTAACAGAAATCATCTAACTTTGTAGTCTGCTTTCTCTTCCCTGGGGGGTGAATATGGAGTTGGTGGAACACATCAGCTTCTCAGGGCCTAAATCTGCCTATGCAACTCGGCACAGCCTGAGAAACTAACTAGCCTGAAGATAGAAAATAAGCCTACCTTGCCTCAGAGAAATACCCCAAAGGAAAAGGCAGCCCCCCACATATAATGACTGTGAGTAAGATGAAAAGACAAACGTAGGGATGAAATAGATTCAGCAAAGTGAGGCCCGACTATCTTAACAGAGCGAGGATAGGAAAGATAACTTTGCGGTCTACACAAAACCCTAAAGAAAACCACGCAAAGGGGGCAAAAAGACCCTCCGTACCGAACTAACGGCACGGAGGTACACCCTTTGCGTCCCAGAGCTTCCAGCAAAATAATTAGACAAGCTGGACAGAAAAAATAGCAAACAAATAGCAAAGAAGAACTTAGCTATGCAGAGCAGCAGGCCACAGGAATGATCCAGGGAAAAACAAGTCCAACACTGGAACATTGACAGGAAGCCAGGATCAAAGCATTAGGTGGAGTTAAGTAGAGCAGTACCTAACGACCTCACCACATCACCTGAGGTAGGAAACTCAGAAGCCGCAATACCACTTTCCTCCACCAACAGAAGCTCACAGAGGGAATCAGCCGAAGTACCACTTGTGACCACAGGAGGGAGCTCTGCCACAGAATTCACAACAAACACCCAAAAACTCCGCCCATATGACCCAAAACCAGTCCCACCAAATTCAGGTGACAGGTTCCCTTTAAGAGGATTTGAATAAAGTAAATGTTTTTTATTATCGATAAGGTGTGCTGGATCATTATGGATTTACTTTCCATACCCATTGTATGTTCCACAAAATAGTGGCACGCAACTGTCCTTAAGGGGTTAATGAAATGGGTGTAACAACAACTCGGGGTGAGGGAAGGTCAGTTTCCTTCCTTCTTCCGTCAGCCATGGCGTCTGCTGATCTGAGGGATGAGCTGCTCTGCTCCATCTGTTTATCTATTTTTAAGGATCCTGTAACGCTGAGATGTGGACACAACTTCTGCCGGGTCTGTATTGGTCGTGTGCTGGATACACAGGACGGGTCTGGAGTTTATTCCTGTCCTGACTGCAGAGAAGAGTTTCGGGAGCTGCCGACACTGATGAGGAACATAAATCTCCATAATGTCGCTGAACGTTTCCTGATAACTCAACAAGAACAAGAGATCGCCAGGATCTACTGCACTTACTGTGTGGACTCTCCAGTACCTGCTGTTAGATCCTGTCTACTCTGTGAGGCTTCTCTGTGTGATAAACACCTGAGGGTTCACAGCAAATCACCAGAACACGTCTTATCTGATCCCAGCACTTCTCTGGAGAAAAGAAAATGTTCTGTCCATAAGAAGATCCTGGAATTTTACTGCACTGAGGACGCTGCTTGTATCTGTGTCTATTGTTCAGCAGGAGAACATCGGGGACATCAGGTGAAGATGCTGGATGAGGCCTATGAGAAGAAGAAGGAGAAATTGAGAAATGTTCTCCAGAAACTGACCACAAAGAGAGAGGAGACTGAGGAAAGAGTCCGGAGTCCAGAGGAGCGCAGGAGAAAAGCTCAAGAAAAAGCAGCTGGAGAAGCCGAGAGAGTCACTTCCCTGTGTACAGATATCAGGAGACGGGTGGACGACCTGGAGAAGAAGGTCCTGAGTGAGATCTCCAGGCAGGAAAAGGAAGAGTCACTGTCACTGTCTGCTCGGATCCATCAGCTGGAAATAAAGAAGGACGAGCTGTCCAGGAAGATGAGACACATTGAGGAGCTGTGTAACATGACGGATCCACTGACTGTCTTACAGGAACCAGACACCGGTGACTTGTGTGATCCTGAGGAGGAGGGAGGTGATGAGGACACAGGAGGACATGATAAACAGCTCCATGATGGAGATGACCTGGATGTGGCTGTGATCTCACACACATTACACACATTATCTGAGGTAATATCAGGTATAAGGAGCGGGATCTATGTGGAGGATCCTGCAGACATATTACTGGATGTAACCACAGCTGCTAATAATCTCCTTATATCAGACGACCTGAAAACTGCAACCTGGACAGGAGAGAATCAGAAACGTCCAGAAACAGCAGAGAGATTCCAGGATTATAATCAGGTGATGAGCAGGAGAGGATTTACCTCAGGACGACATTACTGGGATGTGGAGATCAGTAGTTCAGGGTGGTGGAGGGTGGGGATCTGTTATCCCAGTATAGACAGGAGGGGATATCAGTCACTGATTGGAGGAAATAACAAGTCCTGGAGTTTGTGGAGATATGATAATCAGTATCTTGTGAGACATGACAGGAAAGAGATCCGCTTACTTGACAAGATCTCCAGTGATAGAGTCAGGATATGTCTGGATTATGAGGGCGGGCAGTTGTCCTTTTATCAGCTGTGTGACCCCATTAGACACTTACACACCTTCACTGCCACCTTCTCCGAGCCCCTCCATGCTGCATTATTTGTATATTGGAGAAAGGTTAATGGAAGCTATGTGGATAGCTGGATAAGGATTACAGGATAGGAAATAACACCCTTTGAGGTGCTCTATCATCATTGCAGTTTAGGACCGCACCGCTCCATATTTCATGCCTGTGCTCCTGATTTACAGTTTGGATTCTCTTTGTGCCCTTGGATGATACTATCAGGGTCAGCTTTGCCTTTGCTCCATCAGAGGAGCACAATTGCACTGAAGCAGAACCAGAGATCAGGCAGCTTTCCACCATTGCTTATAAGTTCTATAGAAAAGAGCTTGATAGACGCAGCGGTGGTCGGTAACCTAAGCACCAAGCTGTCACAATAACATTCATTGATAACACAGGTCTGCAAAAAAAATTTTTCCAACAACTGTTTTGGTTATTCCACATAGTCTTAAGGATTTTAAGTGCGCTGAATCCGAAAATGACCTCCGTTTTGTCATAGGACATCACGTTTTCTGCCAATTTAAGTAACTATGTTAAATAAGACAATACTTCAAAATAAATGAAAATAGACTCATAAAATTAATTTTTTTATTACAAATGTTTCATGAAAATCATTTTTTAACTGCAATGAGGTCACTAACACACACTAAAATCGATTCTTCTTCCCTGTGAGGCTTCTCTTGGTACATTTACGCTTGTGAGGAGCATCTGGAATGTCTCTCTGAAGCGTCCAACAGTTGTCTTCCATCATTGTAATGCTCCATCTTCCCCGGTATCTTCTTTCCATCTCTTTAATGTCCTGGTGGAATCGTTCACCTTGCTCTTCACTCACAGCTCCCAAATTTTCAGGAAAGTTGTCAAGGTGGGAATGGAGGAAATGCACAAACTCATCAGGCAACCTAAAGCTTGAAATGCTTTCAGCATTCGTTCGACGATTTTTTTGTAGTCAAGGTCTTTGTTATTGCCTAAAAATGTCTCTACGACCTCTTTAAATGCAAATCACCCTTCTTTTTGAGGACATTCACCACAAATGTAACAGAAACTGTCAGGCGAATTAATACACTTCCGCTGAGCCATAATGCTAATTTTGGGAAACACGGTTGAATATGATGAGCTAACACGAACGGAGATGAAGAAGTGTGAACAGGCGAGAACCAAGATAAAACAATTGATTCAAGCCCGAGCTGAGTTGATGCTGGTTTCATTAGCTCACTCTGAAAGTTCTTTTCTTTGAAAGTTATATTTTTTGGGCATTGTATGTCTTCAATTCATTGATGTGAATTAATCAATAGTAATTTTGACTTTCAAAACCCTAAGATAAAAAAAAAATACCAAAAATTGAGAAAAATATATTAAATTTGAAGAGAATTTTGCATTTCGTGGCAAATCCTGACGTCCGGGATTTTTTTCAATATTTTTTTCGTTTTCAGCACACCAAAATACATGGAAATTAGATGAAAATAATCAAACGGCTTTTTAGTCGCAGACCTGTGTAATGTCAATAAATAAATTTCAGCACCTTGCTTTTAATGGCACTTTGCAATTTTAACCATTTATAATGAGAGTAAGACTGTAAGGTTAAGATACGGGGGGTTGTCCACCTTTGGGGACATTTTATTTCTACTTAAATGCCTGTTTTTAGGGTTAAAATATATTTTTTATCAAGTGGGTTTCATTAAAGTTTTTGCACCGTTTGGCTTTTACAGACTCTTTTGTTTCCGTGCTCAAGTTTGATTTTGTCTGTGGTTATAAATCAGCTGAGAGGAGATCAGAAAAAAAGACATAAAAGAGCAGCAAACTGCCAGAATGGGATCACAGCCATAATAGTGCAGCACAGAGACTATGGAGGGCAAAAGAAGGAAAGTTCCTTCCTACGATCATGTTACTACATGAAAGAAATGTTACTAATCTAAGGTGTCAGCACCGAAAACCACAATAGAAATCTACTCTGATCATTGTGTTTTTAATGCTTTTTATGTTTTATCTTTTTTTTAGTTTTTGGTACAGATTTGATGCAGTTTTTATATGGTTTATTTTTAGTGCAGAAACACTGGGATTGTACAAATGTTTTTTTACATAGGTTATTTCTGGTTCCCAAAAGAAATCTAAAGGAAATAAAAGCACCAAAAAAACAATTCAACAGCGTCATATATAACTGTTTGGTCCATATGGATGTAACTGTAGAGCCGCCCTGGGGTCCTCATGTGTGGTGAGGGGGTTTTCAGATACTCATATGAGCCATCATGCCTCAGTATATACTGCAGTATTTAGTGTATGCCATCGTACGATCACAGGTTGGAGCAGGGTCAGGTTGGCAAATTTTGCCCTGGGGAAAAGCACACGGCAGTGGCCCATGAGCAGCGGCCATCTTTATTGTGTTCACCTCTGGCTGCTTTTACGTTCACATTTGCGTTGTGCGATGTTGCGTCGGAGACGCTACGCACAACGCAAACAAAAACGCACCAAAACGCACGCTAAAACGCATAGTTTTGCGACGCATGCGTCCTTTTTTGACGAATTTTGGACGCAAAAAAAATGCAACTTGCTGCCTCCTCTGCGCCCTAACGCGGCAAAAAAACGCATGCGTCACAAAACGCAGCACAACGCATGTCCATGCGCCCCCCATGTTAAATATAGGGGCGCATGACACATGCGTCGCCGCGGTTGCGCCCGACGCAATGCAAATGTGAACGTAGCCTAAGAGGTTACAAGACTGTAATAAGATAAACCCGGAGTAATGCTGGGATGGTTGTCTTCGAATGCTGACTACATTTTCATCCCTTCTATCGGTGTCGGTGTGCCACTGAGAGAGGTTTCTGGAACTAGTCGGCATGTGACCATAACTATACACATTCATACTTGTGATCACTATGCTGGGAATACAGAGGAATCCTGACAGTGTGGACAGCGCTCTATCACGATTCAGCAATCTGCAGTGTCGGAGTGACTACGGAAATTTGTCTAGAGCTCTGAAACCGTGTTGGAAACAAATTACATGTCGTCTTCAGAATTTATTCATATATTCTTCTCTAAACCTGTGTAAATATCGGCGTAGTGTATGTCAGTGTATTAATATACTCAGGTAATGCTGAGTTCTCTGGGACCAGCGCCGTTTCGCTCCACTTCTCAGTGACGTCAGAGTCTCCGGGTCACGCTGCGCTCTGTCTGACCCCGAACTGAATGTAAGTCTATGGAGCGAATGAACGAGGTGCATAACAAGGGTTCGCAGACTCACATTGTAAAAGAGACTACAACCATAAAGTGAGGCGGAGAGTCTGAAGGGCGGTGACATCACTGAGAAGAGGAGCAGAGCGGCGATGGACACCGGAGAAGGCACTAAGCTCCCGAACTCTTAATCTGCACCTGCAACACATCCGGCAGCATTTTTCCCGAAGCCCAAAACAGGGAAATCAGTGGGAAGCGGACTCTGCTCACTGCCGATATCTTATGAAAGCCCAGGGCCCACAGCCTAGCACCCCTGGATCACCTTCTCCACCCAACTCGGGGCCCGCAGCCTCGAATTTCCGGGACACCTTTTCCTCCCAGCCTGGGGCCCGCAGCATCGACCCTCTTGCTGCCTCCGGTGACCCAGGTACATCACCGCTGACCCCCGTAAGCTAAAGTAAAATCGGACTATAAGGACACCCCACTATTTCATTTAAAAAAATGTTTTTCCTATTTTCCTCCACAAAATTTGGGCTGCATCTTATGGTCTCATGCGTCTTATAGTCCGCAAAATAAGGTAATATACTATGACTACAGAACCATCACATATTCTCCTATATACTAGATGTGTTGTACTATATGCACAGACATCAGATGGTATATAGAGGAGAATATGTGACTGGTGTAATATCTGATGTCTATATACATAGTATAACACATACCATATACAGGAGAATATGTTACTGATATATGATATACTGTGACTACAGACATCCGATGTTATCAGTACAATTAATTTTCCTGAGGGGACACATGACAGACCCTGACTGTTGTGGAGGCCAAACTAATATGCTGAAACTAATTCTGCTCAATATCAATATTAACATATCAATTATAATTATTATTTTATATTCATATTAATTGTATTGAGCAGAACTAAGTATGCTGACACCCCATATATATATGAGCCCATATACGGGCCCCTATACAGTATGAGCCTTCACATAGCCCCCTATATTGTTTAAGCCTCCACATAGCCTCCAATGTACAGTATGAGCCTTCACATCCCATAAGTATATATATTTACTGTATATATGTATGTATATAGAAAAATTCATACTTACTTTGGTCCCGTTCCCTTGGTGCTCTGCTTCGCTCCCTGAAGCTCGGACTTTCTGCAGAGCAGACGTGATATAGTGATGTCATCACGTCACCTGTCCCAATTGCACTCACTGATTGGTGGAAGTAGGAGTCGGCGGCCCCCGTCTTCCACCAATGTATTCACCACCGTCTGCATCCTGAGGATACAGATAGCAGTGATATCTGGACGTGGTATGTCGGCAGGAGAGGGCAGGATGTGACTCGCTTTTTACCTAGGTCTGGTGAATGATGTACTGTGATACGTATACATATATCACCTACAGACATGAGACATAATCTATGTACTTATGTCCTAAACTATGTGCACATATATAGTCTTATACATAGGGGGCTTTCACACAGCATTATGGCATCTGTTTGTTTGTCCTGTCAAGGCTCACGTCCGAACCCCCTTCGAAATGCAATTCGGGTGCATGCACCAACGGCGCCATAGATTATCATTTTCGGGCATATAAGCCTACTGGAGGAGGACGCTCAGACTTAACAGACTATGACTGGGTGTCCATCTCCAGTAGACGTACACTCCTGAAAATGATCGTCTATGACCCCGTCGGTGCATACTGTATGTCCGAATCTCGTTTTGCTCGGGGGTTCAGACGTAAACCCTGATGGGACCAACGAACGCGTGCCAGAACATAGTGTGAAAGCCCCCTTACTGATCCCACCTGGACCTGGCTACAGAACATCACATATTATAATGTACAGCACTATATATGATATATAATACATGATGTCCTGGAGCCAGGCCCAGGAGCATGCAGCGTATGATTGTGAATAAAGTGCCGGCAGCTGTCTTCTAGGGGGCAGAGGGCTGGGTGACACAAAACTTCTGCTGAGGGACTGGCCGGGTGGATATTTGCCCCTCTGCCCTCCGTCCAAGCCCACCCCTGCTAAAGGCACCTGGAGATTCTTATCCATTCCTCTTTGGATGGCACATAGGAAGTATTTCTTACTCATGTTAATTATATGTTTAGATGTGGATTTTCCTGAGATGTTTGATTTTCTGAGAAGTTATTCTCCACAAATTGAATGCCCTTTATTATGTTCTAGGCTTTTTTTTCAGACACCAGAACATAATAAATGTAATATGTAAAAAATAAGAAAAAAATCCTTTATTCTCACGGCTCACCTCTTCAGGACGTCTGCTCTTCCCCGTCACCTGTCCGGTTCTCTCCACATCTTCAGATCACCGCTGTTAAAGATCTATTGTGGCTAGGACCAGATGGGAATGTGGGGGGACCAGAGAGGGGAGCGGTGAGGATAAGAAATATTTTTATTTTCAACATATTGAAGGAGTTTTAAGGTTCTGAAAAATGCTGGTCAGTGGACGCCATTGTGCTCAATCTGCGCGGAAGCAAATTACAAAAAGCTTGGAGGAACTATCAATTCTCAATGCTACATAAAGATGCTGAAAGCTCAAACTTCCAGAATCAGGGCAGAGAAGAGGACAACTTTTTGCTTGAAACATGATAACGCCAAGCCCCATACCAGACCACCGAGCACATTGCAAAATATGGCTGTAGAGTCCTACCACATCCACCGTATAGTCCAGATTTGGTGTCTTTGGACTTCCATTTCTTTGATAGATTACGTAGGCAACAATTTACAAAGATGCTGCCATCGTAGGTGTAAAAGAGTGGATACCTCTGATGGTTCCGAATTTTACTGCCTCGGCATTCGGGCTGTTTTTCATTGCTGACGATAACGTATAACCTCTGGTGGTGACATGGTGGAGCTGAAATCTTGCTCTATTCAACTACTTTCATATGTTCTCTGCATCTGTTTCTGTTTCCATGTTAATAAACAGGAGGCATTACTTTCGAATCAACCTTCATACATGGTTTTTATTCCCTCTCCGCTTATGGTGATTCTCTTAACCCTGTTGTGGAACCATAAAAAAAAAATCACTGCTTTGGTACCATGGGTTCTATATGATCCCAGGCTCAAAATCGTCACATTTCATTAAAATGAACATGCTGGCAGTTCAGAATAATCAAGTTTTATTCTGTCATCATTTCAGAACACAGTTATGAAATCAAATGTAACTTTGAAATGATTTATTTGTCATCATCAAACACAAACTGAAATTTATACCAAAATGCTTTACTAATATCTAAAAGAATTCAAATTCAATACAAATAAATGCACAATAACTGCAACTGTGTGGTCAGGAGAGTCCCAAACACAGAAAATTGAAAGTAACTTTGAAACAAAATTGAAAAACAAATTCAAAATATCAACATAAGCAGAAATAAGATACTTCAAAATACATAGAAGGTCAATGTCTGAGATTGAGCAGTTTTAGAAATATTTCAATTTATTCAGCGCTGGGGTCTATATGACCCATGGTTCCACAGCAGGGTTAAACACTAAGTTAAAACCTGCAGCTGCATCCCCCTCCTCCATGGTCCACTATTTACCATTTACGCTAGTTGGACTTTTTGAGTTCTTCAGTCTTCAGTCTGCAGGGAGGAAATGGGGAACCTACAAGCTCCTGGAAGATGAGGAAGATAATGCTGCAGCCTTATAAGACATATAATACAAAACTTCATGTGTTCTACGTAAAAAAAATACATATCAATAAATAACCTTTAATATTACACCCTCCTTTATCAAGGAGCTCTGATGGTAAAATGTAGGCACTAGCCTCAATGTCTGAATGTGAGTAAAGAGAATATTAAGGTATGTTTCCACGGTCAGGAATGGCTCAATATTTGCTCAGGATTTGCGTTTTTAATGCCTTTTTGGTGCGTTTTTTTATACGGATTTTTATGCATTCGTTTTTTTCATGAGGATTTGTATGTGTTTTGTAAGTTAAATAAAGATATACAAAAAAAGAATTGTGATGTAATTTCCTTGTTCAACCTCTCCTTTTACAATGATTGGCTATGTACCTGAGGAAGTGGACAGGACGTCAACAAAACTCGTAGTTTTATAGCCCTGAATAAAGTATGCAACTCTTCTGAACTCTGTTATTCCCTTGCCTGATTTTGGAGGTGCACGGAATTGTCGACATCTTGAATATCCTATCCAGAATTTCTTGAAGATCCTTCGCGGGTCATCTGCCATCTGCAGCCCTCCTATCATAGTTACTATATGTGTTGTGCATACTCACAACATGTAAAGGTGAGAATTTTACCTTAGGGTACCGTCACACTATACGATTTACCTACGATCACGACCAGCGATATGACCTGGCCGTGATCGTAGGTAAATCGTAGTGTGGTCGCTGGGGAGCTGTCACACAGACAGCTCTCCAGCGACCAACTATGCCGAGGTCCCTGGGTGACCAGGGTAAACATCGGGTAACTAAGCGCAGGACCGCGCTTAGTTACCCGATGTTTACCCTGGTTACAAGCGTTAAACTAAAAAAAAACAAACAGCACATACAGTGGGGCAAAAAAGTATTTAGTCAGTCAGCAATAGTGCAAGTTCCACCACTTAAAAAGATGAGAGGCGTCTGTAATTTACATCATAGGTAGACCTCAACTATGGGAGACAAACTGAGAAAAAAAAATCCAGAAAATCACATTGTCTGTTTTTTTAACAATTTATTTGCATATTATGGTGGAAAATAAGTATTTGGTCAGAAACAAAATTTTATCTCAATACTTTGTAATATATCCTTTGTTGGCAATGACAGAGGTCAAACGTTTTCTGTAAGTCTTCACAAGGTTGCCACACACTGTTGTTGGTATGTTGGCCCATTCCTCCATGCAGATCTCCTCTAGAGCAGTGATGTTTTTGGCTTTTCGCTTGGCAACACGGACTTTCAACTCCCTCCAAAGGTTTTCTATAGGGTTGAGATCTGGAGACTGGCTAGGCCACTCCAGGACCTTGAAATGCTTCTTACGAAGCCAATCCTTCGTTGCCCTGGCGGTGTGCTTTGGATCATTGTCATGTTGAAAGACCCAGCCACGTTTCATCTCCAATGCCCTTGCTGATGGAAGGAGGTTTGCGCTCAAAATCTCACGATACATGGCCCCATTCATTCTTTCATGTACCCGGATCAGTCGTCCTGGCCCCTTTGCAGAGAAACATCCCCAAAGCATGATGTTTCCACCACCATGCTTTACAGTAGGTATGGTGTTTGATGCATGCAACTCAGTATTCTTTTTCCTCCAAACACGACAAGTGGTGTGTCTACCAAACAGTTCCAGTTTGGTTTCATCAGACCATAGGACATTCTCCCAAAACTCCTCTGGATCATCCAAATGCTCTCTAGCAAACTTCAGACGGGTTCGGACATGTACTGGCTTAAGCAGTGGGACAAGTCTGGCACTGCAGGATCTGAGTCCATGGTGGCGTAGTGTGTTACTTATGGTAGGCCTTGTTACATTGGTCCCAGCTCTCTGCAGTTCATTCACTAGGTCCCCCCGCGTGGTTCTGGGATTTTTGCTCACCGTTCTTGTGATCATTCTGACCCCACGGGGTGGGATTTTGCGTGGAGCCCCAGATCAAGGGAGATTATCAGTGGTCTTGTATGTCTTCCATTTTCTAATTATTGCTCCCACTGTTGATTTCTTCACTCCAAGCTGGTCCCCGGCGCTGTGCTTCTCTGCTCTGGCTGTGAGCGCTGGGCAGCCGGAAAGCAGAGCGGTGACGTCACCGCTCTGCTTTCCGGCCGCTGTGCTCACAGCCAGTACAGGAGGAGTGCAGAGAAGCAGAGCGCCGGGGACAGACAGCGGTAGGTAAGTATGTAGTGGTTGTTTTTTTTACTTTAACGATGGTAACCAGGGTAAACATCGGGTTACTAAGCGCGGCCCTGCGCTTAGTAACCCGATGTTTACCCTGGTTACCAGCGAAGACATCGCTGAATCGGCGTCACACACGCTGATTCAGCGATGTCAGCGGGAGATCCAGCGACGAAACAAAGTTCTGGCCTTTCTTCCCCGACCAGCGACATCACAGCAGGGGCCTGATCGCTGCTGCCTGTCACACTGGACGATATCGCTATCCAGGACGCTGCAACGTCACTGATCGCTAGCGATATCGTCTAGTGTGACGGTACCTTAAGTCCTCGCTTGTCTTCCTTCTCTTGTAATCCAAAATTCAAGGATAGCATGATTGTTGCCTCCTAAATTCCTAGCCACCTTTACTTCCTCAACCATTCCCTCCCTGTTGGTAAGAATTAGGTCCAAGATTGCAGATCCTCTTGTTTTCTCTACCTTTTGGCATCTGATGTAAAAAGAGTTCATCCATATCTTTAGTCTGACCAGGTGGCCTAAAGTAAACACCTACAATAGTGTCCAATCTGTTCTTCTCTCCTTGACTTCTTACCCAGTTTCTACTGTGTTACCAGTCTCTGAAGCTTGGATCTCTTTGAAGATATGCTTTCCTAACATACAATACAACACCTCCTTCCTTTTTTTTTATCCTGTTTCTAATAAATAAGTTGTAGCCTTCAAGGTTTGTATTCCAATCATGTGTATCATCCCACCAAGTTTCAGTGATGCCTATAACATCATATCTCTCTTCTTGTGTTAGCAGCTCCAATTCTCCTTGCTTGTTTCCCATGCTCTGTGCATTCGTACAGACGCATTTTAGTTTGTAGTCGGATTCTCTTGCTCCTCTATTTTCATTCAGAGTTTGTTGTTTTTGTCCTTCCTTTCCACTTTTCTTAGATATAAAAGATATCACCAACACGTTTCTGGTGAGTGTGGTACCCTTACTCATGGTGTTCAGAAACGCGTTGGTGACACCTGTTATGGACAGTCCTTGGATGTAACCATGATTTTATCATCTAATAACAGTTTAGGATTTTATCTCCAATGGATCTGGTTCCATTCCTGTATCCTCACTTCTTTTGCTATGCAGAGCTCCAGACTTGCTGGTTTAGGTAAGATTAGAACAATACGGCAAGGATCCATAGATTCTGGAATAGTGTGTATGTATTACATCGGGACACGTGTGACACCGTATTCCTACAGATTACATAGGAAGATACAGTAGAGATGATATAGATAATAGACAGAAGTGTATTACAGGAGCAGCTGAGAACATGAGATTTTAATCTCATCCGCCCTCCATGTAAAAACATCGGTGCACAAACTGTCCTGTGCATTGTCCGTTGCAGAACTTCTTGGAATAAGCACTCAATCCAATATACAGCGACCCACACTCAGTTTAGGATTAGACTCCAGGGAAGTCCCTACTTGTTAAATGACCTGAAATGACCTGGTGTTAGGTTGAACAATAAGAAATGTTCACTCTAGTTGCCTACTCCTGGCCTAATGGATATTGATCTGGTGCGCACTAAAGAAATACACCAGACACACAGTCGGATGTAAACTCTCCTTGATCAATCTGTGACTCAGCTCCAAGTGCCTTTATTTAATCAGAACACAGGTTTATATAACCCCTGTAAGGGGGCTCGATTAGCTCTGAGATGGGAGTGATCGTATGTATTCCATTGATTAGTGGGTTGGGCAATGAGCAAGTCCATGGGAGGACCCATGAGGTCATCAGGGTGGGTTGGTCCATGAGGTCATGAAGGTGGGTGTCACTGTGGGTGGATCCATGAGGTCATCAGGGTGGGCATCATCTTGGATATCAGCACATGGTGTGCTGAAACAGGAAATGGCAGCCATCTTTAGTGTCCCACTGATCATCTTGGATATCAGCACATGGTGTGTGGTGAAACAGGAAATGGCAGCCATCTTTAGTGTCTCACTTTGATCTGAGAAAGCTTATGTAAGGTTAAACAGTACACGTTATGGGTCGCTTCTCTCAATCTCTTATGTCTTGAGGTCAATTAAGTATTTGATCTTATGGCTCTCCTCAACACTGGCAAGGTAAGGTGGTCTGACATTATTCTCGCAGGACCAGCAGATCGTCCACCTCTCCCCTTTATTGGCAGCGGAGTTAGAATATCGCAGATGACTCTGCGCCTCTCACCCTCTGTCCAAAATCATACTCTTCAGAATATGAACAACATTAAAAGGAGAAACCCTCAAAACAATCTATGGCTTCCCAAACTTCATAACAATTTCTGAGCTTCTTCTGTGTCTGCTGTACAGTGATGCGGCCGACAGCAGACACGGCCGCGCACATCAGTCTGTCTCATAAGCAGCAGACCTCGGTTTCCGAGACCTCAGTGTGCTCTTGCAGGTGACACGATGACGTCATTGTCTCGCTCTACAGGCCAGAAGAGAAGACATGGGCTGCAGTGCCAGGAATCAGGATGAAGTGAGCATAAACATAATTTTTTATATGAACGGGCTCTGGGGCCTCCATCTTATATATGGGGAACTGGGGCCATCATGCTATGTATATGGGGGGAACTGGGGCCATCATGCTATGTATATGGGGGGAACTGGGGCCTTCATACTATATATATATAAGAACTGGGGCCATCATACTATATATATGGAAGTAACTGGATGGGGACAGAACTACAATATGAGGACCTGGATTGGGACACAACTATAATAAGGGGACATAACTATAATATGAGGACCTGGATGGAGACATAATTACAATATAGGGACCTGCATAGGGACATAACTACAATATGGAGACCTGGATGGGGACATAACTACAATATGAGGACTTGGATGGGGACATAACTACAATATGAGAGCACATTTGTTATCACCACATCCATACGACCCAAGCTAAAAAAAAATAAAACACGGCAAGCTGTTCAAAAGTTGCATAGAAAAAAATGGTATGACTAAAAATGTCAGTCTGTCCTTCAAAGAATGCGGCCCCCCAAATTCAAATTTTTAATATATGCGGCCCATATACCCAGCCGAGTTTGAGACCCCTGATCTACATCAAGCATGACTGTATTACAAAGCATACACTTCTATGCTATCAATAATTGATTTGTACAAAAAGTTAAACAGCAGACTATATCTTACAACAGACCCCAGCTCCATATCACAGTACGTCACTGTCTAGATTTATGATGAGCTCAGAGGGCTGGTGACATGGCAGAAACAATCGCTCCTGTGATAAAACTAACAAAAACGGAAATGTGTTCCCTCACACAAACACTCAGCTAAGAGTCCCTCCTGTATCCTCAGTATATTCACTTATGCTTTCTCACCTGCCCAGGAGCTGTGTATGCAGGACACAGCAAATAATTCAGTACAGTCATGGACAAAAATTTTGAGAATGAGACAAATATTAATTTTTCCAAAGTCTACAGCTTCATTTTTTCTTATGGCAATTTGCATATACTCCTGAATGTCAGAGTGATCAGCTTATCAGCAATTACTGTACTTGCAAAGTCAATATTTGCCCAGAAAATGAACTTTAACCCCCAAAACACATTTCAACATCATTGCAGTCCTGCCTTAAAAGGAGCAGCTAACATCGTTTTAGTGATTGATCCATTAACACAGGTGTGGGTGTTGATGAGGACAGGGCTGGCGATCAATCAGTCATGATAAAGTAAGAATGACATCACTGGACACTTTAAAAGGAGGCTGGTGCTTGGTATCATTGTTTCTCTTCAGTTAACCATGGTTATCTCTAAAGAAACACGTGCAGCCATCATTGCACTGCACAAAAATGGCCTAACAGGGAAGAGTATCGCAGCTACAAAGATTGCACCTCAGTCAACAATCTAGCGCATCATCAAGAACTTCAAGGAGAGAGCTTCCATTGTTGTCAAAATGGCTCCAGGGCGCCCAAGAAAGACCAGCAAGTGCCAGGACCGTATCTTAAAACTGTTTCAGCTGCGGGATCGGACTACCAGCAGTGCCGAGCTTGCTCAGGAATGGCAGCAGGCTGGTGTGCTTCTGCACGCACTGTGAGGCGGAGACTCTTTGAGCAAGGCCTGGTTTCAAGGAGGGCAGCAAAGAAGCCACTTCTCTCCAGAAAAAACATCAGGGACCGACTGATATTCTGCAAAAGGTACAGGGAGTGGACTGGTGAGGACTGGGGCAAAGTCATTTTCTCTGATGAATCCCCTTTTCGATTGTTTGGGACATCTGGAAAACAGCTTATTCGGAGAAGAAGAGGTGAGCGCTACTACCAGTCTTGTCTCATGCCAACTGTAAAGCATCCTGAAACCATTCATGTGTGGGGTTGCTTCTCAGCCAAGGGAATCGGCTCACTCACAGTCTTGCCTAAAAACACAGCCATGAATAAAGAATGGTACCAGAATGTCCTCCAAGAGCAACTTCTCCCAACCGTCCAAGAGCAGTTTGGCGCCCAACAATGCCTTTTCCAACATGATGGAGCACCTTGCCATAAAGCAAAGGTGATAACTAAATGGCTCATGGAACAAAACATAGAGATTTTAGGTCCATGGCCTGGAAACTCCCCAGATCTTAATCCCATTGAGAACTTGTGGTCACTCATCAAGAGACGGGTGGACAAACAAAAACCAACAAATTCTGGCAAAATGCAAGCATTGATTATGCAAGAATGGACTGCTATCAGGCAGGATTTGGACCAGAAGTTGATTGAGAGCATGCCAGGGAGAATTGCAGAGGTCTTGAAGAAGAAGGAGCAACACTGCAAATATTGACTTGCTGCATTAACTCATTCTACACTAAGTGTCAATATAACCTATTGGTACTCATAATATGATTGCAATTATATTTCTGTATGTGATATAAACATCAGACAAACACTAATAAAAACCAGATGGCAGCAGATCATGTGAAAATATAATTTTGATGTCATTCTCAAATATTTTGGCCATGACTGTACATACTGTAGCAGGGGCACAATGACAAGCACAGGAACATTTTTTTTTAAACACATCCAATTGTGCAACTTATTAATATTACAGGATCTGTTGAAAATGTACTTTGTTCATGAGATAACACCTTTAAGTTATACATTACCTCAGAATGAGGTAAGTTCAGTTTCATTTCTACCTTCTACGTTTCCTTGTTCTTCCTTCAGCCATGGCGTCTGCTATTCTGAGAGACGAGCTACTCTGCTCCATCTGTTTATGTACATTTAAGGACCCTGTAACACTGAAATGTGGACACAACTTCTGCCGGGTCTGTATTGGTCGTGTGCTGGATACACAGGACGGGTCTGGAGTTTATTCCTGTCCTGACTGCAGAGAAGAGTTTCAGGAGCGGCCAGCACCGATGAGGAACATAAATCTCCATAATGTCGCTGAACGTTTCCTGATTACTCAGCAAGAACAAGAGGAGATCACCGGGATCTGCTGCACTTACTGTGTGGACTCTCCGGTACCTGCTGTTAGATCCTGTCTACTCTGTGAGGCTTCTCTGTGTGATAAACACCTGAGGGTTCACAGCAAATCACCAGAACACGTCTTATCTGATCCCAGCACTTCTCTGGAGAAAAGGAAATGTTCTGTCCATAAGAAGATCCTGGAATATTACTGCACCGAGGACGCTGCTTGTATCTGTGTCTATTGTTCTGCAGGAGAACATCGGGGACATCGGGTGGAGATGCTGGATGAGGCCTATGAGAAGAAGAAGGAGAAACTGAGAATTGGTCTCCAGAAACTGATCACAAAGACAAAGGAGACTGAGAAAAGAGTCCGGAGTCTGGAGGAGCACAGGAGAAAAGCTCAAGAAAAAGCAGCTGGAGAAGCCGAGAGAGTCACTGCCCTGTGTACAGACATCAGGAGACGGGTGGACGACCTGGAGAAGAAGGTCCTGAGTGAGATCTCCAGGCAGGAGAAGGAAGAGTCACTGTCACTGTCTGCTCTGATCCATCAGCTGGAAATAAAGAAGGACGAGCTGTCCAGGAAGATGAGACACATTGAGGAGCTGTGTAACATGACGGATCCACTGACTGTCTTACAGGAACCAGACACCGGTGACTTGTGTGATCCTGAGGAGGAGGGAGGTGATGAGGACACAGGAGGACATGATAAACAGCTCCATGATGGAGATGACCTGAATGTGGCTGAGATCTCACACACATTACACACATTATGTGAGGTAATATCAGGTATAAGGAGCGGGATCTATGTGGAGGATCCTGCAGACATATTACTGGATGTAACCACAGCTTCTGATAATGTCCTTATATCAGACGACCTGAAAACTGCAACCTGGACAGAAGAGAAGCAGAAACGTCCAGAAACAGCAAAGAGATTCAAGGGTTATTATCAGGTGATGAGCAGGAGAGGATTTACCTCAGGACGACATTACTGGGATGTGGAGAGCAGTAGATCAGGGGGTTGGAGGATGGGGATGTGTTATCCCAGCATAGACAGGAGGGGAGATCAGTCACTAATTGGAAATAATAACAAGTCCTGGTGTTTCAGGAGATATAATAATCAGTATTCAGTGATACATGACAGTAAAGAGATCCGGTTACCTGACAATATCTCCAGTGATAAGTTCAGGATATGTCTGGATTATGACGTCGGGCAGTTGTTCTTTTATGAGCTGTGTGACCCCATCAGACACTTACACACCTTCACTGCCACCTTCTCCGAGCCCCTACATGCTGCATTATTAGTATGTTGGCGAAAGATTGATGGAAGCAATGTGGGTAACTGGATGAGGATTACAGGATAGGAAATGACACCTTTTGAGGTCCTCTCTCACCATTGCAGTTGAGGACCGCACCGCTCCATATTTCATGCCTCAGTTCCTGATTTACAGTTTGGACTATCTCTGTGCCCTTGGATGATACTATCAGGGTCAGCTTTGCCCTTTTTTTCATCAGAAGAGCATGGTTGCATTGAAGCAGAACCAGAGATCAGGCAGCTTCCCACCATTGCTTACGAGTTCTATAGAAAAGAGCTTGATAGATGCAGCGGTGGTCGGTAACCTAAGTACCAAGCTATAAACAATAACATTCCTTGATAATTTTTATAAGTACATTTCAGCTCCTTGCTTTTAATGGCACTTTGCAATGTTAACCATTTATAATGAGAATAAGACTGTAAGGTTAAGATACGGGGGGTTGTCCACCTTTAGGGACATTTTATTTCTACTTAAATGCTTGTATTTAGGGTTAAAATATATTTTTAAAGTGGGTTTCATTAAAATTTTTGCACCGTTTGGCTTTTACAGGCTTTTTGTTTTCCCCGCTCTACTTTGATTGTATCTGTAGTTATAAATCAGCTGAGAGGAGATCAGAAAAATACAGATAAAATAGCCACAAACTGACAGAATGGGCTCACAGCCATAATAGTGCAGCACAGAGACTATGGAGGGCAAAAGGGGCAAAACAAGGAAAGTTCCGTCCTACGATCATGTTCCTACAAGTAAGAAATGTTACTTTTCTCAGGTGACAGCACCAAAAACCACAATAGAAATTTACTCTGATAATTACGTTTTTAATGTTTTTTATGTTTTATCTTTTTTTTTATTTTTTGGTTCAGATTTGATGGAGTTTTTATGTTGTATTTTTAAGTACAGAAACACTGGTATTGTACAAATGATTTTTACATGGGTTATTTCAGGTTCCCAAAAGAAACCTAAAGGAAATAAATGCACGAAAAAAACACAGTTCAACAGCGTCATATATAACTGTTTGGTCCATATGGACGTATCTGTAGAGCCGCGCTGGGGTCCTCATGTGCGGTGAGGGGGTTTTCAGATACTCATATGAGCCATCATGCCTCAGCATATACTGCAGCATTTAGTGTGTGCCATCGTGTGATCACAGGTTGGAGGTTGGCAAATTTTGCCCTGGGGCAAGCACACATCAGTGGCCCATGAGCAGCGGCCATCTTTATTGTGTTTACCTCTGACTGCCGGAATAATGCTGGGATGGTTGTGGTCAAATGCTGACTAGATTCTAACCCCCCTTCAGTTTTTCTTTTTTAATAAATTTGCAAAACAATTCTACATTTCTGTTTTTTTTTTTCAGTCAAGGTGGGGTGCAGAGTGTACATTAATGAGAAAAAAAAATAACTTTTTTGAATTTACCAAACGGCTGCAATGAAACAAAGAGTGAAAAATTTTAAGGGGTCTGAATACTTTCCGCACCCACTGTGTAAGTCCCAGATGTTTTGGAAAATTCCAACTCAAGTAATTTTTATGAATTTCTCAATTTTATCACCCCAATAAAACAAAAAAAACCACAATCCCACACATTTTTTATTTTCCCGCTGACAAAATCAAAGTTACTGCTCTTAGGCCTCTTTCACACGTTCGTGTCTCCGGTACGTGTGGTGACAGTTTTCACATGTACCGGTAACACTGATACACGTAGACCCATTCAAATGAATGTGCACATGTCAGTGTGTTTCCACGGACCGTGTGCCCCACACGTAGACATTTTCCTTTTTTCCCATCAGCACGGGCTGCAAAACGTCCCACACACGTGCACATGAAGAAAACCCATGGATGTCATCTGTGTGACACGCATCGGCACCGAGGAAGAAGCACTATTCTCTGGCGCCGGGTGCTGAAGAGGGCTCTCATCGTTCTCCCCTACTCCGCCAGCGATCGGTACGAGCAGAGGAGAACGATGAGTTATATTCAAGTCAGAACAATGACAGCAGGTGGCAGCTTTTGGGACTATTACTCCCATCAACCTACACCTGCTGCCACTAATAACAGTGACAGCAGAAGAGGATGATGGGGGTATTCCTTGCCCGCCGCCTGCGCTAGAACTAAATAAATGAATGAAAGACCCGAAGGCTGGTTATCAACAATAGAGCGGTCCCTACACCGTATTTTTTAATTATTTAAATAATTTAAAAAAAGGCATGGGGTTCCCCCATTTTTTGACAACCAGCCAAGCTAAAGCTGACAGTTGTGGGCTCGTATTCTCAGGCTGGTCATTGATATAGGCCCACCAGCCTAAAAATAGCAGCCCGCAGCTGCCCAGAAAAGGAGCATCTATTAGATGCGCCAATTCTGGCACTTTGCCCGTCTCTTCCCACTTGCCCTGTAGCCGTGGCAAGTGTGGTTCATATTTGTGGGGTTGATGTCACCTTTTTTTTGTCAGGTGACATCAAGCCCACGGCTTAGTAATGGAGAGACGTCTATAAGACACCTATCCATTACTAATCCTATAGTTATATAGTAAATAAAGGCACAGCCAGAAAAAAGTCTTTTATTAGAAATAAAACAAAATACAGTTTTCTTTTTTTATTTAAAAATAACAAACACAGATATACTCACCAAACGCCTATTCCACCAAAGCCCTCGATCTCCTGTAATAAAACAAAAATAAAAAAACAACAATATACCATACCTGTCTGTTGTTGTGTCCCACGCCATAATCCATGTCTGAGAACCACTGGTGAATGAGCTGCTGCGAGCGCAGCCTCAGTGACAAGCGGTGACATCATTGAGATGTGGTATCTGTACTGACCGCAGTCCCTAAGCTCAACACCACACTAGAAGTAGCCGTGGGATGTACCTGTCACTCCCTAGACATCTCGACACAGCCTAAGAGCTAACTACCCCTAAAGATAGAAGCAGGAAAACTATCTTGCCTCAGAGAAAATCCCCAAAGGATAGATTAGCCCCCCACAAATAATGATTGTGAGTGGAGAGGGAAAAGACATACACAGAATGAAACCAGAATGAGCACAGGAGGCCAGTCTAGCTAGATAGGTAGGACAGGATGGAATACTGTGCGGTCAGTATAAAACACTACAAAAATCCACGCAGAGTTTACTAAAAACTCCACACCTAACTAAAGGTGTGGAGGGTAAATCTGCTTCCCAGAGCTTCCAGCAAGACAGAATTAATTCATACTGATAAGCTGGACAAACATAGAAAACACGGAACGGATAAGTCCACAATCTGTGGACAGAAAAGTGCAAGCAAGAACTTAGCTTAGCTGAACTGGTCAGGATAACAGGGAAATCCAAAGAGATGTGAATCCAACCAGAACCATTTACAAGTGGCACAAGCTGAAGGAAAAGCCAGGCTTAAATAGCCGAGCAGTAACGACGATCAGGTTGAAGCAGCTGAAGACAGCTAACTCCAAGGAGCAGCCATACCACTAGAAACCACAAGAGGGAGCCCAAGAGCAGAACTCACAAAAGTGCCACTTACAACCACCGGAGGGAGCCCAAGAGCGGAATTCACAACAGTACCCCCCCTTGAGGAGGGGTCACCGAACCCTCACCAGAGCCCCCAGGCCGATCAGGACGAGCCAAGTGAAAAGCACAAACCAAATCGGTGACATGGACATCGGAGGCAACAACCCTAGAATTATCCTCCTGGCCATAACCCTTCCACTTGACAAGATACTGAAGCCTCCGCCTCGAAAAACGAGAATCCAAAATCTTCTCAACCTCATATTCCAACTCTCCCTCAACCAACACCGGGGCAGGAGGGTCAACCGAGGGAACAACGGGCACCACATATCTCCGCAACAAAGATCTATGGAAAACATTATGAATGGAAAAAGAGGCAGGAAGAGCCAAACGAAAAGACACCGGATTAATAATTTCAGAAATTTTATAAGGACCAATAAACCGAGGCTTAAATTTAGGAGAAGAAACCTTCATAGGAACATGACGAGAAGACAACCAAACCAAATCCCCCACACGAAGCCGGGGACCAACACACCGACGGCGGTTAGCAAAACGTTGAGCCCTTTCCTGAGACAACGTCAAATTGTCCACCACATGAGTCCAAATCTGCTGCAGCCTGTCCACCACAGAATCAACACCAGGACAATCAGAAGGCTCAACCTGCCCAGAAGAAAAACGAGGATGAAAACCAAAATTACAAAAGAAAGGTGAAACCAAAGTAGCCGAACTAGCCCTATTATTAAGGGCAAACTCGGCCAACGGCAAGAAAGACACCCAATCATCCTGATCAGCAGACACAAAGCATCTCAAATAGGTCTCCAAGGTCTGATTAGTTCGCTCAGTTTGGCCATTAGTCTGAGGATGAAACGCCGAAGAAAAAGACAAATCAATGCCCATCCTAGCACAAAAGGCCCGCCAAAATCTAGAGACAAACTGAGAACCTCTGTCAGACACAATATTCTCCGGAATGCCATGCAAACGAACCACATGCTGAAAAAATAATGGAACCAGATCTGAGGAGGAAGGCAACTTAGGCAGAGGTACCAGATGGACCATTTTAGAGAACCGGTCACAAACAACCCAGATAACAGACATCTTCTGGGAAACAGGAAGATCCGAAATAAAATCCATGGAAATATGCGTCCAGGGCCTCTCAGGGACCGGCAAAGGCAAAAGCAACCCACTAGCGCGGGAACAGCTAGGCTTGGCCCGGGCGCAAGTCCCACAGGACTGCACAAAAGCACGCACATCGCGCGACAAGGAAGGCCACCAAAAGGACCTAGCAACCAAATCTCTGGTACCAAAAATCCCAGGATGACCAGCCAACACTGAACAATGAACCTCAGAAATTACTTTACTTGTCCATCTATCAGGAACAAACAGCTTCCCTACTGGACAGCGGCCAGGCCTATCAGCCTGAAATTCCTGAAGCACCCGCCGCAAATCAGGGGAGATAGCAGAAAGAATCACCCCCTCCTTAAGAATGCCAACCGGCTCAAGGACTCCAGGAGAATCAGGCGAAAAACTCCTAGAGAGGGCATCAGCCTTAACATTCTTAGGTCCCGGAAGATACGAGACCACGAAATCAAAACGGGAGAAAAACAGGGACCATCGAGCCTGTCTAGGATTCAGCCGCTTGGCCGACTCGAGGTAAATCAGATTCTTATGATCGGTCAGGACCACAACACGGTGTTTAGCTCCCTCAAGCCAATGTCGCCACTCCTCAAACGCCCACTTCATAGCCAACAACTCCCGATTGCCGACATCATAATTGCGTTCCGCAGGTGAAAACTTTCTGGAAAAAAAAGCACATGGTTTCATCAAAGAACCATCAGACTCCCTCTGAGACAAAACGGCCCCTGCCCCAATCTCAGAAGCGTCGACCTCAGCCTGAAAAGGAAGAGAAACATCCGGTTGACGCAACACAGGGGCAGAAGTAAATCGGCGCTTAAGCTCCTGAAAGGCCTCAACAGCCCCAGAGGACCAATTCGTCACATCAGCGCCTTTCTTCGTCAAATCAGTAAGGGGGTTAACCACACTGGAAAAGTTGGCAATGAAACGGCGATAGAAATTAGCAAAGCCCAAACATTTTTGAAGACCCTTCACAGATGTGGGTTGGATCCAGTCATGAATAGCCTGGACCTTAACAGGATCCATTTCTATAGACGAGGGAGAAAAAATAAAACCCCAAAAAGAGACCTTCTGAACTCCGAATAGGCACTTAGACCCCTTCACAAATAAAGCATTATCACGAAGGATCTGGAACACCATCCTGACCTGCTTCACATGAGACTCCCAATCATTGGAAAAAATCAAAATATCATCCAAATATACGACCATGAATTTATCAAGATAATTGTGGAAAATATCATGCATGAAAGACTGGAACACAGATGGAGCATTAGAGAGCCCAAATGGCATCACAAGGTATTCAAAATGGCCTTCGGGCGTATTAAATGCAGTTTTCCATTCATCACCCTGTTTAATACAAACAAGATTATATGCCCCTCGGAGGTCAATCTTAGTAAACCAACTAGCCCCCTTAATCTGAGCAAACAAATCAGTAAGCAAAGGCAAGGGGTATTGGAATTTGACCGTGATCTTATTAAGCAGACGATAATCAATACAGGGTCTCAAGGAGCCATCCTTCTTAGCAACAAAAAAGAAACCCGCTCCCAATGGTGACGAAGAGGGCCGAATATGCCCTTTCTCCAAAGATTCCTTAACATAACTCCACATGGCGGCATGCTCTGGCACAGACAGATTGAAAAGTCGGCCCTTAGGGAACTTACAACCAGGAATCAAGTTAATAGCACAATCACAGTCCCTATGTGGAGGGAGGGAACTGGACTTGGGCTCATCAAATACATCCTGGAAATCCGACAAAAACTCAGGGACCTCAGAAGAGGGGGAAGAGGAAATTGACATCAAAGGAACGTCACTATGTACTCCTCGACAACCCCAACTAGTCACCAACATATTTTTCCAATCCAGCACCGGATTATGTTCCCGTAACCATGGAAATCCCAGTAAACAACATCATGCAGGTTTTTTTCCTTCTTTTGAGATGCATTTAATTCATTTTTGGCCACTTGTACTGTTATGATGCGGTGGTTTAGGAGCAACATGGAACGAGCTCTGAAGGAAGTGGTATCTGTACTGACCGCAGTCCCTAAGCTCAACACCACACTAGAAGTAGCCGTGGGATGTACCTGTCACTCCCTAGACATCTCGACACAGCCTAAGAGCTAACTACCCCTAAAGATAGAAGCAGGAAAACTATCTTGCCTCAGAGAAAATCCCCAAAGGATAGATTAGCCCCCCACAAATAATGACTGTGAGTGGAGAGGGAAAAGACATACACAGAATGAAACCAGAATGAGCACAGGAGGCCAGTCTAGCTAGATAGGTAGGACAGGATGGAATACTGTGCGGTCAGTATAAAACACTACAAAAATCCACGCAGAGTTTACTAAAAACTCCACACCTGACTAAAGGTGTGGAGGGTAAATCTGCTTCCCAGAGCTTCCAGCAAGACAGAATTAATTCATACTGATAAGCTGGACAAACATAGAAAACACGGAACGGATAAGTCCACAATCTGTGGACAGAAAAGCGCAAGCAAAAACTTAGCTTAGCTGAACTGGTCAGGATAACAGGGAAATCCAAAGAGATGTGAATCCAACCAGAACCATTTACAAGTGGCACAAGCTGAAGGAAAAGCCAGGCTTAAATAGCCAAGCAGAAACGACGATCAGGTGGAAGCAGCTGAAGACAGCTAACTCCAAGGAGCAGCCACACCACTAGAAACCACAAGAGGGAGCCCAAGAGCAGAACTCACAAAAGTGCCACTTACAACCACCGGAGGGAGCCCAAGAGCGGAATTCACAACAGGAGAGCCGACCACTACGATGTCGACTACAATGACCTATGACAACGGACCTACTGAGTCCACTCAATCCATACCTCCGTTAACCAGTAACCCAGATCTCTAAGTGAACAGGCTTCCAGTATCCATTGTTTCAGATGCTGCACATCTCGTATCTTTACAGCATAGACAATTGCCTTTAGATGACCCCAAAGATAAAAGTCTAAGGGGGTCAGATCGGAAGACCTTGGTAGCCATTCAACAGGCCCATGACGACCAATCCACTTTCCAGGGAACTGTTCATATAGGAATGCTCGGACCTGACACCCATAATTGATGGTATGGTGGGGTATATGTGGTACAAAGATAGTGGGGTCATTCTTCATCAGTGGAAACCTCAATGCGACTGGATATCTGAAATTGCTAAATGATGATGTGTTGCCCTCTTTATGCACTGAAGATGGCACGTTCCCTGAGTTTTTCCAGCAAGATGGTGCACCACCACATTATGGGTGTCAGGTCCAAGCATTCCTACAAGGAATCTGACCCCCTTAGACTAGTATTTCTTCTGCGGTTTTGCTATCAGTGTGTCAAGAGAGGCAGAAGAGGGTTGCATTGACAATTCAACACAATGGGCAGCACTTTGAACACAATTTATAAGTGGTCATAAATTTGTAAATAACTCATGAAAAAATAAAGTTACGTTAAAACCAAGCACACCTTTGTTTTTCTTGTGAAATTCCCAATAAGTTTGATGTGTCACATGACCCTCTTACCATTGGAAAAAAATAAAGTTGGATCCAAAATGGCCGACTACAAAATGGCCGCCATGGTCACCGCCCATCTTGAAAAGTTTCCCCCCTCCCTTACACTAATGTGCCACAAACAGGAAGTTGATATCACCAAACATTCCCATTTTATTTAGGTGTATCCATATATATGGCCCATCCTGTATAATTTACTCCATGATGAAATTACGTTTGATAGACCCCCATCCAGACACCTTCTATAAATCCTGAAGATTGCAACTGGATGATGTTGCGATTCCCTCCAGAGTAAGGAAGGGGTGGTCCATTTTTAGGAAACATATAATAAATGAATCTTGGAGGGAGACTCAGTTTAAAATCATGCATGAAGCAATACATGCGTGTCCCAGATGTCAGCTCCCCAAATCAGATCTATCACATGGACTATGGTCATGCCCAGATATCATCCCTTTTTGGGATTCAGTATCAGGGTTCATATCAACACTATGGAACACTTTAAGGCCGCTGACTCTGATGATGTCAATTCGACACTCTTGAGATTAGTTGGGGCTGAAGGGCAGTGGAGAGAAGGTGCCCCCCGAAACTCCTACAGACTATTCTGATATAGGCTAAGAAATTGGTTCTCGGAGAATGGCTCAGCTCGTCTGTCCCGTCACTTTCTGATTTCATAGCTCATTGACATCATTGTTTGTTGATAGAACAGGGAGATGCTCTAACGAACAAGCAAACGCAAGCCGGGAAATTTTTAATAAAATGGAAGCAATTTATTGTCAAATATTGCAATTCTGACGAGAAACAGAAAATAATTGAACCGTTCATTTCAACGAAATGGTACTTAACGGAAAGTCTCAAAACCAAACTAGGTTGTCTTTGAATGGAGTGATAAGACACCCTGCTGGTAGTGGCGAAACTCATAGTGGATGAGAAGAGGAGGGATGGGGGAAAGGTTGAGTGAGTGAGACTTGGTGGAGATCCTAAGAAATAAGTCCTCACTTTCAGGAGGTGGGCGTTCTAGAGCTTTAATCTCTCTCTTTAGATACAACTGGAAATCAATAACCATGTAATCTGTAATCTTTTAAATACGGAGGGGAAATTTTATACCAATGACAGGTCATGATGGACGATATCTTTTTGTTGTTACCGTGGTCATGGAAATTTTCATATGTCATTTTGGAAAAGGAGCAGCACAGATATAAATTATCAGTTCCATGAGGGGGATGCTCTGGAGCTCTTATTCCTCCTATATGTATCACGAAATAATAGTCATGATGTTAGTAATTCTTTAATTACGGAATTGAAAGATTGTATCAATGACAAGTTATGTTTGATGATGTCTTCTTGTTACCACGGTTAATATGAAAATCTTTAATAAAAATGTATATATATATAAAAAAAATGATACCTAGGTTGATGAAATCTGTCTTGTAGTTGTTGTATAATCTTTATTTCCAGTTTTGTGTTAATGAGATTCTAGTGCCTTAATGCGGGGTTCATGAATGTGGTGCTCTGATTAGATATTCATAATGCAGACTGCTGACAGGTCACTGATCCCTCACTGACCTGCCCCCTGCTTTGCATAATGAATATATGTACATAGTGAAGGAAAAATATAACATCAACATTATAACCGACCATTACAATATTTTGCGGTTTATAAGACTCATCAGATTATAAGACGCCCCCCAAATTTTGAGGAGAAAAATAGGAAAAAAAACCTTTTTTTAGTAAAATGATGATGCTTCTTACAAGCCATGCGTCTTATTGCTTACAGGGGTGGTGGCTGCGGTGAAGCTGGGTCCCAGGGTTGGTGCTGGCAGAGGCAGGAGTGTGACAATACTGTGGACAACAGACTGGGAGAAATGGGTGTTTGGATGTGCGACGCGGTGGGTGTTTGGTGGTTCAGGGGCTCCGCCGACATTTTGTGAAAGCCCAGAGCCCCCATACTTCCATGGTTTACTTTGCAATTGACTCTGGGAAAATGGCGGCGCATGGGCAGATGGAGATCTTGGCGCTGAGATCTCATCTCTGATGAGATCTCAGCAACACTCCACTCTTGTCTGCAGCAACACACCACTCTTGCCTCCTCCAGCAGTGACCGTACTCCACCGTGGCCGCGGTAAGACGCACACCCATTATTCCCCCAAATTTGGGGGGAACTAAGTGCTTCTTATAATCTGAAAAATACGGTACACGTTTCCCCTTAAAACACTCGAGCATTGCTTTAGCAGTATGCTTTAGGTCATTGTTTTGCTGGAAGGTGAACTTCTGTCTCAGTCTCAAATCACTGACAGACTGAAACAGGTTTTGCTCAAGAAAATCCCTGTATTTCACACTATCCATCTTCCCCCTCGACTCAGACCATTTTCCTTGTCCATACTGCCTAATAACATCCCCACAGCATGATGCTACCACCACTATGTTTCACTGTGGGGATGGTGTTCTTGGGGTGATGAGCTGTGTTGGTTTGGCGCCAGACATAGTTTTTACCTTGGTGGCCAAAAAGTTCAATTTTAGTCTCATCTAACCACAGCTCCTTCCTCTGTACATCTGGAGAGTCTCCCTCATGTCTTTTGGCAAATTCAAAATGAGCCTTCAAATTTTTGTGTGTAATTGAAGGCTTTTTTTCTGCCCACTCTTCCATATAGGCCACCTCAAAGGAGTCTATGACTTTTTGTGGTTGTATTGGGAGATACTCTAGTCTCTCCTTGGGGACTCTGCAGCTCCTTCAGGGTTACCTTTGGTCTCTGTGCTGCCTCTCTGATTAATGCCCTCCATGCCATTGCTGAATGTTTTTGGGGGGCGTCCCTCTCTTGGCAGGTTTGTTGTGGTACCATGTTTTTTCCATTTGATGATAATGGATTTGATAATGCTCCAGTGGATCATCAGAGATTGGGATATTTTTTTATCACCCAACCATGACTTGTACTTCTCAACAACTTTGTACCTGCCTTGGCTTCTCCTTGTGGACCAACAATTTTTTTCATTGAATGAATGCAGATAATTTCTTTCCTCCTTGGGCATTCCCCCTGCATTGTATTTCTGTTGCCAAAAATGTTTATGCGCCTTTTTTTTTAAAAATGTTTTAAGATTTTTTTTTAAAGAGAACAAAACAAAAATCGCAGACCGCCATTTTATTATGGTCAATTAAAAAAAGTGGTCTGTATTTACAGAATGTCTATGAATTTATACTCAGTTTCAGGAGTATTGCATTATTATGTAATTTTATAGAACCAATCAAAGAATTGCATGTTTAAGTCCCCTGGTGGGGGGAAAAAATAAAGTAAAAAAACCTTTTTCTTTCTATGAAGTGTTGTATTATTTAATAAACTGTTCAAAAATCAATATATCAATAAGTGAAATCACTGGCATGACCAAATTTTTACAAGCTTAGTGAACGTTGTAAAAAATGTAGATTTTTTTTTTGTTGAGACAAAAAAATGAAATAAAACATAATTGATAAATTTTATTTGCACTAAAAAGGTATCACTAAAAACTACAAGTCAGCCTGCAAACAGCAAACCCTCAAAAAGCTCTGTAAATCGAAAAATAAATGGATTTTGGTACTTGAAATGCATTAGCCCAAATTGAAATTATTTAAAAAAAAAAGCTTTTTTAATTGTGCTAAATATAAAAAGTGATACATTTTGCAATGCTATTATTGCAAAAAATCCTTATAATATAATGTTTGTGACAATTATGGCATTGAAAAGTGAATATTTTATAAATAAATTGTAGAATACAGTGTTGATATTGCATGCCCCTTCTCGATGGAAAAAAATAAAGAAAAGTATTGACGTTATACAATATATTACATGTACCACAAACTAGTGACAGATAACTGGACTCATAAAAAAAACCACTAAATGGCAAAGTTAACAGAAAAAAACAAAAAGGTTATGGCTTTTATACTGCAGTAATTCAATAACAAAAAATAGCATGCTGTCTCCTTAAGGGGTTAAGTAAATGGGCGTAACTACGACTTTACTGTTTAACCGGTGTCATACTTCTTCCGTGTCAGCCATGGCGTCTGCTGATCTGAGAGACGAGCTGCTCTGCTCCATCTGTTTATCTATTTTTAAGGATCCTGTAATACTGAGATGTGGACACAACTTCTGCCGGGTCTGTATTGATCTTGTGCTGGATACACAGGAGAAGTCGGAAGTTTACTCCTGTCCAGAATGCAGAGAAGAGTTTTGGGAGCGGCCTACACTGATGAGGAACATAAATCTCAATAATGTCGCAGAACGTTTCCTGGTTACTCATTCAGAACAAGAGGAGATCACCGGGATCTGCTGCACTTACTGTGTGGACTCTCCTGTATCTGCTGTTAGATCCTGTCTACTCTGTGAGGCTTCTCTGTGTGATAAACACCTGAAAGTTCACAGCAAATCACCAGAACACGTCTTATCTGATCCCAGCACTTCTCTGGAGAAAAGGAAATGTTCTGTCCATAAGAAGATCCTGGAATATTACTGCACTGAGGACGCTGTTTGTATGTGTGTGTCCTGTAGTTTGGCTGGAGAACATCGGGGACATCGGGTGGAGATGCTGGATGAGGCCTCAGAGAAGAAGAAGACGAAACTGAGAAATGTTCTGCAGAAACTGATCACAAAGAAAAAGAGAACAGAGGAGAAAGTCCAGACTCTGAAGGATCACAGGAGAAAAGTTCAAAAAAAGGCAGCTGGAGAAGCCAAGAGAGTCACTGCCCTGTTTGTAGACCTCAGGAGACAGCTGGACGACCTGGAGAAGAAGGTCCTGTGTGAGATCTCCAGGCAGGAAAAGGAAGTGTCACTGTCTACTCTTACCAAGCAGCTGGAAATAAAGAAGGACGAGCTGTCCAGGAAGATGAGACACATTGAGGAGCTGTGTAACATGAGGGATCCACTGACTGTCTTACAGGAACCAGACACCGGTGACTTGTGTGATCCTGAGGAGGAGGGAGGTGATGAGGACACAGGAGGACATGATAAACAGCTCCATGATGGAGATGACCTGGATGTGGCTGAGATCTCACACACATTACACACATTATGTGAGGTAATATCAGGTATAAGGAGCGGGATCTATGTGGAGGGTCCTGCAGACATATTACTGGATGTAACCACAGCTTCTAATAATCTTCTTATATCAGACGACCTGAAAACTGCAATTTGGAAAGAAGAGAAGCAGAAACGTCCAGAAACATCAGAGAGATTCCAGGATTATCAGGTGATGAGCACGAGGGGATTTTCCTCAGGACAACATTACTGGGATGTGGAGATCAGTAGATTAGGATGTGGGAGGGTGGGGATGTGTTATCCCAGTATAGACAGAAGAGGCCGTCAGTCATACGCTGGAAATAATAATAAGTCCTGGAGTTTGTGCAGAACACATAGTAATCATTATTTTATGAGACATGACAAGAAAGAAATTCTTTTGCCCGACAATATCTCCAGTGATAAATTCAGGATTTGTCTGGATTATGTGGCCGGGCAGTTGTCCTTTTATGAGCTTTGTGATCCCATCAGGCACTTACACACCTTCACTGCCACCTTCTCCGAGCCCCTCCATGTTGCTTTTTGTGTATTTTGGAGAAAGGTCAAAGGATGCTACGTAGATAGCTGGTTAAGGATTAGAAGTTAAGGAATAGTGACCTATAAGAGGCATGAGTCAATTAACAGTGGTTGGATCATCGTTAATGGCATACTGTTGAACACATTTCAGATTTATTCTAGTTATCTTCATCAAGTTCAGGAGAGCGTCAAATTTTAAAATTAAATTAGGAAAATCAAAATTTTGAACTTTACTGTCCCTCATCCTACATTACATCACATTACTCTCACTCTTTACTATAACAATCGGTCTCAATCAGAATGTTAAGAGCGCACATTTAGGCCAACCATGATCTTCTCTTCTCACTAAACCTCACTTTTCACTTATGTTAGAGTACAAATATCCCGAATACTGTACAGTTACAGAAGAATAATGATCTTCTGCTATATAATATCTCCTGAAGTCCTTCTCCATCAAGTCCTCATCCTTTTTAACTCCTTGCTACGGCCTGATGGACAACTAAGACTCAATTTTGTCCCCAAAATAGGCATAGAGGATTCACCCTAATTTTTATTACTAGTATAAGGCAAACTATTCGTCTAGGTGGTTAGATGTTATTTCCCCTGAAGTACCCTAAAACATGTCACACTAGAGAAAAGCCTACACCCATCCCATTACATTTGGTTTCTCTGGTCCAGGCATCACACACCTACTAAACCACCAGTCCTCAAGGACATCTTAGAGAAAATGTATCCTCAGAAAATGGCCTACCGTTTAAATTGGGTTAGTTGTTAAATGTATTTTTCTTTTAATTTGTCAATGTTTCATATCACAATGCCTATTATAAAGTAAAATTAGTATTCTTGCTATTCACCTCTAGGTGATGTCACAGCTGACCCTGCTCTACCACCTTTTACGATGATCTTTGCGCAAACTCACCCAGTACTTAGATACAAAAGATGTGGTCAGAGTTTATTCATCATTGCAGTGTGAAAATTGCATGATTTCTATTTAAAAAAAATAAATACTGATTGTGATATGAAAAATAATGTAAAAAAAAGTTTAGAAAATTAATTTAAACCCCAAAACTTAATTTCAACATTAAAGAGGTTGGCCACTACTTTTTGATTGATGACCTATCGTTAGGATAGGTCATCAATGTCTGACCGGTCGGGGTCCGACATCCAGCACCCCCTGCGATCTGCTGCTGGCCGGAAATACTCTCTTGCGGGGCTGCTCTGTCTTCTAGTAGTGGGCGAGGCTTGGTACTACACATTTGCCTCTTCAAATCAATCGGAGGCAGACGTGTAGTACCCTGTGTCGGCCAATATCAGAAGATGGCCAGCTCCACAAGTGAGTACTTCCGGGCGGTGGCTGGCACCACCGATAACGGGTGATCGGCGGGGTGTCAATTGTCAACCAGATATTTATGACCTATCCTAAGGATAGGTCATCAATCAAAAAGTAGTGGACAAACTCTTTAAGTAGTTTTCTGATGACACATTTTTGCTCAGGTAATGTTGAAGCTCTGGATCTAGAACATTAATCACTTCCCAAAATCTGAATTTTTCACTGAAGCAGTTAGACCCTAGTATGTTCCTTCTCTTCTACCAGAATATGATAGGAGAGACCTAACTTTTTATATCCACATTTATTTCTTTAAATTTACATATAGAACGTTCCGTCTCACTATTAAGTTGCGACCGTGAGGTCTGTACTGGCTGGAAAAAAGACTGGCTTCATTTACCACATGATCCGGGTCATAACTGCAGGTTATATAGCCTAAGGGGACTAAAAAATAGAGAATTGAAACTCAAATATTCAAAAAATATTAATTAAATAAATATGTTATATAGATCTAAGAAAAAAAAATACAAAAATATAAACATAAAACAAAAAGGTTACGAGCCTCGGGAAATGGTGACAGAAATCCATTTTTTTTTTACAGGTTTCCAAAATTTTTTATCACACATGTATATTTGACTATATCGATTACAATATGAAAAAAAAAATTGTTATGGCTTTTGGGAAAAAGACAAGGAACGGAAAGTGCAAAAAATGATAATTGGGTGTGGGATGAACATGAACTAATTAGCATTTTGATTATATTCTTACAATATTGTATATACATTTCTGATAATTAGTGATGTCACTATATAGTAATATGTATAAGGGATATGAAGTATTCCTCTATCGTACACTTGTCACTAATATATCTGGTTTCGGGTGATGTTCTACCGATTTTTACGGCTGCCACATCTTTCCTATGAGTGACTTTAGTTCCCGCACCCCTTATAGTTACACCTCTGCTTGTAATATCCGCTGTGTTCCACAGTCTGTGTGTAATAAACAGATAAACCCTTGTATATTGGAGCCGTTGTGTTTTATTACGTGTGTGTGGGTGTGAACTCTTCAAGATTTGAAAATTAAAGGATTTATCCCTGAATTTATTTTTTTTTTCCGTACAGTAATAACTTCTCTAAAGTAACCCATCCATGTCTTCAGATCCTCGCTGGGTAATTTTTTACGTCTTTTTCTGGCTCCTTCTCCTCCATATCTCTCTGTACGTCTGTGCTCAGTGTGCAGTGGGCGGTCCTTCACTGCTGCTCATATGACCACTACATTTCCCACAAGCACCTGCTTCTTCTCCAAGTTCCCAGCATTCCCCCTTGCAAGATTTTAGCTGCCCCTTCAACTCCTCTGTTATCTTCTAAAGCTAACACAAGGGGCCGTGGTGCTAATGTAACTCTTGTCTCTCCCGACCATCGTGTGGAAAAGTTTCTACTCCTCTTTCCTCCAATTCTGTATGTGTTTAGATATCTTTCCTCTATGTGTCCTCTCTTATCTCTTTGTTAACCATAGTAACCAATCACAGTGCAGCTTACATTTTACCACAGCTGTTTAAAACATGAAAACTGAACTCTGATTGGTCACTAGAGGTATCAAAGACAGATTCTCTTTCGGACAGTACAGATGAAGGCCCAGTTATATTTATAGATAGGAAGCGGCCATTATAACAAATATGGACAGAAATATCAATTTTGTATATGAGAAAAATAATTGGTGGTTGAATACCCGCATTGTCTACCACACCACTGAGTGGCACGGTTTGGGAAGAGGATCCCCGTTCCTCCATTTTATTGGAGTCGCCTCACAGTGCTCATGTCCAACCTTGTACATAGAGGACGGTAAATTCACACACCCACTTTAGAAGAGCAGCCAATATCTACTGAGCATCTACTGAGCATGTGCGACGATCCATGAAAGAACTACCGACGTATCCATGGGCAACCAGGTAGGTAAAAGCCTCTATACAGGGGTGATGTCTGGAGTGGTGAGCAATTTTGGAAATTGATTGCATTCCACAACTTTATTTATTTTAGTATCTTAAGCCAATGAGCTGCGATTGATATTGTGATAATAACCCTTTAAATAAGTACTCCCCACCCTCACATGGGCAAACTGCAGCTGATTATTTAGCTTCCTCCTATGTGGTTTGTAGGTAAGTTCTTCCACCAGAAATAAGCGATGTATGAACAGAGCTGTGTCCATTATGTTTAGATATCAAGGTGTCCGGCGAGTGGGAAGGACTGCCAGAACATAAAGGAAGGCAAATTTCTATTGTAAATGTGTTAATGTATTAGATATGACAATTTTGGTTCTCAAGTCCTCAGACCGTTCTCTTCTCCTCTTTCTGTTCTCCATGCTTAGTGTGGCCCACACAGACGCACAATGCAAAGGACTGAGTCAACTTCTTCCCTTTTTATCTTGTTTCAGGTATAATTTTCGTATTATCCTCACCTGTTACTTGCCACAGGTGAGTCTGAATGAACATCACATGCTTGAAACAAAGTTGTTTACTCACCTGTTTTGTCCGTCCCATTTTAGGGGTTTCGTGTCACATTATGGCCAATTTACCTTTTTTATTCTGTTTTTTTTTTTTTTCCGTGTTGTTCCAATACGCACAAATTAAATAAACATATAACAAAAGATTTTCTGGAAGAAATACTTCATTTTCTGGAACAATTTCAAGGGTGCCAACACTTTCGACCAAGACTATATAAATACATACACAGTCTAGTCATATATTAATGTGTTCTTTGCTTGGCACCCCATTTTACTAGCTCTGGATCTGAGCTCTGTGCACACTATTAGACATGTATGATATATAACAGAGATGAGTGGATCATGCAAGATTTGAATTCATCTGATTGCGCAGGTCTTCCCTAAAAGTCGATTCACGGAGAAGGTATTCTGCTGAATTAAATATCCCTTATTCTCTGGTGTCTCTTCAGAGCATAAAAAATAGTTATACTCATCTCACCACTTACAGTACCTTTTCAGACTTTCCGCCACCTGTCCAATCTTATCTGCATCTTCTAGTATTTGGTCCTCTTGCATTGTCGTACTTCCTCGTGTCATGTCCCTGAGAGGACCCGTCTGGTCCTAACCGCATCTTCTGATCCCCATCCATCTTGATGGAATATTCTGTTCTTTTGTACTTCAAATGGTACCTGGCATGGTTCTGGGCAGGAGTGCGGGAGGTCAACAATGTCATGATGTTACGACTTTTGCATGCACCTGCACAGAACCATCCCAGGCACCATGACACCTGGAAGTACAAAAGAACAGAATATTCCATCAAGATGGATGGGGATCAGAAGATGCGGTTAGGACCAGACGGGTGGCGGTGAGTATCGGTGGAGCTGTAGAGATGAACGGTGAGGTACATAGGAACATTGTCTTAACCTTCTAATGGCCAGTTATGGCTGAGAAATTTGAAGCATATTACAAAAAAATATACATTTTGGTGAACGCGGATATTTGTAATATTCTAGTAAGATGAAATCCCACTCAAATTTATTTGCTCATCTCAAATATAGTGTCCAGGTGGAAGTACACATTTATGTTTTATTGTCGGCATTGGGAGCGGTAGAATGTGAAATTTTTGGCCTTCAGAAGAGAAAATGTTGTGTACGCCTGATCTGTAGTCTGTGAGAGCAATCACATTATGAAGCTCTGTGCAGATTGAGGATGGCGCGTGCTCTAGAGATTATTTATTACATATAAGCAGTTTGAGTCAACTACAGAATACAGTTGACACTGCTGCAAAGTCCAGGAGTGGAGATAGCGAAGTATCTGGACATTGAACCCCTTAGATAACATAGTTACATAGGAGCGGCAGAGGGAAGAGGTGGCCCCTCTAAGGCTTGGTTCATACATTACATCCATGTTTCACAATCTGAGTATAATTTGTCATATACGGACTGACCGCGGGTCTCCTGAACAGAACTCAACAGCCACAGACATCCATGAGACACTTAGGTCAGTTCGGGAGACACAGTGGTCTTCCAGCTGTTCTAATGACTGTTCTCTTGGCTGTTGTAATGGCGGTTGTTCTGGCTGTTGCAATGTGAGCAGAGTCCATGTTTCACAGATATGTTGAAATGATCTTCGTCACTCAACACTAACAGAATATAGTACTGTAGTAAAAAGCTGCTTAGTTTCCATGTAGGGTTACCAATACCTTTCTTTCTTTCTGGGAAACATATCAAAAAGTCAGAGGTAGTCAACATTTTTAGGTGTGGTCCGAAGGCAAAGTAAATTTAAAATCCTTATCTTTTTGATTCCCTAATCTAAACTATTTTCGAATGTTCTTGCATTACAAATTCCCTACCATTCCCTAACTACACTACCTAACTGCTATTTTATTTTTTTGCCTCCTTCCTTTCTGGTGACACTTCATTTGAGAATCCCAGTGCATGCTGGGATACTCAAAAGAAGTGTCATCACAGGGCAGAGGCTGCAGTCACTAAAACAAAGTGTCATCAGTGATGTTCGTTTCAGGGGCTGGGCTAGTCCCTGCGCGCTGTGCACAATGACAGCGCGCACCCTGTTGTCAGCTTAGATCAGCAGTAAAGAGTCGGCAACAGAGCACAGTCAGATTAGCCATTCAAAAAGACCAGTGATGTCACTTGCGGGGGCGGTGCAGCTCTCTCTACCCGCCAGGTAAGAATACATTTTTTTTTCTGTTCACTTTTTTTATGTTTACATGCTACATTAGCGTTTTTATCTTATTTCTTCCCCTTTGGCAAAACAAATTTTCCCTTCCTATTCTTGTGATTGAGCCTCCTTTTTTCACTTCACTACTATGTAGTTTGGTGTCACACTGTATTCCTTCCTCCGCCCACACGATCATTTCCTGCTCTTTTGCATTGGTATACACGTTATTCTTTATAGTCCCCTTTTTTATATCCTCTATCTCCTCTTCCACCATCCGGTTATTATCATCTCATGGCGTCATGTACATCATGCATATAATGCTCCATACAGAATAATGGACCCCATGTAATGCTCCATACAGAATAATAGACCTCATAATGCTCCAAACAGAATAGGCTCCATATATTGCTCCATACAGAATAATGATCCCCATATAATGCTCCATACAGAATGGGCCCCATATATTATTGCACCATACGGAATAATAAACCCCATATAATGCTCCATACAGAATAATGGAACTCATATATTGCTCCATACAGAATACTGGACCCCATATAATGCCCCATACAGAATACTGGACCCCATATAATGCTCCATACAGAATGGGCCCCATGTATTGCTCGGAACAGAATGGGCCCCATATAATGCTCCATACTGAATGGGACCCAAATAGTGCTCCATCCATACATCTTCTGGCTCTCTGCACTGTGACTGTATTCATTAGTTCTTACATATGGTCTTGAGGTACGGTGTCGTCTGGGTTGGAGATTCTCAGAGAATGAGCGATCTTTCTCAACGGGAGCTAGGTCAACTTATATACTATTTTGACCCAAAGACTTACATTGGTTTCTATTTTTCCTGTTTCATAACCACATATGTAGATTTGCTGCTATGTTCGTAGCTTCCACCATATTAGAAGAACAGTAGTAACTTATGGAATATGCATTTTCGTTATTTGTACAATACCTCATTTTGAAATACTTAAGTCTATAGCTTATTACCTTTGAGAACCATTTACTATCTCCAAAAGCTATATTGACAGTTCTGACAAAAGTCCTGTAGTTCTGACAAACAGAGAACTGATGTATCTGATGTACATTTCCACCAAGATGAGTGACATACTTGACTAATATCCTTTAAATTCCCTTGCTCGTGTGTGAATATAATTTCAGTTTCTTTTAGTTGTTTTGTTAACAAACTTAACAAACCCTTGCCTTTATCTAATTTGTCCACATATCCCAAGGAAAATGATTTATTTTTGACAAATTGTACGGTATCGGAAGGATTTTCAGATTTCTTGTACCTATTGACAATACTTCCTTCGTTCTTTGAGAGTTTTCACATTTGCCTCAATACAGTGCAAACCTATTGTTAGATTTTCAGCACGTACATTTGACGAAAACAATACAAAAACAAATTATTTTTCTGACATAACTTGGGAACAAATTTTGGTAGCGCTTATTGGTGTCACCAAGTCATGTATCGTGGGTACATTCTCAACTCTGGCATGAGATGAGGCATGATTATGGAAACATGAATGATAAATGACTTTATTCTGTCCAGGTAGACACATTACCTTAGAAACAAAATTTAAGCATGAATTAATGTCTAGTTTTTCAATGTTTTTGTGTGTTACTAATAGGCATTCCCAGAACAGTTAAAGGAACCAGGGCTTCTTCTCTTCCCGACACTGCAATCAGTGATGTTCCTACACAAATGTTCCGTTCACATCCTAACCACTTACTAACCCACAAATCTGAATGATTTAATGCTAAATTATATTCTTTAGGTAAATTTCTCATTAATCCTAACGGTGTAATTCCACTTTGTAATGCTTGTGCAATCATTTTCAGATTGGTGGAATATTCAATCTGAATTTCTAAACATGTTTTGGCCACTTGAGATTCCTGTTGACTTTCCATTAAAGCTAAAGTAGCATCTTGGAAATCTGATACCGAAGATCGCAATACGGCAGCAGTGTTCAAAATAATCTTTTCAAGGATTTGATTCAAACTTTTCTGAATCTTTATCCCTTTACCCCAATATACCCAATATTTTTCAGATCTAAGTGTATGAATGTCCATAGTGTTAATTAAACTTCCCACTGTTACTAATCCCCCAAAATATCTTCTAATACTCCCCTCTTGCTTTTAACCTGTACTGAAGTTCTTTTTCAAAACCATTGTTCTCTTCCCATTTCCATGTTAATGAGATGTTATTGACACTGGGGATATCTAGAAGAAATTTTCTAATGAGACATGTTAAAAGCCCATATCATAGTCATAAACACTCCATCTCGTAATAGAGGTTTAGATTGGTAACTCTGGGTTGTCGTTGTGATGTAAAAAGAGAAAACACAGTAGTTTGACAAGAAATGGCTTCACCCAACCACTAACCATGAGAGGAGAAAAGGTTTTGGTGTTAGCATTCATATTCTCTGAAAAAAGGCCAAGAAAGCAAAAATTTTGCCAGGTATGTAAACTTAAAAGCACAACTGTATTTGTATGTTTGTTATTTTTCGTTACCCCTGTTCATATTACCTTGTTAGTCTAGTTGGTGTATTACTGTACACTACTAATCCTCTCTTGCCTGGGTGGGCAAAGGGTACAGACTGAGTGCGGATTCAGGAGCTAAATTAAGGTACGTGACCCCGACATCTTCACCATCAGAAGTAATCCAGAGAGCAGGGCAAGCTAGGGCCCCTCTAGCATTAGGGACAGGGAAGGAGTCCCTGGTCTCGGGACACCGGACAACAGGATACTTTCAGCTTAAATAATTCTATTTTTCTGTTAGCCTTTACAATTTTCAACTAATTCCATTAAAAATTGCAATAATGCGGCTCCATCGATGGAACAATAGTACAGCTATGGCTTTTACAATTGAGAGATCGAAAAAAAATGCTGCATCTTTAAGGAGTTAAGTAAAAGGGGTGTAACTAAGAGTTTACTGTTCATCCCACATCATACACATTTAGTTTCATATCTTCCATCAGCCATGGCGTCTGCTATTCTGGGAGACGAGCTGCTCTGCTCCATCTGTTTATCTATTTTTAAGGACCCTGTAACGCTGAGATGTGGACACAACTTCTGCCGGGTCTGTATTGATCGTGCGCTGGATACACAGGACGGGTCTGAAGTTTATTCATGTCCTGAATGCAGAGAAAAGTTTCGGGAGCGGCCGGCACTGATGAGGAACATAAATCTCCATAATGTCGCAGAACGTTTCCTGTTTACTCAGCAAGAACAAGAGGTGATCACCGGGATCTGCTGCACTTACTGTGTGGACTCTCCTGTACCTGCTGTTAGATCCTGTCTTCACTGTGAGGCTTCTCTGTGTGATAAACACCTGAGGGTTCACAGCAAATCACCAGAACACGTCTTATCTGATCCCAGCACTTCTCTGGAGAAAAGGAAATGTTCTGTCCATAAGAAGATCCTGGAATATTACTGCACTGAGGACGCGGCTTGTATCTGTGTGTCCTGTACTTTGATTGAGAAACATAGAGGACATAAAATGGAGTCACTGGATGAGGCCTGGAAGAAGAAGAAAAAAAAACTAAGAACTGTTCTCCAGAAACTGACCACAAAGAAAGAGGAGATTGTGGAAAGGGGTCGGAGTCTGGAGGAGCGAAGTATAAAAGCTCAAGAAAAAGCAGCTGGTGAAGCCGAGAGAGTCACTGCCCTGTGTACAGACATCAGGAGACGGGTGGACGACCTGGAGAAGAAGGTCCTGGGTGAGATCTCCAGGCAGGAGAAGGAAGAGTCACTGTCACTGTCTGCTCTGATCCATCAGCTGGAAATAAAGAAGGACGAGCTGTCCAGGAAGATGAGACACATTGAGGAGCTGTGTAACATGACGGATCCACTGACTGTCTTACAGGAACCAGACACCGGTGACTTGTGTGATCCTGAGGAGGAGGGAGGTGATGAGGACACAGGAGGACATGATAAACAGCCCCATGATGGAGATGACCTGGATGTGGCTGAGATCTCACACATATTACACACATTATGTGAGGTAATATCAGGTATAAGGAGGGGGATCTATGTGGAGGATCCTGCAGACATATTACTGGATGTAACCACAGCCGCTAATAATCTCCTTATATCAGACGACCTGAAAACTGCATCAGGGACACAAGAGGAACTAAATCGTCCAGAAACAGCAGAGAGATTCCAGGATTATCAGGTGATGAGCAGGAGAGGATTTACCTCAGGACGCCATTACTGGGATGTGGAGAGCAGGAGATCAGGGGGTTGGAGGGTGGGTATGTGTTATCCCAGTATAGAGAGGAGGGGAGGTAGATCATACATTGGAAATAATAACAAGTCCTGGAGTTTGTGGAGATATAAGTATCAGTACTCAGTTATACATGACAGTAAAGAGATCCGGTTACCTGACAAGATCTCCAGTAATAGATTCAGGATATGTCTGGATTATGAGGTCGGGCAGTTGTCCTTTTATGAGCTGTGTGACCCCATCAGACACTTACACACCTTCACTGCCACCTTCTCCGAGCCCCTTCATGCGGCGTTATGTGTATTTGGGGAACATTTTTTTGGACGCTATTTAGATAGCTGGGTGAGGATTAAAACGTAAAGACAAAGGAGCACCAGAAAATGACCTGTTTTTAAACTACATTTTATGGTAAACATTTTTCTGATCTTCTATGATATAAAATATATTTACCACCTAAGCCTCCTGAAATCTTGTAGTGTTTCCTGAAGCCACTAACCCTATCATGCCCCATGATTTGGGAAACATACAGACAGTATTGTATTATTGTGTTGTTTTATTGCTATGCAATAAGGTTTGCCTCTCTTTAGAAGTTTGTCCTTTTCTCCCTGTCTCTCCCTCTTGCTTTGATGTCAGTCATCCTTCACTTTTTCTTCATTTTCTGTCTATCAGCCATCTTAGAAGCTCATGTGTTTGCAGCTTAGACAATAATTCAGCTGGAAAATTAACTTTCTTCTGGAATCTTCATTTGTGCCTCCTGCAGTCGAGTTCCAGCTATCTGATGATATATGTGTAAGTTTTGGTTCATACAGGCAGCGTAGAAAAGTTGTGTCCAGTGCCCTACACTTGCAGCCTTGTTATAGAGTAAAAATAGTAAAAAAGACTTTTGCCAGATACATCTGTAAAGCCAGTCTGCAACTTCTATAAAGTGTGAGGGGTTGACTCAGCTGCTTTCAGAAGTAGACCGCCGAGACCCGAACCAACCACCAGAAGCTCCCATGCAATGACTGACACAACAAACATCAACTTGAAACTCTTTAATTTTCTTTTAACATCAGTAAACAAAATTTAGTTATCTTTTTTTGGCAGGGGTTGGTCACAGCTTTAAACATATGTCCCGAGGGGCCTATAAACTTGCCATGAAGCACTTTTCCCAGACTTCAAATCTTTCCAGGCATGCTCCAAGTGGAAAAACAGGATACGTTGCTGCTGTGTGTGATGCTCAGTGACGGATCCTGCGTCCATAGGCTTCCATCCGGACAGCGCAGGACCAGTCGCTGAGCGATTTTCCGACATGCACAAAAAACGTTCCTCTGAACGTTTTCTCCGCCCGACGGACCGCAGTTTTCCGACGGATCCAGTGCACGACGGATGAAACGAGAGGCCATCCGTCACAATCCGTCGCTAATCCGTCTATGGGAAAAAACAAGATCCAGCAGAAAAATTTGCAGGATCCTGTTTTTTCAAAACTCGACGGATTTCGACGTGAGACAAAAGACGGAAGTGTGAAAGAGGCCTTACATTGCTGGGTTTGCCAGGGAGTCCAAACGATCATCTATAATGCTCTTTAAAACCTTCAACACTCACTGAACAACTTATAAGAGCACATGCAGAGGCTGAGGCTATTATGATACAAGCAAAAGAAAAGAGAGGTGGAAGTGGAAGCAGCTGGAGCAGAGCGCAAGAAGGAAGAAATGGAAGCGAGCACAGCGTTCAAGAGAGCAGAAATGGAAATGAGCGCAGCACGTGAGAAGGCAGAAATGGAAGACAGCGTAGCACACGAGAAGGCAGAAATGGAAGACAGCGTAGCACACGAGAAGGCAGAAATGGAAGACAGCGTAGCACACGAGAAGGCAGAAATGGAAGACAGCGTAGCACACGAGAAGGCAGAAATGGAAGACAGCGTAGCACACGAGAAGGCAGAAATGGAAGACAGCGTAGCACACGAGAAGGCAGAAATGGAAGACAGCGTAGCACACGAGAAGGCAGAAATGGAAGACAGCGTAGCACACGAAAAGGCAGAAATGGAGGACAATGCAGCACGCAAAAGGGCAGAAATAGAGGCCCCAGAGAAGGAATGTGAGCATGCATGATTGATAAATGGCATAAAAATGGAGTGATTGATTTTATTTCTCCATTCATTCACTCAATTCTATCCATAAAACAGTTAATAAAAATTTAACACTGAGGCTGTTTTTATACATAGCGTAAATGCTGCATTTTTTTCTTCTACTTTTCATCTGCACATTTTCTGCAGGTGTCTGCACCACAAGATGCAACAACAATCTTTTCTGATTATTGCGTTTTCACTGCATTTTTTTAATACCCGTCCCCCTTATTTGATGCATTTTTGGTGCAGAATTGAGGCAGCGTTTTTTAATGCTTTTTTTTTACTGTACAGAAAAGCTTTGATTCTGCGCCTAAAAATACAACTGCAGTTTTCTTACATGTGTTTTTTTCAGGTTCCATGTAGAAGCTTATAGGGAAAAAATGCACCAAAAATTGCACAGTTCAACATCGTCTTTGGACTCACAGAGGGCAGAGTTTTCATGAAATTACATCCACTTTTCTTGGACATTTAGACCGTGTTCACATGTATCGCAAATGTTTTCGCATAAAAAATCTGCGTTAACTGTCCAAGCAAAGTGGATGTGATTTTAGGAAAACTCTGCCCACTGTGCATCTAAAGACGCTGCTGAACGTTGTGGTTTTGGTGCTTTTTTTTTCTCTATAGGCTTCAATATGGAGTCTGAAAAATGCGCATGTAAAAAACATACATTGCTTTTTTAGGTGCAGAATAAATCTATATAAAAAAACACATTAAAAGCCTGCTTCAAGTCCGTACAAACAAGGCTTCAAATAAGGGGGAAAATGCATAAAAAATGCCACAAAAAAAGACAAAAAGCAGTGTAGATTGTTATTACGTAGTTTGGTGCGGAAACTTACAGAAAATGTGCTGAAAAAAAAAACACTATTTACGCAACATGTGAACACGACCTTAGTGACACAAAAAACAGGACCTCATATAGTGAAGTTTATGTAAAAATTAAAAAGTTCTGGCTGCTACAGCTACGAATGAATGACCAAAAACAAAATCCATAGGTCCCATCCGTCCCAGATATAGTGGGACAGTCCTGAATTTGGGACAATGCTCTGCTGTGACATACACGCACACTAGGCCTCATTTATGAACACTGGATAAAAAAAAACACTGTCTGTTGCCCAGAGCAACCAATCGGAGCTCGGCTTTCATTTTTAAAACTGCTCAGGTAAAATGAAAGCTGCGTTGTGATTGGTTGCTAAGGACAAGAGTGAGATTAACAGCACAAGGATCTCATATCAAATGTCGATCACAGATTACTGAGGTAAGATCCAAGAATGACACAAGCAGATGGTGCCGTTCCCGATGTGGGGTTCAGCACGCTCTGTATAATGCCCGTATCCATTTTGTATACAGACAACACACAAAGCAAAACAATTATCGAACAACAGGTGGCACGAATCACACACTGCCGCCATGTTTGTTTTACTCTAAGACACTGTGGTCAGGTGTTTCAGAGACCACACAGTTTCGAAAGCCAAACCGGGGACTATGGTCCCGATTCATACTTTTGTGGTTTTAAGTGACTTTCTTGGGATATTTGTTGATTTTTTTTCCGTAAAATTCATGAAAATCCTTCCAAAATTTTGCTCAGAGTCAAAAATGCAGTTTCTTGTATTCCTTTTTGGAATTTTAAGCTCAAAAAGTTACATATTTGTTCAAATTTTATATCAATTGTGTAAAAACTTCAGGTGTACGTAAATATTGCATATATGTTAGTAAAAGTGAGGAGGATTGGAGAACAGTTAGGACAAATTTTGCGACTTTTGGAGAACTCACAGATGATGAATCGGGCGAAAACATCTGGAAACAGCAAATTTTGCCCCAGTGGTGAAATTAAATAAAAAAAAAACCATCAGGTGAGCACGAATAAAATAAACATAAAAAGGCGCAAATGTAAAGATGAACTTGGTGCAAACAAAAGAAATGGCGCAAAACACAAAAAAACGGAATCAAATGCGATAATAAATTAAGCTCTATATGTTTCAGATGTCTAGTCCAAGAGACACATTGCTGGCGTTTTTTTCACCGTCCTACTCCCCTGCATCCATAGGGAAAGATCTGTCAGTCAGAAGTGTGCTTTGTCTGAAATGCCGCAGCACTTCAGAGCTAAACATCCGGCTGCAGTAATGTCGCCTGTATCTGATTCATGCTGCCCATGGTACACGCTGTCAGGTTCCCTTTAAACTCACTTAATGCATTTGAGAAAACTGATGTCATGTGGACATCATCCATATCACATCCTATGTTTTAAGGGTCCATTACAATTATTAACATTGAAAACTGTATTTGGAATCTACTATATAATCGTCTAATTCTGTCTGTCTGTAACGGAAATCCCGCGTCGCTGATTGGCGAAGTTCTGTCAGTCACAGTGCCACGCAGTTCAGTCACGTTTACTGAACAAGTTCTGTCAGTCACAGTGTCACGTAGTTCAGTCACGTTTACTGAACAACTTCTGTCAGTCACAGTGTCACGTAGTTCAGTCACGTTTACTGGACAAGTTCTGTCAGTCACAGTGGCACGTAGTTCAGTCACGTTTACTGAACAAGTTCTGTCAGTCCCAGTGCCACGTAGTTCAGTCACGTTTACTGAACAAGTTCTATCAGTCACAGTGTCACGTAGTTCAGTCACGTTTACTGGACAAGTTCTGTCAGTCACAGTGCCATGTAGTTCAGTCACATTTACTGAGCAAGTTCTGTCAGTCACAGTTCACGTAGTTCAGTCACGTTTACTGAACAAGTTCTGTCAGTCACAGTGTCACGTAGTTAAGTCACGTTTACTGGACAAGTTCTGTCAGTCACAGTGCCACGTAGTTCAGTCACGTTTACTGAACAAGTTCTGTCAGTCACAGTGCCACGTAGTTCAGTCACGTTTACTGAACAAGTTCTGTCAGTCACAGTCCCACGTAGTTCAGTCACATTTACTGAACAAGTTCTGTCAGTCACAGTGCCACGTAGTTCAGTCATGTTTACTGAATAAGCTCTGTCAGTCACAGTGTCACGTAGTTCACTCATGTTTACTGAACAAGTTCTGTCAGTCACAGTGCGACATATTCTAGAATACCCGATGCGTTAGACCATCATCTAGTATTATTATATTTATCATTATTATATTATTATATGTATTTGTTAAATTGTTGAGGTGTACAATGGACATTATATGGACATAAAAACAAAAATTCGGATGACTAGAGCAAAAATCATCCATTTTTATCCAGAAGAAAAACAAGAGATTTGTCACTTTTAAAATCAGTTTTGTTAACCCCTTAACGACCAGAGGTATTTTTGTTTTTGCATTTTAGTTTTTTGCTCCCTTTCTACCCAGAGCCTTAACTTTTTTTTACTTTTTTGGTCAAAAATGGCCATGTGAGGGCTTGTTTTTTGCGGGACGAGTTGTACTTTTGAACGACTCCTTCGGTTTTAACATATCGTGTACTGGAAAACAGGAAAAAAATTCCAACTGCGGTGAAATTGCAAAAAAAAGTGCAATCCCACAGTTGTTTTTTTGCATTTTGTTTTACAATGTCCACTATATGCTAAAACTGACTTTTTTGAGTGCCAAGCTGACATTTTTAATGATACCATTTTGGTGCAAATAAAATCTCTTAATCTTAATCGCCCCTTATTGCATTTAAATACAATGTTGAGGCAACAAAAAAAATGAATTCTGGCATTTTTAGTTTTTTTCTCGTTACTTCGTTTAGTGATCAGGTTAATTTTTTCTTATATTGATAGATCAGGCGATTCTGAACATGGCAATACCAAATATGTGTATATTTGATTTTTTTATTGTTTCATTTTGAGTGGGACAAAAGGGGGGTGATTTGAACTTTTATATATTTTTTATATTTTTAGAAACATTTTTTAACTTTTTGCATGCCTCAATAGTCTCCATGGGAGACTAGAAGCTGCAGTACTTTTATCGGCTCTGCTACATACAGGCATACAGGTGATGATCAGATTTCCTGTGTGTAGCAGAAATGGTCACTAGCAACCCGGCAGTGACAACCATAGAGGTCTGCTGGAGACCTCTGGTTGTCATGCCGACCCATCGGTGACCCGCGATTATGTGACGGGGGTCACTGATGGGCGGGATTTCTGGCGTGCTTCCCGGAAGCGCGAGTTAAATGCAGCTGTCAGAGATTGACTGCGGCACTTAACTAGTTAACAGCCATGGGTGGATCGCAATTCCACACGCGGCTGTTGCGTACATATGTCAACTGTATACATCAGCTGGCATGTGCACAGAAAGGCACAAGCTCAGGGGGAGTGTACTATTAGACCTGATGTCGGAAAGGGGTTAATGAGATCAAAATCGAAAGTTTATTTGTGATCCATTTAACAAATCAAATTATTTTGGTCCCAATTTCCTTCAATTGGCAATTTCCATCCAGTGAATAGTACTTGCTATGATATTTTTCAACAGATCCCAACTCTGCGTTTTTCTGCTTTCATAGTCGAGTTATTGACTACAATAAGGTCTGTATATAGTCCCGTTTGAGAACGTTGCTTAATGGGAATCTGTCACCAAGTTTTTATTATCCCATCTGAGAGCAGAAGGATGTAGGGGCAGGGACCCCCATTCCAGCGATGTATCACTTACTGGCTGTTTGCTGCAGTTTTAATAATTTTAATCTGATGCAGATCTACCAGTTCTATAAAAGCTGAGCAATTTATAACCCCACCTACACTGCTCATTGGCAGCTTCCTATCTAAACTGTGCATAGACAGAAAGCTGCCAATCAGTGGTGGAAGCTCATGAATAAACATAACTACATGCAGTAATTTGACTAGTCCTGTGGTAATAATTTCCTGGAGATTTTATCAAAAGTACAGCAAGTAGTAAAGTAAGTGACTCAGCCTCTACAATATGCTGCTCTCAGATTACACAAAAACCTGGTGACCAATTCACTTTCATTATGACCTTTCATCAAACTTTTCATGTTGAACTGGACATACAATGTAATAGTAACTGCAAAATAGTATAAAACATTTTTTTTGCATCTTTACTACATTTTTACTTCTCTTTACTGCAGAGATTTTAGCAATCAAAGTATTTGTCACCTAATTAGTTATCAGATAGTTTTCACCTGGGTCATGTACTTCCTCTCCCTGTATGACACTGACCAATCATAAGCAGGCAGCAACATACAGGCGAAAGAAGAACACAAACAGGTTTCTCAGTTTGTGAGATGTAGAAATACAGCTCTGATCTTCTGGTCTAATCTCCTGCATGATTAGAAAATGCTGTTAGTAGAAGATTAACACTTCTCTTTGGCCAATATGGTACGATCAGAAGTACCCTCGCCTGATCCTTCTGGATCTTCCTGAGTACTCTTGGGATAAGTGCCATTGGCCGCACAGCCAGCCCTTCCCTCTCCTAGTGTATCCTCACCCACCCCCTGCAGACTGTGAGCCCTCGCGGGCAGGGTCCTCCCTCCTTATGTACTCGTGTGCCTTGTTATCTGCTCATGTTTAATGTATTTGTCTATATTTGCCCCGTATTCACATGTAAAGCGCCATGGAATAAATGGCGCTATAAAAATGTATAATAATAATAATAATAAAATTGGAGGAAAGGAATAAGACAGTGACCTGTCCCACCTCTGACTCAACGCGTCGACCACTTCTGGATTGTCCGCGGCATTCAGACAGTAGAATCTGGTGACTTTTGAATTCTTTCTGGTCGCAAATAGGTCTATTTGAGGTGTACCCCAAAGATGGCACAAGTGCTGGAATACCTCCTCGTTTAGTTCCCATTCTGTCAGCCAGACCTTTTGTCTGCTCAGGTAATCCTCCACTATGTTTTGAGATCCCTCGAGATGAACTGCTGCCACCGAAAGGACAGTCTTCTTTGCCCGGAAAAGATTCTGTACCCCAGATCCTGGAGAACACCGTGTTTGGGGCCCCCCTGGTGTCGCAAGAAAGATACCATCGTTACATTTTCCAATAAGATTTTGACATGTTGCCCCTTTAGCCACAATTGATTTCGCCTTAGGGCTTCCCACACCACGTAGAGCTTCATGTAGTTTGATGACTTGGACCGGATCTCTGAAGGCCATCGGCCCTGAAGAATCCTTCCTTCCATGTGCGCTCCCCATCTTTCCTTGCTGGCATCCGTAGTTATCACTACGCAAGGTGAGGAGATCCAAGGAATGCATAACTGCAGATTTTCCAGCCGAGTCCACCAGAGTAGTGATCTTCTTACCACAGGGGATAAGGACACTCCTCTGTCGATTGATATCTGGCACCGGTCCCAGACGGACAAAATGTCCCTCTACAATGTTTCGAGTGGAACTGGGCCCACCAGACACAGGGGATGCAAGCTGTCAGGAGGCCCAAAATCTTCATTGCTGAGGGGGGCGTGGCTATGTAGTGAAGGAGAGAGGACGCACTGCGAGAGAGCTCCCCAATCCTTCTGAATATCCTGCACCAAGACCCCTGCATACGGTGATATATTCACCACCGCCGAACCCCCTAGACTCCAGGCGACTTTCCGGGACCCTGCCGAGAGATCGATTTGGCCGGGGAGCTGCGGGGACTAAAGATCTCGGGACCCGCGGCTGGGAAGCGGCCATCTTGGGCAGAGCGTGCTTTGCGAGGAGAAGCGCGGTGCCGCTCTGAATCGGGACGGGGCCGCGCTCTGATCACCAGGCGATTACCGACACTAGCGGTGAGCGCTGAGAGCTAGCGGTGCACCGGGTGAGTGAGAGACTGGGGCGAAGGTGGTGCCTGTGTGGGGCGGCTGTCACCCTCAGAGCGCGCGCTTCGGCAGTTGAAGACGCGGCGCCATCTTAATATCTCTGCAGCACTGTAGGAGTGGGGGTGCGAGCACATATCCGGGACACATTGGGAGGACGCGCGGTGTGTGCCCTGGAAGATTGGGCCCTGCGCTCCTCATATATAAGACACTCCACTTCTCGGTGCCATTACCCCTGAGGGCTTTGGATCCCTCTTTTGGCTGCTGACACTGCAGGCACAGTGAACCTTCCCTGGTGCGTGGCACCCCAGTGGAACTTTGAGATTGCCCCACTTATAACTTAAACTTCAGTTTGCTGCAATCACCATCCTGTGATAACTTTGCTGGGCTTATATATATATACTGTGACTCTGACCTTGCTAATCATGCAGCGCACTAAGGGCTCAGGGGCAGCTGACAAACTGAAGGAATTTGCCAGAATTGATCCCTCTGATAACACACGTAACCTGAGAAATAACCCCTCTCAAATGCAACGCAAAAATCGTCCCTCTGATGGTACTGAGGGAAGTGAACAGGAGGAACTGACGCTTAAACAAGCGTCGGACCAGTTAATGCAAGCTATTTCCCTAACCAGAACATCTCTCACTGAGAAGATAGAGGATGTACACACCGAGGTGGGACGTCTCCGTCAAGATATGCAGACTATGAAGGGACGCATTACAGAAGTAGAGGAGAGGGTATCACATGTGGAAGATACCATCACACCCATGGAGGCCAAGTTGACAAAAGTAGCCGGCTCTATAAATGCCTGGAAACAAAAGGCAGATGACCTAGAGAACAGACTACGCCGGAATAATATCCGTATCATTGGTCTGCCGGAGCGTTCAGAGGGTCAACAACCTGAGGCATTCCTGGAGGGGTGGCTCAAATCTTCTCTGGGAGATGAATTCTCATCGACATTTGCTGTGGAAAGAGCCCATCGAGTACCCACAAAATCTCTTCCTCCCGGGACCCCTCCTAGACCTTTTCTGGCACGGATCCTCAATTGCAAGGATAGAGATACTATTTTACGGTTGGCACGGCAGAAAAGCCCTATTAAATTCGATAATGCTGTAATCTCGATCTTCCCGGATTTCTCAGTGGAACTTCAAAAACAAAGGGCCAGATTTATGGAGATCAAGAAGCAACTCAGAGACAAAAATATCATCTATTCAATGGTCTTCCCGGCCCGGCTCCGTGTTGTCTACAAGGGTTCTTCGGTGTTTTTCACGGATCCGGCGGAGGTGACCGAATGGCTACGATCTCATGGGGAGTCTTGAGTAAAGGAATCCTGAATATGTTTAGTCAAGTAGAACTCTTTGGATTACTAAATAAGGAGCTCTCTCTGGAGAAGTCCAGATTACCAACTATACCGGACGCTGAATCCAGCAGGGGTATCCCCTTATTTCTTTAACAATGGGAGCACAGGACGTTGCTCCTATACTGTTTGGTTTTTGTTCAATTTTTCTTCTTTTACTGGTTTTCTCTGTTATTTAAGTAGAAACTGCCGTCGACAATGCTATTGCTTCCTATGTACCACCTTTGATCTTTGCCTGAATAATAGCATGTATCATATTTGGATGAATAGACATGGGGTCTGAAATAGTGTGCATGACGTGGAATATACGAGGCATCAAATCCCCCCGAAAGAAAATTAAGGTTTTCTCGCAAATCAGGCACTACCACCCTCACATAATAGCCCTTGTGGAGACTCATCTGACCAGGGATACGGCCCGATATATACAGAAGCCGTGGGTACAATGGTACATACATGCTTTCCACACCAGCTACTCGAGAGGAGTTTCATTGTTAATACATAGAGATGTTAGGTGGGAAGCTAAGGAGGCTCGAAGAGACCCTGATGGCCGATTTGTATTTGTGCATGCATTAATCAATTCTAGCGAATATGTGATTTTATGTGTCTATAACCCTCCCCCTGCTAGTATGTCAGTTCTCCGGATGGCAATGAGCTTTGCTCTAAATTATCCGGACGCACAAGTCATTTGTATGGGAGACTTTAACTTAGTCATGGATAATAGCCTTGATAAATTGAGACTAGATGACGGGGGATCTGGGGAGCCCCCCTCTTCGGCCCCGACCCAATTGGCATCATTTATAGAGAGTAGTGGATGGCTTGACCTGTGGCGGATACGTCACCCTGGAGTGCGGGGATACACCTGTCACTCATCTACTAGACAATCCCTATCTCGCATAGATTACATATTTGGTTCTAGTGGGCTGGTAACATGGGTGGATAACGTGGAACACGGTAATAGGGGGATATCGGACCATAGCCCGATTATACTTAAACTCAAATTTGGACAATCAAGGAGTGGCATGGTCTGGAAGCTGAACCCCTTTTGGCTTAAACTAATGGATAATAACGACAGAACAGAGGATCAGTTAAATTGTTTCATATCGTCTCACCCAGAGCCCCAGAGCACCAATTTATTCTGGGACACCCTCAAAGCATACTTGAGGGGATGCCTGTCCTCCACAATTACATACATAAAAAGGGTGACCTTGAGGGAGGACGACGGGGTGGAACAGAGACTGAGAGATGCGGAGGCCGCATATATAGCCAGCCAAACCAATGGCAATAGAATTGAATGGTTGACCTCACAGAGATTATACACTCAACACATGGACACCAAATCTAAACGTAAGCTGTTCTTCACGCGTCAGTCATACTTTGAATTGGGAAATCAAACCGGTAAATTCCTAGCCTATCTGGTACGTCAACATAATACATCTAATACAGTATTACAGATTCGTGCGCCAGACGGCTCATTAGTGTCCACGACCGAAGAAATACTTCAATGTTTTTATGACTACTATGAATCATTATATAGTTCCAAAAGTAGCCTCGGCGTTTCACAATGTCTAGATTATTTATCAGATATAATATTCCCCACACTGAATCCCACTCAGCGAGAACTTATGGATGCTGCATTCACTTTGGAAGAGGTAGAATATGCCATAATGGACATGTCCTCTGGGAAGGCTCCTGGGCCGGACGGGTTTCCTGTTGAGTTATATAAGAGATACCGGGGTATACTAGCACCACTCCTACTGAAGGTGTTCCAGGGCATATGGGAGGGAGGATGCATGCCTGATACCTTTTATGAGGCAAATATTGTTATACTTAAAAAGGAGGGGAAGGACCTTCTGGATTGTGGCTCCTATCGGCCCATATCGTTAGTTAATGTAGATTATAAAATTTTCACTAAAATTTTGGCCATTAGACTGAATTCCATCATATTGGACCTTATCCATCCAGATCAAACTGGCTTTATGCCTGGCAAAAATACTTCTATTAACATTAGGCGAGTTCAATCCATAATCCAATATAGTTCTTTGATGTCAGATAACAATTGGGCAATAGCGTCCTTGGATGCGGCCAAGGCCTTCGATTCTCTTGAATGGCCCTTTCTATCAGCATGCCTACAGAGATATGGCTTTGGAGATAAATTTCTAGGGTGGATCAGGGCATTATATATGAAACCTACGGCGCGCATAATCATAAATAATTCCATCTCTAAGTCCCTCTCATTGTTTAGGGGAACTCGTCAGGGATGCCCCCTCTCACCGGCTCTCTTTGCTCTCGCAATAGAGGCATTGGCAATACGTATGAGATCCTCCCCGGATATCAGAGGCATAGATATAGCGGGTCGGGTGGATACCATCGGCCTATATGCCGATGATATGGTAATATTCATGGATAAGGCAAAGGAAACACTGCCCAAAGTAATTGCTATCATAGACGTCTTTAGTAAATATTCTGGCCTGTATATAAACTGGGACAAATCTGCTCTACTACCTCTCTCTCATACTCCCATGTTAAATCTTGAAACTCTGTCCTCACTACCGGTCGTATCAAATTTTAAGTATCTGGGTATTTATATGTCCCAAAGTAGCAATTCCGATTTACAACTTAATATTCATCCTTTACTAGAACTAGTCAAATCCAAATTTGCATCATGGAGCAAACTCCCACTGTCTGTTGCGGGCCGTATCAACCTAATCAAAATGGTTCTGCTCCCTAAATTTAATTATTGTTTGCAACATAGCGCAGTACCAGTACCTAAGTTCCTCTTTACTAATTTAAACTCCCTAATAACTTCCTTTATATGGGGAAAATCTAGGCCCAAACTTAAACTTTCTGTTTTACAGAGACCTAAGCAGGGGGGTGGAGCGGCGTTACCGGACTTCTTTCTATATTATCTGGCGGGGCAGGCTAAGGCATTGGTCACGTGGATGCCTGGTGGTTATCTCCCTAACTCTGAACATCATTTGCTTCATTCTGCTCGGGTGGAGTGTCCATTGGGTTTTCTAGAATCGGAGAGAATGATCACCCCTCATCCGCTGCCCATGCTTCGACTGGCAAGATTAATTTGGAGACAAATTAAAAAAATTGTTGGATATACAGATATTATAGCTGAAATGCCCCTTTGGGGAAATAGCTATTTTCCAACGTTGTTGAATCACCCGTCCACCGCCTTCTGGGTGATGCATGGTGTTACCTCGGTGGGGGATCTACATGACCGGGGGACCTTTGTGTCCTTTGAACAGTTGCAGACTAAACATGATATTCCGAGATCCCAATTTTTTCGTTTTTTACAATTAAGATCAGCTTTCCAGTCATATATGAGGGGGGTGGTTACGGGCCGCACAATCTCGTCTCTGCCTCTAATAGGAATCCTCAAATCCCAGGGACCCCAGGGCCTCATTTCCTCTTTATATACTTACATGCTATCAGTAGGTGCGGAATCAGTTATAAGACTCATTAAGGAGAAATGGGAGAGACTCATTCCTGACACACAGGAAGAAGAATGGGAGGAAATTTTAGAGTCCCCGATGAGGGTATCCCCATCGGTTAACAACAGAATGACACAATTATACATAATATACCAATCATATCTAACTCCCGTGCGGCTTTTTAAAATGGGTCGACTTCACTCTGCGGAATGTCTGCGCTGTCACCTGTCAGATGCGGACTTTGTTCACATGATGTGGAGCTGCCCGGTCGTTCTTCAATACTGGAAGGAGGTGACCTCATTACTCTCCTCTATAGTATTGGCCCCTGTTCCTCTTGAGCCACTAAATTGTTTGTTTGGGGTGTGGGGCGAGGAGACTTGGGGTCATCACGTTGCAATTTTCTTACGAGAGTCACTTTTCATGGCAAGGAAGGTGGTGGCAATGTGGTGGATGGGGGGTTCGTGTCCCTCACTCAGAGCCTGGGTTGAGTTAGTAAATTCGATTATCCCATACGAACGTACACTGTATCAAAATAGAGGATGCCCGGGTAAATTTGAGAAGATCTGGAGCGGCTGGAACTCCTCTCACCTCACTTTATAACTCATGGTTATTTATACTAGTGCAAAGTGTCAATTCTTTCTAGGTATCATGCAGAAAGGGACGTAGGTTTATTGTTAGGCGGCAGAAAGTAGTTAGTAAGATACAGTTATAGTTAAGATTTAATAACTGTAAAATTTTCATGACTCCACGTCAGATATGTACGGTTTCAGTGGAGTAAAAGATATGTTGGACACACACTATGATATTCAGTTATGTATACATTGTACGTACTCAATATTGTATGTAATACTAAGGAGTATAAATTTGTGTATTATGTTGTTGTTCTTTCAACATTATGGTTAATAAACGAATTTAAAAAAAAAAAATCTTCATTGCTGACCTGATTGAAGCCGGACTTCTCAGGAACTCTCGGATTCTTTTTATCACAGTATCCTGTTTTTCTTCTGGCAGGAAGGATGCTCCGCGTCTGGAATCCAACAGCACTCCCAGGAAAATCTTCCTGTTTCCCGGCACCAAGTCCGACTTCTGCTAATTGAGGATCCAACCTAGGTACCCCAAGGTGGATATGGTCTTTTCCCTGTGGGACCGGAGCTCCTCCACTGAACTCGCCACCATGAGGAAATTGTTCAGATATGGAACTATCCCCCAGTCCCTTAAATAGGCTACGATCTCTGACACCAATTTGGTAAATACTCGAGGAGCCGAGGCTAGGCTGAATGGAAGGCATTGAAATTGAAAGTGGCAGGTTCGATCCTGGATTTTTACTGCAGATCTCAAACATTTTTGGGATGCTGGATGTATTGGGACCTGGTAATACGCACTTTTAAGATCCTGGGTGCACATAAATGCATCCCTGTCTATAAGGGTAATTTTATTGACTCCATCCTGAATCTTTTGTATTTTACTCGAAAGTTTAAGGGCTTTAGATTTATTATAGTGCATGATTCGCCCGATGGCTTTATGATGGTGAATACCGCTGAATAATATCCTTTGCCCTCTTCTGACCAAGGGACCAGGATTACAACAGCTGTGTCGACCAGCTCTCTTATGTCTGCGACTTTAAAAGAATCTGACAACAAGGTACGGGGAGCAATAAACCTTTCGGGGGGGCACTGTAAATTCTATTGCATACCTGTCCGCAATGGTCCTCAAAACCCACTAGTCTTGGGTAATATGGTGCCAACTTCTTGAGAACTGCCTGAGTCGCCCCCCGACCAGGATGGCCGTCATTGCCTCCTTGATCTTAAGCCTGACCCGAATAGGGATCCTTTACCTTTCCCTCCATTGTGGTAGGTTCCTCTACTGGACCTCTCCTAGCCCCTATAATCGGACTGTCTCCGAGATGGCCCAGGTTTGCAAGAGGACTGAGTACTTCTAAACATATCTTCGGGAAATCCTTTCTTTTATCTGATGCTTTCTCTAAGATATCGTCTAAGGCCAAACACCCTTAACCATGAGATGAGAATGGAACATATTTTATTTTTAGAAGCGTCCCCTGACCAGGTCTTCATCCAGTTGGCCCTGCGGGCTGCATTAGACAAAGAACTGTTTCTAGTTGAGAACCTTACTAACTCCGCGGACGTATCTGCCAAAAAAGCTGTTGCCGACTTCATCAGCAGGAGGAAGGCTATTATGTCTTCCCTAGGAATCTTACTAATACACAGAATGATAAATAAACAGAATAAAAACCTGCTGAAGCAGGAATATAGGGGAATCCACAATAGATCACAGATAACCAGTAGTTTAAGTTCAAGAATAGAACATCATAAATACATAAAAGTAAAAGTAACACCGTGAGCGATTAAAGACAACAGACCAGCCGCCGAAGAATGAAATGCTGAAACGTGCCAGGCGGCTACTGTGTTAACCACATCACCAGCAATGCTCCCAATAGAAATCAACTAATAGCAAACACTGCGGTATAAAGTGCTAATAGTGCTCATCTCTATTGCTGCATCCATAAAGAGAATATTAGGTATCGCTGCATCCAGTACGACACGATCTATGGACGCGCCACACTAGTTAACTATTTCACCGTAAAAAAACAATGGTTTTTCATTATACCGCTGGAAAAAAAAGTGGAATACAATGCAATAAAAAAGACAAATGTAAATAGATTTGGTGTCTCTGAAAACGTCCCGCAGAAAACAAGCCGCCATACAGCTCCATCTGCTGAAAAATTAAAAAGTTATAGCTCTTAGCATACAACGAACTAATTATTTTTTCTATAAATGGTTTTGTTGTGTAAAAATGCAAAAACATAAAAAGTAACATAAATATGTTATCGCTATACTGATGCAAAGAATACAGCTGTCTTATTAATTTTACCACATGCGAAATGGAATAAAAAAAACAAACAAACAATTCCTGAATTGCTGTTTTTTGTTTATTTTGACTCCCAAAAATCGTAACAGAAAGCGATCAAAAAGTGTTATGGACCTCAAAAATGTACCAATAAAAACATTAAAGGGAACCTGTCACCCCTTTTTTCAGATTGAGATGAAAATACTGTTAAATAGGGCCTGCGCTGTGTGTTACAATAGTGTATGTAGTGTACCCTGATTCCCCACCTATGCTGCGAAATACATTACCAAAGTCGCCGTTTTCGCCTGTCAATCAGGCTGGTCAGGTCAGGTGGGCGTGGTGACATCGCTCTTTTCTTCCCCAGCTTTCCGTTGGTGGCGTAGTGGTGTGCGCATGTCCAAGTTACGAATCCACTGCGCGCAGGTGAAGAAACAGCGCACGATCTGCGCTATTACCCCTGTCATCAGTGGGGGCGGCCATCTTCCTGAGGCTGCTTGGTCGCAGATGGAGTGCTCTGCTGCACGGGGCTTCAGGAAAATGGCCACGGGATGCCGCGCGTGCGCAGATGGAGATCGCGGCGGCCACTTTCCTGAAGTCGAGTTCGCATCTCGGCTTCAGGAAAATAGCCACCGCAATTTCCATCTGCGCACGCGCGGCATCCCACGGCCATTTTCCTGAAGCCCCGGGCAGCAGAGGACTCGATATGCGCACGCGCGGCCTCAGGAAGATGGCCGCCCCCACATATCACCAGGGAAATAGCGCCGATCGCGCGTTTTTTCTTCTCCTGCCCAGTGGATTCAGAAGATGGGCATGCGCAAACCACTACGCCACCAACGGAAAGATATGCAAGATCTGGGGGAAGAAACAACGATGTCACCACGCCCATATGACCAGACCAGCCTGATTGACAGGCGAAAACGCCAACTTTGGTAAGGTATTTCGGCACCATAGGTGGGAAATCAGGGTACACAAAATACACTATTGTAACGCACAGCTCAGGCCCTATTTAACAGTATTTTTATCTCGTACTGAAAAAAGGGGTGACAGGTTCCCTTTAAGGGATTAAAACAGTTTTGAATCAAAAATGCAGGATCCAATAAAGGAAGTGATAAATTGCTGGAATCAGGGTCTTTGCCCCTACAGCATGATACTCTCACAATGGAGTAGCATAAGCAGGTGTCAGGTTCCCTTTAATGAGTTAAGTGAATGGGTGTAACTTCAACATTGCTAAGTATTGAGTAATAGACACTTTCAGTTTCCTTTCTTCCTTCTTCCGCAGCCATGGCGTCTGTTATTCTGAGAGACGAGCTGCTCTGCTCCATCTGTTTATCTACATTTAAGGACCCTGTAACACTGAAATGTGGACACAACTTCTGCCGGGTCTGTATTGGTCGTGTGCTGGATACACAGGACGAGTCTGGAGTTTATTCCTGTCCTGAATGCAGAGAAGAGTTTCAGGAGCGGCCGACACTGATGAGGAACATAAATCTCCATAATGTCGCAGAACGTTTCCTGACTACTCAGCAAGAACGAGAGGAGATCACCGGGATCTGCTGCACTTACTGTGTGGACTCTCCGGTACCTGCTGTTAGATCCTGTCTACACTGTGAGGCTTCTCTGTGTGATAAACACCTGAGATCTCACAGCAAATCAGCAGAACACGTCTTATCTGATCCCAGCACTTCTCTGGAGAAAAGGAAATGTTCTGTCCATAAGAAGGCTATAAGGGCACAGATGATTGGCCTCGGGGAGACCAAAACATCCAACACCGCGGAGACACCATCACGTGTTTCTCAACGCAGTGATTCCAGAACACTGCCCCCATCCCTTATGGGAAATATGCAGATGCATGTAAAGAAGCTGCGGAGACACCATCACGTGTTTCTCGACGCAAGCAGTGAATAGCCAGGCCTTTCCCCGGGAAGGAACAACCACGGGAAGGGCAGCATCCTATGAAGGAAAGCCACCTATGCCAAGCATGGTATCCATCCACAGACAGCTGTTTCAGGGTTTTTGCCCCTCATCAGTGTGGAGTAGGAATCTGGCTATTAGGAGCAGTGCCTAGTAAAAAGGCTATAAGGGCACAGATGATTGGCCTCGGGGAGACCAAAACATCCAACACCGCGGAGACACCATCACGTGTTTCTCAACGCAGTGATTCCAGAACACTGCCCCCATCCCTTATGGGAAATATGCAGATGCATGTAAAGAAGCTGCGGAGACACCATCTGATGGTGATGGTGTCTCCGCAGCTTCTTTACATGCATCTGCATATTTCCCATAAGGGATGGGGGCAGTGTTCTGGAATCACTGCGTTGAGAAACACGTGATGGTGTCTCCGCGGTGTTGGATGTTTTGGTCTCCCCGAGGCCAATCATCTGTGCCCTTATAGCCTTTTTACTAGGCACTGCTCCTAATAGCCAGATTCCTACTCCACACTGATGAGGGGCAAAAACCCTGAAACAGCTGTCTGTGGATGGATACCATGCTTGGCATAGGTGGCTTTCCTTCATAGGATGCTGCCCTTCCCGTGGTTGTTCCTTCCCGGGGAAAGGCCTGGCTATTCACTGCTTGCGTCGAGAAACACGTGATGGTGTCTCCGCAGCTTCTTTACATGCATCTGCATATTTCCCATAAGGGATGGGGGCAGTGTTCTGGAATCACTGCGTTGAGAAACACGTGATGGTGTCTCCGCGGTGTTGGATGTTTTGGTCTCCCCAAGGCCAATCATCTGTGCCCTTATAGCCTTTTTACTAGGCACTGCTCCTAATAGCCAGATTCCTACTCCACACTGATGAGGGGCAAAAACCCTGAAACAGCTGTCTGTGGATGGATACCATGCTTGGCATAGGTGGCTTTCCTTCATAGGATGCTGCCCTTCCCGTGGTTGTTCCTTCCCGGGGAAAGGCCTGGCTATTCACTGCTTGCGTCGAGAAACACGTGATGGTGTCTCCGCAGCTTCTTTACATGCATCTGCATATTTCCCATAAGGGATGGGGGCAGTGTTCTGGAATCACTGCGTTGAGAAACACGTGATGGTGTCTCCGCGGTGTTGGATGTTTTGGTCTCCCCGAGGCCAATCATCTGTGCCCTTATAGCCTTTTTACTAGGCACTGCTCCTAATAGCCAGATTCCTACTCCACACTGATGAGGGGCAAAAACCCTGAAACAGCTGTCTGTGGATGGATACCATGCTTGGCATAGGTGGCTTTCCTTCATAGGATGCTGCCCTTCCCGTGGTTGTTCCTTCCCGGGGAAAGGCCTGGCTATTCACTGCTTGCGTCGAGAAACACGTGATGGTGTCTCCGCAGCTTCTTTACATGCATCTGTCCATAAGAAGATCCTGGAATATTACTGCACCGAGGACGCTGCTTCTATCTGTGTGTCCTGCTGTTTGATTGGGAAACATAATGGACATAAAATGGAGTCACTGGATGAGGCCTCAGGGAAGAAAAAGAAAAAATTGAGAAATGTTCTCCAGAAACTGATCACAAAGAGAAAGGAGACTGAGGAAAGAGTCCGGAGTCTGGAGGAGCACAGGAGAAAAGCTCAAGAAAAAGCAGCTGGAGAAGCCGAGAGAGTCAGTGCCCTGTGTACAGACATCAGGAGACGGGTGGACGACCTGGAGAAGAAGGTCCTGAGTGAGATCTCCAGGCAGGAGAAGGAAGAGTCACTGTCACTGTCTGCTCGGATCCATCAGCTGGAAATAAAGAAGGACGAGCTGTCCAGGAAGATGAGACACATTGAGGAGCTGTGTAACATGACGGATCCACTGACTGTCTTACAGGAACCAGACACCGGTGACTTGTGTGATCCTGAGGAGGAGGGAGGTGATGAGGACACAGGAGGACATGATAAACAGCTCCATGATGGAGATGACCTGGATGTGGCTGTGATCTCACACACATTACACACATTATGTGAGGTAATATCAGGTATAAGGAGCGGGATCTATGTGGAGGATCCTGCAGACATATTACTGGATGAAACCACAGCTGCTAATAATCTCCTTATATCAGACGACCTGAAAACTGCAACCTGGACAGAAGAGAAACAGAAACATCCAGAAACAGCAGAGAGATTCCAGTGTAATCAGGTGATGAGCAGGAGAGGATTTACCTCAGGACGACATTACTGGGATGTGGAGAGCAGGAGATCAGGAGTGTGGATGGTGGGGATGTGTTATCCCAGTATAGACAGGAGGGGGATGCAGTCACTGATTGGATATAATAACAAGTCCTGGAGTTTGTGGAGATATAGTAATCAGTATTCAGTGATACATGACTGGAGAGAGATCCGGTTACCTAACGAGATCTCCAGTGATAGAGTCAGGATATGTCTGGATTATGAGGCCGGGCAGTTGTCCTTTTATGAGCTGTGTGACCCCATCAGACACTTACACACCTTCACTGCCACCTTCTCCGAGCCCCTTCATGCTGTGTTACGTGTAGTTGGGGAACCTTTTTTCTATAGCTCGGTGAAGATTATAACTTAAAGAGAAAGTAGCATCAGAAAATTACCTATTTTTAAACTACATTTAGCGAGAAACATTTTTCTGATCTTCTATGACATAAAATATATTTACCACTGGAGCTTTCTGAAATCTTCCAGTGTTTCCTGAAGTCACTGAACCCCACAATACTTTTTCCACCGATCTCGCTTCTCATCAGGCTTATTATCAACACAGGAAGGATTAAAATGTAATGCAACATAACACGTTTGTTATAAAGTTGGAGGACGAGTATGTAGGATCCATCACTGACAACAGCTTCCCTCCTCCCTGCACAGTGATCTCTGCACAGGTCACAGAGCATGCCCACAAGTCTGCTGCAGAGAACATCTTTGAATTCTGTTAGATGGAAAAGCAGCAGCTTAGATAATATGATTGCCCCCATGATTATGTCCAGAAAATAAAATATGCAAATGTATAATCCAACATAAAAATGAGTTAAAGATACCAGATCAAACTTAATAATATCATTTAATTCTCAGATAACGGAAGCTTAAGAATATTCAGATTTAACCCCTTAAGGACACAATTTTCATTTTTTTCTCAAACATTTTCAAGTCGCCATAACTTTTTTATTTCTTCGTCATCACAGACTTATAGGAGCTTGTGTTTTGCGGGACGAGTTGCAGATTTTACTGACAAGATTCAATTTTTTGCAGAGTTCATATAGAGTTAGGGAAAAAAGCATAAAAATTCAAAGTGCGGTGTAATGGTGACAGAATGCAATTCTGCGTTTTTGTTTTTTGTTCTATTTTTATAGTTAATTGCATGATAAAAATGTGCTGACAGCAAGATTTTACAGGTTACTACAATTACCGTATGTTGATTCTAAACTTGTAGTTTTATTTTACTATTTCGGTTGCTTAAAAAAAAAAATCTGAATATTGTAAAAATAAAATATTGTTTTGTTCCATATTTTCTGAGATTCACTTTTTTTTATTGTTCCATCAATTGCTTCGTTTTTTTGCTTGAGGATCTGGTGCTCTTACTTAGAGCATATTGACATACACAGGAGATTTTGATCACTTGTTATTGTATTTTTACGCTGTTAGAGCAACTGAAAATTCACAATCCCGGCAATTCAATTTTTTATAGACTTTACAGATTGGGCAAATTTCTTTTAGATTTTGAGAGACTGGACTATTCCGGATGCTGCAATAACAAACATATATATATATATATATACACAGTGCAGAGCAAAAGTTTGGACACACCTTCTCATATTATTATTATTATTATACATTTTTATAGCGCAATTTATTCCATGGCGCTTTACATGTGAATGGGGCAAATATAGACAAGTACAATAAACAGGAGTAAAACAAGGCATACACAAGTACAGGAGGAGAGAGGATAAAAAAGATTTTTCTGTATTTTCATGACTATGAAAATTGTACATTCACACTGAAAGCATCAAAACCATGAATTAACACATGTGGAATTATATACTTAACAAAAAAGTGTGAAACAACTAAAAATATGTCTTATATTCTAGGTTCTTCAAAGTAGCCACCTTTTGCTTTGATGACTGCTTTGTACACTCTTGGCATTCTCTTGATGAGCTTTAAGAGGTAGTCACCGGGAATGGTGTTCCAACAATCTTGAAGGAGTTCCCAGAGATGCTTAGCACTTGTTGGCCCTTTTGCCTTCACTCTGCGGTCCAGCTCACCCCAAACCATCTCGATTGGGTTCAGGTCTGGTGACTGTGGAGGCCAGGTCATCTGGTGTAGCATCCATCACTCTCCTTCTTGGTCAAATAGCCCTTACACAGCCTGGAGGTGTTTGGGGTCATTGTCCTGTTGAAAAAATAAATGATGGTCCAACTAAACGCAAACCGGATGGAATAGCATGCCGCTGCAAGATGCTGTGGTAGCCATGCTGGTTCAGTATGCCTTCAATTTTGAATAAACCCCCAACAGTGTCACCAGCAAAGCCCCCCCACACCATCACACCTCCTCCTCCATGCTTCACGGTGGGAACCCGGCATGTAGAGTCCATCCGTTCACCTTTTCTGCGTCGCACAAAGACACGGTGGTTGGAACCAAAGATCTCAAATTTGGACTCATCAGACCAAAGCACAGATTTCCACTGGTCTAATGTCCATTCCTTGTGTTCTTTAGCCCAAACAAGTCTCTACTGCTTGTTGCCTGTCCTTAGCAGTGGTTTCCTAGCAGCTATTTTACCATGAATGCCTGCTGCACAAGTCTCCTCTTAACAGTTGTAGAGATGTGTCTGCTGCTAGAACTCTGTGTGGCATTGACCTGGTCTCTAATCTGAGCTGCTGTTAACCTGCGATTTCTGAGGCTGGTGACTCGGATAAACTTATCCTCAGAAGCAGAGGTGACTCTTGGTCTTCCTTTCTTGGGGCGGTCCTCATGTGAGCCAGTTTGTAGTGCTTGATGGTTTTTGCCACTGCACTTGGGGACACTTTCAAAGTTTTCCCAATTTTTCGGACTGACTGACCTTCATTTCTTATGTGATGGGCACTCGTTTTTCTTTACGTAGCTGCTTTTTTCTTACCATAATACAAATTCTAACAGTCTATTCAGTAGGACTATCAGCTGTGTATCCACCAGACTTCTGCACGACACAACTGATGGTCCCAACCCCATTTATAAGGCAAGAAATCCCACTTATTAAACCTGACAGGGCACACCTGTGAAGTGAAAACCATTCCAGGTGACTACCTCTTGAAGCTCATCAAGAGAATGCCAAGAGTGTGCAAAGCAGTCATCAAAGCAAAAGGTGGCTACTTTGAAGAACCTAGAATATAAGACATAATTTAAGTTGTTTCACACTTTTTTGTTAAGTATATAATTCCACATGTGTTAATTCATAGTTTTAATGCCTTCAGTGTGAATTTACAATTTTCATAGTCATGAAAATACAGAAAAATCTTTAAATGAGAAGGCGTGTCCAAACTTTTGCTCTGAACTGTATATATTTATTTTTTACACAAGAATGAAAAAAAAGGCATGATCCGCACCTCCAAAAAGTTGATCTAAAGCCGCTAGGCAAAAAATTTATATAATAATAATCTTTATTTTTATATAGCGCTAATATATTCCGCAGCGCTTTACAGTTTGTACACATTATCATCGCTGTCCCTGATGGGGCTCACAATCTAAATTCCCTATCAGTATGTCTTTGAAATGGAGGAAACCCACGCAAACACGGAGAGAACATACAAACTCTTTGCAGATGTTGTCCTGATTGGGATTAGAACCCAGGACTCCAGCGCTGCAAGGCTAGAGTGCTAACCACTGCGCCACCGCTGCTCATTTATATAGCTGAATATGAGGTTTTCAGTTTAACATTCTGATCAGACTGTATGAAGCCCACTGCCACTTCACAGCAAACCTCGTAGTGGGTCCTACCGCCCTGACGAAGCGGAGCTGTGCGGCGACCACCACCACAGCGGCAATGCACCAGCAGGGCGGACGGCCTGTTGCCCCACAGCACCCATGCTGCGAGACTGAGCCCCCATGACTCCAGACCACGCCGCCCCACCAGCACAAAGCCACAGCAACAATGGCCGCCACACAGCACCAGCACTGAAACTCACCTTCCTCCAGCTCTTCAGTGAGAGCCAAAATGGGCTAGACCCCTTACTTTGCAGTCTCCTGCCAATTAAAATCACATGTGCCAAATGGGAGGAGTGCTGGTCCAAGAAAGAGACAAGAACATGCTTTGTACAAAAAGAAAAAAACAAAGAGCATGAACCGCACATCCCAAAATCATACGTTGATCTAAAGCCGCTAGGCAAAAATTTATATACTGAACATGAGGTTTTCAGTTTAACATTCTGATCAGACTGTATGAAGCCCACTGCCATGTCACGGCAAACCTCGTAGTGGGTCCTACCGCCCTAACGGAGCAGAGCCATGCGGCAACCACCGCCACAGCCTCAATGCACCAGCAGGGCGGTAGGACCCACTACCTGCGTCAGCATCAACTGACCTGGCTAGCCAGACTTCCTTAGTACACTCCCTGTACCTAATGCTTAGCTTATGGCATGCGGCAGCCTTCTCCGATCCCAACAGAAGCTTCTAGGCGCTACCTATTCAGCTATATGATCGCTCCCTCGGGATAGATCAGATGAGAGTTTGTTCAGGACTTCACTCTGGATCTTCAGTCACTGAAGATCCAGAGGTGAAGTGGTTCAATCTTCCCGTTTTCACGGTGGGTGAGTATGATCTCTGTCTGTGTGTGTGTCTATGTGTGTCTGTCTGTGTATCTTTCTTGCAGCTCCTGTCCTACATAGTACCATACTGTATATACAAGTCCACACTATATCCTGCATTACAGTGTGTCTGTGTATACTGTATGTATATAGTGTGGACCTGTTTACAGTATATTGCTGTGTATATACTTTATACAACCCCTCAGCCTCTATTCTATATACAGCCAGCACAGCAACAGCCTCTGATATATACAGCCCGGCAGCAGCCCCTCATATATATACAGCCCAACAGCAGCTTCTAATATATACAGCCCAGCAGCAGCCTCTCATATATATATACTAGCTATTGAACCCGTTCTACGCCCGGGTGGCGAGCATTTATATTGGTATATTGTCTCCATCCTGGTATGTGCTGCTCCATCCTGCGTCCCCATCCTGTCATGTGCTGCTCCATCCTGCGTTCCCCTTCCTGTCATGCGCTGCTCCATCCTGCGTCCCCATCCTGTCATGTGCTGCTCCATCCTGCGTCCCCATCCTGTCATGCGCTGCTCCATCCTGCGCCCCCATCCTGTCATGCGCTGCTCCCATCCTGTGTCCCCATCCTGTCATGTGCTGCTCCATCCTGCGTCCCCATCCTGTCATGCGCTGCTCCATCATGCGTCCCCATCCTGTCATGCGCTGCTCCATCCTGCGTCCCCATCCTGTCATGTGCTCCATCCTGCGTCCCCATCCTGTCATGCGCTGCTCCATCCTGCGTTCCCCTTCCTGTCATGCGCTGCTCCATCCTGCGTCCCCATCCTGTCATGCGCTGCTCCCATCCTGCGTCCCCATCCTGTCATGTGCTGCTCCATCCTGCGTCCCCATCCTGTCATGTGCTGCTCCATCATGCGTCCCCATCCTTATGTGCTGCTCCATCCTGCGTCCCCATCCTGTCATGTGCTGCTCCATCCTGCGTCCCCATCCTTATGTGCTGCTCCATCCTGCGTCCCCATCCTTATGTGCTGCTCCATCCTGCGTCCCCATCCTTATGTGCTGCTCCATCCTGCGTCCCCATCCTTATGTGCTGCTCCATCCTGCGTCCCCATCCTTATGTGCTGCTCCATCCTGCGTCCCCATCCTTATGTGCTGCTCCATCCTGCGTCCCCATCCTTATGTGCTGCTCCATCCTGCGTCCCCATCCTTATGTGCTGCTCCATCCTGGGTCCCCATCCTTATGTGCTGCTCCATCCTGCGTTCCCATCCTTATGTGCTGCTCCATCCCGCGTCCCCATCCTTATGTGCTGCTCCATCCCGCGTCCCCATCCTTATGTGCTGCTCCATCCTGCGTCCCCATCCTTTCATGTGCTGCTGCATCCTGCGTCCCCATCCTTATGTGCTGCTCCATCCCGCGTCCCCATCCTTATGTGCTGCTCCATCCCGCGTCCCCATCCTTATGTGCTGCTCCATCCCGTGTCCCCATCCTTATGTGCTGCTCCATCCCGCGTCCCCATCCTTATGTGCTGCTCCATCCTGCGTCCCCATCCTTATGTGCTGCTCCATCCTGCGTCCCCATCCTTATGTGCTGCTGCATCCTGCGTCCCCATCCTTATGTGCTGCTCCATCCTGCGTCCCCATCCTTATGTGCTGCTCCATCCTGCGTTCCCATCCTTATGTGCTGCTCCATCCCGCGTCCCCATCCTTATGTGCTGCTCCATCCCGCGTCCCCATCCTTATGTGCTGCTCCATCCCGTGTCCCCATCCTTATGTGCTGATCCATCCCGTGTCCCCATCCTTATGTGCTGCTCCATCCCGTGTCCCCATCCTTATGTGCTGCTCCATCCTGCGTCCCCATCCTTATGTGCTGCTCCATCCCGCGTCCCCATCCTTATGTGCTGCTCCATCCCGTGTCCCCATCCTTATGTGCTGCTCAATCCTGCGTCCCCATCCTGCTGCTCCATCCTGCGTCCCCATCCTGCGTCCCCATCCTGCGTCCCCATCCTGCTGCTCCATCCTGCTGCTCCATCCTGCGTCCCCATCCTGCTGCTCCATCCTGCGTCCCCATCCTGCTGCTCCATCCTGCGTCCCCATCCTGCGTCCCCATCCTGCTGCTCCATCCTGCTGCTCCATCCTGCGTCCCCATCCTGCTGCTCCATCCTGCGTCCCCATCCTGCTGCTCCATCCTGCGTCCCCATCCTGCGTCCCCATCCTGCTGCTCCATCCTGCTGCTCCATCCTGCGTCCCCATCCTGCTGCTCCATCCTGCGTCCCCATACTGCCTCTGACCCGCTCGGCGCCGAGTGCTGGGGGGTCAGGTGCCGGTATCGCCGCCAGCTCAGGCCCCCCAGCACTTACTATATTCACCTGTCCCCGTTCCATCGCTGAGCGGCGCCATCTTCCCGGTCTCCTCGGCCTGTGACTTTTCAGTCAGAGGGCGGCGCCGGCGCGCATGCGCGTCATCGCGCCCTCTGAACTGAAGGCCACAGGCCGAGGAGACCGGGAAGATGGCGCCGCTCAGCGATGGAACGGGGACAGGTGAATATGTCCGATACTCACCCTCCTGGCGATCCCTGCTTCTGCGGGGGAGATCGCGGTGTGCGTTCAGTGTGAACGCACACCGCAATCTCCCGGGAGCGTCGGTCTGTGAGGCCCAGACTGCGCCGGCGCTTGCGCTTGCGCAGTCTATCGAGGCTTCGGACAGAGTGACGCTCCCAGCGTTATATTATAGATATATACAGCTCAGCAGGAGCCCCTCATATATATACAGCCCAGCAGAAGCCTCTCATACATATACAGCCCAGCAGAAGCCTCTCATACATATAGAGCCCAGCAGAAGCCTCTGACATGTAGAGCCCAGCAGAAGCCCCTCATACTTATACAGCCCAGCAGAAGCCTCCCATACATATATAGCCCAGCAGAAGCCTCTGACATATAGAGCCCAGCAGAAACCTCTGACATGTACAGCCCAGCAGAAGCCTCTCATACATATACAGCCCAGTAGAAGCATCTCATACATATACAGCCCAGTAGAAGCCTCTCATACATATACAGCTCAGCAGAAGCCCCTCATATATATATAGCTCAGCAGAAGCCTCTCATACATATACAGCCCAGCAGAAGCCTCTCATACATATACAGCCCAGCAGAAGCCTCTCATATATATATACAGCCCAGCAGAAGCCTCTCATACATATAGAGCCCAGCAGAAGCCTCTGACATATAGAGCTCAGCAGAAGCCCCTCATATATATACAGCCCAGCAGAAGCCTCATACATATACAGCCCAGCAGAAGCCTCTCATACATATACAGCCCAGCAGAAGCCCCTCATATATATGTACAGCCCTAATACAAGTCTATGGGCAAAAAACGGATCCGGCGGAAAAAAAAGATACGGTGGAAAAAAAACGGATCCTGCAAATGTGCTCGCAGGATGCGTTTTACCCATAGACTTGTATTAGCGACGGATCGCGACGGATGGCCACCCGTCGCGTCCGTCGTTCAACGGATCTGTCGTGTTTTGGCGGACCGTCGGCACGAAAAAAAACGTTCAAGTGAATGTTTTTTTGGCTGTCGCGCCCACCATTTTCGACCGCGCATGCGTGGCAGAATCTCTGCCCCCTCCTCCCCCCACTTCAGAATGGGCAGCGGATGCGTTGAAAAACTGCATCCACTGCCCACGTCGTGTACAAATTTCACAACGTGTGTCGGTGTGTCAGCCCGACGCATAGTGACGGAGCCGTACCGACGCAAGAGTAAAAGAGGCCTTAATGAGCGTTGAATTAAAAAAAAAAAATCGCTAATACAAGTCTATGGGTAAAACGCATCCTGCGAGCACATTTGCAGGATCCGTTTTTTTTCCACCGTATCTTTTTTTTCCGCCGGATCCGTTTTTTGCCCATAGACTTGTATTAGCGACGGATGGCCACATGTCGCGTCCGTCGTGCAACGGATCTGTCGTGTTTTGGCGGACCGTCGGCATGAAAAAACGTTCAAGTGAACAATTTTTTGGCCGTCGCGCCCGCCATTTTTTACCGTGCATGTGCGGCAGAAACTCCGCCTCCTCCCCGCACTTCAGAGTGGGCAGCGGATGCGTTGAAAAACTGCATCCGCTGCCCACATCGTGCACAAATTTCACAACGTGCGTCGGTACGTCGGCCCGACGCATAGCGACGGACCCGTACCGACGCAAGAGTGAAAGAGGCCTTAATGAGTGTTGAATTAAAAAAAAAATACGAAAAAAACGTTGTGGGCTCCCGCGCAATTTTCTGCGCCAGAGGGGGAAAACCGACGGCCGGGGGCCAATATTTGTAGCCTGCTATGAGTACCAGCCCATAGCTGTCTGCGTAGCCTTTACTGGCTATTAAAATAGGGGGTCCCCCAAAAAAAATGATCTGGGGTCCACCTATATTTTATAGCCTGAAAGGCTATGCAGACAGCTGCGGGCTGATATTCATAGCCTGGAGAGGGGCCATGGATATTGCCCCCCCCCCCCCAGCTACAAATACCAGTCCGCAGCTGCCCCAGAAATGGCGCATCAGTAAGATGCGCTAATTCCGGCACATAGCCCCTCTCTTCCCACTCCCGTGTAGCGGTGGGATATGGGGTAATAAGGGGTTAATGTCATCTTGCTATTGTAAGGTGACATTAAGCCGGGTTAATAACGGAGAGGCATCAATAAGACGCCTATCCATTATTAATCCAATAGTAAGAAAGGGTTAATAAAGCACGCACACATTCGGAAAAAGTATTTTAATATTCTTCATTTAACCATACTTACCATACTTCAGCGCCTGCAAAAAACGTAAAATAATAAACCGTATACTACCTGGCCGCCGTAGTCCAATTAATAACGAGTGTCCCATGACGATCTCCCCTAAAGAACAGTGACATCTGGTGATGTCACTACTCTATAGCACCCTCAGTGACACACTGACAGGAGACAATGGCTCCTGCAGTGCATCACTGAGGTTACTAAAGTTCAAAGTCTTACTTTATAGCAATTGCTGCGTGGGAAAATTTCTCATGCAGCAATGCCATAAGTGAGGCTAGGGACTATTTTTTTTTACAGCAGCGGAGGAATCCCTTCCTCCGTCATTGTGTTTCTGGGGCCCCTGGAAAGCGGTTGCAACAGCTGTTGCTGCCGTTCTCCACGGGAGATCGTCGTGGGACACTCGTGGCTCGTGGATTTCTGCGGACAGGGAGTATATTGGTTGTTTGTTTTTTTCACCTTTTTTTACAGATGACACTGGCTTCGGGGATCAAAATGACAAGTAATGGTGAGTAAGAACTCTATGTTTAATGTACTGTATGTAATGTATGAATGTACTGTATGGAATATGTATGGAGTATTTTTTTTTCTTTCATTCAACACATTAGCCGGATGATGGGACTACTACTGTTCCATCATTGGCTAATGTGTCAATCACTGTCAGTGTAGCAGGCATCGTCCAATGGGATTTGTAGTCCCATCGGACGATGCCCGCACTGAGACACCCCGCACAGAGACACGCCGCACAGAGACAAGCCGCACGCCGCAGAGACACCCTGCACGCCGTAGAGACACCCCGCACGCCCCGCAGAGACACCCCGAAGGCCCCGCAGAGACCCCGCCCGCTGCACAGAGACCCCGCCCGCCGCACAGAGACCACGCCCGCTGCACAGAGACCCCGCCTGCCTCAGAGGCACACCGCAGAGACACCCCGCTCGCCTCAGAGACACCCCGCACGCCCCGCAGAGACACCCCGCACGCCCTGCAGAGACACCCCGCACGCCCTGCAGAGACACCCTGCATGCCCCGCAGAGACCCCGTCTGCCGGACAGAGACCACGCCCGCCGCACAGACACCCCACCCGCTGCAGAGACACCCTGCACGTCGCACAAAGACACCCCGCACGCCGCACAGACCCCAGAGAGTCCCGGTACTCAGGTGCACATCCCTGGCAGGCCCGCACAGACCCCGCCCGCACAGACACTCACAGTGTCCGCCCACGCACCGCCCACACTCTTCCCCCCTCCGGAACAGGATGTTTAAGGACAGAAAGGGCTTATTTACATTCCGATATTTGTGTCCCATTGACTTGCATTGGTATCGGGTATCGGTATCGGCGATATCCGATATTTTTTGGATATCGGCTGATCCAATCCGATACCGTTACTTCTGGGTATCGGAAGGTATCGCTCAACACTAATCAGCAGTCATCTGACTAATGAGCAAAACACTCATTCGTCAGGTGAGATGACTTTTCAGCAAGCTTACAAATTATCACTCTCGGCAGCACATTGTACTGAGTCAAGAGGAAATGTTCTGCTGATAACATGATGTTCTATGCACACAGAACCATCGTTCCATGTATATAGTAGTGTGGTTGGCATTAAACATGATCAACAAACGACTGCGTATTGGCTTGTATGTTGCAGATTGGAGGGCATTTAAAGGCCGTTTTCGGACCATCTACATGGCCCCTTAAAAGGGAAGTCTGCTGCTAAGAATCTAGACTCGGGGCTACTTGCACTACTGAAGACATTGGTGCCCCTAGACTTTCTGGTGCCTGAGGTGAACAGTGAAGTATTACCTCATTACCAGTTTAGAGGAGATGGAATCTAGCTTTGGCCTAGGATTACTCACAGCCCAACACTGATTTACTGTCAAATGTTCTGAGACCTAATTTCCATTACAATCTTTGGAGACGGTAGAATACCTCATAATAAGGGACAGATTGACACCAAATAGGGATCTCGGCATTATGCAGCATGGCTGGCTGCTCTACAGTCTTCTACTGGGGGCTTAGGCTACGTTCACATTTGCGTTGTGCGATGTTGCGTCGGAGACGCAACGCACAACGCAAACAAAAATGCAACAAAACGCACGCTAAAACGCAGCGTTTTGTGATGCATGCGTCCTTTTTTGCTGAAATTTGGATGCAAAAAAATGCAACTTGCTGCGTTTTCTGCGCCCCTCGCTTGCGGCAAAAAAAACGCATGCGTCGCAAAACGCAGCACAACGCATGTCCATGCGCCCCCCATGTTAAATATAGGGGCGCATGGCGCATGCGTCGCCGCGGCTGCGCCCGACGCAGCCTGACAGAACGCAAATGTGAACGTAGCCTTACAGATAGTTGTTTGCCAACTAGTGACCTTGGACTGTGCTTCACTGGTGTGCAATGTAATTGTTAGGTGCAGACTATGCAACTGCAACCAAGAATGGTACTCAAAATAGTGGTGCAGCATTATAACTATAGCCATTTCCTCACCAACTAATAGTTTGCCAGCCTCTGAGATACACCACATTGGCCGTTAACTGACCAACTACCATAACAACAAGACCAACTTATCAATTGTCCCCAGACAGACTGCCATCTAAATTCTGGTCTGAAGATCATTTTACATCAATCTTTTTTTTCATACACATATCTTTGCCTAATTTTTTAAACCTTGCCCAAACACGTTTTATTTTTTCCCACCTCATGCTGTCTTTTTGCTTAGAACCATATTAAAGAAGTTTATTAACCCTTCAGGTGATTCCCGGAATTAAAGCAATGTGGAAGTAAAGAAAAATTTTTAGTTTTTCCCACAAAAATGTTAGTTTAGCTCAAAATTTTGCATTTTCACAAGGGTCAAAGGAGAAAATGGACCATAAAATTTGTTATGCAGTTGCTACTGAGTACGCTGATCCCCCATATGTGGGGAAAGCTACAGTTTGGGAGTATGGCAGGGCTCGGAAGGGGAGAAGCACCATTTGACTTTCGGAACACAAAATTGGTTGGAATAGATAGCAGACACCATGTTGCGTTTGGATTGCCCCTGATGTGTCTAAACTGTGGAAAACCACCACAAAAGACATCATTTTGGAAGCTAGACCCCTCAGGGAATTTATCTAGATATGTATTGAGAACCTTGAAACCCCAGGTACTTCACAGACGTTTATAACGTTGAGCCGTGAAAATAAAAAAATTACATTTTTACCAGAAAATTTTTTTTTTTAGCTTCAAATTTTGCATTTTCATAATGATAACAGGATAAATTTCACCTCACCAGTGACCAAATTTTGGAAACTACACTTTCAGGGAACTTATCTAGATGTGTGGTGAGCACCTTTAACTCACAGGTGCTTCACAGAATGTTATAACGTTCAAACTTAAAAAAAAATAAAAAAAAATTCACACAAAAATGATTTTGTCCAAAAATTTTTATTTTCACAATAGTAACGGGAGAAAATGGATCATACAATTTCTTTTGCAATTTCTCCTGAGTACGCCGAAACCCTATATATGGGGGAAAATTGCTGTATGGACACACGGCAGGGCTCAGAAAGGGAAGGAGCACCAATTGAATTCTGTAGCTCAATTTTGGCTGGAATAGATTGTGAATGCCGTGTTACATTTGAAGAGACCCTGACATGCCAAAACAGCAGAAACCATCGCAAGTGACCCCAATTTGGAAACTACACCTATCAATGAATTCATCTAGAGTTGTAATAAGCATTTTTAATTTACAAAATTGTATAACATTAGGCTGAGTAAATGGAAAATTACCATTTTTTTCCACTGAAATGTTATTTTGGCCCCAAGTTTTTAATTTTGAAAAGGGGTAATAGGAGAAAATGAATGGTACGATTTGTTACTCAAGTTCTTTTGAGTACACCGATACCCCATATGTGTTCAAAAGCTTTGTTTGAGGCACAGTGCACAGCTCAGAAGGGAAGGAGCGCCATATTGGAGTACCTTCTGCTGCACTGGTTTGAGGGTACCGTGTCACATTGGCAGAGCCCCTGAGATTCCAGTACCACAGAACCCCTGGATATGTGACTGCATTTTACAAACTACAGTACACCCCCAATTAATTAAAGGGAACCTGTCACCCCGAAAATCGCGGGTGAGGTAAGCCCACCGGCATCAGGGGCTTATCTGCAGCATTCTGTAATGCTGTAGATAAGCCCCCGATGTTACCTGAAAGAGGAGAAAAAGACGTTATACTCACCCAGGGGCGGTCCCGCTGCTGGTCCGGTCAAACGGGTGTCTCTGGTCCGCTGCGGCGCCTCCCATCTTCATTACAAGACGTCCTCTTCTGATCTTCAGCAACGGCTCCGGCGCAGGCGTACTTTGCACTGCCCTGTTGAGGGTATCGTAGAACAGTTTGCGTACTCTATATACAGAGCCCCCTGTCAAGTGACCTCATTTTGGAGAATTTTTCTACAGGTGTAGTGAGTGACGATTTTGACTCCATAGGTGTTTTCCAGAAACAAGCAGCAGTGGATGTTGCCAAGTGAAAATGGCAAGCTGCCATTGTATTGACTAGTGCGTTGTAGTGACCAATAAATTATGCCCACCTCGTGCTTCTGGAAACATGCACCCATAAATTAAGCAGGCTTTTGTTGCTACAGAAATGCCAAACATGTGGATGCTAAATGTGGTTTAGGCACACTGGGGTTCAGAAGGGAGAGGAACATTTGAATTTGGTAGAGCAGACGTCACTGGATTTCACTTGCTGAGCGAGGAGCCATAGCGCTTGTCCAAAACCTTTGTTCTACCAGGAATGTGGAAGCCCCTATATTTCCATTGACACATGACGGACCTGATTGGGGACTTGCTTTTTTGTGGATTGAGTTGAAGCTTTTATTGGGAACATTTTACATAATATTTTGGATCACATTTATCCTGTGCTCTACGCTGAGCACTTACATCTCGGTTCCCATCTAAACGTCCGAATGATGGGATTCAGATTAAACCCTGGAAGATTCCTTACTCTGGAATTCATCAGCCTCTGTTCAGCTGTGTCCTTCTTTCATGTACGCTTAATGGCACCGCCGGATCAAGGGTCAGACGGCGTCTACAGTGACTCCTTCTGCCTTATTATAGAAATCTTCAGCCATTGATTCCGCCTGAATCACATATTTCAGAGATTTACACGTAAACCCCAGTGTCAGAGCTCAGTGTAGACAGCAGGATAAATGTTAGCCAATCAGGGGCAGATTAAGAGTAGCCATGGCCTCGAGTTTAGAATGCGTAGCTCCCCACCCCAATGTATCACGCGACATGTGACATAATCCATTTTGATAAAACATGTGATTGGTCATGTAAGTAACACACAGGTTCTTTGGTACATATCTGTACATGGAAAACGTCAGAGATAGCGGCACTCTATGCGCACCGTGCTCATTTTCCCCTTATATGCAGCACTATACAAAACATAGCGCTGTACAAATTAGTTTTATTTATTTTTTTTAATTTTATTATTTTTTAAAATATTTTTATTAATTTTTTTTTACTTAGTCCCTCTATGGGACTTTAACTTTCATTAGTCTGATCGCTGGTATAATGAATGCAATGCATTATACCTGTCAGTGCTGCATTGCCAGAAGCCTTTTACACCATGCTTTAAGTATGGTCTAGGAGGCTTGCGGTAGCTGGGTGAACAGGATATGGTCAGGACGACCCCTCATTGCCATGGCAACGATAGGGTCTTTGCGATAACTTTGCAGGGGCGCCAATCTGATGGGAGAAGGAGCACCCCTCCCTCTCCCAGCCTCCTAAATGCTGCGATTGCTATCGATCACAGCATTTAGAGGGTTAAATGGCCTGGAGATTGTGCGGGCCCTGTACCTGGCCGTGACAGTGGAAGGTCAACTATGAGTTTATGTCATAGTTTTGCAATTAATTTATGTCATTTTGCGTGAACCCTTTCCCCACCGTGATGTATATTTATGTCAATTGTCGTGAAGGGGTTAATAAAAAAATTCAGGACCCAATAAAAGAAGTGATAAATTGCTGTAATTAGGGTCTTTGCCCCTACATCATGATTCTCTCCGGAGGGGTATAAAAAAATCTGGTGCCAGATTCCCTTCAAGAAGCGTAGTGAATGGGTGTAACTACAGCATTGCTAAGTATTGTGTAATAGACACTTTCAGTTTCATTTCTTCCTTCTTCCGTCAGCCATGGCGTCTGCTGATCTGAGAGACGAGCTCCTCTGCTCCATCTGTTTATCTACATTTAAGGACCCTGTAATGCTGAGATGTGGACACAACTTCTGCCGGGTCTGTATTGGTCGTGTGCTGGATACACAGGAGAAGTCGGGAGTTTATTCCTGTCCTGACTGCAGAAAAAGATTTCGGGAGCGGCCGACACTGATGAGGAACATAAATCTCCATAATGTCGCAGAACGTTTCCTGATTACTCAGCAAGAACGAGAGGAGATCACCGGGATCTGCTGCACTTACTGTGTGGACTCTCCGGTACCTGCTGTTAGATCCTGTCTACACTGTGAGGCTTCTCTGTGTGATAAACACCTGAGGGTTCACAGCAAATCACCAGAACACGTCTTATCTGAGCCCAGCACTTCTCTGGAGAAAAGGAAATGTTCTGTCCATAAGAAGATCCTGGAATATTACTGCACTGAGGACGCGGCTTGTATCTGTGTGTCCTGCAGTTTGATTGGGGAACATAATGGACATAAAATGGAGTCACTGGATGAGGCCTCAGGGAAGAAAAAGAAAATATGGAGAAATGTTCTCCAGAAACTGATCATAAAGAGAGAGGAGACTGAGGAAAGAGTCCGGAGTCTGGAGGAGCAGAGGAGAAAAGCTCAAGGAAAAGCAGCTGTAGAAGCCGAGAGAGTCACTGCCCTGTGTACAGACATCAGGAGACGGGTGGACGACCTGGAGAAGAAGGTCCTGAGTGAGATCTCCAGGCAGGAGAAGGAAGAGTCACTGTCACTGTCTACTCTTACCAAGCAGCTGGAAATAAAGAAGGACGAGCTGTCCAGGAAGATGAGACACATTGAGGAGCTGTGTAACATGACGGATCCACTGACTGTCTTACAGGAACCAGACACCGGTGACTTGTGTGATCCTGAGGAGGAGGGAGGTGATGAGGACACAGGAGGACATGATAAACAGCTCCATGATGGAGATGACCTGGATGTGGCTGTGATCTCACACACATTACACACATTATGTGAGGTAATATCAGGTATAAGGAGCGGGATCTATGTGGAGGGTCCGGCAGACATATTACTGGATGTAACCACAGCTTCTGATAATGTCCTTATATCAGACGACCTGAAAACTGCAACCTGGACAGAAGAGGAACTAAATCGTCCAGAAACAGCAGAGAGATTCCTGGGTTATAGTCAGGTGATGAGCAGGAGAGGATTTACCTCAGGACGACATTACTGGGATGTGGAGGGCAGTAGATCAGGGGGGTGGAGGGTGGGGATGTGTTATCCCAGTATAGACAGGAGGGGGCTGAAGTCAGTGATTGGAAATAATAACAAGTCCTGGAGTTTGTGGAGACATAATTGTAATCAGTATTCAGTGATACATGACAGCGAAATGATCTGGTTACCTGACAAGATCTCCAGTGATAGAGTCAGGATATGTCTGGATTATGAGGTCGGGCAGTTGTCCTTTTATGAGCTGTGTGACCCCATCAGACACTTACACACCTTCACTGCCACCTTCTCCGAGCCCCTTCATGCTATATTATGTGTATTTCGGGTACACACTAGTGGGTGCTACATAGAGAGCTCATTGAAGATAAGAACTTAATGGAAATGTGACATGAGAAAATGAAGTTTTTATAGTAAACATTTTTACCATTTTCTATGCATTGTCTAAATACAAAAAATTGAGTTTACGCTTTGGCCGCGGAGCCTCAGTGAGACTGACTTACAGTTCTGCAGAAATCCCTTTTCAGCAGTCATTAAACCATCACAGACAGGATTACAATAAAGGTAACAGATGATACAGGATTCATGGTGGACAATAGGTGATGGACACAGCTGTAAACCTCTCTGCACAATGACCCCTGCACAGGTCACAGAGCACGATCACATTACTCCTATAAAAGTCAGTACGTCACCTTCAGAACACAATTCCCTGTATCCAATGTGCATTATTATCTCGATTTAATTAGCTATAAATTATAGTCTAAAATTATACATTCACTTTAAGTAATAACACCCACGGTGATCAACTGATTGCTGCATTGACTTTCTCTTAGAAAGGGGTTGTCTTCTTGGGCCGAAGAGTGTGCATGAGTATTTACCATTATCATAACACTGATTTCTGCTGATTGATTTAATTTTGATGGTTTATCGATTATATTGTTTCAGTTTTATTAAAAAAGTCTAAAAATAAGAGAAATCACTATATATTTCACAATATAACTATATACACATCGATGCTACTGGTGGAGTTTCACATCAGATTAATATATTGGGGTTTTCTTGCTTTTTTTCCCACTTGAATATTTGACTTTGGAAAAGCTGGTTGACCACTCGACTGCTTTTAGAAATATAATGTAGTTCTCCTGATAAGCTATGTCCCTTACCTCATGTACAGGGCATTGCTTTAGTTTAGGTGTCCATGGTTATGACGACTAGCAACTATCTGTCACTATATGAGTGGTCATAACCATGGACACCTAAGTGACTGCAATGCCCTAGCATCATAGCTAATCAAGTGAACTATACAACTATACATATATTTCAAATGGAAAGTATTTGCTAATATTGTTATTATTGCACCTACTACGTACTGGGATAGGGTCTTGGAGATGGGAATACCCTTTTAGGGCATATGCCGCTTTATACCTTGATGTTAGATTATCCCTTTGTCAAATTTTTGCATACAATCATGCTAATAAAGGTGATAAAAAGCTGAATAGTGTGGAGTTAGTGATATAATGAGTGACATGCTAATGACAGCTAATACATTTATGATTGCTGGAACCACCAAAAAAATAATAGTATAGATGTTTAATGAGAAGGTGTAACACATGGACACTTCTAAAAAGCCTACAGGACTCGTGAAAACAGCTGGACTGTGTTATAGTCTTCGTGGTGCCCCCGGAAGTAATGCAGAATATCGTTTAAGTTAATCCTAATCTTTAAAGGAGTTGTCCATAATGCGAAAATTTAGAAACTGCTATTACCACTCAACCCCTAGTACTTCAATTCTGCAAAACCCGACAGAACAAGAGAAAAGTGATTTTTTTCAAGACAAGCAGAACCTTTTTTTCAAATTGTAAACAATCCCTTTAAAGAGGACCTGTCACTTGCCATAAACATGTTGTTGTTTTTTCTAACCTGTTGTGAATGCCGCTGTTCTCCCGAATCCGGCGATGTTTTTCTTTTCTACCTACGCCTCTCCGTTCCTGAGATATGACCCTCTCTTTCCTAAATATAAATCTATTTTTTTTTAGCCAAATGGGTGCCATATTCAAGAATTCAAAAATTTTAAACCACACCCACTTGGATAAAAATCTATGGAGGGAAGAAGAGGCCATATCTCAGGAACGGAGAGGCGCAGGACCAAAAGAAAAACATCGCTGCATTCAGGAAAACGGAGGCATTTACACCAGGTAAAAATTATATCTTTATGGAAAATAACAGGTCCTAATAAGGATTACCATGTTATCACACTAAGGACACTCTCTGCTCATGGTATGAATGGCTGTCAGTAGCATTTTGTGTATTTATTATGCTAGTGCCGACATATTCCGCAGCACTTTATAGACATCATCATCACACACAATTTAGATTCCCAATCAGTATGTCTTTGGAGAGTCGGAGGAAACTCATAGAAACACGGGGAGAATGTACAAACTCCTTGCAGATGTTGTCCTTGGCCTGATTTGAACCCAGGACCCCAGCGCTGCAAAGCAACAGGGCTAAACACTGAGCCACTTTGTTCCCCTTTAACAAATCACAAGCAGATGTTGTCAAAGAACCATGGCTGATCGAAGCGCCTGCAGATCCTGCTCCTTGAGACGTTGCTGTAAATCCTTGTCCCTCTGGAACTCCCGCTCAGTCAGCTGGTAGAATTCCTCCAGTCTCTTGGAGACTCTGCTCTTGGATCCTTCTTGCCTTTGTTGGTGTCTTCTCCGGTCCTGGAGAGCAGCATCATGTTGTCTTTGTCGTGTAATCATCTGGCTGTGGAGCAGCTCCTATGAGATTGGGAAAATAGATCACAGAATTGCTTAAAACGAAATTATATAAATTACGAATAATGCAGAATAAATGACAAATTCTTAGTAGCATATTAGATAGGCAATTATCTAATGACAAATAATTCCACACTCATAAATATACAGCTCTGGCAAAAATTAAGAGACCACTGCACAGTTGTATAAAAATCAGCTTCTCTCCATGTCTGACGGCCATTCCATTCCAGTGTCAGTTGAATTCCAACCATAGTTCACCTCATTCCACTTAATGTGCTTCTGATTAGGTGATCACCTGAACCAAATCTTATTTAACGAAGGAAAGTATAAAAAACCCGTCTGTGGTGTTCACAATCATCCTGCAATAGGACAAGCTGGATGGCAAAACAAGAGTAATATCCCAAAAGTAACAGGAATGAACAAATAACTTATAACCATGCCAAAGGAGTTGAAAAGAAAAGTCTTGAGTGAGGAAAAGAAGAACTCAATTCTGGCTTTATTAGCAGAGGGACACAGTGAGCGTCATATTGCCTCCATCCTTAATATTTATAAGACGGCAGTCCATTAAAACAAGGTCAAGCAGCAGACAATGGGAACAACAAAGCTACAGACCGGCAGAGGGCGAAAACGACTCTCCACTGACCGGGATGACTGTCATCTTCGAATGTCACTCAGCAACCGCAGGATGACATCAAGTGACCTACAAAAGGAATGGCAAAAGGCAGCTGGGGTGAAGTGCACGGCAAGAACAGTTCGTAACAGGCTCCTAGAGGCAGGACTCAAGTCACGTAAAGCTAGAAAAAAGCCTTTCATCAATGAGAAGCAAAGGAGAGCCAGGCTAAAGTTTGCCAAAGACCATAAGGATTGGACCATAGAGGACTGGAGTAAGGTAATCTTCTCTGATGAGTCTAATTTTCAGCTTTGCCCAACACCTGGTTGTCTAATGGTTAGACAGAGAACTGGAGAGGCGTACAAGCCACAGTGTCTGCACCCACTGTGAAATTTGGTGGAGGATCAGTGATGATCTGGGGATGCTTCAACAAGGTTGGAATTGGGCAGGTTGTTCTTTGCGTAGGACGCATGAATCAAGGTTATCCTGGAAAATCAGTTGATTCCTTCTGCTCAGGCAATGTTCCCCAACTCTGAGGACTGTTTTTTTTCCAGCAGGACAATGCGCCATGCCACACAGCTAGGTCAATCAAGGTGTGGATGAAGGACCACCACATCAAATCCCTGTCATGGCTGCCCAATCTCAAGACCTGAAATCCATTGAAAACCTCTGTAATGTAATCAAGAGGAAGATGGATAGTCACAAGCCATCAAACAAAGAACTGCTGACATTATTGTACCAGGTGTGAGATAAGGTCACCCAAAAGCCGCGTGAAAGACCGGTGGAAAGCTGCCAAGACGCATGAAAGCTGTGAATAAAAATCATGGTTATTCCACAAAATATTGATTTCTGAAGTCGTCCTGAGTTAAAACATTAGTATTGTTGTTTCTAAATGATTCTGAACTTGTTTTTTTTTTTGCATTATTTGAGGTCTGCAAGCAATACATATTTTTGTTATTTTGACCATTTCTGATTTTCAGAAAATGAATACAAAATGTATTGCTTGGAACTTCGGAGACATGTTGTCAGTAGTTTATAGAATAAAAGAACAATTTACATTTTACTCAAAAATATACCTATAAAGAGAAAAATCAGACAAACTGAACATTTTGCAGTGGGTACTTAATTTTTGCCAGAGCTGTATACCGTACTCACCTTATACTTCTCATCTTTCTCCTGGTGTTTATGGATCATCTCCAGATCTAGATTCTCTCTCTGCTGCCGAAAGTCCCTCCAGAACTGGACTTTCTGATCCTCCCTCTTCCACTCCACAATGTACCATCATCTAAGAAAAATATAGACTAGAGTCATCATTTCTAATTTATTGAAGTCACTGTTCTTTTTTTGTCTTGTCGTATTCGCTGACTTTTTTTATGACCCAAAGTCTTCAAAATGCACAAAGAAAAGAATCCAGCGTGATGGCAGGAAAGTGAATAAAATGCCCAGTATTTATTGCAGAATCAAATGAATAAAATGATGGTGATATTCGGCTCTGGCCTGTGTGAATACAACCTACGCGTTTCAGCTCAGAAGAGTCTTATTCATGGTTGTGGATCAGTGTGTATTGGCCTTACTTATATATATGTCACTGCCAGGCCGCACTGACACATCACTCACCACGTGGGGTTGTTAATTCCAAATTCAAAGTGAAATCACCTGTTGGAATGATAACCCATGACACAGAAAGATAAAGACAAGTTCATTAAAAACAATAGTGAGTGAATGAGACAAGTTGTATATACAATAATAATTTACAAACTGCTAAACAAATGGACATAAATTCCTACACAGTTTCAACTTGCAAATAAGCAAAAGTCCCTGAACAGATGACGAAATGTAAGAATATTGTAATTTGTCATCCTGATTAAGCATAGGGATGTATTTTTTGATGATCCGTATCACAACCTTGTATTGTGTACACAATCAGGATGTCAAATGACACGATATCCTGGAAAATATGGATATTAGATATGTTGCCAGGAAAGTCACATAGAAATAGTCAGAGGTTGCAATATCACAGAGAAAATGCAGAGATCCTGCTTAATATCAGACCACAGTAGAGCAGGGGAAAGTTAATATAGATGTAGCTAATTAATATGAATGATCCTTAATAAAGTCTAAAGTGCTGCAAAAAAAAGTGTGCATCACAATAAGGAAACAAAGTAGTAGTAAGAACTTACATGTGCTGAATAGTGTACAATGTGGGATCTCCCGCCACCCCAACGCACGTTTCTTGAGATGACTTCCTCAGGAAGATGGAAAGATAGTGGCAAAGGGCCCTTAGGGCCTATTTATACAGGTTGATAATTGGGAACAGGTGTGCCAATCGATGCCCGTTTCATGATTATTAAACAGGTATGCAGTCATCTGACTAATGAAAAATACACTTGTTCATCAGTGAGATGACTTTTCAGCAAGTTTACAAATTATCACGCTCGGCAGCACATTGTACTGAGTCAAGAGGAGATGTGCTGCTGATAACATGATGTTCTATGCACACAGAACCATCGTTCTATGCATATAGTATTGTGGTTCGCATTAAAGGAAACCTGTCACCCCCAAAAATCGATGGTGAGACACCCATCGGACCCGGACCGCAGCGGGACCGCCTCTGGGTGAGTATAATCTAACCTCTTTTTCTCCTCTTTTAGGATACATCGGGGGCTTATCTACAGCATTACAGAATGCTGTAAATAAGCCCCTGATGACGGTGAGCTTACCTCACCAGCGATTTTGGGGGTGACAGGTTCCCTTTAAGCACGATCAACAAACAACTGTATTGGCTTGCATGTTGCAGATTGGAGGGCATTTAAAGGCCGTTGTCGGACCATCTATATGGCTCCTTACAAGGGAAGTCTGCTGCTAAGAATCTAGACTCGGGGCTACTTGTACTACTGAAGACATTGGTGCCCCCCAGCCTTTCTGGTGCCTGAGGTGGCCAGTGAAATATTACCTCATTACACCTCATTAGAGGAGATGGAATCTAGCTTCGGCCTAGGGTTTCTGACAATCCAACACTGATTTACTGTCAAATGTTCTAAGGCCTAATTTCCATCACAATCTTTGGAGAAGTCAGAAGACCTCATAATAAGGGACAGATTGGCACCAAATAGGGGACTCCTGACCCGGCCCAAACCCATGTTTTCCTTTTTCCCACCTCATGTTGTTTTTTGTCTCTAGGAAAAATTGCCTGCTAAAGAGTAGGCCCTCACCGTCTCTCCACAGCACCATCTTACTCTATCCTAATCCATCTCAAACCTCCCAGGTCTCCACTCCATGTTCCCTCCTAAACACCCTCGGTCACACCGGTTCCTCGCTCCAAGTTCCTGGTCTTCGTTGCTCTTTATACTGGACAGACTGGCTGAGCCGGTCGGCTAAATCAACACCATGAAAAGAAAAAGACAGATAATCTTTTTTTGCTGCACTGGTGATAAATGTTTATAAAGCTGGATATAGAGAAGACTAAAATATTCTGACCCCGGATCATTTCAAGAATTGTGAGCCATTGAGATGAAGATTATTTGTATCTATCAGCTTAGTAGCTGCAACAGAGAAACTGAATGTATTAGACGACCCAGAAGGAGATATTTGTAGTTGGTTCTTCTATCGGTGTAAGGTTACTTGGATGCCAAAGTTTAGGGTGTGACAGTGTAAAGAATTTTTTCAACAGTTCTTGTTCACGGCTTATTCATCTGTTGGTGGCTGTTGAGGGTCTCCTCATAGATAGTTTCAGTTTAGAGATGATATTTGTATTTTTATACCTTGGTGTTTACAGTACACACTACTTGCATGAGAGGTGGTGATGACCATCTTAGTCTTCTTAATGTTTTTTTCATTAATTTCCCTGCTTTGCATCTCGGCTTTGGGAAAATGGCCGCCGCGATCTCTAATGCGCACGCGCGGCATCCCGCGGCCATTTTCCTGAAGCCCCGTGCAGCAGAGCACTCGATCTGCGCACGCGCGGCCCCAGGAAGATGGCCGCCCCCACCGACGAAAGGGATGACAGCGCAGATCGCGCGCTGCTTGTTCACCACTACGCCACCAACGTAAAGCTGAGGAAGAACCAGCGATGTCACCACGCCCTCCCGATCTGACCAGCCTGATTGACAGGCAAAAACGGCGACTTTGGTAAGTTATTTCTCAGCATAGGTGGGGAATCGGGGTACACTACATACACTATAGTAACACACAGCGCAGGCCCTATTTAACAGTATTTATATCTCAATCTCAAAAAACGGGGTGACAGGTTCCCTTTAAAGGATCTGGGAATGTTTAGCTTGCAAAGAAGAAGGCTAAGAGGAGAATTGCTGTCTTCAAATATCTGAAGGGTTGTCACAGCGTAGAGGGATCATTCTCATTTGCGCATGGAAAGACTAGAAGCAATGGAATGAAACAGATTAGATATTAGAAAAAAACATTTTGATGGTGTGGGTGATCAATGAGTGGAACAGGCTGCCACGAGAGTTGGTGAGTTCTCCTTCAATGGAAGTCTTCAAACAGAGGCTGGACAGACATCTGTCTGGGATGGTTTAGTGAATCCTGCTTTGAGCAGGGGGTTGGATACGATTATCCTGGAGGGTCCCTTCCAACTCTAACATTCTATGATTCTATGATTCTAATTCCATAGGTTTATTGTGAAGTCCTACTTCAATGGCGGTGGAAGTGACAGTTCTTTCTCTCTTCCCCAGTTAGAATCAATCCCATATGTTCAATATGAGGGTGATACTTCATATAACAGCGCTTATTGGTGATAGCTTCAAGACACCTCCTGTATGGAGAAAATAGTTGAATATAGCTAAACTCAGCTGTGTTTCTCCTTCTTCCACAATGACTATTGGGACCTTATCTAAAAGGTGTTAGTCACCTGTTCTATTCTCCCAGCATTTTGTAAGCATGCAGGAGGTTAGACCAGGAGATCATTACATGTAACAAACTGAGAAACCTGCTCTAAGCTATGGTAGAGGAGCGTGACTGCCTTCTTATGATTGATCAGCATTGTAGAGGGAGAAGAAGTACACGCCCCCAATGACTACTAACTGATAACATCCAATTGGATTTATAAATAATTAGCTCATTAGGTGGCAGATACTTTGGTTGCTAATAGCTCAGCCACAGACAGGCAAGATTAAAAAAACAACAACACAAAACAACATTTTATTCCGCTCTGCATCCACCATTACATTGTGTGTCCAATTCAACATGAAACATTTGGTGCAAGGCACTCTTAAAACAGAAAGAAAAAAGGCTGAAAAGTTGGACCTTGAAATAATAATTTAGTCAATATAAGTAATCTGTGTTCCAAAATGTACCATTGATTTCAACAAGTCGTTGTACAATGAAGACTTTATAAGGCTGCATCAATGGAAAAATAAAAATCTTATGTTACTAGTAATGTGGTGATGTGATAAATCATAAAAACTGTATAAAGGGAGCATTGCTGTAATTGTAACAAATTGCATCATAAATATATAAAGTCATTTATATTTATCACAAAGGGAATGGCTGAAAAAGAAATCCCCCAGAAGATGAGGAATTGGTATTTGCTGTTTTATTTCTATTGTCGTCAAAAAAATTAATTTAAAAAATGTATTCCCTAATTTAATCTCCAAAATAATGATGTTAACAGATAGACTCATGCCATTAAAAAACAAGCCTTCATGTGGCTAAATTTATAGAAAAAATAAGCAAAAAAAATATGGTTTTCAGAAATGAAAAAAAATCTTGCTGCAGAGATGAGCAAAAAATATGACTGTGCCAAAATTTTCCAAAAAATTCAATTTGAGGTCAATAAATTTGCACAAATATTAATACTTGAAAGCTTTCAATTGCTTATAAAATACACATGGAGGGAGAAGAGAGAAAAATAAGAACTTACACTCTACAGGAGAGAGAGGACCCCACTGACCATAAGAGCTTACACTCTACAGGAGAGAGAGGACCCCACTGACCATAAGAGCTTACACTCTACAGGAGAGAGAGGACCCCACTGACCATAAGAGCTTACACTATACAGGAGAGAGAGGACCTCACTGACCATAAGAGCTTACACTCTACAGGAGAGAGAGGACCCCACTGACCATAAGAGCTTACACTCTACAGGAGAGAGGACCCCACTGATCATAAGAGCTTACACTCTACAGGAGAGAGAGGACCCCACTGACCATAAGAGCTTACACTCTACAGGAGAGAGGACCCCACTGATCATAAGAGCTTACACTCTACAGGAGAGAGAGGACCCCACTGACCATAAGAGCTTACACTCTACAGGAGAGAGAGGACCCCACTGACCATAAGAGCTTACAATCTACAGGAGAGAGAGGACCCCACTGACCATAAGAGCTTACACTCTACAGGAGAGAGAGGACCCCACTGACCATAAGAGCTTACACTCTACAGGAGAGAGAGGACCCCACTGACCATAAGAGCTTACACTCTACAGGAGAGAGAGGACCCCACTGACCATAAAAGCTTACACTCTACAGGAGAGAAAGGACCCCACTGACCATAAGAGCTTACACTCTACAGGAGAGAGAGAGGACCCCACTGACCATAAGAGCTTACACTCTACAGGAGAGAGAGGACCCCACTGACCATAAGAGCTTACACTCTACAGGAGAGAGGACCCCACTGACCATAAGAGCTTACACTCTACAGGAGAGAGAAGACCCCACTGACCATAAGAGCTTACACTCTACAGAAGAGAGAGGACCCCACTGACCATAAGAGCTTACACTCTACAGGAGAGAGAGGACCCAACTGACCATAAGAGCTTACACTCTACAGGAGAGAGAAGACCCCACTGACCATAAGAGCTTACACTCTACAGGAGAGAGGACCCCACTGACCATAAGAGCTTACACTCTACAGGAGAGAGAGGACCTCGCTGACCATAAGAGCTTACACTCTACAGGAGAGAGAGGACCCCACTGACCATAAGAGCTTACACTCTACAGGAGAGAAAGGACCCCACTGAACATAAGAGCTTACACTCTACAGGAGAGAGAGGACCCCACTGACCATAAGAGCTTACACTCTACAGGAGAGAGAGGACCTCACTGACCATAAGAGCTTACACTCTACAGGAGAGAGAGGACCCCGCTGACCATAAGAGCTTACACTCTACAGGAGAGAGAGGACCTCACTGACCATAAGAGCTTACACTCTACAGGAGAGAGAGGACCCCACTGACCATAAGAGCTTACACTCTACAGGAGAGAGAGGACCTCACTGACCATAAGAGCTTACACTCTACAGGAGAGAGAGGACCCCACTGACCATAAGAGCTTACACTCTACAGGAGAGAGAGGACCCCACTGACCATAAGAGCTTACAATCTACAGGAGAGAGAGGACCCCACTGACCATAAGAGCTTACACTCTACAGGAGAGAGAGGACCCCACTGACCATAAGAGCTTACACTCTACAGGAGAGAGAGGACCCCACTGACCATAAGAGCTTACACTCTACAGGAGAGGGAGAGGACCCCACTGACCATAAGAGCTTACACTCTACAGGAGAGAGGACCCCACTGACCATAAGAGCTTACACTCTACAGGAGAGAGAGGTCCCCACTGACCATAAGAGCTTACACTCTACAGGAGAGAAAGGACCCCACTGACCATAAGAGCTTACACTCTACAGGAGAGAGAGAGGACCCCACTGACCATAAGAGCTTACACTCTACAGGAGAGAGAGGACCCCACTGACCATAAGAGCTTACACTCTACAGGAGAGAGGACCCCACTGACCATAAGAGCTTACACTCTACAGAAGAGAGAGGACCCCACTGACCATAAGAGCTTACACTCTACAGGAGAGAGAGGACCCCACTGACCATAAGAGCTTACACTCTACAGGAGAGAGAAGACCCCACTGACCATAAGAGCTTACACTCTACAGGAGAGAGGACCCCACTGACCATAAGAGCTTACACTCTACAGGAGAGAGAGGACCCCACTGACCATAAGAGCTTACACTCTACAGGAGAGAAAGGACCCCACTGAACATAAGAGCTTACACTCTACAGGAGAGAGAGGACCCCACTGACCATAAGAGCTTACACTCTACAGGAGAGAGGACCCCACTGACCATAAGAGCTTACACTCTACAGGAGAGAGAGGACCCCACTGACCATAAGAGCTTACACTCTACAGGAGAGAGAAGACCCCACTGACCATAAGAGCTTACACTCTACAGGAGAGAGGACCCCACTGACCATAAGAGCTTACACTCTACAGGAGAGAGAGGACCCCACTGACCATAAGAGCTTACACTCTACAGGAGAGAAAGGACCCCACTGAACATAAGAGCTTACACTCTACAGGAGAGAGAGGACCCCACTGACCATAAGAGCTTACACTCTACAGGAGAGAGGACCCCACTGACCATAAGAGCTTACACTCTACAGGAGAGAGAAGACCCCACTGACCATAAGAGCTTACACTCTACAGAAGAGAGAGGACCCCACTGACCATAAGAGCTTACACTCTACAGGAGAGAGAGGACCCCACTGACCATAAGAGCTTACACTCTACAGGAGAGAGAAGACCCCACTGACCATAAGAGCTTACACTCTACAGGAGAGAGAGGACCCCACTGACCATAAGAGCTTACACTCTACAGGAGAGAAAGGACCCCACTGAACATAAGAGCTTACACTCTACAGGAGAGAGAGGACCCCACTGACCATAAGAGCTTACACTCTACAGGAGAGAGAAGACCCCACTGACCATAAGAGCTTACACTCTACAGGAGAGAGAGGACCCCACTGACCATAAGAGCTTACACTCTACAGGAGAGAAAGGACCCCACTGAACATAAGAGCTTACACTCTACAGGAGAGAGAGGACCTCACTGACCATAAGAGCTTACACTCTACAGGAGAGAGAGGACCTCGCTGACCATAAGAGCTTACACTCTACAGGAGAGAGGACCCCACTGACCATAAGAGCTTAGACTCTACAGAAGAGAGAGGACCCCACTGACCATAAGAGCTTAGACTCTACAGAAGAGAGAGGACCCCACTGACCATAAGAGCTTACACTCTACAGGAGAGAGAGGACCCCACTGACCATAAGAGCTTACACTCTACAGGAGAGAGAAGACCCCACTGACCATAAGAGCTTACACTCTACAGGAGAGAGAGGACCCCACTGACCATAAGAGCTTACACTCTACAGGAGAGAAAGGACCCCACTGAACATAAGAGCTTACACTCTACAGGAGAGAGAGGACCCCACTGACCATAAGAGCTTACACTCTACAGGAGAGAGAGGACCTCACTGACCATAAGAGCTTACACTCTACAGGAGAGAGAGGACCCCACTGACCATAAGAGCTTACACTCTACAGGAGAGAGAGGACCCCACTGACCATAAGAGCTTACACTCTACAGGAGAGAGAAGACCCCACTGACCATAAGAGCTTACACTCTACAGGAGAGAGAGGACCCCACTGACCATAAGAGCTTACACTCTACAGGAGAGAAAGGACCCCACTGAACATAAGAGCTTACACTCTACAGGAGAGAGAGGACCCCACTGACCATAAGAGCTTACACTCTACAGGAGAGAGAGGACCCCACTGACCATAAGAGCTTACACTCTACAGGAGAGAGAGGACCTCACTGACCATAAGAGCTTACACTCTACAGAAGAGAGAGGACCCCACTGACCATAAGAGCTTACACTCTACAGGAGAGAGAGGACCCCACTGACCATAAGAGCTTACACTCTACAGGAGAGAGAAGACCCCACTGACCATAAGAGCTTACACTCTACAGGAGAGAGAGGACCCCACTGACCATAAGAGCTTACACTCTACAGGAGAGAAAGGACCCCACTGAACATAAGAGCTTACACTCTACAGGAGAGAGAGGACCCCACTGACCATAAGAGCTTACACTCTACAGGAGAGAGAGGACCTCACTGACCATAAGAGCTTACACTCTACAGGAGAGAGAGGACCTCGCTGACCATAAGAGCTTACACTCTACAGGAGAGAGAGGACCCCGCTGACCATAAGAGCTTACACTCTACAGGAGAGAGAGGACCTCACTGACCATAAGAGCTTACACTCTACAGGAGAGAGAGGACCCCACTGACCATAAGAGCTTACACTCTACAGGAGAGAGAGGACCTCACTGACCATAAGAGCTTACACTCTACAGGAGAGAGAGGACCTCGCTGACCATAAGAGCTTACACTCTACAGGAGAGAGAGGTCCCAACTGACCATAAGAGCTTACACTCTACAGGAGAGAGAGGACCTCGCTGACCATAAGAGCTTACACTCTACAGGAGAGAGAGAGGACCCCACTGACCATAAGAGCTTACACTCTACAGGAGAGAGAAGACCCCACTGACCATAAGAGCTTACACTCTACAGGAGAGAGAGAGGACCCCACTGACCATAAGAGCTTACACTCTACAAGAGAGAGAAGACCCCACTGACCATAAGAGCTTACACTCTACAGGAGAGAGAGGACCCCACTGACCATAAGAGCTTACACTCTACAGGAGAGAGAGGACCCCACTGACCTTAAGAGCTTACACTCTACAGGAGAGAGAGGACCTCACTGACCATAAGAGCTTACACTCTACAGGAGAGAGAGGACCTCACTGACCATAAGAGCTTACACTCTACAGGAGAGAGAGAGGACCCCACTGACCATAACAGCTTACACTCTACAGGAGAGAGAGGACTCCACTGACCATAAGAGCTTACACTCTACAGGAGAGAGAGGTCCCCACTAACCATAAGAGCTTACACTCTACAGGAGAGAGAGGACCCCACTGACCATAAGAGCTTACACTCTACAGAAGAGAGAAGACCCCACTGACCATAAGAGCTTACACTCTACAGGAGAGAGAGAGGACCCCACTGACCATAAGAGCTTACACTCTACAGGAGAGAGAGAGGACCCCACTGACCATAAGAGCTTACACTCTACAGGAGAGAGAGAGGACCCCACTGACCATAAGAGCTTACACTCTACAGGAGAGAGAGGATCACACTGACCATAAGAGCTTACACTCTACAGGAGAGAGAGAACACCACTGACCATAAGAGCTTACACTCTACAGGAGAGAGAGAGGACCCCACTGACCATAAGAACTTACACTCTACAGGAGAGAGAGAGGACCCCACTGACCATAAGAGCTTACACTCTACAGAAGAGAGAGAACACCACTGACCATAAGAGCTTACAGTCTACAGGAGAGAGAGGAACCCAATGACCGTAAGAGCTTACACTCTACAGGAGAGAGAGGACCCCACTGACCATAAGAGCTTACACTCTACAGGAGAGAGAGGACCCCACTGACCATAAGAGCTTACACTCTACAGGAGAGAGAGGTCCCCACTAACCATAAGAGCTTACACTCTACAGGAGAGAGAGGACCCCACTGACCATAAGAGCTTACACTCTACAGGAGAGAGAAGACCCCACTGACCATAAGACCTTACACTCTACAGGAGAGAGAGAGGACCCCACTGACCATAAGAGCTTACACTCTACAGGAGAGAGAGGACCCCACTGACCATAAGAGCTTACACTCTACAGGAGAGAGAGGATCCCACTGACCATAAGAGCTTACACTCTACAGGAGAGAGAGAGGACCCGCTGACCATAAGAGCTTACACTCTACAGAAGAGAGAGGACCCCACTGACCATAAGAGCTTACACTCTACAGGAGAGAGAGGACCCCACTGACCATAAGAGCTTACACTCTACAGGAGAGAGAGGACCCCACTGACCATAAGAGCTTACACTCTACAGGAGAGAGAGGTCCCCACTAACCATAAGAGCTTACACTCTACAGGAGAGAGAGGACCCCACTGACCATAAGAGCTTACATTCTACAGGAGAGAGAAGACCCCACTGACCATAAGACCTTACACTCTACAGGAGAGAGAGAGGACCCCACTGACCATAAGAGCTTACACTCTACAGGAGAGAGAGGACCCCACTGACCATAAGAGCTTACACTCTACAGGAGAGAGAGGTCCCCACTAACCATAAGAGCTTACACTCTACAGGAGAGAGAGGACCCCACTGACCATAAGAGCTTACACTCTACAGGAGAGAGAAGACCCCACTGACCATAAGACCTTACACTCTACAGGAGAGAGAGGATCCCACTGACCATAAGAGCTTACACTCTACAGAAGAGAGAGGACCCCACTGACCATAAGAGCTTACACTCTAAAGGAGAGAGAGAGGACCCTGCTGACCATAAGAGCTTTTTATGCACAATTTTTTACCTATTTTGATGCATTTTTACCCGTTTTTTGCATAAGTTTTTCATATGTTTTCCCATTCCTGGGTGAAATCTGCAGCAAAAACACTGAACGAATGAACAAGCTGTTGCAAATTTGGAAGTTAAAAATAAGCAAGGTGTGCGTGAGACTTCAAGAATCTCATTCACTTTGCTGGCACTAGTAAATCCTTCAGCTTGTGTGACAAATCTGAGCAGAAAAAAAACGCGATAAAACAGCAATGTGTGTACGGAGACTTACCAGTGACTCTAGAGATGGAAACAACTTTGCTATACAAACCGTGTCCCACTGGTATCCGGTGAACTCTGATGACCGAGGTTCTGACCAGCACTGTGCAAAGTGTGATAATCCAGAAGATGTGACACATGCAGGGCATTATGGGATGGCCCACACGGCAACGCAAAGTGATATTTTCCCGCTTTCTGATGCTTCACTAGTGTAAGGAATGGCGCTGGTCAAATTTTTTTTTCTTCAAACGGCAAATAGAAACTCAAAATGTTTGAATTCACGTGAAACCACGAAGTGTAGACAGAAAGCTGCAAATCAGTGGTGTGGGCGGGGTTATAAAAAGCTCAGCATTCAGAGAACTACTACAGATTTTAATCCCTTCACCCCCAGCCTGTTTTCAATTCTGACCAGTGTGGTAATAACTCTGGAACGCTTCAACAGATCCCAGCGATTCTGAGAATGTTTTCTTGTGAAACATTACACTTCATGTTAGTGATATATTTAGACCAATATTTTTTGCGTTTATGTGTGAAAATTTTGGCAAAAATTTTGCAATTTTCAAACTTTTAATTTTTATGCCCTTAAACCAAAGAGTTATGTCACGCAGAAATAGTTAATAAATAGCATTTCCCACTTGTCTACTTTACACCTGCATCAGTTTTGAAAACATAATATTATTTTGTTAGGAAGTTAGAAGGGTTAAAAGTTGATCAGCGATTTCCCAAATTTCCAACAAAATTTACAAAACCGATTTTTTTTTTAGGGACCAAATCATATTTGAAGTCACTTTGAGGGGCCTTTATGACAAAAATACCCAAAAGTGACACCATTTTTAAAAACTGCACCTCTGAATGAGGTCAAAACCACATTCAAGAAGTTTATTAACCCTTCAGGAGATTCACAGGAATTAAAGCAATCTGGAAGAAATAAAATACAAATTTTACCTTTTCCACAAAAATGTTAATTTAGCTCAAAATTTTGCATTTTCACAAGGGTACCAGGAGAAAATAGACAATATTATTTTTGCCCCAAGTTTTTAATTTTCAAAAGGCGAAAATGAATGGTACACTTTGTTACTCAATTTCTTTAGAGTACACCGATACCCCATATGTATTCGAAATCTATATTTGAGGCACATTGCACAGCTCAGAAGGGAAGGAGCGCCATATTGGAGTACCTTCTGCTGCACTGGTTTTAGGGTACCGTATCACATTGGCAGAGCCTCTAAGATTCCAGTACAGCAGAACCCCTGTATATGTGACTGCATTTTACAAACTACACCCCCCAATGAATTAATCTAAGGGTGCGGTGATCATATTGACACCACATGCGCCTCACATAACGTTATACCATTGGGTGGTGAAGAATGAATAATTACATTTTTACCATAAAATTGCTGTTTTAGCCCCAAATTTTACAATTTCACAAGGAGACATGGGTAAAAATGGCACCAAAATTTTTCACAAATGTTCTGCTGAAAGTGGAAATACCCCATATGTGTCTGTACAGAACTGCTTAGCCACACGGCGAGACTCAGGAGGGACTTAGCTCTATTTGAACGTTTGACAAATTATCGTAGAACAGTTTGCGGACTCCATATACAGAGCCCCCCTCAAGTGACCTCATTTTGGAGAATTTTTCTACAGGTATAGTGAGTATTTTGACTCCATAGGTGTTTTCCAGAAACAAGCAGCAGTGGATGTTGCCAAGTGAAAATTGCAAGTTGCCATTGTATTGACTAGTACGTTGTAGTGACCAATACATTATGCCCAACTCGTGCTTCAGGAGACATGCACCCATAAATTAAGCAGGCTTTTGTTGCTACAGAAATGCCAAACATGTGGACGCTAAATGTGGTTTAGGCACACTGGGGTTCAGAAGGGAGAGGAACATTTGAATTTGGTAGAGCAGACGTCACTGGATATCACTTGCTGAGTGAGGAGCCATAGCGCTTGTCCAGAACCTTTGTTCTACCAGGAATGTGGAAGCTCCTATATTTCCATTGACACATGACGGACCTGATTGGGGACTTGCTTTTTTGTGGATTGAGTTGAAGCTTTTATTGGGAACATTTTACATAATATTTTGGATCACATTTATCCTGTGCTCTACGCTGAGCACTTACATCTTGGTTCCCATCTAAACGTCCGAATTATGGGATTCAGATTAAACCCTGGATGATTCCATACTCTGGAATTCATCAGCCTCTGTTCAGCTGTGTCCTTCTTTCATGTACGCTTAAAAGATGGACACCGCCGGATCAAGGGTCAGACGGCGTCTACAGTGACTCCTTCTGCCTTATTATAGGAATCTTCCGGCATGGATTCCGCCTGAATCACATGTTTCAGAGATTTACACGTAAACCCCAGTGTCAGAGCTCAGTGTAGACAACAGGATAAATGTTACCCAATCAGGGGCAGATTAAGAGTAGCCATGGCCTCGGGTTTAGAATGCGTAGCTCCCCACCCCAATGTATCACGCGACATGTGACATAATCCCCTTTGATAAAACATGTGATAGGTCATGTAAGTAACACACAGGTTCTTCGGTACATATCTGTACATGGAAAACGTCAGAGATAGCGGCACTCTATGCGCACCGTACACATTTTTCCCTTATATGCAGTATACATAACATAGCACTGTACAAAATAGTTTTATTTATTTTTTTTTAATTTTATTATTTTTTAAAATATTTTTATATTTTTTTTTTACTTAGTCCCTCTATGGGACTTTAACTTTCATTAGTCTGATCCCTGGTATAATGTTAGCCCCCCACGTGAACCCAGAAGAAATACGGCGGGGGTCTCATGGCCTCATAGACCCTATAGGTTTTAATATGGCAATTTTTCTATGGGTCATTTAAAGGTCAGGTCAGTCAGATGAGGTGAGGAGAAACTGATTTTATCCAGTTCCTTTTGGTCTGCCTGGTAACTGTTTTGATTGGTTATTGAAGTGCTGGGCGCCCAGATGTTTGTGTATGTTCTGCCTGGCACCTAATTTTAACTATTTTGATTGGTTATTGAAGTGCTGGGCGCCCAAAGATTTGTGTATAAAAACCCTGGTTTCAGGGGATTTAGTCATTCTGCCGGTGAAGAAGAAAAGAAGAAGAAGCACCTGAGGATGGAAGATCTCCTGCAGCAACTCCTGACCAGAGCCGGCGCTGAGGGTGGAGCGGAATGGCTTCAGCGCTGCTTGGCTATAGAACCTTCCTCCGCGGCAGCTGAGGCGTTCCCTCCTCCTCCAGAAGTTTCCTTCCAGCCGGCGTGTCAAGCCTCTCCAGCCCCGCCGACATCTCCGGCTTCTGTGCGCCTCAGAAGACAGAGGATTCCCTATTCTCCTTCGGCGTCGCCTCCTGCTTCCGGCCGATCAAGACAGGAAGTAAGGGGGAAGTCGCGACGCCGACCGTCACAGAAGTCTCGCAGCCCGGCGCGAGACCTCCGCAGCCAGCACCGGAACGGGGCCCCGTCCGCATCAGCTGTTCCAGACGGGAGGTCTGCACCTCACCGCGGCCGTAAAAGCGCTGCGGTGTCAGCGGCTCCCGCAGCAGCGTCAGTATCTACGTCGGTGATCCGCGACGCTATCCGGGACGCTCCAGCGTCGCAGTCAGAAGACGAAGAAGAGGAGTCGCCTTCTGCAACAGCGGATCGCATGGGCTCGCCCAACATGGAGGGCTTGAGCTCCAGCTCCTGCAGAGATCCTAAGACTGGACAACATTCATCGAGGGGTGAGACTGTTATTTTACCTACGTCTGTCCCTCACTCACAGCTCACAAATATCATTAGGAAAGTGTTGGCGGATACGTTGAAGGAAGTTATTCCTTCTACTGCACGCACGTCAGGTACATATAGTGCTGCAGTCTCTGACACGTTGCCCGCCAACATTATTCCTGTTAATACTTTTAAGGAAGCTTTGACCTGTGAATTATCTCCTTTGGGATTCCACTTGAGCTCTTCTGTTAAAGAGCTTATTTGGAATAATCAATATGTAGATATTTTTTCTTTATTCCCAAGAAATATCAGCTTTTTAAACCTGATAAAAAGGAGGATAAAGCTGATTCTGATGAAATTAAACGCACTAGCTATAAATCTTTTAACAATTGGGTTCAGGCTTTTACCATTTTTGCCGCAGTGTTGGGTGAAAAATCTCCCCATCTCTGTAGCAAATTATTCCAACACTTAGATATTATACTGGAAGCTTATCGGAATTTCGGCGGGTTCGCTTGGCTGAACTATGATGAAGCTTTCAGGCATAAACTGTCAGTTCACCCCGAGTTACATTGGGGAGTGAAGGATATTGGTTTGTGGATTAACCTTATGCTTCCACAGAGAAATAGCAGTATGAAACAGCCCCCCGCTAGCACTTTGAAGCGGGGTGTTTGTTTCGCTTATAATGATTCCTTTTGCAAATGGAACAATAATTGTAGATTTCGTCACGAATGCTCTTTCTGTGGAAACTCGCACCCAATGGTTAAATGCTTCAAGAAGCAAGCCGCTCAGCAGTCCTCTGCTAAAGAGCACATTACTAAAAGCGCAGACTCCAGTGAACCTGGCAAACATGTCCCCATGGCTAAGCAAATTTCCAGATCGAGTGATCAGTGAATTGTTGTTTTCTGGTTTTTTAGAAGGATTTTTCGTACCTCAATTTAAAGGGGAGGGTTGTTTAGTCGTTCCTAATTTGCCGTCCTTAAAGGCCAATCAAGATGTTGCTAGGGATAAAATTATCAGTGAAATTCAACTTGGCAGAGTTTCTGGCTTTTCGTTTGATTCATCACTTATCCCACCCAGCAGGTTCTTCTTTGAATGATGAGGTGGATAAGTCCTTAGTTTCAGTAGCTTACTCTTCTTTTGATTCTGCATTAGAGATCCTTAAAAAATTCGGCTGCAATGCTTTGATGTCCAAATCGGACATTAAGTCTGCATTTAGTCTCCTCCCCGTTCATCCGTCCGGTTTTAACTCTTTAGGTTTTTATTTTGATGACTGTTTCTTTTTCGATAAGTGCCTACCCATGGGTTTTTCTTTGTCCTGTTTTTATTTTGAAAGTTTTTCCTCTTTTCTTCATTGGGTTATAGAAGAGAGTTGCAAGGACGTGGGTATTCTCCACTATTTAGACGATTTTTTGTTTATTGGTCCTTTCGGCTCCCCCGCATGTGAAAATGCCCTTAACAAATTTATTCAGATGTGCGATTTTTTCGGGGTTCCTATTGCTCACGAAAAGACAGTTGGTCCTTCCAGAATAATTGAATTTTTGGGAATTACTTTGGATTCCCAAAAAATGGAGTCGCGTCTTCCTATGGAAAAAGTTTTGAAACTTCGCGTTGCTTTGTCTGAATTTTTGTCAAAAGAGAAGGTGACGCTTAAAGATCTTCAGTCATTGCTTGGATTATTGAATTTTGCAGTTCGAGTTATCCCCATTGGTCGGGTTTTTTGCAGAAGTTTATATGATGCCATCAAAGGCGTATCTTCACCTCATTGTCATATCAGGATTCGTTCTGATCTCAAAGAGGATGCTAGATTATGGCTCTCCTTTCTGTCGGAATTTAATGGCAGATCTTTGTGGCAGTCATCCTTTGTAGCAGCTGATTCTTTTCCGTTGGTTTTTTCTTTTGACAAGCAGCTCGGCAGTAGCATTTTTTGTATTTCTCATTGGACCTCTTTCCAATGGCCTTCATGTTGGGTATCTGAGCGTTTGGTTTGCAATTCAGCTCTCCTTGGGGGTCGCTAATGCAGAACTCTAGAATTTTATTTTTTTCCTCTAACCAAGCGGTAGTTTTTGCCATTAATACTTTGTCTTAAAAAAATAGCTAAAATCTTGAGACAATTGGTGTTCCTATGTCTTAAATGTAATATATGGCTGAAGGCTACTCTAGTTCAGAGTAAATTTTTAGGCTTGACGGACTCTTTGCTTAATCGTCAGTGGTCACATTTTTTTCTGCAGGTTCCCAAGGCGGACCCAGAAGCAACCTTCTTATCTCCTGCAATATGGGACGGGTTTACAATTTAATGCCACATTTTATTAAAAATTCATTATCTGTGAGATCGTGGGCTGACTATTCAGCCGCATGGCGTAAATGGAATAATTTTTGCAATTTGAATTGTTATGACCCATTGGTTCCTAACTCAACAGCAGCATTGAAATTTGCTGCTGACATGGCTCAAATGGGTCTGTCTTATTCAGCTATAGCTAAATGCCTTGCTGGGGTTTCTTTTTTCCTCAAACTTTCTGGCAACATTCCATTAACAAGTTTCTTTGCAGTGGAACAGTTTTTGAAGGGCCTCAAAAAGTCCAATTTTATACCTGATGCTAGAAGGCCTATATCTTTGGCTCTTCTCAAGGATTTATGCTCTAGCCTCACTTACGTTTGTGTAAATTCTAATGAGGCCCTTTTATTCAGCGCAATTTTTTCTCTGTCCATTTTTGGTGCGCTTCGCATTGGTGAGGTAGTTTCTGCCAAAAAAACTGAACCCTCCGGGCTCATGTTATTAGATGTTCAAATTCACGAAGCTTTTTTAACTCTTTTTATTAGAAAATCTAAGACAGATCAGTTAGGTAGAGGTGCTAGGTTGAAAATTCACTCTGCCTCTGATCCGTCCATTTGCCCTGTCAATTTGATGTCTAATTGGATTAAAACTAGACCTTTAATTGAGGGCTCATTATTTATTCATAGAGATCTATCACCGGTTACAGTATTTCAATTTAATTCTGTTTTGAAAAAATGTCTGAATTTTTTGAATCTGAAGCATCTCAAAATTACTTCCCATTCTTTTAGAATTGGAGCGGCCACTGAGGCCGCAAGGGCTGGAATTTCTGAGTCTGGAATAAAGGAGATGGGTAGATGGAATTCCAAGAGGTTCAAACTGTATATTAGACATGATCTCTATGATTACTAATTTTGGTTTTCTTTTAGGTCCGTTAGTAATCTGGATAGTGGGACATTCTTTTGTCTTCTGGGCCCAGAAGAGGGCTAGTCAGCGAATTTACACAGAGAACTTATCTTTTAATCCTTCCAATATTCAGGTTTGGTGGTTTGGAGTTCGAGGTTTGAAATGGTTTTCAGTGGGAGAGCAAGTTAATAAATGGTTGATTAAGTATCCTTCTCCTGATTTGATCATTTTTCATGTGTCTGGGAATGATCTCGGTAAAATCAGGACTCTTGACCTGCTAGCATCCATGAGATCGGATTTTATTAGTATTAGGCAAATTTTGCCCCTTTGTTCTTTTGTTTTTTTCCGAGATCATCCCCAGACTATTATGGCATAACAATCATCTTTCTTTTCTTGATAAAATTCGGAGAAGAGTCAACAAATCTATGGAAAAATTCTTTCCTTTAATTTCAGGTTTCTCTTTTAGGCATAGGGATTTGGAAGGTTTTTTACCAGGCCTTTATAGGCCTGATTTAGTTCATTTATCGGATATTGGGTTGGATATTTTTAACCTTGACTTACAGTCAATAATAGAAAAATGGCTGTGTGGTTTTGGGGGGGCCTTGGCTCGCTGAGCCTTGGCCTGGTGGGAAAATCACCCATGTATGGGTGGATTGGTTTATTGGAGTAATATGGGAATTGAGTTTTTATTGAAGTATTTATTGGTATTTATTTATTTAACTTATGTAACCCTGAATAAACTACACGGCCATTTTTATCCAAAAAATTTAGTGTTTGTGTTTCTTTGTATGAATGGGTTTTGTGAGGCCATGTATGCAATGCATTATACCTGTCAGTGCTGCATTGCTGCAAGCCTCTTACACAATGCTCTAAGTATGGTCTAAGAGGCTTGTGGTAGCTGGGTGAACAGGATGTGGTCAGGACGACCCCTCATTGCCATGGCAACTATAGGGTCCTTGCGATAACTTTGCAGGGGCGCCAATCTGATGGGACAAGGAGCACCCCTCCCTCTCCCAGCCTCGTAAATGTTGCGATTGATATCGATCACAGCATTTAGAGGGTTAAATGGCCCCGAGGTTGTGCGCGCCCTGTACCTGTCCGTGATGTGGAAGGTCAGCTATGAGTTTATGTCATAGTTTTGCAATCAATTTATGTCATTTTGCGTGAACACTTTCCCCACCATGACGTATATTTATGTCAAATGTCGTGAAGGGGCTAATAAAAAAAAATACAGGGCCCAATAAAGGAAGTGATAAATTGCTGTAATTAGGGTCTTTGCCCCTACATCATGATTCTTTCAGGAGGGGTATCAAAAATCATCTGGTGCCAGATTCCCTTCAAGGAGTGTAGTGAATGGGTGTAACTACAACATTGCTAAGTATTGTGTAATAGACACTTTCAGTTTCATTTCTTCCGTCAGCCATGGCGTCTGCTGATCTGAGAGACGAGCTGCTCTGCTCCATCTGTTTATCTGTTTTTAAGGACCCTGTAATGCTGAGATGTGGACACAACTTCTGCCGGGTCTGTATTGGTCGTGTGCTGGATACACAGGACGGGTCTGGAGTTTATTCCTGTCCTGAATGCAGAGAAGAGTTTCAGGAGCGGCCGACACTGATGAGGAACATAAATCTCCATAATGTCACAGAACGTTTCCTGATTACTCAGCAAGAACGAGAGGAGATCACCGGGATCTGCTGTACTTACTGTGTGGACTCTCCGGTACCTGCTGTTAGATCCTGTCTACACTGTGAGGCTTCTCTGTGTGATAAACACCTGAGATCTCACAGCAAATCAGCAGAACACGTCTTATCTGATCCCAGCACTTCTCTGGAGAAAAGGAAATGTTCTGTCCACAAGGAACTTTTAAAGTATTATTGTACTCAGGATGCCGTCTGTATCTGTGTGTCCTGCAGTTTGATTGGGAAACATAATGGACATAAAATGGAGTCACTGGATGAGGCTTCAGGGAAGAAAAAGAAAATATGGAGAAATGTTCTCCAGAAACTGATCACAAAGAGAGAAAAGACTGAGGAAAGAGTCCGGAGTCTGGAGAAGAGCAGGAGAAAAGCTCAAGAAAAAGCATCTGGAGAAGCCGAGAGAGTCACTGCCCTGTGTACAGACATCAGGAGACGGGTGGACGACCTGGAGAAGAAGGTCCTGAGTGAGATCTCCAGGCAGGAGAAGGAAGAGTCACTGTCACTGTCTGCTCGGATCCATCAGCTGGAAATAAAGAAGGACGAGCTGTCCAGGAAGATGAGACACATTGAGGAGCTGTGTAACATGACGGATCCACTGACTGTCTTACAGGATCCAGACACCGGTGACTTGTGTGATCCTGAGGAGGAAGGAGGTGATGAGGACACAGGAGGACATGATAAACAGCTCCATGATGGAGATGATCTGGATGTGGCTGAGATCTCACACACATTACACACATTATGTGAGGTAATATCAGGTATAAGGAGCGGGATCTATGTGGAGGATCCTGCAGACATATTACTGGATATAACCACAGCTGCTAATTATATCCTTATATCAGACGACCTGAAAACTGCAACTGGGACACGAGAGAAGCAGAAACGTCCAGAAACAGCAGAGAGATTCCAGGATTATAATCAGGTGATGAGCAGGAGAGGATTTACCTCAGGACGACATTACTGGGATGTGGAGGGCAGGAGATCAAGGTGTTGGAGGGTGGGGATGTGTTATCCCAGTATGGACAGGAGGGGGCGCCAGTCAGTGATTGGAGATAATAACAAATCCTGGTGTTTGAGGAGATATAATAATAATCAGTATTCAGTGATACATGACAGTAAAGAGACCCCGTTACCTGACAAGATCTCCAGTGATAGAGTCAGGATATGTCTGGATTATGAGGCCGGGCAGTTGTCCTTTTATGATCTGTGTGACCCCATCAGACACTTACACACCTTCACTGCCACCTTCTCTGAGCCCCTCCATGCTGCATTATGTGTATTTTGGGTAAATATTTATGGGTGCTACATAGATAGCTCATTGAAGATAATAACTTACAAGAAATGCAACTTGAGAAAGTGAAGTTTTTGTAGTAAAATTTTTTACCATTTTCTATGCATTATCTAAATACAAAAAATTGAGTTTACACTTTGGCCGCGGAGCCTCAGTGAGACTGACTTACTGTTCTGCAGAAATCCCTTTCCAGCAGTCATTAAACCATCACAGACAGGATTACAATAAAGGTAACAGATGATACAGGATTCATGGTCGACAATAGGTGATGGACACAGCTGTAGACCTCTCTGCACAATGACCCCTGCACAGGCCACAGAGCACGATCACATTGTTCCTATAAAAGTCAGTACGTCACCTTCAGAACACAATTTCCTGTATCCAATGTGCATTATTATCTCGATTTAATTAGTTATAAATTATAGTCTAAAATTATACATTCACTTTAAGTAATAACACCCACGGTGATCAACTGATTGCTACATTGACTTTCTCTTAGAAAAGGGTTGTCTTCTTAGGACCAAGAGTGTACATGAGTATTTGCCATTATCATAACACTGATTTCTGCTGATTGATTTAATTTTGTTCATTTATAGGTCATATTGTTTTTGCTTTATTTAAAAAAAGTTTAAAAATAAGAAAAAGCGCTATATAATTCACAATATAACTATATACACATTGATGCTACTGGTGGAGTTTCACATCAAATTAATATATTGGGGTTTTTTGATTTTTTTTGTACATTTCCCACTTGAATATTTGATTTTGGAAAAGCTGGTTGACCACTCGACTGCTTTTAGAAATATGGTGTAGTTCTCCTGATAAGCTATGTCCCTTACCTCATGTACAGGGCATTGCTTTAGCTTAGGTTTCCATGGTTATAACGACTAGCAACTAACTGTCACTATATGAGTGGTCGTAACCATGGATACTTAAGCTACTGCAATGCCCTGCACGTGGGGTAAGCGACATAGCTAATCAGGTGAACTATACTATATTTCATATGGGAAGTATTTGCTAATATTGTTATTTTTAAACCTACTACGTAATGGAATAGGGTCTTGGAGATGGGAATACCCCTTTAGGGCATATGCCGCTTTATACATACAATCATGCTAATAAAGGTGATAAAAAGCTGAATAGTGTGGAGTTAGTGGTATAATGAGTGACACCCTAATGACAGCTGATACATTTTTGATTGCTGGGACCACCCAAAAAAATACTGATATGGATGTCTAATGAGGAGGTGTAATGCGTGGACGCTACTAAAAGCCTACAGGACTCGTGAAAACAGCGGGACTGTGTTATAGTCTTCGTGGTGCCCCCGGAAATAATGCAGAAGATCATTTAAGTTGATCCTAATCTGTAAAGGAGTTGTCCATAATGCGAAAATCTAGAAACTGCTATTACCACTCAACCCCTATTACTTCAATTCTGCAAAACCCGACTGGACAAGAAAGGAGTCATTTTTGTTTCAAGAAAAGCAGAACCTTTTCTTCAAATTTTAGACAATCCCTTTAAAGAGGACCTGTCACTTGCCATAAACATGTTGGTTTTTTTCACCTGGTGTGAATGCCGCTGTTCTCTCGAATCCGGCGATGTTTTTCTTTTCTACCTGCGCCTCTCCGTTCCTGAGATATGACCCTCTCTTGCCTACATATAAATCTACCGGTATTTTTTTAGCCAAATGGGCGCAATATTAAAAAATTCAAAAATTAAAAACCACACCCACTTGGATAAAAATCTATGCAGGGAAGAAGAGGCAATATCTCAGGAACGGAGAGGCGCAGGAAGAAATGAAAAACATCGCCGAATTCAGGAGAAAGGCGGCATTTACCCCAAGTAAAAATTACACCTTTACGGAAAATAACAGGTCCTATTATTAAGGCTTCCCATGTTATCACACTAAGGACACTCTCTGCTCATCGTGTGAATGGCTGTCAGTAGCATTTTGTGTATTTATTATTATGCTAGTGCCATCATATTCCGCAGCGCTTTAAAGACATCATCATCACTCACAATCTAGATTCCCAATCAGTATGTCTTTAAAGTGTCGGAGGAAACCAGAGAACCCGGAGGGAACCCACAGAACCACAGGGAGAACATACAAAATCCTTGTAGATGTTGTCCTTAGATTTGAACCCAGGACCCCAGTGCTGCAAATCAACAGTGCTAACCACTGAGCCACTTTGTTTCCCTTTAACAAAACACAAGCAGATCTTGTCAAAGAACCATGGCTGATCGAAGCGCCTGCAGATTCTGCTCCTTGAGACGTTGCTGTAAATCCTTGTCCCTCTGGGACTCCCGCTCAGTCAGCTGGTAGAATTCCTCCAGTCTCTTGGAGACTCTGCTCTTGGATCCTTCTTGCCTTTGTTGGTGTCTTCTCCGGTCCTGGAGAGCAGCCTCTTGTTGTCTTTGTCGTGTAATCATCTGGCTGTGGAGCAGCTCCTATGAGATTGGGAAAACAGAATTTTTAAGCAATGAAATTACATGAATTATGAATAATGCAGAAGAAATTACAAAATCTTAGTAACATCTACTATATAATCGTCTAATTCTGCCTGTTTGTCTGTAATGGAAATTTCGCATCGCTGATTGGTTGCGCCAGCTGCCCGTGACCAATCAGCGACAGGACAAGTTCTGTCAGTCACAGTGCCACATAGTTCAGTCACGTTTACTGAACAAGTTCTGTCAGTCACAGTGCCACGTAGTTCAGTCACGTTTACTGAACAAGTTCTGTCAGTCACTGTGCCACATAGTTCAGTCACGTTTACTGAACAAGTTCTGTCAGTCACAGTGCCACGTAGTTCAGTTACGTTTACTGAACAAGTTCTGTCAGTCACTGTGCCACATAGTTCAGTCACGTTTACTGAACAAGTTCTGTCAGTCACAGTGCCACGTAGTTCAGTTACGTTTACTGAACAAGTTCTGTCAGTCACAGTGCCACGTAGTTCAGTTACGTTTACTGAACAAGTTCTGTCAGTCACTGTGCCACATAGTTCAGTTACGTTTACTGAACAAGTTCTGTCACAGTGCCACGTAGTTCAGTTACATTTACTGAACAAGTTCTGTCAGTCACTGTGCCACGTAGTTCAGTCACGTTTACTGAACAAGTTTTGTCAGTCACAGTGCCACGTAGTTCAGTCACGTTTACTGAACAAGTTCTGTCAGTCACTGTGCCACGTAGTTCAGTCACGTTTACTGAATAAGTTCTGTCAGTCACAGTGCCACATAGTTCAGTCACGTTTACTGAACAAGTTCTGTCAGTCACAGTGCCACGTAGTTCAGTTACATTTACTGAACACGTTTTGTCAGTCACAGTGCCACGTAGTTCAGTCACGTTTACTGAACAAGTTCTGTCACAGTGCCACGTAGTTCAGTTACATTTACTGAACAAGTTCATATATTTTACCAGGAAAATCCTGTGTATTCATTGCATTATTCTTAAATCTTCATAAACTACATACATATTCTAAAACACCCGATGCGTTAAAATCAGGCCACCACCTAGTATTAGATAATTGCCTATCTAATGACAAATAATTCCACACTCGTAATATATACTGTTCTCACCTTATACTTCTCATCTTTCTCCTGCTGTTTATGGATCGTCTCCAGATCTAGATTCTCTCTCTGCTGCCGAAGGTCCCTCCAGAACTGGACTTTCTTATCCTCCCTCTTCCACTCCTTTCTCACGTCTTCATCTTTCTTGCGGCTCCTCTCTTCAGCTGTTGCTCTGCGGCATTCTGCTTGCTGAACCTCCAATCCCTCCTGGTCTTGTCTCTTCTCCAAGTCAAACAAGATTCTTTGCTGTGAACGAATCCTGAAATAATAATGTGACCGATTACCTTGCACATAGGAGCAGTATTATAGTAGTTATATTCTTGCACATAGGGGGCAGTATTATAGTAGTTATATTCTTGTACATAGGAGCAGTATTATAGTAGTTATATTCTTGTACATAGGGGGCAGTATTATAGTAGTTATATTCTTGTACATAGGGGGCAGTATTATAGTAGTTATATTCTTGTACATAGGGGGCAGTATTATAGTAGTTATATTCTTGTACATAGGGGGCAGTATTATAGTAGTTATATTCTTGTACATAGGAGCAGTATTATAGTAGTTATATTCTTGTACATAGGAGCAGTATTATAGTAGTTATATTCTTGTACATAGGGGGCAGTATTATAGTAGTTATATTCTTGTACATAGGGAGCAGTATTATAGTAATTATATTCTTGTACATAGAGGCAGTATTATAGTAGTTATATACCTGTACATAGGGGCAGTATTATAGTAGTTACATTCTTGTACATAGGAGCAGTATTATAGTAGTTACATTCTTGTACATAGGAGCAGTATTATAGTAGTTATATTCTTGTACATAGGGGGCAGTATTATAGTAGTTATATTCTTGTACATAGGGGGCAGTATTATAGTAGTTATATTCTTATACATAGGGGGCAGTATTATAGTAGTTATATTCTTGTACATAGGGGGCAGTATTATAGTAGTTATATTCTTGTACATAGGAGCAGTATTATAGTAGATATATTCTTGTACATAGGAGCAGTATTATAGTAGTTATATTCTTGTACATAGGGGGCAGTATTATAGTAGTTATATTCTTGTACATAGGGAGCAGTATTATAGTAATTATATTCTTGTACATAGAGGCAGTATTATAGTAGTTATATTCTTGTACATAGAGGCAGTATTATAGTAGTTATATTCTTGTACATAGGGGGCAGTATTATAGTAGTTATATTCTTGTACATAGGGAGCAGTATTATAGTAATTATATTCTTGTACATAGGGGCAGTATTATAGTAGTTACATTCTTGTACATAGGAGCAGTATTATAGTAGTTATATACCTGTACATAGGGGCAGTATTATAGTAGTTACATTCTTGTACATAGGAGCAGTATTATAGTAGTTACATTCTTGTACATAGGAGCAGTATTATAGTAGTTATATTCTTGTACATAGGGGCAGTATTATAGTAGTTACATTCTTGTACATAGGAGCAGTATTATAGTAGTTACAGTTAGGGCCAGAAATATTTGGACAGTGACACAATTTTCGCGAGTTGGGCTCTGCATGCCACCACACTGGATTTGAAATGAAACCTCTACAACAGAATTCAAGTGCAGATTGTAACGTTGAATTTGAAGGGTTGAACAAAAATATCTGATAGAAAATGTAGGAATTGTACACATTTCTTTACAAACACTCCACATTTTAGGAGGTCAAAAGTAATTGGACAAATAAACATAACCCAAACAAAATATTTTTATTTTCAATATTTTGTTGCAAATCCTTTGGAGGCAATCACTGCCTTAAGTCTGGAACCCATGGACATCACCAAACGCTGGGTTTCCTCCTTCTTAATGCTTTGCCAGGCCTTTACAGCCGCAGCCTTCAGGTCTTGCTTGTTTGTGGGTCTTTCCGTCTTAAGTCTGGATTTGAGCAAGTGAAATGCATGCTCAATTGGGTTTAGATCTGGAGATTGACTTGGCCATTGCAGAATGTTCCACTTTTTGGCACTCATGAACTCCTGGGTAGCTTTGGCTGTATGCTTGGGGTCATTGTCCATCTGTACTATGAAGCGCCGTCCAATCAACTTTGCAGCATTTGGCTGAATCTGGGCTGAAAGTATATCCCGGTACACTTCAGAATTCATCCGGCTACTCTTGTCTGCTCTTATGTCATCAATAAACACAAGTGACCCAGTGCCATTGAAAGCCATGCATGCCCATGCCATCACGTTGCCTCCACCATGTTTTACAGAGGATGTGGTGTGCCTTGGATCATGTGCCGTTCCCTTTCTTCTCCAAACTTTTTTCTTCCCATCATTCTGGTACAGGTTGATCTTTGTCTCATCTGTCCATAGAATACTTTTCCAGAACTGAGCTGGCTTCTTGAGGTGTTTTTCTGTCTATTTTTGGTATTGATGAATGGTTTGCATCTAGATGTGAACCCTTTGTATTTACTGTCATGGAGTCTTCTCTTTACTGTTGACTTAGAGACAGATACACCTACTTCACTGAGAGTGTTCTGGACTTCAGTTGATGTTGTGAACGGGTTCTTCTTCACCAAATTAAGTATGCGGCGATCATCCACCACTGTTGTCATCCGTGGACGCCCAGGCCTTTTTGAGTTCCCAAGCTCACCAGTCAATTCCTTTTTTCTCAGAATGTACCCAACTGTTGATTTTGCTACTCCAAGCATGTCTGCTATCTCTCTGATGGATTTTTTCTTTTTTTTTCAGCCTCAGGATGTTCTGCTTCACCTCAATTGAGAGTTCCTTTGACCGCATGTTGTCTGCTCACAGCAACAGCTTCCAAATGCAAAACCACACACCTGGAATCCACCCCTGACCTTTTAACTACTTCATTGATTACAGGTTAACGAGGGAGACGCCTTCAGAGTTAATTGCAGCCCTTAGAGTCCATTGTCCAATTACTTTTGGTCCCTTGAAAAAGAGGACGCTATGCATTACAGAGCTATGATTCCTAAACCCTTTCTCCGATTTGGATGTGGAAACTATCATATTGCAGCTGGGAGTGTGCACTTTCAGCCCATATTATATATATAATTGTATTTCTGAACATGTTTTTGTAAACAGCTAAAATAACAAAACTTGTGTCACTGTCCAAATATTTCTGGCCCTAACTGTATATTCTTGTACATAGAGGCAGTATTATAGTAGTTATATTCTTGTACATAGGAGAGTATTATAGTAGTTATATTCTTGTATATAGGGGGCAGTATTATAGTAGTTATATTCTTCTACATAGGAGCAGTATTATAGTAGTTATATTCTTGTACATAGGGGCAGTATTATAGTAGTTATATTCTTGTACATAGGGGCAGTATTATAGTAGTTATATTCTTGTACATAGGGGGCAGTATTATAGTAGTTATATTCTTGTACATAGGGGCAGTATTATAGTAGTTACATTCTTGTACATAGGAGCAGTATTATAGTAGTTATATTCTTGTACATAGGAGAGTATTATAGTAGTTATATTCTTGTACATAGGGGGCAGTATTATAGTAGTTATATTCTTGTACATAGGGGGCAGTATTATAGTAGTTATATTCTTGTACATAGGAGCCGTATTATAGTAGTTATATTCTTGTACAAAGGGGGCAGTATTATAGTAGTTATATTCTTGTACAAAGGGGGCAGTATTATAGTAGTTATATTCTTGTTCATAGAGGCAGTATTATAGTAGTTATATTCTTGTATATGGGGCAGTATTATAGTAGTTATTTTCTTGTACATAGGGAGCATTATTATAGTAGTTATATTCTTGTACATGGGGCAGTATTATAGTAGATATATTCTTGTACATAGGAGCAGTATTATAGTAGTTATATTCTTGTACATCGGGGCAGTATTATGGTAGTTATATTCTTGTACATTGAGGGCAGTATTCTAGTTGTTGCATTCTTGTATATAGAGGCAGTATTACAGTAGTTATATTTTTGTACATAAGGGAAGTATTATAGTATATTCTTGTACATAGGGGCAGTATTATAGTTGTTGTATTCTTGTATATAGGGGCAGTATTATAGTAGTTATATTCTTGTACATAGGGGGCAGTATTATAGTAGTTATATTCTTGTACATAGGGGCAGTATTATGGCAGTTATATTCTTGTACATAGGGCAGTATTATAGTAGTTATATTCTTGTACATAGAGGGCAGTATTATAGTTGTTGTATTCTTGTACATAGGAGCATTGTTATAGTAGTTATATTCTTGTACATAGAGGGCAGTATTATAGTTGTTGTATTCTTGTATATAGGGGGCAGTATTATAGTAGTATAGTGGTTATATTTTTCTACATAGGGGGCAGTATTATAGTAGGTATATTCTTGTACATCGGGGCAGTATTATGGTAGTTATATTCTTGTATATAGAGGCAATATTACAGTAGTTATATTATTGTACATAAGGGCAGCATTATAGTATATTCTTGTACATAGGGGCAGTATTGTAGTTGTTGTATTCTTGTACATAGGGGCAGTATTATAGTAGTTATATTCTTGTACATAGGGGCAGTATTATAGTAGTTATATTCTTATCCACAGGGGCAGTATTATAGTAGTTATATTCTTGTACATATGGGGCAGTATTATAGTAGTTATATTTTGTACATAGAGGCAGTATTATAGTAGTTATATTCTTGTACATAGAGGGCAGTATTATTAGTTGTATTCTTGTATATAGGGGGCAGTATTATAGTAGTTATATTCTTGTACATAGAGGGCACTATTATAGGAGTTATATTTTCATATATATAAGCATATTATAGCAATTTGAGAATCCATAACATTGAGAGAGTTGCTATTAATAATCACGGATGTACAACTCTATACCGTCTGTTATCCTGAAGCATCAGTTCTCTCTGTTCCAGTTCCCGCATCCTCTCTTCCCTCTTCCTCTGTCTTTCCTCCACTCGCGTCCTCTGTAGTTCTGCTGTCTCCTCTTCCTTTTGTTCTCTCAGTTCCTGATTGTTCCTGACTTTAGCTTCATAATTCTAGAGAGATAAAACATATACAGTGTTGAGATTTAAATGTGTGGGATGAACCCCAACCTAAAGCTCAACCCCATATCTCTCACGTGACAATAAGTCTTATCCAAAAGGGGGAAAGAATGCTTAGATTTGTATTGTTTGGCCTAGGATTTAGAGGGGTTGTCCACTACTTTTACATTGAAGGCTTATCCTTGGGAAACGTCATCAATGTCTGATTGGTTCGACACCCGGTGCCCCGATCAGCTGTTCCCGGTGTTGGCGGCAGCTGGAACTGCTCAGTCACAGAGCTGCACAGCGCAGCTACGTCAGCTCTATAGTGGCCGCTGCGGGGTATTGATCATCCACCCCCCTTTTAAATTAATAGGGGATGGATGTGCAGTACCCGGCCGTGGCCACTATTCCATTGTTGGAGCTGTGCTGTGCAGCACAACGTTCAGCAGAATGAAGGGTTTATGATGACAGCATCTGACTACAGACGGTTTGTTTGTAGTCTGTAACCGTGACGACACATACAGCTGTATAGAGAAGAACATGGCTGTAAATGAAGGCGATGGAGAAAAAAAGATGATGACGGTACCCATGTTTATCGTCCTATAGGTCTTCGGTAAACCTGTCACCTTAACTTACTAGTTTTAGAGGGGTAGAACGTGGTCTCCGATCAAGAATCACAGACTCCATAGTCCTGCGATCCTCTTTCATTGCTCTTTCAATGCGCATCAAAGTTTTCTGGAGATGAGTCACGTTGCCGAGTTTTGACGATGAGGGTTTAAGTGATGAACCCATTATACCCACGTCTATGAGATAAAATAAAAAGAAAAACAAAACAAAAAGCCCTTTATATAATTGATATTTCATATTTAGGGTACTATTATATCATAAAAAGGATTCCCTTATTCAGTGCCTCCATGACGTACCCTGGAGGACCCAGCACGTCCAAGCATTAGATGGACAACCCACTGATTTCAATAAGCACCGTGTAATGCTTCATTTCCCCACTGGTGGTGCTGCAGTAAAACTGAACACTGGCTTTTGATTTCCTCCACAGACGATCACCAGCGATCTTAGGCCAGATCAACTTATTTTAAGAGAACCATATTGAGTGAAATGCAGAGAACTCATTTTTAACCTTTAAACCCAAGCAATTTTGACCTTGAGAACGTAAATAATAATAGTCTTTATTTTTATATTTCTTATTCAGCAGCGCTTTACATAAATAATATTTTTATTTTTCTATCATTCGTTCCGGTGGTCAGTGCCCAATCAATCACTTACTAACTGCTGCTTAGGAAGAGACCTCATTAATGCCCCCGTACACATGGCCAACTGGTTTAGCCGACAGTCTGATGTGTGTGGTATCGCCAGCTGACTGATTATTTGGAGAGATGTCGATCAGACATGACTGATTTCGGATTGTTCTATCTGAGGTAAGGTACCAGCCGTTGTGTCACTCGGTGGCTTTCTCATAGAGAACACAGGAGTTCTCAGATGAAAGAGCACTCCTGTGTATGAGAGAGTCAACTGAGATGGTCGTCAACCAAATAATCGGCTCAAGCATTGTTCATCCAACAGCCATCTAATGTGAATTTGCCAGCTGTGAAGACACGTGTGGGGGTCAGTGGATGCACTCGTCCGATACTGCATGGACCAGGACACATCCCACTGGTACCACCAAATATGGAGACATGAGGGTCAGTGGGTGCTCTCCTCCATTGGCCCGGCTGTCTTAAGAAAGATCGAAAAGACCAGGGCTCCTCCCACTTTCCCATGGGCAGAATACTACTCCGACAACACTGAGTGAGAGGGTAACACAGTGTGACAATACTTTATTAAACTACCAACAGACAATAACATATACAACATCCCAGCAAAATACCCACATTTGTGGTTCAGGTCATCATTCTCATGTCAGGGGAGAGGTGGGATGACTTTAACTCTCATCATGTGAGCATTTAATCAATCTGCATAGTTCGTCCTTCTCTGTTTTGCAAGTCAACAAACTACTTGGACTTATACAATGGGTAATCAACATATTAGCAAACATCTTTTTTATAGTGCCCTATGTCCCTGTCTTGCAAAAATAGCAGACAATAACCCGTAGGAGCTGATATAAGATGTAAACAGCAGCCATTCATCAATTCATAAACAACAAAAATTTAAACAATAGTCTATGATTCTTGACCTACCGAAAGAAAAACACATCAATTTTCGAGTCAACATTCAGACTCATGAATAATAGCCTATGTCTCTTGGCCTACTGAAAACAGACGTCTGGATGCTGTGTCGTCACACCAGCTTTAGTCCTTTTGCTTTTCAAACGGGAAATGTCCTAGTGGTCACCTCCAAACCAATCTAATCTTTTTGACGTTTCTCACCCCAAACAGTTAAAATCAGACAAACTTTCCAATTTTTGGTATCTAATAGGTATGGGGACCTTCCAACAGATGATGTCGGGTAAAGTAGGATTTGACCAGTTAGAATTCAGATGGTGTACATTTTATAGTTACCTTCTCTTCTATTATAAGACGTTTCCAGAGGGTCGATGAGGTTTTCCGTTTGAGTGTCTCTACTATGGATGAGAGGTTCCTTCTGAAACAAAAAGAATCACCTAAGAAGAAGTGTCAGCCGCCTTCCGTCTGCAAGAATTCCTCGATTCCTAAAAACACCAATGTGATAAACAGTACGGGACTTCTGGTCAACTGACAGCCTAAACATACATGTCTACTTATCTGGTGGAATCCCTGGTACCGTACATTCTTCCTCTGGAGTTTGGGTTTTTCCTTGTCAGGTTCTTCATTTTTGGGGGGAGCTTTGTCCTTTTGGGTAGATTTTTCTTTAGTTGCCGTGATCCGGTTAATGTGGTTCAGTGAATTCCTGAGAGCCACCCATAACTCCTCGGGAACATGACACTTTTGACAAACACCAGTATCGGGACCACAATAGTGACAAGTATGAGACCCAGAGCCAACAAATTTCTCTTCTGCCTGAGACACTTGGTGATAATCACTAGTGCCCATAAAGGGGAAACTGGTGCAAGTCTCTATCAGCTTCTTTCGAGTTTCTGGAGGAATATAGAGCTCCAAGGTGATGCGGTCACCTAAAGTCTGAGGGATCCATATGGCCAGGCCAGGAGGAACTTGCTTAGTCTTTCCATTCCAGAAAGTCACCAGGACCCCAGTGCTGTCAAAAGCTAACAAAGAATGTATATCAACACAAGGTAAATTAACTTCACCAGCAGAATAGTGAGTGCAGCTCTGGAGTATAATACAGGATGTAACTCAGGATCAGTAATGTAATGTATGTACACAGTGACTGCATCAGCAGAATAGTGAGTGCAGCTCTGGGGCATAATACAAGATGTAACTCAGGATCAGTAATGTAATGTATGTACACAGTGACTGCACCAGCAGAATAGTGAGTGCAGCTCTGGTGTATAATACAGGATGTAACTCAGGATCAGTAATGTAATGTATGTACACAGTGACTGCACCAGCAGAATAGTGAGTGCAGCTCTGGAGTATAATACAGGATGTAACTTCAGGGTCAGTAATGTAATGTATTTACACAGTAACTGCACCAGCAGAATAGTGAGTGCAGCTCTGGGGTATAATACAGGATGTAACTCAGGATCAGTAATGTAATGTATGTACACAGTAACTGCACCAGCAGAATAGTGAGTGCAGCTCTGGGGTATAATACAGGATGTAACTCAGGATCAGTAATGTAATGTATGTACACAGTGACTGCACCAGTAGAATAGTGAGCTCAGCTCTGGAGTATAATACAGGAGGTAACTCAGGATCAGTAATGTAATGTATGTACACAGTGACTGCACCAGCAGAATAGTGAGCTCAGCTCTGGAGTATAATACAGGAGGTAACTCAGGATCAGTAATGTAATGTATGTACACAGTGACTGCATCAGCAGAAGAGTGAGTGCAGCTCTGGAGTATAATACAGGAGGTAACTCAGGATTAGTAATGTAATGTATGTACACAGTAACTGCACCAGCAGAATAGTGAGTGCAGCTCTGGAGAATAATACAGGATGTAACTCAGGATTAGTAATGTAATGTATGTACACAGTGACTGCACCAGCAGAATAGTGAGTGCAGCTCTGGGGTATAATACAGGATGTAACTCAGGATCAGTAATGTAATGTATGTACACAGTAACTGTACCAGCAGAATAGTGAGTGCAGCTCTGGGGTATAATACAGGATGTAACTCAGGATCAGTAATGTAATGTATGTACACAGTGACTGCACCAGCAGAATAGTGAGTGCAGCTCTGGAGTATAATACAGGATATAACTCAGGATCAGTAATGTAATGTATGTACACAGTGACTGCACCAGCAGAATAGTGAGTGCAGCTCTGGAGTATAATACAGGATGTAACTCATGATCAGTAATGTAATGTATGTACACAGTGACTGCATCAGCAGAATAGTGAGTGCAGCTCTGGAGTATAATACAGGATGTAACTCAGGATCAGTAATGTAATGTATGTACACAGTGACTGCACCAGCAGAATAGTGAGTGCAGCTCTGGGGTATAATACAGGAGGTAACTCAGGATCAGTAATGTAATGTATGTACACAGTGACTGCATCAGCAGAATAGTGAGTGCAGCTCTGGAGAATAATACAGGATGTAACTCAGGATTAGTAATGTAATGTATGTACACAGTGACTGCACCAGCAGAATAGTGAGTGCAGCTCTGGGGTATAATACAGGATGTAACTCAGGATCAGTAATGTAATGTATGTACACAGTAACTGTACCAGCAGAATAGTGAGTGCAGCTCTGGGGTATAATACAGGATGTAACTCAGGATCAGTAATGTAATGTATGTACACAGTGACTGCACCAGCAGAATAGTGAGTGCAGCTCTGGAGTATAATACAGGATATAACTCAGGATCAGTAATGTAATGTATGTACACAGTGACTGCACCAGCAGAATAGTGAGTGCAGCTCTGGAGTATAATACAGGATGTAACTCAGGATCAGTAATGTAATGTATGTACACAGTGACTGCATCAGCAGAATAGTGAGTGCAGCTCTGGAGTATAATACAGGATGTAACTCAGGATCAGTAATGTAATGTATGTACACAGTGACTGCACCAGCAGAATAGTGAGTGCAGCTCTGGGGTATAATACAGGAGGTAACTCAGGATCAGTAATGTAATGTATGTACACAGTGACTGCATCAGCAGAATAGTGAGTGCAGCTCTGGAGTATAATACAGGATGTAACTCAGGATCAGTAATGTAATGTATGTACACAGTGACTGCATCAGCAGAATAGTGAGTGCAGCTCTGGAGTATAATACAGGATGTAACTCAGGATCAGTAATGTAATGTATGTACACAGTGACTGCACCAGCAGAATAGTGAGTGCAGCTTTGGAGTATAATACAGGAGGTAACTCATGATCAGTAATGTAATGTATGTACACAGTGACTGCATCAGCAGAATAGTGAGTGCAGCTCTGGAGTATAATACAGGATGTAACTCAGGATCAGTAATGTAATGTATGTACACAGTGACTGCACCAGCAGAATAGTGAGTGCAGCTTTGGAGTATAATACAGGAGGTAACTCAGGATCAGTACAAAATAACAAAAAACAAGTATTACCATCATAAACATTAGGGATCTGATTCATCATTGCATTTCCGCCCTTTTTTGGCATGAATACCTCTAAATTAGTGACTTTTTGATTTGCAACAAATTCATCAAACAATCTCTGCTTTCTTTCAAGTTGTCTCTGTGGTTTAGTTAGTTTCCCGATTTTTACATCAATGTGGCTCTTCCATATGATTTAGACAGATTCATGAAATGCGACTTTTTTTAAAAGTCGCAAAAACATGGTACAACTTTACTACGGTTCCTCCTGGGTAGATTTTATGTACGCCAGTTATTTTAGCGATATTTTTCGATACATGTGTCTTTTTCCACTAAGTCGATGCAAAACCAGATAAAGACAGACAAAAAAGCCAATTTTGACCTTTGAGTAAAATTCTTGAAGGGCACTATTTTGATAAATTTGGTGCAAAAAAGACGACGAAAATCACACGTACGAAAACAAAAGTGTGATACGCAAATGAGATGTTCTAGATGTTTAAACAGGTATTCAAAGGTGAAAATTTCATTTGAATGAATATTGAAGACTAAAGTACTTTGTTTTTAGATCGATACTCTCCCACACATTCATACCTAATCCACGCGCTCGGGTTTCTTTTCCTTGCAGAACAGTACCAGGTCCATAGTTCTCCATTTTAGCATCTGCTGGTGCTAGGACATGGTCTCCTGGAGATAGGGGTCTCCACCTCGCATCTTCATAGTGGATGATGTCACAAACTGGTGTCTCCTGCATGCGGAACTGACTTTTACCCTTTAAGGAGCGACATTTCTCAAACTCCACAAGGAATCGGTCACTGAAGCCCTGAAGTCGTGATTAAGCGAGACACAATCGTTGACTTAGTAGACAATCCAATGGAGATTGGGACTTCAGAGATGTAAGGCGTTGCTGATACTCACCTCCACCTCTCGGGCAATGTGCCCCATGTAATAAAGTCCATCAGCGTCCCTGCGGGCCAATACCCTGGCCCCTCTAAACAAACTCAATACCTCCGGTGCTAATTGCACAGGGCTTACGGGAGATGGAAGTTCTTTGGGATGGACACAGCAGTTGATTGGTTCCAACCTGAGAAACATTAAATCAAGGGGAAATATCTGACCCAAACCCAACGTAAGTTCCTTCATTTTTTGGTATTATGGTGCTAGATGATAGGATTGCATTGATGTACACATGTTACTATCATTGGTGAATTTAGACCTTTTCTACCTCAGCTTAACATGCAGATCCCATTTCTCGGCCTGCCGTTAAGAAATAACTTTAGGGTAGTACAGTAAATAGAGAGGGAGGAGGGGGATGCGGCTGCAGCTTCTCGCTATAAGACAGCATGCTGTGAGAGGGAGTGAGGAGCAGATGTAGAGGGACAGACATCTATGTATTACATACAGCACTCAACATGTACAAAAGCATGGAAGGAAAGGTACTACAGTTTTAGAGGTCAAGGGCTCAAAATGGCCAAATGTAGGATTTCGGAAATTATAGGCAAAGATGTCGCTCATCTCTATTCACTGCTGCTACTCCTTAAGATATGTCATAAAATGCATATAAATCTAGAATATTACATGGATATAAACAGGGTGTAAATGTCATGGGAGTGATACTTACTGAGGTTCAGAGGAAACGACTGTTGAGAAAGTGCAGGAAGATGAAGATGATGATGATGGGCAATAATGACGAGGTCTCTGATGACCATTAATTCTGGTCTGAAAACAAGGGATTTATATATTTTATAATGGAGATTATAAAAGGTCTGTCAGCTCTCCCATGTGGTGTAGCATATAGAAGATCTATCAGATCCCCAGGTCACAGTGGCCATTCTTTATTACCTACCATATAGGAAGATCTCAGAGGCTTCAGATTAATTGTCCGGAAGGCTCCTTCTCTCGTCCAGTCATTCGGCTCCTCTCGCAGGTACACCACATTTACAGAGCAGGGGTTCTCATCTCTGGCCAGAAAGTTGTAGATGTTCTGCAGAACTCGGGGTGGTAGGGTGTCCATCACAAGGTACACCATCTCACATGATGGGTCCTCGAAAGCTGCAGCCAAAGCTTCAGAAGGGTCAGCACCAGAATCACAGGTAAGAGTCCGGATCCATGAAACAGCCTGATTGGCGGTATCTGGGGTCCACGTCACCATGCGATCACACCACTTATGGATCTAGCAGAAAGTAGTTTAGATTCGTTACCAAACTTACCCAAGCCAAGAATCCCCCATTTGAATGGAGCTGTAGTGAGCATATGCGGCCACCACGTCTGTAGACCCTGAATGGTGTGGTGGTCGCACATGCTCATTATTACTTCTTACACAAGGTTCTCTCGATCCTTGGTGGGGGATCCTAGTGGTCTGTCACCCAGAAATCACACAATTGTCAACCCCTTTAACATTTTCAGAAGCTGTACATATGGGCATTTCTGATCATCCAATGGATCTGATCAAGAATAAAGATGACTAAGAGGTTGTCCAGGACATCCATATTGTCACCCTAACCTTGGGATGGTTCATCAATATTAGATAGGTGGGAGTCTGACACCTGTCATCCCCACTAATCAGCTTAGGGTGTGGGGTGCCGGACCACCACCGATTTGGTATTGATGACCTATTCAAAGAATAGAGCATTGATATCACAAGACAATCAATTTAAAGGGGTTATTCCCAAGTTTCAAAGTTATGTATAACTTCCCGATCACTGGGGACTACTGGACCAACCACTGATCCTGAGAACCGAGACTCTTGAGAATGGATTGGTGGTTGACCATGCACTTTCCTGATCAATTCCTTCTTAATGGAATCACTGGAGATAGCCAAAGGACTTTTCTGGTCGTCGGGCACTCCCATTAAGTATGGATGTGGCGGAGGTGCACATGTCTAATCACGGCTCCTTTCACCTAGTTCTCAGCATCGGTGGGGTTTGAACCCCCAGCGATCTGGAGGTTATCCCTTGGGATAGGGAATAACTTCCCAACCTGAGGATATCATTTTAAGTATTTTTTTTTTTATCATGGAAGGACATGTTCTCGTACCTCCTCGGAGAAGTAGATGACATTGAATGATGACGCTCTCCAGCCGGTGACCAAGTTGTAGAGTGCCTTGGAGACATAATCCTTCAGAAGATTCAATTTCACGGGGTCTCCATCCAATGTGCCCACCGCGAATGTCACAGCTCCAGTGAGGTTCTCAGGACACCGGGAGCAGAAGCAGCTGGGATGGTGGAGACTGGACATGTCTCGTGTGTGTCTTCTGATGTGAGCACATAAGATCACATCACATAATCCAAACCGGTCTCTAAGAGAGTGAGGAAAACAGCAACGTACAAACAAGCCGTCTCTCGTCTTCCTAGAGATACGCAGCACTTAGTGAGAGGAGCAATGCTCCCATCCGTGTTGTTATTTGGATGCAGTCTCCTGGATACACGACACAGGATAAGCAAGTCTGCACAAGTCACAGGTGGGACTGCAAGACCTGTAGGCAGCCATCTCAGCTACCTACTGGAAGACACAACCTCCTGGTTAGTCACCTGTGTTTGGTGGCTAACTACTAACCAGGATAAGGAGTACCGGACCTGTGGTCAACCATCTCAGCTTCCTACTGGAAGACATAACCTCCTGGTTAGTCACCTATGTTTGGTGGCTAACTACTAACCAGGATAAGGACTACCAGACCTGTGGTCAACCATCTCAGCTTCCTACTGGAAGACATAACCTCCTGGTTAGCCACTTGTGTTTAGTGGTTATCCAAGATCAGGACAACCGGACCTGTGGTCAACCATCTCAGCTACCTACTAGAAGACACAACCTCCTGGTTAGTCACCTGTGTTTGGAGGCTAACTACTAACCAGGATAAGGACTACCAGACCTGACGGCAACCATCTCAGCTTCCTACTAGAAGAACTAACCTCCTGGTTATTCACCTATGTTTGGTGGCTTAACAGGATAAAGACTACCAGACCTGACGGCAACCATCTCAGCTTCCTACTAGAAGAACTAACCTCCTGGTTATTCACCTATGTTTGGTGGCTTAACAGGATAAAGACTACCAGACCTGACGGCAACCATCTCAGCTACCTACTAGAAGAACTGACCTCCTGGTTATTCACCTATGTTTGGTGGCTAACTACTAAACAGGATAAGGACTACCGGACCTGTGGTCAACCATCTCAGCTTCCTACTGGAAGACATAACTTCCTGGATAGCCACTTGTGTTTAGTGGTTATCCAAGATCAGGACTACCGGACCTGTGGTCAACCATCTCAGCTTCCTACTGGAAGACATAACCTCCTGGTTAGCCACTTGTGTTTAGTGGTTATCCAAGATCAGGACTACCGGACCTGTGGTCAACCATCTCAGCTACCTACTGGAAGACACAACCTCCTGGTTAGTCACCTATGTTTGGTGGCTAACTACTAACCAGGATAAGGACTACCAGACCTGATGGCAACCATCTCAGCTACCTACTAGAAGAACTGACCTCCTGGTTATTCACCTATGTTTGGTGGCTTACCAGGATAAAGACTACCTGACCTGATGGCAACCATCTCAGCTACCTACTAGAAGAACTGACCCACTGGATAGTCATCTGTGTTGGATCCTCCGACTGAATGGTCTCCTACACTTTTCTAGGACACAGTGCATCAGGCCGGGGGGCTGCAACCCATGGCGGCCATGTTGATCGATAGCCTACCAGTGTTAAGTTCAACCTCCTATGAAGACCCATCTCCCGTGAGGTTCAGAACCGATTCCGGGGGAAGGGGGGTCCGAGGAGTTATGCGACAACCCGCGAGAGACGCGACAATCCGGATAACGTAAAAGTACCAAAATGATCGGTTCATCCATAAAACACACGGACCCGTCTGGTCCTGCGGAGGGCGACGCTCCTGGGCGTCATATTTATCATAGAGCTTAAAGTGACCCCTTTCTCTATTAAATCCCTCATGTCATATAACACACTGGGCAGCCAAAACTAGACCCCAAGAACCCTGAGACCCCAATACACAGCGCCCCGCATATTACACCCGTATGCAGCAGTCACACTCACCTGCTCAGATCTCGGACCGCCGGGCGCCAGGACCCCGGACATACGGTATGTGTACGACGCTCTGTTTACACAGACACCATGACAACGGGATATACCATTCTTATTTACAGGGGAGCACTACAGTCTAAAAAGCACGGTGTTCTATTCAATTTCGGAGCAGAATCCTTACATAAAATCCATAATATAAATCTACTAATCAGCCAGCACTAAGATTTCCTGTCATGAGATCAATACTTGTATCAATATCGGTTATTTTTGTTCTAGTGTTATAACGCGCGTTGAGTGGTTAAAACTGAATTAAAACGCAATTATCCGGGCAGGGAAACTGTAGGTATAAAGAGGGATCATCGGAGAGCGATATTAGAACGAAGTAAATTATAAATGCCCCCCTTTTTTGGTAATGGTCGCGTCCGGGAAATGCGGGATTCTCGCGAGATTTCGTTAATTCCTGCAGCCAATCAGCGGCGGCGGCGCAGTCCTGCCGGAAGGTGACATTGCTGCTGCTCGCGGTGTCATGGCGTCGCTGGTGCGGCTCGGGGGAGCGCTGAGAGCCGGGAGCCGCCTCTTCTGCGGGGCCGTGAGGAGGAGAACCGGGGTCCGCAAGTGAGTGAGGCCGCGGGGGGCAGAGGACGAGGGGGGAGGACGCTCAAAAAGGGCTGGCGCCGGGAATTCTGGGTAATAATCTTTATTTTTTATATAATCTTTATTTTTATATAGCGCTAACATATTCCGCAGCGCTTTACAGTTTGCACACATTATCATCACTGTCCCCAATGGGGCTCACAATCTAGAATCCCTATCAGTATGTCTTTGGGTAATGGAGGATTTAAAGGGGGTTTCCATGAATTTTCAGGTCACGTTTAATCCAACCTTTTCTTACATGTATGATTCTGTGTAAGATCTCCTCTTGCTGTCAGTGACTGGAATCCTCACGATTTCAGCACTTTGGCTGATTTTAGGCCATTTTTCTGCCAGAAATCTTTTTTTGGGCGGGTATTTCTAGGGAAGGCGACGGTTTTTGGACGCACATCACAGCGGGATAATATTTTTCTGACATAGGAGGGTGGGGTAAAACCATAAACGCTCATTTTGGGGATTTACCGTGGACGTCCTTAGTTGCCGTTTTGTGTATACAGCCCCTATGCAGACTTATGCACTTCCATGGTTCCTTCCAGCTGAAACGCAAGCCAAATCAAATGGTGGTCTGTTACCGTGGAGATGTGCATGGGGACTGCATACACAAAACGGTAGCAGGTTTATACTCCAAAGTTAATTTTGTTCTAAGATGCATTTACCTTCACCCCCCTTTTGTCTCCTCCCCCCCCCCCTTTGTCCCCTTCCCCCCCTTTTGTCTCCTTCCCCCCCCTTTTGTCCCCTTCCCCCCCTTTTTGTCCCCTTCCCCCCCCTTTTGTCCCCTTCCCCCTCCCCTTTTGTCCCCTTCCCCCCCCCTTTTGTCCCCTTCCCCCCCCTTTTGTCCCCTTCCCCCCCCCTTTTGTCCCCTTCCCACCCCCTTTTGTCCCCTTCCCCCCCCCTTTTGTCCCCTTCCCACCCCCTTTTGTCCCCTTCCCCCCCCCTTTTGTCCCCTTCCCCCCCTTTTGTCCCCTTCCCCCCCCTTTTGTCCCCTTCCCCTCCCCCCCTTTTGTCCCCTTCCCCCCCTTTTGTCCCCTTCCCCCTCCTTTTGTCCCCTCACCCCCACCCCTTTTGTCCCCTCACCCCCACCCCTTTTGTCCCCTTCCCCCCCTTTTGTCCCCGTCCCCTCCCCCCCTTTTGTCCCCTCACCCCAACCCCTTTTGTCCCCTCACCCCCACCCCTTTTGTCCCCTCACCCCCACCCCTTTTGTCCCCTTCACCCCCACCCCTTTTGTCCCCTTCCCCCCCCTTTTGTCCCCTTCCCCCTCCTTTTGTCCCCTCACCCCCACCCCTTTTGTCCCCTCACCCCCACCCCTTTTGTCCCCTTCCCCCCCTTTTGTCCCCGTCCCCTCCCCCCCTTTTGTCCCCTCACCCCAACCCCTTTTGTCCCCTCACCCCAACCCCTTTTGTCCCCTCACCCCCACCCCTTTTGTCCCCTTCACCCCCACCCCTTTTGTCCCCTCACCCCCCCTTTTGTCCCCTTCCCCCTCCTTTTGTCCCCTCACCCCCACCCCTTTTGTCCCCTTCACCCCCACCCCTTTTGTCCCCTCACCCCCCCCTTTTGTCCCCTTCCCCCCCTTTTGTCCCCTTCCCCTCCCCCCCTTTTGTCCCCTCACCCCCCCCTTTTGTCCCCTTCCCCCTCCTTTTGTCCCCTTCACCCCCACCCCTTTTGTCCCCTTCACCCTTTTTTTTAGCCTCCCCACACCCCCTTTTTACCCTTCTCCTTTTTTCCCTGTTCCTCTTGCCCCTCCTTTTGCGTCCCCCTCTTTTTTTCATGTTTTTTGCTCCTCTTGTCTCCTAGTGCGGGGGGCGAGGTTCACATAGCGCCACGATACAGAGAAATGGTGGAACTGACCAAGTCCCAGAACATTCAGGCCGAGCTGATCGGGGGCTTCATGTGGTTCTGGATTCTCTGGCATTTTTGGCACGACCCCGATGCAGTGCTGGTGAGAGTAATTTGCTGACTTTGGGATGCGTTTTTCTTTCTGTAGAACCTGCTGAGTTTTGGGGAGCCAGTTAATACTAATTAACAAGAGCTACTGGATCTTTAAAAGGGGGTTTATTACCAACAAGGTATTTACAATGACATACATGAGGGAAGTCTAACTAAGGGACAAGGGTACAATTAAAGGGAAGAGGTAATAGGAGAGGGTAGAGGAAACTGGGATGTGGGAAGGAGAAGATACATAACTGATCCTTACATATATATTAAACCAATACACATCCACACCCACGTACAAGCCATGACTCCACCATTGCAAATGTCCAATCGTCTTCTCGCAATGTGAACACTGTCATTGGCTGCAGTAATCATCACCTTCCTGCAGATGGCGTCCTCTTACTTGGGAAGAAAGTTTTTGTGTAGGACAGGTTCAACTCCATTTGGGCTGGCTCCAACATGTCCATTCACAGAACAATGGTTCGTCACCCGAACACCACAGGCATTGTGTATCCATATACATATCCATAGGCCGAAGACAGAATGTCTATCTCATGAGCACTGGCTTATAATGGAAACCCACAGGAGTTGTGTACATGTGTAGATAATGATAGGTCACAAACAGGATGGAGGCTATTGATTCAAGATTTCCACAGTGGACACCTATATCCTCCATTAGGTTGGAGGGCCAATATTCACTCAGTATGTAGATGCACCTCTGCCTTATCACTAAAACAAAGGACATCACACAAAAGAACACAGGCCTGATAGGTTAAAGGTACCAGTACACTTAATGACTTACCAAGGATCACAACCAGCGATACGACCTGGCCGTGATCGTTGGTAAGTCGTAGTGTGGTCACTGGAGAGCTGTCACACAGACGGCTCTCCAGCGACCAACGATGCCGAAGTCCCCGGGTAACCAGGGTAAACATCGGGATACTAAGCGCAGGGCTTATGCCTTGCCATAGAGAGGATTCCAAATTGTGAGCGGGGTGCCGGAGACATAGAGGTACAGGGCTGAGGCCCAGGAGAGGCCGGAGCATGGCACACGCAGGGCACAAACTCCTGCCCCAGTGCAGGGAGGGCAGAGATGATCGAGAATCTACTGGGAGAAGATTTAGAGATTTTTAGGACCAGAAAGACTTGGGGTCTTCAGCGAGTGCTGTAATATGCGACTATTGAGGAGCCTACAGCAGCCTCATCAGACCTAATGATCACACGTGGAGGTCACAAAGTTTCTCTTTATTTTATTTTTTCTATAGGGTCACTTTCCATATCCGGACCCCTCACAGTGGACTGACGAGGAGCTGGGAATACCCCCCGAAGATGAAGAGTGACGCTCTCTCCAGTAAGAGCAAGGCGTGACCTCCTTAGACATCCTGCAGTGGCGGCCCCCTAAGCTGAGGAATACTCTGCACCGAGGGGCGACGCTCTGGGTTACACAACAGCCCCTAAAATCAGTAGGCCGGGGAGTGCAGGAGAGGAGCTGCTCTCTGCCCTGTTTAAAGGGAACCAGTCACTTAATTCATCAAGAATAAAGCCGAGCCGGCAGTATGATTGCGGATATATTATATTCTCTGTTACGGTGATCTCCTGGAGCGGTGCTGGGAACAGCCGGCCAGGGATGGAGCCGGACTAGTCTAGTCTCTGCCTATGGTCCCCGGCCGGATCCTCTAACTACATTCTTTGGATTCATGCTGTCCGAGGTTTGTGCAGCCTGAATCAGCTGACCGCTTCCCTTTAATAGTCTCTATTACATCCATAAGGCTAGGTTCACATTGCGTTAATGGGTTAACGCTAACGGACTGCGTTGCACGGCGAAAATGTCACAATACCGTGCAACGGGTCCGTTAGCGCACCCATTGACAGCAATGTGATTTGTACCTGTAGCGCATCGCTAGCGCATGCCATTTTCGGCACACGCTAGCGATGTGCCGTTCTTTTGTGACGGACCTCGGACGCTGCTTGCAGCGTCCGAGGTCCGTCCCTCGCTAGCGCAGATCGGGGATCTGCGCTAGCGGGGACGGTGAACGCGGCCCCAAAATAAACATTGCGTTAGCGCAATCCGCTAGCGATATGCGCTTATCGGATTGCCCTAACGCAATGTGAACCTAGCCTAAGGCTTATGTAGGTCGCTTTAACCCTCTAATGATCACCCGTTTCGGCCCCAAGTGAATAAGGGACATAGATGGGTTCTCCGCCAGGTTTGACAGCGATCGCAGGAAGGTTCCACCCATGTCGGCTTGTGGTCACGAACAGATTGAAGGATTTCCGTCACAACATTGTTCTTGGGCCTCACGTAGACATCTGTCACCTCGATCCCAGCAAGAACCGTGATGCGCGGTCTGTCTGCAGATCTCCCGACCCGAACTGTCCATCCTCGTATCGGGAGAGCCGCGAACAGTCCACGCACTGAGGGCTGTGCTCAGACAGGAGTCCTAACTGGTATCAGTCCATTGTATAGCCGGGGACGCCGTGTTTTTCCATCCCATAAATCTATTAGATGTCACTATTGGCAACAGTCCAAACGATAGCCAGAGCTCTTATCATCTTAAAATAATTGCTTTATTGATCTAGTGGTATAAAAGGCACAAAAACAGGCAACATGTTTCAGACCTGCGTGGCCAAGGCTCGACAAAGCACCGTGCAGGCCTGACACATGTTGCTTGGGAGCGCAATAGAGATTTCTGCCCTTTTTTAATTGTTTTTTTTTCTACCATGTTTTTGCCTTTTTATATCACTGGATCAATAATATGAATTATTTTTTTTAGAAGATGTGAGTGCCGGCTATCGTTTGGACTGTGGCTATTCCTGGAGTATTTTGTCGTGCACCCGGACAGGTGAGCGGATTGTTTCACAATAGACGTCATTGCTGTCCTCCGCTGCACTGACAATGGGGCGGAGCGGATGTGATATAGGGCAATTCTAGATTTACCTGCCTTTGTATTGTAACGCTTTTTCTTTTCTTTTGCAGAGGTACCGGCTCTTCCCCGTGAGGCGCTCCTCCAGATTCTTGTAAATAAACGTAAATTCTATTTATGGATCTTGTGGTTTTTTTACTTTAAAATTGCCTCAATCGTCATGAGCCATTTAATATCTCGTCTTAACCCCTTCATGACCCAGCCTATTTTGACCTTAATGACCTGGCCGTTTTTTGCAATTCTGACCAGTGTCCCTTTATGAGGTAATAACTCAGGAACGCTTCAACGGATCCTAGCGGTTCTGAGATTGTTTTTTCGTGACATATTGAGCTTCATGTTAGTGGTAAATTTAGGTCAATAAATTATGCGTTTATTTGTGATAAAAACGTAAATTTGGCGAAAATTTTGAAAATTTCACAATTTGAATTTTTATTCTGTTAAACCAGAGAGTTATGTGACACAAAATAGTTAATAAATAACATTTCCCACACGTCTACTTTACATCAACACAATTTTGGAAACAAAATTTTTTTTTGCTAGGAAGTTATAAGGGTTAAAATTTGACCAGCGATTTCTCATTTTTACAACGAAATTTACAAAACCATTTTTTTTAGGGACCACCTCACATTTGAAGTTAGTTTGAGGGGTCTATATGGCTGAAAATACCCAAAAGTGACACCATTCTAAAAACTGCACCCCTCAAGGTGCTCAAAACCACATTCAAGAAGTTTATTAACCCTTCAGGTGCTTCACAGCAGCAGAAGCAACATGGAAGGAAAAAATGAACATTTAACTTTTTAGTCACAAAAATTATCTTTTAGCAACAATTTTTTTATTTTCCCAATGGTAAAAGGAGAAACTGAACCACGAAAGTTGTTGTCCAATTTGTCCTGAGTACGCTGATACCTCATATGTGGGGGTAAACCACTGTTTGGGCGCACGGCAGGGCTTGGAAGGGGAGGAGCGCCATTTGACTTTTTGAATGAAAAATTGGCTCCACTCTTTAGCGGACACCATGTCACGTTTGGAGAGCCCCCGTGTGCCTAAAAATTGGAGCTCCCCCACAAGTGACCCCATTTTGGAAACTAGACACCCCAAGGAACTTGTCTAGATGCATAGTGAGCACTTTGAACCCCCAGGTGCTTCACAAATTGATCCGTAAAAATGAAAAAGTACTTTTTTTTCACAAAAAAAATCTCTTAGCCTCATTTTTTTCATTTTCACATGGGCAATAGGAAAAAATGGATCCTAAAATTTGTTGGGTAAACCACTGTTTGGGCGCACGGCGGGGCTCGGAAGGGAAGGCACGCCATTTGGCTTTTTAAATGGAAAATTAGCTCCAATCATTAGCGGACACCATGTCACGTTTGGAAAGCCCTTGTGTGCCTAAACATTGGAGATCCCCCACAAATGACCCCATTTTGAAAACTAGACCCCCAAAGGAACTAATCTAGATGTGTGGTGAGGACTTTGAACCCCCAAGTGCTTCACAGAAGTTTATAACGCAGAGCCATGAAAATTTAAAAAAAAAATATTTGCTCAAAAATGATCTTTTAGCCTGCAATTTTTTATTTTCCCAAGGGTAACAGGAGAAATTTGACCCCAAAAGTTGTTTTCCAGTTTCTCCTGAGTACAGTGATACCCCATATGTGGGGGTAAACTACTGTTTGGGCACATGCCGGGGCTCAGAAGTGAAGTAGTGACGTTTTGAAATGCAGACTTTGATGGAATGCTCTGCGGGAGTCACGTTGCGTTTGCAGAGCCCTTGATGTGGCTAAACAGTAGAAACCCCCCACAAGTGACCCCATTTTGGAAACTAGACCCCGAAAGGAACTTTTTCCCGTATCCCATGACAGCACACCTGAGAGAGGGATCCGCCCAGTCGGGACAGGAAACCTACCGAAACAAAAGGGCGGTACCTCTCCCTCGCTTCAGTTGGGTTTCCTGTCCTGACGGGAACCCTTGTGCTGAATCACGGCGGTACTTTTTTGTTTTTATTTTTTCGTTGTTAGAAGATCCACTTACCCACTCCCGTCCCGGCACTTGAAGAGCAGGCAGGACGCCTGTATGTCGGCCTTCGGGACGCTGGTAGCGCCGTCCGCAGATCCTTCGGGCTCTTGCGCACGTGCGGGCGTCGGTCCAGCGCAGTCCGGATCTCGAGCCATTCTGCGGCTGCCACGCCGCTCTCTCCCCCTCTGCTGGAGCGACTTCCGGGTGCGCGGCTGGCGTTCAGTGCAGAGCACGCTGGGTATGGGCGTGCCTGCGTGACGTCAGAGAGGTGCGCCGGATCCAAGATGGCGGCGCCCATGGATTGAAACGCCGGTAATTATGTGAGCTCTCCGGCGGTGTTCTGGAGGGGGAGAGGAGCAAGAATTGTTACCGAAAGAGGCGGGGAGCGCTGTGGAACGACCCCTTATTAAGGGGGTGGCTGCAATAGATCGCTGCTCGTTCCCATACAGTTTCCAGAGATGGAGGGTATGGAGCAGCAGCAGCTATTACAGCAGCAGCAGCAGCAAGAGCCCTTATCAGGCGATACATCTGCTCGTCATCATCCTAAGAAGAATAGCCGCTCAAGTGGAAGGAGCAGCAATCATCCTAGTCGGACGTCTCAGGACTCTTCGACATCCAGGAGGAATGTTCCCCGTGCTCCCAGTCCGCCTCGGAATCCGGTACCCTTTATGGTCAGCGGGTGGTGAGTGATCTACGTGAATGTCACCCTGGTGGTAATGGGCTACATTTTCTGTTTACTTGGCAGGCGCCGAGGAAGGCTAGTTCCAAGACAAAGAATAAAGAATGTGCCCTCTGTAATGTCCCATTGGCAGTTCAGTGGCAGAAAAGTCTTTGTATAGATTGTATTCAAAAGACTATCCAGGAAGAAAGCCCTGACTTTGCCTCTAGTCTTAGAGCAATAATCAGAGCCGAAGTACAAGACTCTGTTAAAGCAGCCCTTAAGAAAAAGGGTGGTAAGCACCCTGAACCAGTTTCGGGTTCTGAGGTATCTCCTTCTGATTAGGAAGGTCAGGAGGAACCGTTATCTCCCTGCTCCTCTTCTCCTAAGTCCTCTGGCTCCTCTTCTGATAGTGATGTTGGGGCCGTCCGTGCTTTCTTACTGAGAACACGGACAAGCTAGTAAAAGCCGTTAGAGCTTCAATGGGCCTTAAAGATGAGAAAGCGGCCAAATCCCTGGAGGACATAATGTTTGGGGGTTTAGAGGAAAAGAGAAAACGCACCTTCCCAGTCAATTCCAGAATAAAAGCCCTTATAGAAAAAGAGTGGAGGAAACCAGAAAAATCGGGTAATCTTCCCTCGGCTTCTAAAAGACGTTACCCCTTTGAGGATAAAGATTCTGAGACTTGGGATAAGGTTCCGAAAATCGATGGTGCGGTGGCTAGATCGTCTAAAAAATTATCCCTTCCCTTAGAAGATTCTGGCGTATTAAGGGATCCTTTAGATAAAAAAGCGGATGGGTTCCTAAGACACACCTGGGAAGCAACCGCAGGGGGCTTGAAACCAGCAATCGCAGGAACCTGTGTCTCTCGCTCCCTTATTGTCTGGCTGCAGCAGATAGAGGAGCAACTGAAGTCTAAAGCCCCGAGAGATGAAATTCTACCCAATGTAACTTTGGCTAAAGGTGCAGCTGCCTTCGTAGCGGATTCCTCTGCAGACTCTGTAAGACTGGCAGCTAGGGCTGCAAGTTTATCCAATGCAGCTAGACGTGCTCTCTGGTTGAAGGGATGCCCGGGGGATCTACCTTCAAAAAATAGACTTTGTTCTATACCATGTGACGGCCATTTCCTCTTCGGTCAAAAATTGGAAGACATTTTAGAGAAAGCAGGAGATAGGAAAAAGGGATTCCCTCGTTTTCCTGTGGACTTTAGAAGGCCTTATTTTCGGAGGGGCAAATTTAGTAGAGGCCGCCCCCCGGGAGATAGAAGGAATTGGGACTCCAGAGACAGAAGGGGATCTGGATACATGTTTAAAGGTCCCTCAACATCGGCAAAAAAGCCCTCCCAATGACGCCAGGCCAGAGGTGGGGGGAAGGCTTTCATCTTTTCTCCCAGCCTGGGTAGACATCTCCCCCAGTCATTGGACTCTAAAGGTCATCGAACACGGCCTAAGAATAGATTTTGTTTTTCCACCGCGACAAACTTTTGTTTTAACGCCCCAAAGAAAGACTCCAGAGGAGCAGCTAGCCTTGGAGGCAGAGGTACTGGAGCTCGTATCAAAACGGGTTCTTGTGGAGGTCCCGGGGGAAGAGCAGGGAAAAGGTTTTTACTCTCCTCTTTTTCTCATACGAAAGCCAGACGGGTCCCTGAGAACTATTATCAATTTTAAAAATCTAAATCGGTCAATAGTAAACTGCTCCTTCAAAATGGAGTCAGTAAATACGGCCATAAAACTCTTATTCCCAGGTTGCTTCATGGCAGCCATAGACCTAAAGGACGCCTATTACCACGTCCCAATTCATCAAGACCACCAAAAATACCTAAGGGTGGCGGTTTATGTACAGGGCTGTCTCAGGCACTATCAGTATGCTGCCCTACCATTCGGCCTATCAATAGCACCGAGAATTTTTACAAAATTGTCAGAGGTCATGTCCTTCCTCCGCTCTCAGAATGTAGTTATAGTTCCGTATCTGGACGACTTCCTCATAATAGGGAACTCATCAACACATTGCCAAACACAAATAGAACAAGTCATATCAACGCTACAGCGGTTGGGGTGGAAAATAAATCTTGCCAAGTCAAGGTTGACGCCGGAGCTAGTGCAATCTTTTCTGGGTTTAGTCCTGGATTCCAGGCGTCAGCTTTGTCTTTTGCCAGAAAACTGGTCAAAATTCAAAATCTTGTAGAGTCAGCGATTCATCACCCCGTAATGACATTGAGAAGGGCAATGTCCCTGTTGGGTTCTCTGACTTCATGTATACCGGCAGTAAGATGGGCACAGTTCCATTTAAGACAATTACAATGGGAGGTCCTGTCAGCGCAGAGGTGGTTAAAAGGGCATTTAGAGTGGAAACTACGCCTTTCATTAGATGTAACAGATTCCCTAAAATGGTGGGCGGTAAGAGACCATTTGATATCAGGGGTCCAGTGGATAACTCCGATAGATCAAATCATGACCACAGATGCAAGCGGTTCAGGATGGGGAGCTCATTTGGGGACTCTCTCAGTTCAGGGATCTTGGTCCCAATCAGAATCACAACAAGCGTCAAACCTGAGAGAGTTATGGGCAGTAGAAAAAGCTGTGAAACATTTCCTACCCATCCTCCAGGGTCATCACACCAGGGTCATGTCAGACAATCGCGCTGTAGTCGCATATATCAAGCACCAAGGGGGGACGAGATCCCCTTCCCTGATGAAGTCAGCATCTGTCCTCCTACAACTAGCGGAGCGCCACCTACTCTCCCTCTCGGCTCTCCATATAAAGGGAGTCGAGAATACGAAAGTAGACTTCCTAAGTCGCAAAACACTGAAACAAGGAGAGTGGTCTTTGAATCCCCGAGTGTTTCAACAGATAGTGCAGGCTTGGGGCCTACCTGTGATAGATTTGTTTGCCACCCTAAACAACAGGAAGGTAGAGAACATCTGTTCACTAGACCCAAGAGAAAAACCCTTTGCAGTAGATGCCCTCCACATACAATGGAATTTCAGTCTCGCATATGTGTTTCCACCAATAGCGATGATTCCGACGGTAGTGAGAAAAATCAGAATGGAGCAGGCGAGAGTAATTTTGATTGCTCCATTCTGGCCAAAAAGACCTTGGTTCTCCCTCCTGAGACAAATGTCAGTGACCGATCCATGGATCCTGCCAGAAATTCCGGACCTGCTTACTCAGGGTCTAATATGCCACTCTCAAGTGAAGGGCTTCCATCTTGCAGCCTGGAATTGGAGAGGGCATTACTGAGTAGGCAGGGGTTTTCACCAGGGCTTGTCTCCACCTTGTTGAAAAGTAGAAAACCAGTTACATCAAGGATATATGGCAGGACATGGAAAAAGTTTCTAGATTTTTCAGGGCAACCTTTGGGGGACAAAGCTCCTGTGGGTACTATTTTAGAATTTTTACAGGCGTGGTTGCAGTTGGGATTAGCAACTAATACGCTCAAGGTACAAGTGTCGGCATTAGGAGCCTTGTATAACTGTAATCTGGCCTCCAATAGATGGGTGTCCCGCTTTATTAAATCGTGTAGTAGGTCTAGACCAGTGGTAATTCAGAGGGTTCCTCCATGGGATTTAAATCTGGTGTTAGAGGCTCTGACTAGTGTTCCGTTTGAACCCTTGCAGGAGTCCTCAATAAAAATACTTACACTTAAGACAGTACTTCTGGTAGCGTTGACATCAGCCCGTAGGGTGAGTGACTTGCAAGCCCTGTCCATCTCCCCTCCTTACACACAGATATTTGATGACAGAGTAGTACTCAGACCGGATCCGGCATATCTGCCGAAAGTAGTTCTTAAATTTCATAGGAGTCAAGAAATTGTGTTGCCCTCTTTCTGTAATAATCCTAAAAACCCAGGGGAAGAGAAATTTCATACGCTTGACGTAAGAAGAGCTATTTTACAGTATATATCTCTGACTAGTCAGTGGAGGAAGGATCAATCACTATTTATAGCTTTCCAGGGTAGCAGGAAGGGTTATGGGGTATCCAAGGGTACTATTGCTAGGTGGATTAGGGAGGCCATTTCCTTATCCTATGCTTCTCATGGTGCCCCGATCCCTGAAGGCATCAAGGCTCACTCCACCAGAGCCGTGGCTACTTCCTGGGCAGAAAAAGCAGAGGTATCGATTGATCAAATCTGTAAGGCCGCTACCTGGTCCTCACCGTCTACCTTCTTTAGACACTACCGGCTAGATCTATCCTCCTCAACTGACCTTACCTTTGGTAGAAGGGTGCTGCAAGCGGTGGTCCCTCCCTAAGGTGTTCCTTTCTCCAAAAATCTCTCAGGTGTGCTGTCATGGGAGACTGGAAAACACCAAGGTTACTTACTGGTAGCCGGTTTTTCCGGAGCCCATGACAGCACCTGTATGTTCCCTCCCCTCTTTTGTCACCCTTTGGTGCGCACTTTTAGTTGGGTGTTTTTTGTTATTATTATAATGTGGTGATGGATTACCATGTGTACTAACCAAGGAGGCCTCTCATGCTCTGAAAACCAACTGAAGCGAGGGAGAGGTACCGCCCTTTTGTTTCGGTAGGTTTCCTGTCCCGACTGGGCGGATCCCTCTCTCAGGTGTGCTGTCATGGGCTCCGGAAAAACCGGCTACCAGTAAGTAACCTTGGTGTATCTAGATGGGTGGTGAGCACTTTGAACCCCAAAGTGCTTCACAGAAGTTTATAACGCAGAGCCGTGAAAATAATAAATACGTTTTCTTTCCTCAAAAATAATTATTTAGCCCAGAATTTTTTAATTTTTCCCTTCACCATGACAGCACCGCACATGAGAGATGGTATCCGCCCCCAGGAACAGGAAACCTGCAGCAGAGATAAAAGAATGGGGCGGCCACTCTCTCCTCAGTTTTGGTTTCCTGTTCCTGCAGGTGGACGCCTGTGGCAGAGCTCCTACCTCCGGAGGGATACCCCTCTGACGATTCCGGTCCGGAGGCCGAGGTCCGCGGGGGGGGGCCAGCCATGCTCGGCGGCGCTGCGTGCGGTGCTGCCCGGGTGAAGAGGCTTCTGTGCGCGCCTGTTTCTCCCCTCGCCGGACTCCCCGGCGACCGCTCTGGGCAGGAGGCAGGTCCGGGGGGCGTGTCCTTCACTGACGCCGGCCGCCGAAGTGAAGGAAGACTACTTCCGGTCGCGCCGGAAGTAACGTCACACGCCGAAAGGAGCCGGTGTGCTGGACACTTCCGGGCGGAAGTTGCTCCAGAGGCGCGCACACCGCTCCTTTCCAATATAACAGAAGCAACCTGGTATGGTCGCTGGTCTCTCTTCTGCAAGCGAGTCTGCCTGCTAAAATGACCGAATCAGCGATGGATCCTGAGATGCCTGCGCCCAGAATGTCTGAAGAGGCACAAGTTACCGTGGTATCCAGGGTCCTGGAGGGGTGAGTGCCTCTGTAAGGCAATCCACACATACTGATACCCTGTATACTGTGTCTTTTAGGGAAGAAAAGCCACCTGCAAACAAAAGAATAGGGGGTGTCCACTATGTAAGGAAACGCTCCCTAGGCTATATAATAAAAGAATCTGTCAGACCTGTATAGACAAGACAGTGGCAGAAGAATCATCTTCCTTGTTACAGAATATTAAGACAATAATACGGGAAGAAGTTAAAACTACAGTTAAGGAACAACTGAAACATCACACAACAAGAGAAACCCCCCCTCCTCCAACAAGTGAACAGGGTTCGTGCATGGATTCAGGGGATGAGCCGGGAGCATTAACCCCCTCTGATGCCTCAGACTTAGACTCCTCGGATGAGGAGTATGGCCACCCATATTTTCAATCCGAAGATATTGGGAAACTGCTCAAACTTGTTAGAGCAACTATGGGGGTTGAAACCCCAAAGGAGCTACGATCTATTCAAGATAGCATGTTCAGTAACTTAGAGGAGAAGAAGCGTAAGGTTTTTCCCTTCCATGATAATATAGTTAATCTAATTAAAAAAGAGTGGAAAAAGCCCAATAAAAAGATGTCCATCCCTCAAGCCCTTAAACGCAAGTACCCCTTTGATGAAGAGGTCTGTGAGAAGTGGGAAAAGGCTCCCAAATTAGACGCTGCTATAGCCAGCACCTCTAAAGGGGTAGCATTGCCATTTGAGGATATGGGAGCCCTAAAAGACCCCCTTGACAAAAAGGCAGATGCCTTTCTAAAATCGGCTTGGGAGGCATCAACATGGTCATTTAAACCCGGGGTTGCTGCCACTTGTACGGCCCGTGCTATGGTCAAGTGGTTGGAAGAGTTAAGTGACCAAATCAAAAATAAGTGCCCACGAGAAAGGCTACTGGAGGCATTGCCCTCCCTTCAAGGTGCCGCAAAATTCCTGGCAGATGCCTCAATCGATTCTGTCAGAAGTGCCGCACGTGCCTGTGCTTTGTCCAATTCAGGTCGTAGAGCATTGTGGCTGAAGAATTAGTCGGCTGACTTCCAATCGAAGGTCAAGCTTTGTGGGGTACCTTGTGAAGGACAATATCTTTTTGGCAAAGCTCTAGACGAGATTCTTGAGAAAGCGTCAGACAAAAAGAAACGATTTCCACCTCCTTCCTTTCCTAGGCGCCGGTGGGAGACTTCCCGTTCGTCCTTTCGGGGATCTGGATACCGAGGGACCCGCGGTCGTTCAGATGACAGGTCTGGCCGAGGCAGACCTTGGAGGGATCGAAGGGAAAAGGGATTCCTATTCAACAAGACTCCCCCTAAGTCTGATCCCAAACACCAATGACGCCAGGATTCCGGTGGGGGGGAAGACTTCGATTGTTTGTCCACCACTGGGCGGCACTACCAGCTTCCCAATGGATAACCAACCTATTGTCAGAAGGTCTAAAACTCAAGTTCTCCAGCCTCCCACCAAATCGTGTGATAATGACCCATGTAGGGAAAACAAATCAGGCCACGCTAGAAAGAGAAATTCATCTCATACAAAAAGAGGTATTAGTGAAGGTTCCTCTTCAGGAAATAGGGAAAGGGTTCTACAGCACCTTGTTCCTAACGCCGAAACCAGACGGCTCATTGAGAGATATTCAATTTGAAAGCTCTAAATCGTTATATTCAAATAGACAAATTCAAAATGGAAACTCTAAAAACTGCGATAAAAGTACTCAACCCAAACTGTTATATGGCAGTAATCGATCTCACCGATGCTTACTACCATGTGCCGATCGCAGTCCAACATCAGCAATATCTGAGACTACTGGTAAACCTAGGAGAAACCCCCACCCACCTACAGTATCAATGTCTTCCCTTTGGGGTAGCTATAGCACCCCGAGTGTTTACCAAAATTATTTCCGAAGTAGCGTCCTTCATCAGAAAAGAAGACATATTACTGGTGCCTTATTTAGACGATTTTTTGATAATAGCAAACCGCAAAGAAGATTGCGAGAAAACGATCACAAGAGTGCTAGACGTGCTAACCAGATTAGGATGGCTGATAAACCGGAAGAAGTCAAAACTTATTCCAACACAGTCTCAGGAATTCCTCGGGATCCTACTAGATTCCGTCAATCAAGAGTGTATCCTCCCACAAAGGAAAATCCAGTCTATCCAACAAAAAATACGACTGTTTCAACAACGATCTATATCTCTACGGAATGCAATGTCGCTCCTGGGAGTTCTAACGGCGACAATTCCAGCAACGCGATGGGCTCAAAGCCACACAAGAGAATTACAATGGCAGATACTAGCCGAACAAGTGAGGAATCCTTACAATCTGAATCGGAAGATTCTTCTATCCCCAAGGGTTCAGGAGTCTTTGCAATGGTGGCTAGAAACAAAAAATCTAATCAAAGCAGTACCATGGACAATACAAAATCCAGTAGTCCTCACTACCGATGCAAGCCCATGGGGATGGGGGGCTCACGTGAAAGACCAGATCCTACAGGGTCAATGGGAGGCCTCAATGACAGCAGCATCTTCCAATCTAAAAGAACTGTCGGCAGTGAGGCAAGCACTTCTTCAAATAGGAGAAGAGATACAAGGAAGACATGTGGTGGTGTTGTCCGACAACAACACGACGATAGCCTATATAAATCGCCAAGGGGGCACAAGATCTCCATTCCTCATGGCAGAAGCCAAAGAGCTTTTTATGTGGGCCGAAAGCAACCTTCTCTCTCTAACCGGAACATACTTAAGAGGATCAGAGAACCAAGTAGCCGACTTCCTAAGCCGTCACTCATTACATCAAGGGGAGTGGTCCCTGAACCAGGAAGTCTTTGGGAAAATATGTGCCAACTGGGGCGTTCCAGAAATAGACTTATTCGCCACAAAACAAAATCGGAAAGTGAAGAAGTTTTATTCTCTCAACCCAAGAGAACACCCGGAGGGAGTAAACGCGTTTCTATACCAGTGGAACTTCCATCTGGCATACGCATTTCCCCCAATACCGTTAATCCCGACAGTCCTCAGGAAAATTCGGGAAGACAAGGCACGAGTTATCCTCATAGCTCCTTTTTGGCCGAAAAGGGCATGGTTCACATGGCTCAGACGCATGTCTATCTCGGACCCGTGGATCCTCCCAGATGCCTCGGATCTCCTATACCAGGGACCAGTTCAACACCCTCAAGTACACAGGCTTCATCTCACCGCCTGGAACATGAGAGGGGACTTCTATTAGCAAAGGGATTCTCGAACCCTTTAGTGACCACACTGCTCGCCAGCAGGAAAAAAGTCACCTCAGAGAAATATCAAAAGATTTGGCAAAAATTCCTGGAATTCTCAGGGCGACAGTTGTCCGAGTCAAGCCAAGAAGTCCCGGTAAAATAAATTTTAGAATTTCTCCAAAAAGGGTTGGAAAGGGGGCTATCTACTAGCACCCTAAAGGTGCATGTCTCCGCCCTGGGTGCGCTGTTTGATCAGAAACTTGCTGACCACCCTTGGGTCTATAGGTTCATCCGAGCCTCCTTTACATCTAGACCCTCAAAATTATTACCTAAGGTGGCTCCCTGGGATTTAAATTTAGTTTTGAATGCTTTAACTGTTTCCCCCTTTGAACCTCTTAATTCTATTTCAATAAAATCTTTGACATTAAAAACTGTCCTCCTGGTTGCTTTAACTTCAGCCCGCCGTATTTGCGAGCTGCAAGCTATTTCTGTAAACCCTCCTTACACTACCTTCCAGGATGACAGAGTGGTTATCAAAACCGACCCGGCCTTCCTTCCGAAGGTCAATTCAAAATTTCATAGGGACCAGGAAATTATTTTGCCCTCTTTTTGTTCTCAACCAAAATCCCAGGGAGAGCAAACCTTCCATTGTCTTGATGTCAGACGCTGCCTGCTTCAATACATAGAAGCCACAAAATCTTGGCGTCAGTCATCAGCCCTTTTTGTCGCCTTCCAGGGGACAAACAGGGGGAAAAAGGCCTCAAAGGCAACTATTGCACGGTGGTTGCGGACGGCTATTTCACTTTCGTATTCCTCTTCTGGCCAAATCCCCCCACAAGGTGTTGCGGCCCACTCCACGCGTGCTATTGCCACATCCTGGGCGGAAAGGGCAAACGCCTCGGTGGAACAGATTTGTAGGGCGGCAGTATGGTCTTCACCCTCTACCTTCTTCCGACATTATAGGTTAGATTTAGGTCTATCAAACTTGTCTTTCGGGAGAGAGGTGTTATCTGCTGTTGTCCCACCCTAGGAATCTTCTATTCCTTCCTCTCATGTGCGGTGCTGTCATGGTGAAGGGAAAAAATAATTACTTACGGGTAATTTGATTTTCCAGAACCATGACAGCACCGCATTAATTCCCGCCCTATCTTGGTGATGGTTGTGTGTTTCAAAAAAAAAAAAAAAAAGTTTCTATGTATCTAAATATACTTTAAAACATATATGTATAGATAAGAGCTAATGAACAGCTATACAATGTAAATATGATATGAGTGTGTACTAACAAAGCGGTCATCTTCCATACTCTAAAACAAACTGAGGAGAGAGTGGCCGCCCCATTTTATCTCTGCTGCAGGTTTCCTGTTCCTGGGGGCGGATACCATCTCTCATGTGCGGTGCTGTCATGGTTCTGGAAAATCAAATTACCCGTAAGTAATTATCATTTTTCCCAAGGGTAACAGGAGAAATTTGACCCCAATATTTGTTGTCCAGTTTCTCCTGAGTACGGTGATACCCCATGTGTGGGAGTAAACCACTGTTTGGGCACATGCCGGGGCTCGGAAGTAAAGTAGTGACTTTTGAAATGCAGACTTTGATGGAATGGTCTGCGGGTGTCACGTTGCGTTTGCAGAGCCCCTGGTGTGCCTAAACAGTAGAAACCCCCCACAAGTGACCCCATTTTAGAAAATAGACCCCCCAAGGAACTTATCTAGATATGTGGTGAGCACTTTGAACCCCCAAGTGTTTCACAGACGTTTACAACGCAGAGCCGTGAAAATAAAAGATCATTTTTCTTTCCTCAAAAATGATGTTTTAGCAAGCATTTTTTTATTTTCACAAGGGTAACAGGAGAAACTGGACCCCAGTAATTGTTGCGCAGTTTCTCCTGAGTACACTGATACCCCATATGTGGGGGTAAACCACTGTTTGGGCACACGTCGGGGCTCGGAAGTGAGGGAGCACCATTTGACTTTTTGAATACAAGATTGGCTGGAATCAGTGGTGGCGCCATGTTGCGTTTGGAGACCCCTGATGTGCCTAAACAGTGGCAATTCTACCTCCAACACTAACCCCAACACACCCCTAACCCTAATCCCAACTGTAGCCATAACCCTAATCACAACCCTAACCACAACCCTAATTCCAACCCTAACCCTAAGGCTATGTGCCCACATTGCGGATTCGTGTGAGATTTTTCAGCATCATTTTTGAAAAATCCACGGGTAAAAGGCACTGCGTTTTACCTGCGGATTTACCGTGGATTTCCAGTGTTTTTTGTGCGGATTTCACCTGCGGATTCCTATTGAGGAACAGGTGTAAAACGCCGCGGAATCCGCACAAAGAATTGACATGCTGCGGAAAATACAACGCAGCGTTTCCGCGTGGTATTTTTCGCACCATGGGCACAGCGGATTTGGTTTTCCATAGGTTTACATGGTACTGTAAACCTGATGGAACACTGCTGCGAATCTGCAGCTGCCAATCCGCTGCGGATCCGCAGCCAAATCCGCATAGCCTAATTCTAAAGGTATGTGCACACACTGCGGAAAACGCTGCGGATCCGCAGCAGTTTCCCATGAGTTTTTCAGTTCAATGTAAACCTATGGGAAACAAAAATCGCTGTACACATGCTGCAGAAAAACTGCACGGAAACGCAGCGGTTTACATTCCGCAGCATGTCACTTTTTTCTGCGGATTCCGCAGCGGTTTTACAACTGCTCCAATAGAAAATCGCAATTGTAAAACCGCAGTGAAATGCGCAGAAAAACCGCGGTAAATCTGCCATAAATCCGCAGCGGGATTTATCAAATCCGCAGCGGAAAAATCCGCAGAGGACCAGAATACGTGTGCACATACCGAAACCCTAACCCTAGTTCTTACCCCAACCTTAGTGGAAGAAAAAAAAATATCTTTATTTTTTTATTGTCCCTACCTAGGGGGGTTGCAAAGGGGGGGGTCATTCAGTATTTTTTTTATTTTGATCACTGCGATAGGTTTTATCGCAGTGATCAAAACGCACTTGAAACGAATCTGCCTGCCGGCAGATTCGGCGGGCGCACTGCGCATGCGCCCGCCATTTTGAAAGATGGCGGCGCCCAGGAAAGAAGACGGACGGACCACGGGAGGCTCGGTAAGTATGATGGGGTGGGGGGGAAGCACGGGGGGTTGGATCGGAGCATGGGGGGGTAAATCGGAGCACGGGGGGTGGATCGGAGCACGGGGTGGGGGGTGCATTGGAGCATCGGGGGGTGGATCGGACTGCAGGGGGGGTGGATCAGACTGCAGGGGGGGTGGGATTGGAGCACGGGGGGTGATTGGAGCACGGGGGAGCGGACAAGAGCACGGGGGGGAGCGGACAGGAGGACGGAGGGGAGGGGAGCAGTGTAAAGGACAGATCGAAGGGCTGGGGGGGCGATCGGTGGGGTGGGGGCACATCAGTGTTTCCAGCTATGGCCGATGATATTGCAGCATCGGCCATGGCTGGATTGTAATATTTCACCAGTTATAATAGGTGAAATATTACAAATCGCTCTGATTGGCAGTTTCACCTTTACAGCCAATCAGAGCGATCGTAGCCACGGGGGGGTGAAGCCACCCCCCCTGGGCTAAACTACCACTCCCCCTGTCCCTGCAGATCGGGTGAAATGGGAGTTAACCCTTTCACCCGATCTGCAGGGACGCGATCATTCTGTGACACAGCATATGCGTCACAGGTCGGATTGGCACCGACTTTCATGACGCATACGCTGTCACAGGTCGGGAAGGGGTTAAAGGGAAGGTGCCACCAGTTTTCTTGTATTTTTTTTTTTTGGGTGAAATTAAGCTTAAAATAGTAATTAAAATGTATTAATGCAATGTTTGCAAACATTTCTATATGAAAAATATTATATTTTCTCTTCGCCACGACAGCACCCACTTGAGAGAGGGGATCCGCCCCTAGGAACAGGAAACCCTATGGAGAGAATAAAAGGGGCGGTCCCCCTCGCTCCCACAGTTGGTTTCCTGTTCCTACGGGAGACACCTGGAGAGTAGAGGATACCCAGCCTGGGTGCCGCTTGCGCAGTTTACCTGTATAGGGACGGCAAGGGCTCCAGAGCTGGAAGCAGCGTCGGGGGTCCTATGGCAGCTTCCCCCCTCTGCTGGCAGGTACCGTGAAGCCAGGATCGGGGAGTCGCCTGGCTCACGGAGATACATCCAACCGACCTGCAGGGACCGGACCGCTGGGGTAAGAACCTGTGACGCCATCTTCGGGTGGCGTACAGGCAGTGTGTGGCCCAGTGTTTTGTCCCCCGGAAGTATTGCTACAACTTCCACCCAGGGTGATGCAGGAGGAGGACGGCGCCTGTGCGATCGCTGGATGGAGGCACAGGCGCGCACAGCAGAGCCGCAACCCGGATGTAGTGGTCACTTCCGGGTGCGGCAGGAAGAAGATGGCGGCCCCCATTACAAAAGGACGCCGGAGCTGATACCCGGCGTCCATCATGGGATCTCCCCAGGACATAGCGTTGCCTTCATCCGAAGTCACCGCTATTACACCTGGAAGTCGGACTAGCAGCAGCCGCAGATCATCCTCCAAGAGCGCCAGAGAAAAGAGACCGGACCGGTTGGCTCCTCCATCTGTGCCTCTGTCTCCTCTTCAGCCGGTATTATGACAACAGCTTCAGGGGTGAGTGTTTGTCTACCCTATTTAAGCTGATTACACTCCCCTCTTTTATCTAATTCCCTAGGTTAAAAGAACAGGGAAATCTAAACATAAGCAATGTGCCTTATGCTCTCAGCCGCTCCCGGATACCTATTTAAAAAAGCTGTGCCAGTCATGCATCGAATCCACCTTACGTGAGGAGTCTTCAGTAAGGTCGGAAGATATACGTAGCATGATTAGAGAAGAATTACGAGCCTTTTGAAGCTCGGATAAAGTTCCTGAAAATAGGAAGAAATATAGCTCTCCTAGATCTGAACAATCCTCTGAGGTTGAGGATAAGGATTCGGACGGTTCCCAAGAGGTTATATCCTCGGAGGGTGAGCAGGATACATGCTTTCCTAAAGACAGTATTGACAATCTAGTCAAATCACCATGGGTATGGAAGATACTAAAACCCTTAAAACATCACAGGACGTGATGTTTGCTGGCCTGTCCGAAAGAAAGAGACCTTCTTTTCCTGTTATTCCAGCGATTAAAGGATTTAGTCAGAAAGGAGTGGGAAAGCCAGGGGCAAAAAGGGTTGCCGTCTTCCTCAAAACGTCGCTATCCCTTTAATGATGAGGATTTCTCCAAATGGTCGAAAGCCCCGAAAGTAGATGCGGCAGTGGCATCCACTTCTAGGAAATCTTTACTGCCTATAGAAGATTCAAGATCTTTGCAAGACCCGCTTGACCGGAAAGCTGATTCCCTTTTAAAAAGAGCATGGGAATCCTGTACAGGAGCTTTCAGACCGGCTATTTCGGCCACATGCACTGCTAGGTCCATGCTGGTCTGGTTGAATGATCTTGAAGAAGGTTTGAAAGGTGGCCTTTCCCGCAATAAACTTATGTCCTCTATTCCGTTATTTAGAGGAGCTACTGCCTTTTTGGCCGATTTTTCAGCTGATTCCATCCGATTAGCAGCCAAATCGGCAGGTCTGACCAACGCGGCTCGCCGCGCCTTGTGGCTAAAAAATGGAAAGGAGATCCACAAACGAAGTCTAAGGGTACCGTCACACAGTGCAATTTTGATCGCTACGATGGCACGATTCGTGACGTTCGAGCGATATAGTTACGAGATCGCAGTGTCTGACACGCTCCTGCGATCAGGGACCCCGCTGAGAATCGTACGTCGTAGCAGATCGTTTGAAACTTTCTTTCGTCGTCTAGTGTCCCGCTGTGGCGGCATGATTGCATGGTGTAACATATATCGTATACGATGTGCGCATAGTAACCAACGGCTTCTACATCGCACATACGTCATGAAATTATCGCTCCAGCGTCGTAGATTGCAAAGTGTGACAGCAGTCTACGACGCTGGAGCGATATTGTTACGACGCTGGAGCGTCACGGATCGTACCGTCGTAGCGATGAAAATTGCACTGTGTGACGGTACCCTAAGTTATGTGGTCTGCCATGCCAGGGTGAGTACCTATTTGGTACTCAGGTGGATGAGATTATTACCAAAGCGGGTGAGAGGAAGAAAGGGTTCCCCAATACCACTTATCTTCCATCCTATAGGAGAGCGTTCCGAATGCCCATGTTCAACAGAAGACGGGACTATAAAAACCAGGACCGTTGGGCTAATAAAGACTTTAAGCAAAAAGGAGCCTTTTCGGAAAGCGCCCTTTCAAACCTGAGGATAAACCCCGTTAGGACAGATCTACCCGTTGGTGGTAGGTTGTCCTTCTTCTCTACGCAATGGCTGGCAATAACTTCTAATCCATGGGCAACTAGCCTTATAACTACGGGCCTAAAATTAAGATTTTCCCAAGTCCCCCGGACTCATTTTTTTCTGACTTCCTTAGGGTCACCATCACAACAAGAGGCCTTGGAACAGGAAATAATAACTCTCCTGTCCATAGGAGTATTGGTGGAAGTCCCTTTTCATGAAAAAGGAAGGGGATTTTATTCCCCTTTATTTTTGATTTCGAAACCAGACGGATCATATAGAACAATAATTAACCTTAAGAGACTAAACGTCTTCTTAGAGAACCAAACTTTTAAAATGGAATCTATTCGGTCAACTATTAAGCTTCTGTTTCCCCATTGCTTCATGGCAGTTCTTGACCTTAAAGATGCATATTATCATCTTCCAATCGTCAGTGAGCATCAACAATATCTACGGGTGGCAGTTATGATCAAAGGTCAGATTCGGCATTACCAATACACAGCAATGTTCTTTGGACTATTAATAGCCCCTAGAGTTTTCACAAAACTGTTAGAGGTAATGTCATATTTGAGGTTAAAAGACACCCTCGTAATACCATATTTAGATGACCTATTGATAGTCGGGAACTCTCTTTCTCAATGTCATCAACGTTTATCTGATTCAATTTCGGCCCTACAGAGGTTAGGGTGGTTAGTAAATTGGGAAAAATCTAGATTGTCCCCCACAACTAATCAAAAATTTTTAGGAATTATTCTAGACTCTACAAATCAAATGTGCTTTCTTCCCGAATCAAAACAAATAGCAATCATAAACAAGGTACAATCGGTGATTAACCACCCCCTAATTTCCTTAAAGGGACACTGTCACCTGAATTTGGAGGGAACAATCTTCAGCCATGGAGGCGGGGTTTTGGGGTTTTTGATTCACCCTTTCCTTACCCGCTGGCTGCAATATTGGATTGAAGTTCATTCTCTGTCCTCCGTAGTACATGCCTGCACAAGGTGCAATCTTGCCTTGCGCAGGCGTGTACTATGGAGGACAGAGAATGAACTTCAATCCAATATTGCAGCCAGCATGCAGCCAGCGGGTAAGGAAAGGGTGAATCAAAAACCCCGCCTCCACGACTGAAGATTGTTCCCTCCAAATTCAGGTGACAGTGTCCCTTTAAGAGAAGGTATGTCCCTTCTTGGTTCCTACACATCTTGTATTCCAGCTGTTCCGTGGGCCCAATTCCATAGCAGGAAATTACAGTATACAATACTTCGTGAGGAAGAAAGATTACAGGGCCGATTAGATAGTCGTATTTCCTTACCAACAGATGTGATACAATCTCTCACTTGGTGGTTAAATCCGGATCATTTTACCAGTGGGGTTCCCTGGGTGGTTAAACCTTCAAAAACTATCTTCACTGATGCCAGTCCTAGTGGTTGGGGAGCACACTTAGGAGATCAAATAGTGCAAGGTCTGTGGTCTCTTAGAGAATCGGATGATTCTTCTAATAAAAAAGAGCTGAAGGCTATCTATCATGCCTTATCTGAATTTCTTCCGCAGCTACACGGAACGCATACAAGAATCCTTCCAGACAACATGACAGCAGTAGCATATATAAACCACCAAGGAGAAACAAGATCAGGAGCACTCATGTCTATAGCCGACGACATTCTAGCCATAGCAGAGGAGCACCTTCTATCCCTATCAGCGCTACATGTGAGAGGAATCGACAATTCGAGAGCAGATTTCCTCAGTCGCCACACTCTCCACCAAGGAGAATGGGTTCTAAGTCGTCGTATCTTTTGCATGATAGTAAAAAAATGGGGAACTCCCGAGATAGATCTCTTTGCGACGAAACAAAATAGGCAAGTCAAAAAGTTCGCATCATTGTTCCGATCCGACAATCCAGATATCTTCGACGCCCTACAAGTGCCATGGGTATTCAAGAAGGCATATGCCTTTCCCCCGCTGATACTACTTCCGACAGTAATCAGGAAGATAAGGGAGGACAGAGCAAACGTGATCTTAATAGCTCCGTTCTGGCCCAAGAGGCCATGGTTTTCCTGGCTGAGAGCCATGTCAATCTCAGACCCATGGATCCTCCCGGAGGATCGGGATCTTCTTTTCCAGGGCCCCTTCAACCACCCTCATGTGAAGGGTCTACGGTTAACAGCCTGGAATTTGAGAGGCAGCTGCTAAAGATGAGAGGGTTCTCAAACAAAGTGATTGACACTGCTATTAAGTAGAAAAAAATCCACTACCTCCATCTATGCAAGAGTGTGGAGAAAATTTCTAAACCTCTACCCAACGGCCCTGTCAAACGAAATTCATATTCCTATGATTCTAGAATTTCTTCAAAAAGGGTGCGATTTAGGCCTGGCGGTCAGTACCTTAAAAGTACACATTTCTGCGCTGGGGGCTTTATATGGTCACGATATCGCAGGAAATAAGTGGGTAGCCAGGTTTGTAGCAGCATGCCAGAGGTCAGAGACAGTTCGAATTCCCCATCCACCTTGGGATGTTAATTTAGTTCTTGAAGCTCTTACAGACCACCCTTTTGAGCCACTACATTCAGCTCACATAAAACATGTCTCCCTCAAGACAGCTCTTCTTGTCGCCTTAGTATCAGCGAGAAGAGTAAGTGACATACAGGCACTATCGATAGATCCTCCCTTTATGTCAATATTCCCAGATAGAGTTGTCCTAAAGACAGACCCTTCATACTTACCCAAAGTATGCACTAAATTTCACAGATCGCAAGAAATTTTCCTTCCCTCCTTCTATGATAACCCTACAAGTCGGGAAGAACAAAGATACCACACATTAGATGTGAGGAGAGCCATATTAGCCTATTTGGATAGGACTAGTGCCTGGAGGAAGAGCAGGGCTCTCTTTGTTTCCTTCCAGGGTCATAGAAAAGGAGCTGGAATCACGAAGGGTACATTATCTCGGTGGATTCGAGATGCAATATGTCTGGCCTATTCATCCAAAGGGGAGAATCCGCCTGAGACCGTAAGAGCACATTCCACCCGGGTGATTGCATCATCCTGGGCTGAACGAGCGGAGGTTCCGATAGAACAGATATGTAAGGCCGCAACCTGGTTTTCGCCTACTACCTTCTATAATCACTATAGATTAGACTTGTCTTCCTCATCTGACTTGTCCTTCAGTAGATCAGTCCTTAACACGGTGATCCCTCCCAAATGACTATCTGAAAGTCTCTCAAGTGGATGCTGTCGTGGCGAAGAGAAAACACCGGATTACGTACCGGTAATGCTCTTTTATAGAGCCACGACAGCACCCCTTCACTTCCCACCCTTATAGGTTTTTTTATTTAGGAGCACGGTTAAGGGTGTTTGGTTCTTGTAGTTAGCCATACTTAAGTTAACTAATTATAAACGATAATATTGAATGACCTACTAAAATCTGGTGGGCGGTTCCTCGCAATCTCTAAACCCAACTGTGGGAGCGAGGGGGACCGCCCCTTTTATTCTCTCCATAGGGTTTCCTGTTCCTAGGGGTGGATCCCCTCTCTCAAGTGGGTGCTGTCGTGGCTCTATAAAAGAGCATTACTGGTACGTAATCCGGTGTATTTTTCTACAAATATACATATTTACCACTAGGGGGAGCATTTTCCATTGCAATGTTACAGAGAGGGTCAGCGTCGGTCTATTATCTCCTATGTCCATGGGGTGCCGTAATCTGACACTGATAGTGCCCTGCTACTGCTGCAAAACCAAGATGTCAGCCCCCAGTGCATTCTTTAAACTCATAACACATGAAATCTGTTTCACATGCATTTCAAACTTGCTTATAGCAGCATGTTATGCTACATTACAGTAATTTATTAATGACCTACAAACGCGGTACCTTCCCTTTAATAGACAGTCGGTGTCTGACAGCCATAACATGCATCTCTTTAGAAGATAGAGGGTCCTTACACTACTGCCCCTTTGTTTTATGTCTATGCCCTTATCACTCCGCTGAGCCGGGACGAAAGTACTATCTGTGCCTGCACTATACACAGGCTCCACTGTCTGTTCATCGCTTTACAGGGATGTAGTACTATCCTTCCCTACATTTATATGTAGGAGGCAGCACTATCTGTGCCAACATACTTTATACGGAAAGACAAGCAAGCAACATTACCTGGGACTTCATAATGCACAGGAAGGTAAATACTATTTGCAAATGAGGCTGCACTATCTTTTCGTACAGTTTTGACTTGAAAAAGTATTCACACACTGAGAATTTTCCACATTTTTTTCACGTTACACCCAGAAACTTAAATGTTATGTGATATACCATGTCGTAGAGAAAAATTGAAAAATCCATAAAGAAATCTCCAGAGAGGTGACCTATCACCTTCACTCACACTGAACATATGGGATTAATTATAACTGGGGAAGTGAGAAAGAACTGACACTTCAACCTCCATTGAATTATCACCTCCTGCTGGGAACAGGTAATTACGACAAGGGAACTGTGCTTGCGAGCAGGGCCCTCACTCCTCCTGGTATCTGTTTTGAACTGTATTTCTGTTATGCTGTAATGTTTATTGTCTGTACAAGTCCCCTCTATAATTTGTAAAGCGCTGCGGAATATGTTGGCGCTATATAAATAAAATTATTATTATTATTATTATTAACTGTTGGGAGGCAGCCACTAAGACTAGGATTTATATACTCAAAGGTGGAAAAGTACAGTTCCTGAGGCAGGGGCTTCCTCTGATCAAATGAGTTATCTCAGACTCTGGAGCCAGTGGTCAGTGAGGAATATTGGGGTTAGTATCAATCCGATATTTATGGGAGATATATTTTCAGCATTGTAGCAAAGAGAGTAACATAGCTCATTCACGAACATCACCGTAAGGCCAGCCGAACACCTCTAACTTAATATCGGGTCTGATGGATAATGCTATCAGTGCCATGTTTCATCTCTATAGAAAGGTAAAATCGTGACAGGAAACATGACAACAATATCTACCGCCTGGGACCTCCAGGGGAGAAGATATCCTGAAAGTTTCTCTAGTAACCTTCCATGACAGCAGTATCGGAGGATGTCTCCCCGCCCTAATAGGGGACAGGAAACAAAGAGGTTAAATAGCCCTTCCTGCAACCACCAGTGTTTTTCCTGTCCCCTATGGGGCATGAAGAGGTTCTTTGATAGTGCTGCCGTGGCCGGTGATCGGGAGCACTGTTACTTTTCTAGCCGGGCGGTTGAGGCTCCGCTCTCCTCATTCAGACTCCTCCCATCTCCGTGATCTCCACATGACTTTGGACCTTCGCCCGTCCTACCGACGCCTCTCTAGGGAGGCAAAGCAGGACGGTGCGGTGCTCCGGGGTCCTCCTGCAGCTCCCCGGCATCCTCCTTCCTCCACGCTGGTGCTGGCGCGCGCACCCGAACTTCCGGTTTTCCCCCGGCGCCATATACCGCAGCTCCCGCGCGCACAGATCAGCATCCTGGCCCAGGACATACAGCGGCGGCATGGTCGGGCGTCTCTGACCCCCCCCCAGACGGACCCTAACGAGGAGGAGGAGCACCACCAATCTCGCTGGGAGCCTCGGTATCCTATTTATTCCTGGCTAGGGAAGCCTCCAGGTAAGACCTCCTGTCTGTGACCCTCTGTAGTCAGGACCTCTGACCATATGGACGGCGAGAAACCCCTCCACTCTGCTGCTGCGGAGCCCAGCGCTCACCCCCCTGCTGTAAGTAGTGGGATGATGTTCCTTGCTGTCCATTTTTTAATTTAAGCGACTTAGTCCGACTTTCTCTTTTTAGGGAGACAAGGTCTCTGCCCCTAAGAAGGATAAGGTGCCCAGCCGCAAGTGTGCTGCATGTGCGTCCAAGCTTCCCTCCGCATATAAAAAGAAGCTCTGCCAACCATGCACAGATGATGTTCTGCGTACTGAACAGCCCTCACTTATGGACAGCATCAAAACTCTCATCAGGCAGGAGGTTTAGTCCTCCATGGCGGCCTTTTCCCAGTCTCCGACACCGCAGCCTCCCCCGCCTAAGAAAAGGAAGACATCCCCAGTAGTCTCTGACTCGGGAGAATTACATACTTCAGAGTCAGAGGACATTTGGGAGAATGAGAGTTCTGCCTCTCCTTCTGCTCCCAAATCAGATAATAAAAAATATCTCTTTTCCTCTGAGGATTTGGAGGAATTAGTGTCTATGGTGAGGGGCATCATGGGGGTGGAAGAGGGCCATTCTGTACAAGATGACATGTTCGGGGGTATAAAACCTAAGTCAAGGGATTCCCCATACACGAAAACATCGAAAGCCTTATCCTCCATGAGTGGGGCCTTCCAGAGAAAGGGTGAAATGTCCAATCAGAGTTCCAAGAACCGTTTTACCCTTGAGGGAGATTTCTCTCTTTGAAATGCCCAAGGTTGATGTTCAGGTATCAAGGGTGACCAAAAGAAACGGCCCTACCATTTGAAGATTCCTCCCAGCTGAAAGATCTCATGGATCGAAAGGCTGAAAGCTTATTGAGGAAATCTTGGGACACTTCAACAAATTTACTAAGATCTAATGTGGCCTCAACATGTGTAGCCAGATCCTTATTTCTCTGGCTGCGTACATTGGAGAATCACCTGGTACAAGGTACACCCAGAGAAGAGATTCTTAATTCTCTCCCTCTGCTCTAGAAGGCAACTGGATTCCTCGCGGACGCCTCCGTAGAATCAGTACGAGTTGCCGCTAAATCAGCGGTTCTCACTAATTCAGCTAGAAGGGCTTTGTGGCTTAAATCCTGCGGAGGCGATATTACTTCAAAGTCTAAGCTTTGCGGTATTCCTTTCCAGGGTCATTACGTATTTGGTCCAGTTCTGGATGAAATCTTGGACAAAAGAAGAAGGTCCTTCCGGAACAAAAGAACCCTAGAAAGCGTTTTTTTGTTCCCCCCCGTGACGAAGCCCCCCAGCAAAATTACAGGGTTAAGGGCAAATCGGGACGGTGGAGTTACCCCAAGGGAGGAAAAGCCAGGAATATCCTGGTCCCCCAACCTCAACAGACCTCTGAGAAGCAATGACTGCTCTCCGGTCGGAGGCCGACTCTCGGGATTCCTCTCCCAGTGGCAGACGATCACAAATCAGTGGGTCCTGCGTACCATACGGAAGGGCCTAAGATTGGAGTTCAAGAGTCCTCCTCACCGTCTGGCTATCACTTCCCTACAATCTCTGGGACTTCGGGAATCTGATGCCGGATATCTTAAACCTGCTTCAGGCGGAGGTGGTTTCCCATGTACCACATCAGGAAATAGGAGAGAGTCACTATTCCCACCTCTTTTTGGTAAAATAAAACCTCCGAGAAACACCGTATCATTATAAACCTGAAACCTCTGAATCAGGTAATAAGATACCGAAGATTCAAAATGGAATCGATCAGATCAGCAATCCTGCTGATCGGTCAGGACTGGGTGATGGCGACACTGGACCTGAGGGACGCATACTGCCATGTGCCGATACATCCAGATCACAGGAAGTTCCTCAGGTTCGCGGTTTCCCAAAACAAACGGATCAGTTATTACCAATTCAATGTTCTTCCGTTCGGAGTCTCGTCTGCTCCACGAGTCTTCACCAAGATTATGTCAGAAGCGGTAATCTTTATTCGTCAACGGGGTGTGTATCATCCCATACCTGGACGATTTTCTTATCGTCGCCCCATCCGCTTCACGCCTCAATCAGGATGTGACAAGGGTCCTCGACATCCTAGGATTGCTCGGGTGGATCCCGAATCTGGCAAAATCAGACCTCCAGCCTTCTCCACAGAAGAAATTCCTAGGAATCCTTCTAGACTTGGAGAAGAGAATGTCCTTTCTACCCAAGGACCGTCAGACCGATCTTGTCCACAGGATCTCCAGGTTCAGAAATCAAAAAACCCCGACTCTAAGAGACTCTATGTCAATCCTGGGTTCATTGACATCATGCATCCAAGAAAAGAACACGGTCCCTACAGTCAAACATGGCGGAGGTTCCCTGATGTTTTGGGGTTGCTTTGCTGTCTCTGGCACTTAACTGCTTGACCTTATGCATGGCATTATGAAGTCCGAAGACTACTAACAAATTTTGCAGCATAATGTAGGGCCCAGTGTGAGAAAGCTGGGTCTCCCTCAGAGGTCATGGGTCTTCCAGCAGGACAATGACCCAAAACACACTTCAAAAAGCACTAGAAAATGGTTTTAGAGAAAGCACTGGAGACTTCTAAAGTGGCCAGCAATGAGTCCAGACCTGAATCCCATAGAACACCTGTTGAGAGATCTAAAAATGGCAGATTGGAGAAGGCGCCTTCAAATATCAGGGACCTGGAGCAGTTTGCCAAAGAAGAATGGTCTAAAATTCCAGCAGAGCATTGTAAGAAACTCATTGATGGTTACCGGAAGCGATTGGTCGCAGTTATTTTGGCTAAAGGTTGTGCAACCAAGTATTAGGCCGGCCTCACACTAGCAAGTTTTACGGACGTAAGAGAGGTGCTGAAAATACAAATTGCATACGGTACAATGCTTCTCTATGCCCCTGCTTCTATCAGCTCCTGAAATACTCTGTGCTGCTGTCACCCCGCTCCCTCCACCATATATCTCCTCTATGACCCCCCATATACCAGCACACTGCTCTCCTGAAATACTCTGTGCTGCTGTCACCCTGCTTCCTCCACCATATATCTCCTCTATGACCCCCCCATAGACCAGCACACTGCTCTCCTGAAATACTCTGTGCTGCGGTCACCCTGCTCCCTTCACCATATATCTCCTCTGTGACCCCCCATAGACAAGCACACTGCTCTCCTGAAATACTCTGTGCTGCTATCACCCTGCTCCTTCCACCATATATCTCCCTCTGTGACCCCCTAGACCAGCACACTGATCTCCTGAAATACTCTGTGCTGCTGTCACCCTGCTCCTTCCACCATATATCTCCCTCTGTGACCTCTCATAGACCAGCACACTGCTCTTCTGAAATACTCTGTGCTGCGGTCACCCTGCTCCCTCCACCATATATCTCTCTCTGTGACCCCCCCCCATAGACCAGCACACTGCCATATGAATCACACATTATACTGCCATATATATTTATTACATAATACTGCCATATAGATTGCACATGATGCCACCATATATATTTTTTACATAGTACTGCCATATAGACCACACTTGATGCCACCAAGTATTGTGTGATCTGTATTATGGCATTATGTGTGATCTATATGACGGTATTATATGTGATCTGTATGGTGGTATTATGTTTGATCAGTATGGTGGAATAATGTAAAAAATATATGACTATTATATGAGAACTATATTGTGGGATTATGTGTGATCTATGTGGCAGTATTATGAGAAATATATGGTGGATTTATGTGTGATCTACATGGTGGTATTGTGTGTGATCTATATGGCGGTATTATATGAGAACACTATGGCGGTATGTGTGATTTATATGACAGTATTATGTGAGAACTATATGAAAACATGTATGATCTATATGGCGGTATGTGAGAACTATATGATATTTATAGCCATGGATCTTCCAAGGCTATGAACATCAGCCCACAGCTGTATATTTAGCCGTTACTGGCTATTAAAATTGGGGGACCCTCTATAATTAATTACCAGAAAAGGCTATGCAGACAGCTGAGGGCTGATATTAATAGCCTAAGAAGGGGCCATGGATATTGATCTCCCCCCTTCCCCAGCTACAAACACCAGCTCACAGCCGCCACAGAAATGGCACAACTCTGAGATTCGCCAATTCCAGCACTTATCCTCTCTCTTCCCACTGCCCTGTAGTGGTGTCATAAGGGGTAATATTTGTGGGGTTGATGTCACCTTTGTATTGTAAGGTGACATCAAGCCGGCTTAGTAATGGAGAGGCATCAATAAGATACCTACCCATTACTAATCCTATAGTTAAGGGGTTAAATAAACACACAGCCAGAATAAAGTATTTTAATGAAATAAAACACTACACAGTTTCCCATCTTTATTATTCAGCTAATCCATGTGATGCCCTCGATCTCCTGCAAAAAAACAGCAGTATAGTCCCTGTTCCCGTGCACACACATACACACAGATACAGACACCCGCACACAGACAGCCATATATTCACCGCTCACACACCGTCTCCGCCCACACACTCTTCCCCCTCCCTATCTGCAGCGTTTATCGCAAGCAACTCCACAACAAAACCGCAGATTTTTAAACCTGTTTTGCTGTGGATTTGCCTGACTCAGTGGTAGTCAATGGGTGCAGAAACGCTGCAGATCCGCAAAAAGAATTGACATGCTGCGGAAAATAAAACCCTGCAAATCCGTGCGTATTTTTCTGCAGCATGTGCACACCAATTCTCAATTTCACATTGACTAACATTGTTTGTGCATTACACTGCGGATTTGACGCAATTCCGTGCATCTAAAAATGCTGCAGAAAAGCATCAAAATCCGCAATGTGTGCACATAGCCCAAGTGTCTCACCCCTGCTATTCCATGTCCATCTGTCTCCCCTGATATTCAATGTGTATCTCTCTCCCCATCATGCTCCATGTGTGTCTCACTCATCATTCTACATGTCTCTCTCCCCATCACCCTAGAAGTGTCTCACTCCTGCTATTCCATGTGTATCTCTCTCCCCATCACTCTCCATGTGTCTAACTCATCATACTATGTCTCTCTCCCCATCACACTCAATGTGTCTCACCCCTGCTATTCCAGGTGTATTTCTCTCCCTATCACACTCCATGTGTCTCACTCATCATACTACATGTCTCGCTCTCTCCCATCAGTCTCTCTCAGCCATACTAATGTCTCTCTCCTCCCTCCACAATGCCTGGCCAGTCACTGCAGACCTGGAGCTCCTTATCTTACAAAAGGATGAGTCCCAGACAGCTCCTCTCTAATAATGCTGCTCCATACACACCAGATGCCTTCACTCTTCCTCAGGTCCAGATGCTGCTGAGTCCACCATCTTCTGCTCCTCTGTAAACAAGCTGTGCTTCTGATGTAGTGACTACTGGTGATAGCAGGTCACAGGGCAATCACACACAAAATGGCGCTGCCCTGTGATGGTGCTCTTCATTCTAGCCCAGGGATACTAGACCACCCAAAAGGGGAGGGAAATGGTGACGTCAGCAGTTACTGCCCCAATTTTGCTGCTAACAGTAAGGGTGTGTTTCCACTGTCAGGAAACGCTGCGTGTTTGGTGCTGCGTAGAGCCGCAGTGTCAAACACGCAGCATCCAGATGTTACAGCATAGTGGAGGGGATTTCATGAAATCCCATCTCTACTATGCGGTAAAACATGCAGGCGGCAGACGCGCATAAACGGACATGCGGCGCGTCTTTTCAGAACGCAGCATGTCCGTAAATTTCCCATAGATAATCATTAGATGCAGTAAAATCACATCTGATGATTAGTCACGTGCGTAGTAAGGCTACGTTCACATTAGAGTCATGCGACGCAGCGTCGCCGACGCAACAGAAATGCACGCAAAAATGCACCATTTTTGACGCATGCGTCGAACGGATGTGTCGTAAAACGCAGCGTTTTTTGTGCGTTTTTGCGTTTTTCCAAAAAACGCAGCGTTTTACAACGCATGCGTTGTCAAACAATGATGTAATCTTTCAACACAATTTAGTGTCTAGACACTAGATAATACCACCAATGAATAGAAGAGGGTGGGTCTAGTGTCTAGACACTAGATAAGGCCACCAATGGGTAGATGAGGGTGGGTATAATGGAATTGTGGTATATATACCCCGGCATAGATTAATTCCAACCTTACAGCATCAAGATGGATCGTCCCATGGAGAGTATCTACCTCAATATGGAGCTGGATTTAGCCCTTGCTATTGCTTATGCTATTGCCTGTCATGAACAGAGGAAAAGAGACAAACTACGGAGAAGGAGTCGTCGGCGTTTTTGGCTACACCCTATAGTGGAAGTCCGAGAGAGTCGTGGAGCCTACCATTGTCTGTTTGGCGAGTTAAACGAAAACCAGGAGAAATACTTTGAGTACACCAGGATGTCTCAAAACAGCTTCCGATATCTGCTGCGTCTGGTGGAAGGAGCCATTTCCAGGCAAGACACGCAGCTCCGTAAAGCAATTTCCCCCGAGGAACGTCTGCTGGTGACTCTACGGTACGTACCTACACTCTGCTGCCCGACTACTCTACCTGTCTCCCCGCTATTCCCCAGCCTCTCCCCTATATCAAGCCCTTCACTGGCTTCCTATCGCCCAGAGACTCCAGTTAAAAACCCTCACAATGACATACAAAGCCATCCACAACCTGTCTCCTCTATACATCTGTGACATGGTCTCCCGGTACCTACCTACACGCAACCTCCGATCCTCTCAAGACCTCCTTCTCTACTCCCCTCTCATCTCTTCTTCCCACAACGGCATCCAAGACTCCCGTGCTTCCCCCATTATCTGGAACTCTCTACCCCAACACATCAGACCATAGAAACCTTCAAAAAGAACCTGAAGACTCACCTCTTCTGACAAGCCTGCAGTGATCCTGAAGTTACTGAACCGCCGCACAACCTGCCCTACCCTCTCCTAGTGTTTCATCACCCATCTCCTGCAGACTGTGAGCCCTCGCGGGCAGGGTCCTCCCTCCTTATGTACCCGTGTGCCTTATTTGCTCATGTTTAATGTACTTGTCTATATTTGCCCCGTATTCACATGTAAAGTGCCATGGAATAAATGGCGCTATAAAAATGTATGATAATAATAATAATAATAATGGAATGTGAAGGATTTATATGTTCTTGCCATTTTTTAAAGTAACGTGTTTTGGTTTTGTGGGGTGGGGGATTGTAATTAAAAATGAAAAATTCTTTCATTACAATTTAATTAATTATATTTATTTATTTTTCTTCTTGTCAGTTTCCTGGCTACCGGAGAGACCTTGAGATCACTGCATTTCCAGTTTAGGATTGGGGTCTCCACACTGTCTGGTATTATTGCCGACACATGCTGCGCATTGTGGGACAACCTCCGGGAGGAATTTTTACCCATCCCGACAACAGAATTATGGCAGGCCAACGCCCAAAAATTCGAACAAGTGTGTTCTTTCCCTAACTGTATTGGAGCCGTGGATGGGAAGCACATTAGGATTACCAAGCCTTCAAGAAGTGGATATCTGTTTTTTAAATATAAAAAATACTTTTCCGCCGTGCTCATGGCTATTGCAGGTGCGGACTGCAGGTTTCTCGCTGTGGACATTGGAGCGTTTGGCCGTGCAAATGATTCACGGACATTTAAGGAGTCTGATATGGGCCGAAGATTATACGATAACAATTTTAATTTCCCCCAGCCACGACCTCTTCCCAACACCGAAGGCCCGGCCATGCCATTTGTTGTGGTTGGGGATGAGGCTTTTCAAATGAGTTGCAACCTACTTAAACCGTACTCCAGTCAGGGGTTGGACCACACAAAAAGTATTTTCAATTACAGACTGTCCAGAGCCAGAAGAACTGTGGAGTGCGCCTTTGGCATCCTTGTCTCCAAATGGCGTATCTTAGGATCCGCTATATATTTGAAAATTGAGACAGTGGATGAGGTGGTGAAGGCGTGTGTGGTTCTCCACAATTATGTTATTGATAAAGAGAGAGTCAATGTGGAACTAGATGAACCCATACCCAATCCATTGCCTGATTATCAAGCTCATCCTCTGCGGACAACTGTGGAGATTGCTCATATGAGGGACCAATTTGCTGCATACTTTGTTTCCGATGTTGGGCGTGTTTCATGGCAAGATCAAATGGTTTAATTCATCTTGGTATTATGATACAATAAAAACACTGTCATGTAAACACCGTTGAGTCCATGTCATTTTACCAGCCTATGTAAGGTTATTTAACTGTTGTTAATGTCCCCTGATTGTCTAATGCGTTGTGTTTTGAAATAAAGTTCTTGTGCCTTTCCGTTTTCACAAAACAAATCTCCCATATGTTTTTCCATAGTAAACAAATTGTACAATCCAATGTTATATAAACTAATGTGTGTCCCACAAAATTTATGTGAGCACCAGTACCCAAATGGACTGTGACAAAACAAAAAAATATTTCAGCCGTGTGTTCCATAGTTTTGACATATAACATGATCGGCTCCCACCTTGTCAACCATTTTTAATCTTGCAGACTATTTGCATATGGAACCTGGCTTGACAAGGAGGGAGACGATCATGTTTGCACATCTCTACAGGGTTAACACTATTGCACTCAGGATGCTAGTATACGTCCAGAGTGAAATAGTGGTGACACTGTGAACATTGCTACCACCTCACCTGACCAATATTCTTAAAGGGTTTGCATCTCGGCTTTGGGAAAATGGCCGCCGCGATCTCTAATGCGCACGCGCGGCATCCCGCGGCCATTTTCCTGAAGCCCCGTGCAGCAGAGCACTCGATCTGCGCACGCGCGGCCCCAGGAAGATGGCCGCCCCCACCGACGAAAGGGATGACAGCGCAGATCGCGCGCTGTGTCTTCACCACTACGCCACTACGCCACCAACGTAAAGCTGAGGAAGAACCAGCGATGTCACCACGCCCTCCCGACCTGACCAGCCTGATTGACAGGCGAAAACGGCGACTTTGGTAAGTTATTTCTCAGCATACATGGGGAATCGGGGTACACTACATACACTATAGGAACACACAGCGCAGGCCCTATTTAACAGTATTTATAGCTCAATCTCAAAAAACGGGGTGACAGGTTCCCTTTAAGGTACCGTAATAAAACGATTAGCCAACGATACCGACCAGTGATACGACCGGACCGTGATCGTTTAGTCGTCGCGTGGTTGCTGGAGAGCTGTCACACAGACAGCTCTCCAGCGACAAAAAAAGAGCAAGTCCCCGTGTAATCTGGGTAATATGAAGCGCATGGCCGCACTCACGATGTTTACCATTGTAAATGTAACTTTTTAAAATAAAAAAAACCCTTACATTCCGGTGTGTGACACGTCCATCGCCGTCAGCTTTCCGTACTGTGCCAGCCCTAAAGCACAGCACAGCGTTTATTATTAAGTCAACGGTGTGCTCTGCTTTTACGGGCGGGAATGACAGTGTCAGTCACTGCGGGAAGATGACGGCGAGGGACGTGGTTGACACTTTTTTTTTTTTTTTTTTGGGGGGTATTGTTCACTTTTTTGAGTGTTTAACCCCTTTCTGCCATCAGACGTACTATTGCGTCCATGGGGGGTGGGCCCTACTTCCCAAGGACGCAATAGTACGTCATATGCGATCGGCAGCGCTCACGGGGGGAGCGGCGCCGATCGCGGCCGGGTGTCAGCTGCCTATCGCAGCTGACATCCGGCACTATGTGCCAGGAGCGGTCACGGACCGCCCCCGGCACATTAACCCCCGGCACACCGCGATCAAAGATGATCGCGATGTGCCAGCGGTGCAGGGAAGCACCGCGCAGGGAGGAGGGCTCCCTGCGGGCTTCCCTGAGACCCCCGCAGCAACGCGATGTAATCGCGTTGCTGCGAGGGTCTTGCCGCCCTCCCTCCCTGCTCCAGGTCCCGGATCCAAGATGGCCGTGGATCCGGGTCCTGCAGGGAGGGAGGTGGCTTCAGAGCCTGCTCAGAGCAGGCACTGTGAAGCCTGCACTGCTGCATGTCAGATCAGTGATCTGACAGAGTGCTGTGCAAACTGTCAGATCACTGATCTGTGATGTCCCCCCCTGGGACAAAGTAAAAAAGTAAAAAAAAAATTTAAAAAAAAATATTCCTAAATAATGAAAAAAAAAAAAAAATATTCCCATAAATACATTTCTTCATCTAAATAAAAAAAACAAAAACAATAAAAGTACACATATTTAGTATCGCCGCGTCCGTATCGACTCGCCCTATAAAACTGGCACACTAGTTAACCCCTTCAGTAAACACCGTAAGAAAAAAAAAAAAAAGAGGCAAAAAACGACGCTTTATTATCATACCGCCGAACAAAAAGTGGAATAACACGCGATCAAAAAGACAGATATAAATAACCATGGTATCGCTGAAAGCGTCATCTTGTCCCGCAAAAAACGAGCCACCATACAGCATCATCAGCAAAAAAATGAAAAAGTTATAGTCCTGAGAATAAAGCGATGCCAAAATAATTATTTTTTCTATAAAATAGTTTTTATCGTATAAAAGCGCCAAAACATAAAAAAATGATATAAATGAGATGTCGCTGTAATCGTACTGACCCGAAGAATAAAACTGCTTTATCAATTTTACCAAACGCGGAACGGTATAAACGCCTCCCCCAAAAGAAATTCATGAATAGCTGGTTTTTGGTCATTCTGTCTCACAAAAATCGGAATAAAAAGCGATCAAAAAATGTCACGTGCCCGAAAATGTTACCAATAAAAACATCAACTCGTCGCGCAAAAAACAAGACCTCACATGACTGTGTGGACCAAAATATGGAAAAATTATAGCTCTCAAAATGTGGTAACGCAAAAAATATTTTTTGCAATAAAAAGCGTCTTTCAGTGTGTGACGGCTGCCAATCATAAAAATCCGCTAAAAAACCCGCTATAAAAGTAAATCAAACCCCCCTTCATCACCCCCTTAGTTAGGGAAAAATAAAAAATGTATTTATTTCCATTTTCCCATTAGGGCTAGGGTTAGGGCTAGTGTTAGGGTTAGGGCTAGGGTTAGGGTTAGGGCTAGGGCTATGGTTAGGGCTAGGGCTAGGGTTAGGGCTGGGGTTAGGGCTAGGGTTAGGGCTAGGGTTAGGGCTAGGGCTAGGGTTAGGGCTGGGGTTAGGGCTAGGGTTAGGGTTGGGGCTAGGGTTAGGGTTAGGGCTACAGTTACAGTTAGGGTTTAGATTACATTTACAGTTGGGAATAGGGTTGGGATTAGGGTTAGGGGTGTGTCAGGGTTAGAGGTGTGGTTAGGGTTACCGTTGGAATTAGGGTTAGGGGAGTGTTTGGATTAGGGTTTCAGTTATAATTGGGGGGTTTCCACTGTTTAGGCACATCAGGGGCTCTCCAAAAGCGATATGGCGTCCGATCTCAATTCCAGCCAATTCTGCGTTGAAAAAGTAAAACAGTGCTTCTTTCCTTCCGAGCTCACCCGTGTGCCCAAACAGGGGTTTACCCCAACATATGGGGTATCAGCGTACTCAGGACAAATAGGACAACAACTGTTGGGGTCCAATTTCTCCTGTTACCCTTGGGAAAATACAAAACTGGGGGCTAAAAAATAATTTTTGTGGGAAAAAAAAGATTTTTTATTTTTACGGCTCTGCGTTATAAACTGTAGTGAAACACTTGGGGTTCAAAGTTCTCACAACACATCTAGATAAGTTCCCGGGGGGGTCTAGTTTCCAATATGGGGTCACTTGTGGGGGGTTTCTACTGTTTAGGTACATTAGGGGCTCTGCAAACGCAATGTGACGCCTGCAGACCATTCCATCTAAGTCTGCATTCAAATGGCACTCCTTCCCTTCCGAGCCCTCACATGCGCCCAAACAGTGGTTTCCCCCCACATATGGGGTATCAGCGCACTCAGGACAAATTGGACAACACATTTTTGGGTCCAATTTCTCCTGTTACCCTCGGGAAAATACAAAACTGGGGGCTAAAAAATAATTTTTGTGGGAAAAAATTTTTGTTTTATTTTTACGGCTCTCCATTATAAACCTCTGTGAAGCCCTTGGTGGGTCAAAGCGCTCACCACACATCTAGATAAGTTCCTTAGGGGGTCTACTTTCCAAAATGGTGTCACTTGTGAGTGGTTTCTACTATTTAGGTACATTAGGGGCTCTGCAAACGCAACATGGCGTCTCATCTCAATTCCTGTCAATTTTGCATTGAAAAGTCAAACGGCGCTCCTTCCTTTCCGAGCTCTCCCATCCGCCCAAACAGTGGTTTACCCCCACATATGGGGTATCAGCGTACTCAGGACAAATTGTACAACAACTTTTGGGGTCCAATTTCCTCTCTTACCCTTGGAAAAATAAAAAATTGGGGGCGAAAAGATAATTTTTGTGAAAAAATATGATTTTTTTATTTTTACGGTTCTGCATTATAAACTTCTGTGAAGCACTGGGTGGGTCAAAGTGCTCACCACACCTCTAGATAAGTTCCTTAGGGGGTCTACTTTCCAAAATGGTGTCACTTGTGGGGGGTTTCAATGTTTAGGCACATCAGTGGCTTTCCAAACGCAACATGGCATCCCATCTCAATTCCTGTCAATTTTGCATTGAAAAGTCAAACGGCGCTCCTTCCCTTCCGAGCTCTCCCATCCGCCCAAACAGTGGTTTACCCCCACATATGGGATATCAGCTTACTCAGGACAAATTGTACAACAACTATTGGGGTCCAATTTCTTCTCTTACCCTTGGAAAAATAAAAGATTGGAGGCGAAAAGATAATTTTTGTGAAAAAATATGATTTTTTATTTTTACGGTTCTACATTATAAACTTCTGTGAAGCACTTGGTGGGTGAAAGAGCTCACCACACCTCTAGATAAGTTCCTTAGGGGGTCTACTTTCCAAAATGGTGTCACTTGTGGGGGGTTTCAATGTTTAGGCACATCAGGGGCTCTCCAAACGAAACATGGCGTCCCATCTCAATTCCAGTCAATTTTGCATTGAAAAGTCAAATGGCGCTCCTTCGCTTCCGAGCTGTGCCATGCGCCCAAACAGTGGTTTACCCCCACATGTGGGGTATTGGCGTACTCAGGACAAATTGTACAACAATGATTGCGGTCCATTTTCTCCTGTTACCCTTGGTAAAATAAAACAAATTGGAGCTGAATTAAATTTTTTGTGAAAAAAAGTTAAATGTTCATTTTTATTTAAACATTCAAAAAATTCCTGTGAAGCACCAGAAGGGTTAATAAACTTCTTGAATGTGGTTTTAAGCACCTTGAGGGGTGTAGTTTTTAGAATGGTGTCACACTTGGGTATTTTCTATCATATAGACCCCTCAAAATGACTTCAAATGAGATGTGGTCCCTAAAAAAAAATGGTGTTGTAGAAATGAGAAATTGCTGGTCAACTTTTAACCCTTATAACTCCCTAACAAAAAAAAATTTTGGTTCCAAAATTGTGCTGATGTAAAGTAGACATGTGGGAAATGTTACTTATTAAGTATTTTGTGTGACATATCTCTGTGATTTAATTGCATAAAAATTCAAAGTTGGAAAATTGCAAAATTTTCATAATTTTCGCCAAATTTCCGTTTTTTTCACAAATAAACGCAGGTACTAAAAGAATTTTTACCATTGTCATGAAGTACAATATGTCACGAGAAAACAATGTCAGATTCACTGGGATCCGTTGAAGCGTTCCAGAGTTATAACCTCATAAAGGGACAGTGGTCAGAATTGTAAAAATTGGCCCGGTCATTAACGTGCAAACCACCCTTGGGGGTAAAGGGGTTAAAACACTGTGCTAGTAACCCAATATTCCCTTGTTTACAGCAAAGACATCGCTGGATCGGTGTCAAACACGCCGATCCAATAATGATAGCGTGTGATCAGTTACCCCAAAAAATTCCTAATCAATCGATGACACCTATAATCTCCCAGCAGGGGCCTAATCGTTGGACGATTTCAGAAAAGATAACGTTGGTTACTGACAAAAACCAACTATATCGTTACTGAAATCGTTGTGTGATGGTACATTTTAAAGTTGATATATTGAGCAATGCTGTTTGTGTTTGTAACATCTCATAGTACAATGAGCGACAGCCCTATAAAAAAATGAAAAAAATATTGATAAAATATTGGCAGACATTGCACATCAGGTGTTACAAACACAAGATTTGTTTATACAGCGCACGGTGTGATTTGGTGCAAACTTTATTATACACAATAAAAACTCAGTATATTTTTGAACAAAATAACAATTTTATTTGGGACCCAAAAAAAAAGAAATGGGAAATGTTAGGGGGTATGGATATCTGCAATTAAGGGGGATTGATATACCCCACTTTTGGGGGGTGTTGAGGAGACCGAGGAGGAGGACGAGGGGGAGGAAGCAGCATACTCAATGACACTAGACGGGATGCCGACATCAATCCAGCCAGTTGACGGTGGCGAGACTGCCAAAGCAGGAGGTGAGGGAGGAGGAGAGACGACCAGTGTCCTTGGCTGGCTATTCCTGCTCCGGGTAGACCCAGGCTGTGTACTCGGTGTGCTCCTTGTAGACCCAGGCTGGGTACTGGGTGTACTCCGTGTTGACCCAGACTGGGTGTGCTCCGGGTCGACCCAGGCTGTGTAGTTAGGGTGGTTGTTTTGGGAGCAGCCATAGCCAAGGTTGTAGTGCTTGTCGTCTTTTTTTTCTTCCTCTCTCCCTCTGGGTGTGGGTCGGCTTCCCGTCTGTGTGCCCTTGAAGGCCTGGCAGGAGCAGAACTTTGGGGCTCTGTTCTGTGGTGGCGGTAGCCCTCGGCACGCGGAGCTCTGTGGTGGTGCTCTGCAGCAGGAGTCGGAGTCATGGCAGCCAGTGATGGTACTGCGGGCACATTTGTCGCTGACTGCATGACCCGAGCCTGCTGCAGAGCAGTGACATATGCGTTGTTGCATGCCTGCATGACCGAAATCTGGAGTTCCGGCGTAAGATGTTCAACCATACCCTTATGAATGGCACTAAAAAAATGTTTGGCCGGCCTCGAGAGCTCCGATTCTATGTTTTCAAGACGCCGGTCGATATTGGACATTTTATCGCACAGCGCCTTGAAACCATTCTGGAATACGGTGCTCAAATGTAAAAATTCGGGCAGGACCGCCGTGTCCGAGGCCCGCTGACGCTGTCGGGAAGACCCGAAGGAAGGAGCGACAGAGGCCTCGGCCAGGGGAACATCTGATGGACCGGCTGCCGGTTCGCCAGATTGTGGTGGTGCAGACCTGCTCTCGCTGTGGGATGGCTGCGACGGGTCAGATGGCGCTTCACGAAGGACCGCTCCAGAGGGTCGGACAGTCTCGCGGGTGCTGCTGTGTGTTCTGTGAAAACATAAGGAAACCATTAGTATACTAAATATAACATTTCACATGCGTCATTAATTAACTTTACCAGCGGTATCCATTGCCACCGTTAATATTAACCTATTTTTAATATTGACACTGCATATGCAGCATCAATATTAAAAAAAGAATGCATTTATTTATTTCAAAATAGTCACCCATGGTTGCGGTTTGTAACGCCCGACAATTACGCTTATTGTTGGAACTGCCATGACGTACGGTCATGTGACCGAGACGTCATCACAGCTCCTGCGAGCTGAGCAACCATGGGAACATAACCTGCCTTGCAGTAGAAGGTATGCCGTGTCTATTATATTTTAAGGTTTTTGTGTAAAAAAACTGGGATACACCTGGATGGGAAATATACTACTCCACTATGAAATATTGCCCGGGCATGGCCAATCTACTATCTTTCTGTGTTCTGTATACTTCGGTTTTCAGGGAAAAAAATAGGAAGTCAAGCTCACCATTGTAGTAATCCCAGAAGGCTCGGAGCACGGAGACGCTGTGTCAAGCGTGAGAAGACCAGAAATGAAGAAAAAATTCAAGGTCACCGAGGCGTGAAAAGTAAAAACTAAATACTTTATTCAGTTCAATCAGAAGCAGAGGATGAAACATCTGCACAATACAATAAAAACACTTTCAACGCGTTTCAGGTCTGATGTTCCCTGTCACCTGAAACGCGTAGATAGTGTCTATTGTATTGTGCTGATGTTTCATCCTCTGCTTATGATTGAAGTTAATAAAAGTATGTATTTTTTACTTTTCACGCCTCGGTGAGCTTGCATTTTTTTCTTCATTTCTATACTTCGTACTTGCCAAAATAAATGGCTGGGCAATAAGCTACTTGGCTGGAATATAGTACGTGAATATGCATGTTGTAAAAACTAGGTGTGTGCATAGGTACTATACTTACTCTCTGCTGTCAAGGACTGGTCGCAAGAACTGCAAAATACGGTTGTATTTGTAGACAGAGGTCCTTGACGCTGCAGCACCACTACGGATCTGTCCCTCCTTTTTCAGGCCCCTCTTGAAACGGTCCTTCATGGAGCGCCATCTGGTCTTCAATTGTTTAACTGTGTATAAATTAAAAAAAGAAAAAAAAGTTTTAGAGAAAATATTGAAAACGATTATGCAACCGTGTGCAATCCCAATAGAAGACATCACAGACGGTTGTGTAATCCTGGCATGATGGGTCACAGCAGCATTTTGGAAATACTTACGAAATTTAGCTTTGCCCGTGGGGGAAGCGCTGTCAAAGCCATCCCACAGCGATTGTGCCACCTCTATCCACAAACGGCGCAAGATGCCCTGGTCCGCGTGTCGGGGGTCACGGCTGTCCCACAACGGGCCCCGTTCCTCTATGGATGCCACCATCATGTCAATTTCCAGTGGGTCATCATGGGCCCGTTGTGAAACCTAGAATAAATGTAAAATATTAATGTTTGCAAGATAAAAAAATGTTGTCCCTACCTCCTCCACCGCCACCTACCACCTCCACCACCCCCCATACCCGCAAAAACAAAAAAATTAAAGAAAAAAAAGGAATAGGTTTGACATAAAAACTTACTCGCCGTCCTGCAACCAAAGCTTGGTCCCGTGGTCTCTGCTCCTGCTGCCTCTGTTCCTCCTGGCTCTCCTCCTCACTTGAAGAAGCCTGCAAAATAGTTTACAAAAAAGTTGAGTGACCCATCTACAAATGACAGCGAATAGTAAGCAATAGTAGATCATGTACTCACCGGACTCCTCAGCGGTGGGGTGTGGCTTGAGTCACTGGCCATGACTAATGCAATTCTGAAATAAAGAACAAAATAACATTTATCCTATGCACCTATGCACGATACAGCGGAACATAGTAAAATATAAAAAATAAAAAAAATAATTTACATTTCAACCACAAAGAACATTGCACTCCAACTGAACTAACGCTGAGCAAACAACACTGCCACATTGATTAAAATAAACAATGGCAGAGACAACCCAATGCCAGAGTAAACAAAAGCCTAAAGATAACAAAACTAATATACAACAGACCCTATGTCGTAATCCCAAAAGAGAGTTTTGTTTAAAAAAAAATGTACAGTATGCACGGAGCAACCCAAAAAACACAATAGATTTTTGAAAGGAAAAAATTAACAACCCCCAAAAATTAACAACCCCCAAAAATTAAGGGCAGAAACGTTAATAACACACCATACTTTACAATAAAACCGACAGGGCCGGAGACAATAAAAGGCCATACAACGCCATACATCACAACCAGAAACATACAACAATGTCTTTACACAACCGCAGTGCAGAACATAACACACAACTTGCAATAAAAATTATTACATTTAATAAAAGGGCGCAGAATCATTCTATACTACCATACTTTACAATAAAACCAACATGGCCGGAGACAATAAAATTCATATAACGCAAGAATAAAACATCACAAATGAATACAAAAAAACACCACCAAACCAATAAATGGAAAAGAAAAATCTATCCTCGAAAGAACAATAATCAAGGCCGCAGACAATGAAACGCCATCCTATACAACGCCATACATCACAACCAGACTAAAAATACCACAATATCTTTAAACAACCACAGTGCAGAATATAATACACAACTTGCAAAAACAATTTAAAAAAAAAAGATGTAGAAAATGCAGAGAATCATTCTATACTTACATCTCTGGACAGCGGATGAAAAGACAGTCTGGTCTGATGTGTAGCCTGATGTGTAGCCTGATGTGTAGCCTGCAGCAGAAGTGACAAACAATCCAAACATTTTCTTTATATATGGGGGATGTTTTTATCACTGTTTTCACTGTCTAGACACTTTTTTGTTTAATTTTATTTAACGACGCATGCGTCGCACAACGCACGCACGACGCACACACGCGACGCAAGTGCGTTGTCAATTGGTTTCAATGGGAAATTGTAACGCAATGACGACGCACGAGCGACGCAAGCGCGACGCGTGCGTATTTTAGACGCTACAAAAATGCAACATGTAGCGTCTCCGACGCCACCCAGGTGCGGTGAAACGACGCATGCGTCGTGCGTTTTTCCAAAAACGCACGACAACGCAACGCATGCGTCCCCAATGATAAAGATAGGGGCGCATGACGCATGCGTTGTCGTGCGTCGACGACGCAGCGTCGCATGACGCTAGTGTGAACGTAGCCTAACTGCGTTAACGCAGCTTACTACGCATACCTACTAGTTCACATTCCGGCTTACCTGTCCCGCCGCCGGAAGCCGGGCGTCCACTGCAGTTCTCGCGGTAAGCTAAGTTCTCGCGATAACTTGGCTTACTGCTAGAACTGCCGTGCACGTGACCACGGGTTATCTCCGGTCACACCAGGCTGGTTCGCACGGTCAGCTAACCGTGAGTGCTAGAATGTAGGTGATGGCTGGAGAGTTATCTCCGGAGATCATCTACAAGCTCTGCTATGTCTGAATGTCAGGCATCCAGATGTAGCAGCCCGGACTCGTCGTGGGACACTCGTTATATTGGACTTCGTCGGACACAGTGAGTATACTGTTGGTTTATTATTTTTACTTTTTTTCTAGGAGAACGAGGGCGTGGCAGGAATGAGCGTATAATAAAGATGGCAAAACTGTGTGGTGTTTTATTTCATTAAAATACTTTATTCTGCATGTGTGTGTTTTATTAACCCTTTCACAGCTATAGGATTACTAATGGTAGGTATCTTATTGACGCCTCTCCGTTACTAAGCCGGCTTAATGTCACCTTACAAAGGTGACATTAACCCTTTATTACCCCATATCCCACCGCTACACGGGAGTGGGAAGAGAGTCTTAGTGCCGGAATTGGCGCATCTTACAGATGCACCATTTCTGGGGCGGCTGGGAGCTGGTATTTGTAGCCGGGGGGCCAATATCCATGGTCCCTCTCTAGGCTATGAATATCAGCCCCGCAGCTGTCTGCGTAGCCTTTCTGGCTATAAATTATAGGGGGATCCCACGTAATTTTTTGGGGGGATCCTCCTATTTTTTTTTATAGCCAGTAAAGGCTAAATATACAGCTGCGGGCTGATATTCATAGCCTGGGAAGCTCCATGGGTATTACCCCCTTACCAGGCTACAAACATCGGTCCCTCCGTCGCTGGCTTTCCCTCTCTGGCGCAGAAAATTGCGCAGGAGCCCACGGCATTTAAAAAATTTTTTTTTTTAAATTAAACCTATTGCATTTAAGGCCGGGGTCAATACCTGGCACTGCCGCCGGCACTCGCTACCGGAGCGCTCAGCTGCATAGAAATACATGCAGCCGCACACTCTGGTTCCGAGTGTGTGTCTTTATTTAAGGCCGGGATCACACATGCGAGAAACTCGGACGAGTCTCTTATCTTACTACCCGTCACTGCCGCCGTCACTCGGGAGCGGAGCGTGCGGCTGCATAGAAATACATGTATCTGCACGCTCTGGTCCCGCGTGTCGGCGACAGTGCTGGGTATTAACCCCTTACTGACATCGGACGGGATAGTACGTCTGATGTCAGCTCCCCTGCTTTGATGCAGGGCTCCGCGGTGAGCCCGCATCAAAGCTGGGACATGCCAGCTGTTTTGAACAGCTGAAATGTGCCTGCAATAGCGGCGGGAGAAATCGCGATTCACCGCCGCTATTAACTAGTTAAATGCCGCTGTCAAACGCAGACAGCGGCATTTAACTACCGCATCCGTCCGGGCGGCCGGATATGAGCGCATCGCCGATCCCCGTCACATGATCGGAAGTCGGCGATGCTTCTGAATGGTAACCATAGAGGTCCTTGAGACCTCTATGGTTACTGATCGCCGGTAGCTGTGAGCGCCACCCTGTGGTCGGCGCTCACAGCATACCTGTATTTCTGCTACATAGCAGCGAACAGCAGATCGCTGCTATGTAGCAGAGGCGATCGTGCTGTGCCTGCTTCTAGCCTCCCATGGAGGCTATTGAAGCATGGCAAAAGTTAAAAAAAAAAGTAAAAAAAATGTGAAAAAAATAAAAAAAATATAAAAGTTTAAATCACCCCCCTGTCGCCCCAATCAAAATAAATCAATAAAAAAAAAATCAAATCTACACATACTTGGTATCGCCACGTTCAGAATCGCCCGATCTATCAATAAAAAAAGCATTAACCTGATCGCTAAACGGCGTAATGAGAAAAAAAATCGAAATGCCAGAATTACGTTTTTTTGGTCGCCGCGACATTGCATTAAAATGCAATAACGGGCGATCAAAAGAACGTATCTGCACCAAAATGCTATCATTAAAAACATCATCTCGGCACGCAAAAAATAAGCCCTCAACTGACCCCAGATCATGAAAAATGGAGACGCTACGAGTATCGGAAAATGGCGCAATTTTTTTTTTTTTTTAGCAAAGTTTGGAATTTTTTTTCACCACTTAAGTAAAAAATAACCTAGTCATGTTAGGTGTCTATGAACTCGTAATGACCTGGAGAATCATAATGTCAAGTCAGTTTTAGCATTTAGTGAACGAACCTAGCAAAAAAGCCAAGCAAAAAACAAGTGTGGGATTGCACTTTTTTTGCAATTTCACCGCACTTGGAATTTTTTTCCTGTTTTCTAGTACACGACATGGTAAAACCAATGATGTCGTTCAAAAGTACAACTCGTCCCGCAAAAAATAAGCTCTTACATGGCCAAATTGACAAAAAAATAAAAAAGTTATGGCTCTGGGAAGGAGGGGAGTGAAAAACGAACACGGAAAAACGAAAAATCCCAAGGTCATGAAG